>NC_087518.1:52255392-52896004 GCF_963921805.1 Phalacrocorax carbo
GCTCCCTAAAACACCACTTGAATATAGCATCTGCCTGGGAGAGGCATGGCATTCCTTGGAAACACTGGTTGGTCTTATTGCATGCATGCTTTGCAGCACTTACTTACATCTGCTTCCAGCTCTTAATGGCTTTGGAGAGAGCCTACAAAAGCAGGCTTGGAGTATGCTGTTGCTGCAAGAGCAATATAGGATTTCATTCATCCTCTTGAGGGATAAGCACAGGCAACGGGCCAAGTGAATTGTTGTGGGTGCATATGCCTGGCACCCCTGCAGTAAAACGCTGGCTACCAGCCCAACTTATGTAGACATTAGTTAATCTTCCTGCACAAATGCAGTGCGCACAAACAGTTGTAGACTCATTTCTTAATTGCACAGGAACTGAGTAGTCCCATCACAAGATGGAGGAGAGTGTTTTTACCACGAGGTGGAACATCCGGCAATCCGTTCCGTGAATCCACTCTATGGACTGGCCATCAAATTTTCACAACGTTGACTCAGCCATTTCTTCTGAGGTGGTTAAGTGAAGTCTGATCAGTGATTACTGAAAGAAAGCCTTTATAGTCTTGCCAGACTATAAATAAAATAGAATAATTTTGTGTTCTCGTGAATGTGGAAGATAACTGATAATCTCTCCAGTGAAGCTCACACTGGTCCAGTGTATTTAAACAGAACAAAAACAAACCCAATAGCAAGCATGCCAACAGCCTGAGTCACTCTATCTGCTTTCCCAATCGGCATTCCCTTTCTATTATTTGATTGCTTTGTCCCACCCTCCTCATGGACTATTGTTGTACAGGTCTCAACTTACATGAGCAGTTCTTTAGGGCTGGGACTTTAATTATATTTTGCGCAATACTGTAGTATGAATAAGTTAGAATAGATAAGATTCTAGAGGGTTTTTGCAAGAGTCAACAGATCCCCTGTCCTGACGCTCTGTCTGTCACCATCCTCCCTCACCCAGGGATGTCAGTGGAAAAGGTTATTTAAACAACGTAATCCAGAGCAAAAGGCAGGAGGTGATGTGTGTGTCCATATGTGCAGTCTCTGTCATGGCAGGGCTTCCTGCGACTGCTAAGGCACAAGTAGAATAGGAGCTGCCAGTCTCTTTAGCAGCTGGAAGTGGCACTTGAGCAGGAAGAAAGCAAAGAATAAAGTGAAGGGCAGAAACTGGAGTCTGTAGGCCATTGACCCGATACTCATTTTGCAAGGGGCTGTTTTGGGTGAAGACATCACTGTGCCCACATCTGCTGTCAGAAAAGGTTGAGGGAATGCTAATCTACTTCGAGCTGGGTTAGCTTAAATGGCTCACACTGGTGGCATGAGCTAACTTTGACTCTGCCTGAAGTGGTAAAAAGCAGATGTAAGTGGTAACGTCTTCACTATGCTCATCTAGATCTTAAAGAGGACAGCTAGCCAAGGGTTAGTCTTGGGCACAATTCTCTTGACTAAGCGGTTTGGCCCAAGGGGAAGGGGTCAGTGTGAAACCATAGGATTTTTATCTCCAGAGTCTCTGCTTCCCCTGAAAAGGAGGCTCGCTGTAGGAGAGATTGGACTATGGATGCATGTATGTGGATGCACAACACCTTGGGAAGGTGTTAAGCTTCCTCCTCATCCCTTGTCTGTCTTCTCTTCTTTTAGAGAGAGGAGAAGCAGCTGGAGCTGACCCTGGAGGCACTCATCAGTCAGGTGGCTGACCTGAAGAACTCCTTGGTCAGTTTTATCTACAAGCTAGAGAATGAGTACGACAGACTCACATGGTAAGGTGTCTCTCAGAGCTGGGGGCACTGTTGATCACTGAGGAAGCAGTTCCAGACGCAGCTCAAAGGACCACAAAGTAAAATTAAAAACCATTAGCCTATTGTCAGTAGGTTTAAATTTCCTTTTCACATTTCTGCTGGAGGAACTACTAGACGTCTTCCACCAGAAGACCAGTTGATATCAGTTGGTTTCATGCAGTATAGTAACAGAGTCATGCTAACACCTTTTAATCTAGACACTTTATGAGAACTAGACTTGTATCTGCAGTGACTGGAAGCTTCTCAGACAAAATATCTTAGAGACCCACATAGACTATAAAACGAGAAATGGTTCTTTCTGCATTTCTTGACCTTTCTGGGTTTTTCTGGCTCTGGTATAAACTGAGCTCTTGAGTTTTGCTCGTTCTGCATGTTTTACCAGACAGTTTGAGAGACTTGCGAGGTGGCATTCTCTTCCTAATGGAGGATAAAGATGTTATAGCTACAGCTTAAACTATACAGTATCTTAGACAGTGTCTGCCACCGCAGCAAAGCTTCACAGGCAGTTAGCGTTTATAGTTAATGTTGCAGAAGGCAGGAGAGGTGATGAATCTCCCAGAGAGAGCAAGCTGAAGGGGATCTCCTTGACAAGATTATCACTTACTTTGCTTCATTATTGCTTAGTCTGGATAGCCAAGCTATAAATATTGTCTCTCCTGACAGTACTGCTTAGGAGTTAAATTGTTTCTCAGACCTTGCTCTAGAATTGCACTGGGAGAGTTAGTGATAAGGAAAGCGTCGTTTATGCGTATGTTCTGAAATCCCAAACAACTGCCACTTCCAGTGGTACTACTTGTAATGTCCCTGAGCTATTTGCAGCATTTGCGCTATTTGCAGTAGGGACTGGGATTTGTCCACACCTGCACATTCAGCCCTAGATTTCACTGCTCACTGTCTGGAGTAGACTGATTTGAGGAGTAATAGTGTTATTTCCTCATTTCTCAGCCCTTTGAGTGAAGAAGAGATAAAAGCCATCTGTGACATCCCTTTCTTCTGTGTTCTATCCTCTTTATTTGCTTCCCCAGGCCTTCAGTTCTGGACAGCTTTGCATTGCTCTCGGGGCAGCTGAACACCTTGAATAAGGTGCTAAAGCATGAGAAGACCCCACTATTGCGAAACCAGGTTATCATACCCCTAGTGCTGTCTCCAGACCGCGATGAGGAGATCATGGTAAGAAACTTCCCTCTGAGCGTTGGCCCTCAAGTATGAGGAAGTGCTTGTGTATCTGCTCCAGCTTGGCATTCCTCAGCTCTGGCTATAGAGAAAGAAAAGGTGATGAGTAGTTCTGCCTGGGGGCTGCTTTGCTGGGGGGCTTTTGTCTACAAACGCACTGGATACAATTTACAGGAGGTGTTCCTGTTCATAAGTATGTTATTTTCATGACACTGGGGCTGAAAGAGATAGTGTCTTCTTGTGTAATTGGGAGGTCTCCTTGCAAGCTCCTGCTTTTCTCTGAGCTAGCTGTGCTGTTCCTGTCAGACATCTGCATCTAGATTTGCACCGTTTGTTATCTGACCAACACGCGGTGTTACAGAACCTCTGGTGTGCACTGGCAACATTTATTCTCTACTTGAGTGAGGAAATATTTCCATTGATCACGGCCGTGCTGTGGGATTGCACTGCAGACCCACGTGGGTTGCTCTGACTAAACAAGCACTGTGCAAATTCCTAGGCAAATTGCTGAAACTTCCTAATGCTCCCCAGATGGAGGTTTCCCCACAGTATGCTACTAGCCTTGTTCCAGCACCACGGCCTGTGCTCTGGTCTTGAGCTGTCTGAGTGCTGGGCTGGAGGAGGAGGCTCTGAGTGCAGCTTGTCCAACTCTTGCAGCGGCAGACAGAGGGGCGTGTGCCCGTGTTCAGCCATGAGGTAGTGCCTGACCATCTTCGAACTAAGCCTGACCCTGAGGTGGAGGAGCAAGAGAAGCAGCTGATCACAGATGCAGCTCGAATTAGCCCTGATGTGGCACAGGTAGGTGAAGAAGAGTTTGTTACTTCTGCCTTTCAGTCCTAGGGCACAAGATGCCCATTAACTCCGCTTCCTTCACCCTTCCATCTGCCAGTTTTCTTTTTTACTGTGTCCTTTTCTGTCTGAGACTACTTCAGCTGACCCTAGCTGCGATTTGGCTCCCTCCACAGTTTCACAAACCAAGGGTATCCAGCATGCTGGCTGTTCACAGGAGGTACCATCAGACCAGTCAGAGAAGGGCAAAGGCTATCCCATGCCCATAGTGCCCTCCTGCATGCGTTAGCACGCTAGGCTCTGCAACCAAAATGCTTATGTTTGGTTACACAGACCCTAGGAAAAGAAAGCTTGCTCATTTACCTTGCTGACTTGTACTGAGTTGGAGGTATCCTGGCAGTTTCTGATGGTTTTCTTTTTGCAGAAACAGATCCAAAGTCTGAACAAAATGTGCTCAAATCTGCTGGAGAAAATCAGTAAGGAGGAGCGTGAATCTGAAAGTGGAGGTATGTCACTGAGGTGGAAGTGGGGTACAGGGCTCAGCAGCAGGCTTGAGAGAGTAGTGGCAAAATAGGTAAATCGGAGATCCTGAAGCATGGGAAATGCAGATGCACAGCATAGATGAAAGCATTCCAGAAGATGCAATATTGGCTGTCCTGGAGCCCCCTAATTTGAAAAGGGGTATTGTGGGTGCGATGTGTTCCACTTCTGTGACCCGTGCACGGCAGGAAGATCATTCCAACCCTTTGCCATATCCCGCTTTGAGGACGTGGTAAGTATTTACCAAGACAACATCCCAATCAACTCAGATAAATAAAAATATCTGTGAAAATGCAGTGGCAGTGAATGGGAAACCCCTTAGCTATGAGTCCACAACATGTTTGTTGGCAGGCTTTTGTGTGATGTTCTCTAGATCATAGCTGCTTCACAGTCATGGTCAACCTTTTCTGGTTCTGCTGGATATGCTTATTTTATTGGTCTCTGCCATCAGCTGTTCACTGTTCCTGGGAGTGTTATGCATGTCTCAAAGGTAGTGGGAAGCGTTTGGGGGATTTTTTTGTCACCTTTGACACACACATAGTGTAAGGAAGGACCCAAGAACAGCTTCTGTCTGGTTTCTGGGATTAATAGTACAACTGGACAGGTGTGTGGTAGGAAAACTTGCAGGTACCATGCTGCTCATGAGCCTCCAAAAGGGGATGTTGCCATTGTTAATCTAAAACACAGTGCTTGTTACCTGCCGTAGGATTCAGCACGGAAGAGCCTTTAGTGGGAACGCTCTCTGGGCATGGAGAAGTTGGCTGCCTCTGTTCCTCCCAGAGCAGCATATCCTCTGCTCTCAGCAGAGAAGCTCTTGGATCACCACTGTCCCGGGATTTTTTAGCTTTTTTGACCCTGCTGAGACTCTTGTAGGACAGCATGTAGGAGCTGATCTCTCTTTCATGCACCAAAATAGCAGAAAAGTAAATTCAGGACCAGGTATGCTACTTTTCAGACTTGATTGCTAAAATGCTCGAAAAATTACTTCTTTTTCTACAGGTTTACGACAGAACAAGCAGACTTTCAACCCTGCAGATACCAATGCGCTGGTAGCAGCTGTGGCCTTTGGGAAAGGATTGTCAAACCGGAGACCCCCGGGCTCTGGAGGGTCTGTCCAGTCAGGGCAGCCAGGAGCTGGTGGTATCATTGCAGGTGCTTCAGGCATGCAGCAGGTCCCAATGTCAGGCGCACCAGCTCAGCAGCAGCCAATGCTGGCAGGAGTGCAGATGGCACAAGCTGGACAGCCAGGTAAAATAAGTTGCATATCTGAGAGCAATTGAAATACAGGGAGCAAGAAAGACAAATGCAGATGCAGAGATTCTTCCACAGTCACTTTTTAGATATAATTGAGTAAGAGGTTCCTTTCTGGCCTTAATAGCATGAGTCAGGTTGTAACAGTGGAGTAATACCTGCTTAAAATTGGCTCAGTTGAAATGGATCCCAGCCATCCACCTTCAGCTTCTTAACTCACGCTGCAATACCATTTTGATAATAGACTTAGTGAACATAGCAACCACTATGGAAGGAGATCACAGTGTAGTTTTGCAGGGATCTATGCTGGGGGTTTTGCTGTCAAATTTGAGTTGTGGGTAGGGAATAAAGTGGAAAAGTTTGATAATGGTTATTTAAGGTAAGAAAAAACCAAAAGCTACCTGTAAAGAGTCACAGAAAGATTTCGTGTACCAAATGACTTAATAACAGCAGATTACATTTGTATTGAATATAAAGTGAAACACATAGGCATAGTAATTTGACTTGACGTGTCCAGCACCTGGACTGTAACCTAGTTACGTGTATTTGGGATATGGATACATGATATAGTAGTTTTGTAAAGGCATTAATTGGATGTTCAGTTGGGGCAGAAATGCAAACCAAAGGTCAGGAATTACTAGAAAAGGAACAGAAACGGGGTATCATTAGGCCATTGTATAATTCCATTGGGCACCCACACCTGCAATATGTGTAGTTCTGATCTCTTCTCTGCTACTGGGGATAGCTTTGGGTAGGGAAAAGAAAGTATAGAAGCCTATAAAATCCCAAATGATATACAACAGGTGAAGGGGGAATGATTGTTCACTGTTTCCCATGATACAGAAAGATCAATGAAAGTGCACCAATGAAAACATCGGCTTGTAGATTCAGAACAAAAAGGGAGATACTTTTCTGAATACTAAATAATTACACTGTGATTACAACATTGCCAAGTGTGTGACAGGTAGATAAAGTTTATATGAGGTGGAAAAGTAGGTAAATTTCTGGATGAAAAGTCAGTCAACAGCTAATCCTGAAGATACCATCTCTGACTCGAAGTCCCTGAGCCACAACATGTTAGAAGCTGAGGGGATATTCTGCAGAGGTATCGCTGTGGGCTTGCCCTCTCTTCTGGTATTCCTCCTTAAATGTCCTATGCTGTCAGAAATGGGTTTGGCCAGGGGGACCTACAGGCCTAACCCTGTACTGTCATTCTTATGTTCATGTTAATTGAGATTTTTGGATATCAGATATCCTAATTGGTGTTTTCTTGCCTGTATAATGACTGTTGCTCATAATGAACTTGAGCAACAATACTAATCCGAAGTTAATTATGTATTTATGTAAGACTTAGAAAGTAATTTCCACTGTGATTTGGAAATGGAGACAGCCCCTGTCATTTCTGGCTGCGTACCCACAAACACTGTCTCCAGGATGGGAAGACAGTCACTTCTGTATGTCAAGCAGAGTGCACGGATAGAAAGAGCGCTTGTCCCGCCTGCGTTACCAGGAAGTTCCCCTTTGATATCAGCAGCTATACTGGGTTTCGCCAAAGGTCTGTCCCACTATCCTGCTCTTGGTGGTGCCCATAGCTGAGGCTGAGAGAATGCAAGAACAAAATTTATCCTGACAGCAGTTGTTGTTTAGGGATTTTAAGCCAGTGTTTGGTTTGAGACCAGTATAGCAGCCATCAATTTCTGCAGTTCTTTTTGAATTACAGTTTTGACTTTTACAACACCTATGGCAATACATCCTACAGTGTTATTGCATGTTTTGCTTAAAAAAAGTTCCTTTTTATGTTATAAATCTTTAGCCCGATAATTTTATTGTATGTTTTCTTTTTACCCGTGTTGCGAGAAATGATGACTAATCGTTCCTCAGTTACTTTCTCCGTACTAGTTTTCCTTTTTTGGAAGTCTGTCATGTCCTCCTCCCTTTTTCCACATGTTTTGGTTTTTTTGTTTTGGGTCGTCCCCCCCCAGCTAATGTTGTTTTTTTTTTAATATGTCTCTGAGTGAATATTATATGTGTTGGGCCATCCTTGTCACTCTTACCTGCACCTTTTCTGTTTGTTTCCAAGATTGGGAACACCAGAACCACTTGCAGTATCCCAGGTGTGGGGGAACCATACAGTCCTGTTCACTCTTCCTTTTGGAGTAATGTCTAACAGGATTTGTCTACTGATTGTTAGCACTGAAGTAGTATCAGATTGCCTGCCACTTCATTGCAGGCAATGACCCGCTTTGGATATGTTTGAGAAAGCTTAATAATCTTTATTCTTTTGGCCATTTGCTTATCCAATCTTTTCTTGTCCTGCTGCACTAAAGTTTTCATTTTCAGAAGCTGTCCTTTTTTTCTGTTCTAATTTGAACACACACTCCACTTTCTGAAGGAGTATCCTTTGAATATCCCTCTGTGCTGCTCTTTAATCACTGTCTTTTTGTTTATTTTTCTGATCATCCTGGTTTTGTCTAGCACTGTACACTTATTGTAAGATGCTGGTATGATGTCTTTGAACACACTCCCATGTGTGATTGGTATCAGCAAAGAGTAATAATGGCCAAGAGGTGAATGTGGTTAAGAGAAATTAAGAGATCTGAGAGAGGCTTAATCATTTAAATATACACCCAGACTATAAATAATGCTACATGGAAGGGGACACAGGCTCTTGTGTTTGCCTCTCTGAAATGCAAGTGGAGTAATTCTGGGTAATTCTGCGAGTGCTGCTGTCAGCAACTTCTATGAGACTGAACAAGTCCCACGCTGCTGTAGGAGCTACTGGACAGCAGAAAGGCTTATGATGGAACAAGGATAGAATTTGAGGGGATAGCAGGGGGACACGGGAATTATTGAGGAGACTTCTCAACAGAGAAAGATGCCAATTTGTAGAAGAGATTTATTATGTTAGATCAGAAGCTGGAGGATGCTGTAGCAGGTAAGCCTAGCGTGGTACCTGGAGTGGAACAGGAAAAGCCCAGACAGGGTTTTTGTGAGTCTTGCATGCTCCTGAGCAAATGTCCTCTCATATAGCGGATTTTGCACTGCTTTTTCTTTTTTCTCTTCCCAGGAAAAATGCCGAGCGGTATAAAAACAAACATCAAATCTGCCTCAATGCATCCATATCAAAGATAAGCTGAGATGAATCAGACCCAGGGAATAGCAGTTACCAGCATTGTTCCTGCTGCAGCCACCACACCTGGATTCCTTCTGGGATTTCCAAGTCCCTTCACATAGCCATACAACATATCCAGGGAGACAGGGGTTACAAGGCCATTCCCTGGATTTTATTTGGTGCTGGGTGGCCTGTGTGGAGCTGCTCGTTGCCCTGTCTCCTGGACACAAGTACTTCTCTGTTTGGTCAGAGCAGAGGAGTTTGCTTCTGGTATTGATCCCGCCTTCTTCAGGTCTGGCCTGGAGGACAACAGCCCTTTCCTGATACAGAGTCTGAAGAGCTGTGTGGAACACTCTGCTCCTTGTTTCTGCTTCTTTGCTTGGGATGTTCTTTCTTTACTCCCTCTTATTGAATAAAGACCTTCTTATGCACGCTGTGAGACACTGGTGTCCGTTTCTTTGGTCATAAGGACCCTCATTTTCCTTAGGGTAAGGCTACAGAGCAGCTCCAGCCTAAAATAACAGAAAATGGTAGAGGCTGTGTGCTGGAGCAGCGGGCTTCTGTGTAAAGAGCTGTTTTAAAGTGAGTCAGCAGGGTACAAACATCAGCAGTAAACATCTTGTTTATTGTAAACCCATTATGACTATTCCTCAGAAAGAAAAAATACTGGGAAAGACTATTACAAGGCCCACAGCAAGAAGGCAGCACTTCAGGAACTGGAGGACAGAGTTTTTGTATCCTGATGCTGCTGCAAATCCCAGCTGGATCTTATTTCACTTCCATAGTGCTCTGCTGCTGTGTTTTCTATGAAGTTTCTTAGCTACTTCAGGATTAATTTGTCACTTCAGAAAGGTATTTCAGTCTGCTCACGACCATGGCACCTCTGAATTAGCCAGGCTGTGAGGTCTGGCCCATTTCTCTTTGGAACTGAGCATTGTGAAGCCATCCCTGTTCTACTTTCTGCCCTTGAGCTGTAACATATAATCTGCCTAATGAAAGATTCCCCTGAGAATAAAGGGTGGGGACACATGTCCACAGAACATGTCAGTACGTACAGCACTGTCCTGAAGACAACCGTCGTGCCTCTTGCTGCTCTTGCCCATACTTCCCTTTTGACTTGTGAAAGCCAGCACTGTATTTTACTCAATAGCATCTGTCAGCAATCTTACGGGTGAGGAAATCTCCACTCAGCAGATACAGCCTGCAGCTGCTCCTGCACTGCTTGCCTCTGAGGTAATCAGATCCAGCTTATTTGTGAAGGCTGTGGGCTGTTCTTCCCAAAACAAAACCTTCCACAAATCGGCCCATTTTGATGTGCGGCCCTTGAAAAGCACTGAGCTGGGAGGTAGAAAGTTGAGCTGGAGGCACAAGCAGCTTATACAATAAGCAAAGCCACTCCACTATAAATGAGCCCAGCAACATGTCTGCAACAGCACCAGCTCAGCCAGATGCACAGGATTGCTTTTTGCTTCCAATGAACATAGAACTTCTGGCTCTCTCTTGGGAGCTGCTGACTGCAGCGGGGAGCTGGTGTGAAGGCAGAGGCATGCTGCTGGCTCCGGTGTGACGGTTTTGTGCAATGCCTGGACCCCGATGGCAGGGGAGTCGGAGCCTGCAGGGTTATGCCCTGTGTTGGGCTGAGCATTGCAGGGACAGCTGTTCCCTGCTCTATCTCATATCCCTGCTTGGGTTGGAAAGGAAGGCAGAAAACTCAGAGGAACGCCTGTCAGATCCTTGGCACTCATTACCCATGGAGCCTCAGCTGTAGGATGCTGCTTCACTTCATCCTCACAGACTGGCTTCCTTATAAAGCTAAAATGTCTCAGCACAGGAGCGCCGCAGGCAGCAGCCGGCCAGAGCGATTCAGGCAGCCTGGGACACAGGCAGAGATGGCTGCCTGCTACCCGCGCTACCCTGACTCTCCCGAAAACGCCTCCAGTGGGGCAGGCCAGACCTTTCACACACTTGGATGGGAGGAAGGGAAATACAGGCAGGGTTTTTTCCGTAGGTTATAGAGCCAGGGAGGCCGGTTAGGCTCGCCAGCGTAACTTCCTGCATGACACAGGCTGCCCTGAATTAGTTCTTGTGTAAATTAGAGCACTGTTTTAGGGGAACAGTTGTATATTTCTAAGCTACAGTGCCCGGTAGATTGTTCTAAAGGTTGATTTTCTTATTGCACCTTATATTGATGCTGCATTTCTTTAATTCCCTTCAAGTTGCTGGATCTTCTCAGCCAGGGAGTAAGCCCCTGGATTATTGTTAGTGCCAGAGAGAGGAGTCAGATATTATGATCAAGCTTTCCTGATCCTTTTTTACAATAAACTGAACTGAAGAAAGCCCCTTTTGCTTTAAAGCATATTTTCCATTTTCCACTTCTTGGCTCACGTCCAAATCTTCTTATGTAGCTGTGTCCTTTGGGATACTGGACTAGGACACACTATTCTAATTGTGGGAATGGGAATCTCAAATGCAGAGCGACTTTAACCTCTTATCCAGTCACTGACAGTGCTTGAATGTTTAAACAGGGAACAGACCTTTTACCCATAAAGTTATGGTGGAAATTCATGGTCCACTGCATGTCACCGTGGCCTGCCAGTCCAGCAGGGATTCACCATTCCCAGTGCACTGTGTCAGAATAAAAGCACAGCCCTGCTGGGTCAAGGCAAAGGCTCAGTCCATGCCCAGCTGCAGCAGGGGCAATCAAGCGATTGGGGAAACACGTATTCCCTGTGACCGTGGAATGTGCTGCTGTGATGAGCCCTCAGGCTTTTTTTCCCTGGCTTGTCCAATCCCTTTTTGAACTTGTCTCTTCCTAGTAGGATAATTGCATCAGGGAGGAGGTTCAGCCCCAGCACAGCAGGCACTGCCAGGTTGTCGGGGCCCCAGCTCGGATGCGGGAGTGTGATGGAGAGCACAGACACTGGTTTGTTCTGGAGCCCCAACCTCCCCCTTGGTACCAGTTGGGCTCTAATGCAGAGGATGGACACCTTCTGCTGCGTGGTCCCACTGCCCCAGGGATCCCAAGGGCTCCAGACTGCTGATGTGCCCCCAGCTCCCAGGACAGCATACTTTACCTGTCATGACTTCATTTCCTTCCAGGTCATCAGCTTTACACTATTTAGCGCTCCCTGCTAGAAACACATCTTTGGTGCCAATTCCCTGGGGAGCATCTCCTCTGCTGCCTCACGCTTGGCCAGATTGCCGGTGTTCTTGTTCCTTGATCACACATGCCGCCGTACCAGCCAGCTTGCTCTCTGACTTAAGGGTATACAATGCCACAAAAATTATGTTAGTTTGACAAGTTTATTGTCTGTAATCCCTGATGACTTGTATTTATACGTCTCTTCTTTAAGTCTTTATTGATATGATCACATATTTTTCAGTCATTATTTTGCATGGGATGACTGTCGAAGAGACACACCTGTTTACAAGGCCATCCTGTTTACTTTTTTAAAATGCTGGCAAAACATCAGCATGCTTATTCTCTGGAGCTTCTCCAGGCTTCCTTGTCTTACTGAATGCCAGCATTAATAGTTTATATTTTTAAAAACAGGATTTTTAAAAAAATTTTTGAGATGCACAATACTTGGACTGCTGAATTTATTATGTTTTCTTTATGCAACTGATGTTTAACATCTTCCTGAGTTATTGTAAGAGTGGAAAGTGTTTCACCCTCATGACAGGAATGCTTCATCTGGCTTCCTCCCAAATGCAGGAGTGAGATATTTACTGCCTTTCCTTCCTGCCCAGCTATCCACAGTCCCACTGTTCCCAGCCTGTATCACACATCCAGCCGTGCTGGGTGGTGCCCGCAGCCTATCCTGCTGCTGCCCTGGGCCGGCTCGCTTCTGGAAGCAGTGAAGCTCGGCGTGGTGCCACCACTTCCCTGTATCTCTCTGCCCCCACTGATCAGCATGACTAACATCTGCCGCGTGTTTGTTCTCTTGTCCTGTCCCCCAGCAGAGATGTGCGTGCAGGTGTCTTCTTTTGTTTAAAAAAGAAAAACATAGCACTTTTGTTTGCTTTTTTAACCTACAGATCTTTTAAGTGGGTGTCATTAAGCTTTTACAGTGACGTATGTAAGGTGTGAGGGGAGATGTGACTGAAAAGATCGGGGGACAGCTGAGTGAGAGGAACCTCAGCAGTTCTCCACTCTGCCTCCTGCAGCTAAGGCAGCAAGGCAGGTTCTCAGCCCATGCTGGGGTCTGGTTTCCGTCCTCCTGCTAGGATGGGACCTTTCCGACAGGAACATCTGGGACCAAAGAAGTCGTCTTCTAGTAGCCGGGTTGAGGGAGCCTGAGGATATTTTTTAGCTAAGAAACAACATAATGGAGTGTGTGCTGCCAAAAGGCAGTATGCCAAGTTTTGCATCTGCATCGCTCCCAAAGCAGCTTCACCTGCAGCTCACAGAGGAGAAACAAACACATGGAAACAGCAGCAAAACATGCCTCTGAATTGGCCATTAAAAAGCTTGGAAACTGCTTGAAAGTCAAAGGCACAAAAGGAGGGAAAGTGGCCAAGTGGTTGAAGCAGAAACCCCAGGTTGGCTCTTGGCTTTCCCCTGGGCTATCCCCATGAGCTTTGTGGCTCCAGGAGAGCAAGAGCGTGTCTACGTGACAGCTGGTGCCTACAGATGAATATACAGACGCTTTGGAAAAATCCCATGGAGCTCCTCCTTCTACCCCAGTGCAATAAATCTTCATCTCTCTTAGAAGTAAAATGTTACCACTTTGTACCTCACATAGATGCTGTGGTAGTGAAGTACGCACTCAAGAGACAGGATGTTTGGATGTATTTGTAATACATGCCATAAAAATAGTTCAGGCTGATGTGACTCCACAGTTTATTTATTGTCCTTATGATATTGTAGCTCTCTGGCTGGATCCATGAACATTGCCTTGGTGGAAACCTGCACTTAGAAATTAATGAAAACCTTCTGCAATTTGCTCAGGGGTAACCTTGTACACAAGGAAGCATGTAAGAGTAATGCAAAGTGGCTGGCTGGCTCCTCTGAAGGAGAGGCTTTTGTCTTTTTTGTGTGTGTGTGTGTGTTTTTTTTAAAGAAAGGAAGTTACTGCATGTATTTTTCTGACTGAGACACATATTTTCCAAAGTCAGGGGATCAAGAGCTGTGGTTCCTGCAGTGGCTATCTTGTCACTGCTGCTCAGACTCTGTCACTGATTTACCCACTTGCCATGACTTCTTCCTTTGCTACCGTTGTGCTCAAGCAGTTTCTGCACCAAATTAGCAGCAGTGCTAAGGTCCCACTTGGCATGGCAGCTGCTTTCCTCTGAGTAAAGACTGTGCCCCAGGGTACTTCTGCACTATTCTTTTTCACTGAGTATTTGCTGGCCTTGCTTTGGGGCAAAGGGGCGTCACTGCTGTCTGTGGGTGTTATTTCGAAGCTGCCGCATTTCCCAGGACGTTCCGCTTCTGAACCCAGACCTCCCCCTTCCGTGCCTATCGCCAGGTGGGACGTGTCTGCCTCCCACTGTCATGTGCCAGCCCTGGGTCCTGCCCGCCCTGGCATGCAGCACGGAGGTGTGCTGCTCCTGCAAGAACTGGGCTTTGAAGCATGCGGTAGATGTTTATGTGGAGTTTATTTTTGGTACTGATGCAGTACTGAAGTCAGGGTCCTGCTGTGTGGGATGGGAGAGATGGCTCTTGCCTCCTGCTCTGCTGCAGCAGCACGGCGGGACTTCAAAGTACTGCCTAAAGAGCTAATGGTAGTAGCTAATACAGGACCGGCTTGTACCCCCCCTGAGAAACACATTCCGAGTAAGTGGGACCAAGGAAACATAATTTTGGCTGTCTCATTGTTGTATATTTAGGTTCCCATGGGCATCGCAGCAGAACAGCCACAGTCATCATCATCATCGCAGCACAGCCTGTTTTGCTCCAGTCAGCGGAATAATGCACCAGGTCGTGACTTGGTTGCATGGGGCTGTGGCGGAGCACACATCGTGTGCAGGCCCACGCCGCAGAGCTCGGGGCTGGACAGGGAGCTGAGCAGTGTGGGCTGCGGGCAGGAGGAGCCAGGCAGCAGGACCTGCAGCCCTGGGCAGCCCTACAGCGGCTGCTGAGCCAGGAGTGACTCACACGAAGCCTCTGTGGGTGCGCACACCATCGCTCTTAACCATTTGTATTCACTCATATAGGGAATAAAAAAAACAGGAATTAATAGGAATGCTCCAACCCACATTTTGAACATGCAGCTCCCGCTCCTTCACTTCTTTGTGTCCTGAACTCCCTGCTGTGTCTTGCTGGAGCTTGAGATGCTTGCCCCCATACACAGTGCTAGCATGAGGGCATCCGAGGAGGCCTTCAATGTTTACTGTCAACAACACTTTTTGGAGAGGTGAGTATCTGCAGAAAGGAGGCCACTACATTCCTGTCCACTAACTCAGTGCAGTTTACTGCATATCTCTCCCTCCCGGTTATACCTGTCCCTTCAAGGGAGGACAGCTGCTCCTGGTTATCTGGAAGAAACTGCATCCCCTTGCTGTGGGAGCTGCTCCACAGTTGCTCTCCCTTGCCCCTGTGCCCCTTGGACCTGCCAGGCAGGTGTGGAAGCCCATGGCAAGACCTGCCACGAGTTCTCTTATCCCTCAATTTCCTTTTCCTCCCCACCTACCATGGGTCTCAAGGCACGCACTGTGCTGCTGACTGTGCCAGTGGAGAACCTCAGAAGCAGAGATGATGCCAGGCAGGCCAGGGTGGATGGCAGCCACTGGGGAGCAGGCAGCGTCCCCCACCAGCCTGCAGCCTGGACGGGCAGGCAAAGCCCAGCCCTGGCTGGAGCTAAAACACGGCCTCATTTCACAGCAAAACAATCCCTCTTTGTGTGGCCTGCTCTCCCAGAACAATCCTCTGCTCTGACAATGTCCTTTCTGTGGCTTAGTCCCTGCAGAGCAACAAGCAGCGTGCTCAGCCTGACGCCTGGCAGCTTGTACCAGCGCCTGCTCACAGCCCTGCTGCTCCATGGCCGAGGTGCAGCACCTGGGACACCCGGCCTGGGCAGCCTCTGCTTGGGACTTGGTGGCCACTTCAGGTCAAGGCAAAGTCTTCCTAGGAAAGTCTCCAGCAAAGCCTGGTGCACTTGGGAGGGGGTTTTCTTCTGGCTTAGTTCACTCCATGGAGCTGCATGATGCCAATGCACCACACGTTAGGAGGGCAGCCCTGGGATGCGGTTGTGGAGCGTGGCATGTGCGTGTCAAGTCACTAGATCTGACTGTAATCCCAACTGTCTGCCGGGGGTGGAGGAGTCACCCAGCTTTGCCAAGCTGCTCTCTCAGGCTCCAGGCAGTCTGGGACAGGTTGCTGGAGCCGATCACCTCCTGTGAGCTCTAAATCACAGACATAAAATGAAATGGCTTCTAATGGAAAGGGAGATTCTGGGGATGAGCAGGACCAGGGCTTTCCCATCACCTGCATTTCCTCTCTTCAGAAGCATGTGTCCATAAACAGCCTTGAAAGCTCCCTGAGAAGGGTCAGTTTTCAGGTCCCTACCGGAGACAGAACTCACAGAGGTGCCATGGTATTCTGCCATGGCACACTGCGTGTGGACAGTCACAAACGCTTACACTGGTATCCAGGGACTCCTGTTATGCTGCATGTGTTGAAGCCCCCAGAAGCTTCTGACCCTTTCCAGCCTCCCACCAGTCCATTCCGGGCCTTGAGCTGGCCCTGATGTGCCTACTGCCATGCAGGGGCACTGAAGAATGGACTTCTCCAGGCTTTTCATATCCTTCGGCACCTTGCTCTGGCCATGGCTCTGCTGCCTGTTGCCCACCCAGGATGTGTGTGGATTTGGAACAAGCACTATCATTCCATAACATTATCCTATAGGCCACAGGAACAGATGGGGATGCTTTAGCAGGTCCAGAGTGGGCTGAGACTTGTGGCATGTCTGTGGAGGACCCCAGGGTGTCATGTATTGCTGGGGTGATATTGCCAGCCCACGGAGGTGGGTGTCAGGGCTCACACCAAAGAAGCTGTGGGTTTTTATGCAGCTGATAAAGAATTCTCATCCCAGCAGGAAGCCGCAGTCACGTGTGCTGCCCACCCTGACTGGCAGGCAAAGTCCAGCAATTAAACACACCAGGGTGAAAGTCTGCCATCAAAGCATCTGTGCTCCAGCGCACCACCACGGCGCCTGCAAGCTTCCAGGTGATGCTTCTACCTTCCCTTTTATCTCACATGATATCTCACACCTTTTTCCAGGTGATGTTTTAAAGTAAAACTACAGCATCATGTTACAGCAGGGATTTCAGCAGGGTCATTTCATGCCTGCTGGCTACAGAAATGTTGTGAGTTGTTTCCTGGTAACTTGAGGGACTTCTAGGGACTTTGGGTTCCAGGACTGAAGGTGTTTCTTCTGGCTGAAGGGGAAGAGGGCAACACTGACAGAGATGGGGTAAGTGGCCTTTACTGCCAGGATGATGTAATCAGCATAAATAACAGACAAAAGTTTGCACAAGATGAGTCACTTAATGTTGATACCAACTGTGGAAGGAGGCAGCACATCAGCCTGCGCTTAGCAAAGCATGCGCACTCAAGCATGGCCTATCTGCCCATCTCCATTTGTTCAAATCACGAACTGACATTATGGAATTCAATGGTCCTTCAGGCTCCAAGTAGTGTCATCTGTCTCCACTTTTAGTAGCGTTTTCTTCCCTCAGTATAGGCAGAGGTGGTGTAGGAGCATTTCTTGGATGTTTTGCAGCTGTCAGTGTAATCAACTTGTCATTTTTTGTCATGGAGTCACAGAGGTGGTGTACAGCAATGATGTGTGGTGTGGTTGTGGTTGGATTAGGATCCATCCTCGGGAGGGAGAAGTGTTAGACAACATTAGAGAGCCAATTTACATTCAGTGTTTTTATCTGATCACATACAAAATTGCTGTCTTTTCAGCATTAAAAGGAAAAGAATGGGATCTTTTCACTCCCCAGGTGTAATAAGGTAGGTGAATTTGCTAACTATGTATGTCAGGTACATTACTGAAAAATTACAGGGCCAAGTGCACATGTCTAATTTCACTAAATACATTCAGTCCTTTTATTATCTTTTAGCTTTTTCAAGTTGAATAATATCAATGTTTTTACCACATAAAAAGCTCATGATGAAATTTTTGACTATGAGAAAATAAATTCATAGTTATAAATTCAGTAACTAAGAGAATATAAACTTACTATAAAAATCAGACATGATCAGAAAGATATTTTAGTTCCCCAGAAAGCCAGGATTTTGAGAATTTCTATCTCGGACATAAAAACTGAGAAAGTTAGCAGCTGGAGGGGCTGAAACCCCTCTTTTCCCAACCCAGCTGCATGGCAATCCTAAGCTACTCTTTAAGACTGTCACCAAAAAAGGTGCAACACTGAGAAACTGCATGAGCATCTCTCATCACATGCAGAAGAAATTATTGAAACTAATCCCCAAGGTCATAACCCTTCATTGAACTTCATTCCGTTTTTACTGCTTAGTTCCTCCAGACCTTCCCATCTGATAGTCTGATAATCCTCTGCACTGATGATGGCTTCCATCCTTGTGCCTTCTGCAAGTTACATTAGTCCATGCCTCCTTTTTGCACCAAGACAGAGCAACAGGGAGAAAGAGAGGTGCACCTGGCTCTGCAAGAAGCAAGAGGAAAGTGGAAGACAAGGACTGGTGGTGGAGGAAACAACGGAAAGGAGGAGTGCAGAGACTCACATCCACCTCCATCTGATTGGATCTCCATGTTGAGAAGGATCAGCAAGACCTTCACTAAAGCTACAGTGGAAATGGTGTGTTGTTCTCCAGGATAAGCAATGGAGGAAGGAGCTTAAGTTCTCCCAAACTGGAGCCTGGTGCAACCCAGGCTGCTGCGACCAAGAGCACAACAGCCAGGTTGTTTCCTGAATTGCAGGTGAAGCCTGCAGGGCTTTGCTTGCTGCAGGAGTGATTGGTGCAGGGAGGACACCCTTGTGCAGGCTTGTGATGCGATCAAGTCTGGTTTGGCAGTCCAGACTGCAGTCAAAGCAACGCACTTGGCTGGCTGCAAACAGCTTCTCTCCCAGATTTCAGGTCACACAGGCAGGATTCAAGATGGAAGCAGATTATCCACTTATAAAAGTCTCTCTCCAGACACTTTGGGAACATCAGGCTGTACACAAGGGGTCACATCACTCTGGCCTTGTCTCCCTCACCTTCACCACCCTTATTTTTGAGGTATTTTCTTTGCTATGTGTGCTTGTGCTATCCTGCTTCCAAAGAGGCTGGAAGACAGAAACCCAGATCCACAACATGCAACAGATCAGTCGAGTCCTTGCTGGAGGCCTGTCCCCAAGGGTTAGGAGGGGGCTCTGCATCATCCCGCTGGCCAGCCATAACTTGGCCAGCACCATGCCTGATCCACTCGCCTGCAGCCAGGGTGCTCTGGCAGACCAGGGTCCTCGTGCCATCCAGAGCTCCTGCCCAGGCTGCTGCAGCTCCGGGGATGCGGTGGGGGAGGAACACCAAGAAACTCCAGACACCCACTGAGCATGAGGTGTAAAAAAAGGCAGACATGCAGACAAAGGTAACCCATCAAAGCAAGCAAGTGTAAAGAGGAAAAACGGCTAATAGAGGAGAAATAAGATGGAAAAAGACATCTGATGCATTGGAGAATTAAGGAGAGAAACAGGAGATGCAGCAGGAAGGAAAAACTAAAGAGCAAATACCGCACAGGAATAATGGTGGAGACAGCAGATGCAACAGGGAAGTAGAGTCCAGGACCAAGACAGAGGTGAAAGAAATTCCATTCAAAGCAGAAGAAAAGAGAGTGACCTGGAAATTTATTCCAATAGCAGGAAGAGGCTGGGGTGTGCAATTTGGGGCTCATTGTTAGAGCTTGACAAGCCTGCCAGCAAGGGTGGATCCAGAGGAGAGAAGGAATGCTTGGGGAAAGCTCAGAGATGTGGGATACAAGGTGGGAAAGTATCTAGTAGGGAGTGTGAAGGAATCCACTGGTGATGTCTCATTTCATGGCAAACAACATAGCAAGATTTCCACTGAACTGGACCACGAATCAACTACAATAGAGTAATGGTGCAAAATAAGAGGAGGACAAAAAAGAAAAATAAGTGAAGAAGAGCAAAGACGACTGATGCCTATACTTAAGAAGGGAGAAAGAGTGATCCACACAGCTGCAGGTCTCCCAGTCTGATGTTAATAGTAGTCAATTAAAGAGTAATGCAGCACATGGACAGGAAATGGAAAGTGGGATAAAGTATAGTCTGCTATGTCTGACTAACCTGATAGTTAAAAACCCCCGTGTTGACTCCAGGGAAGGAGCTGGGAACTTTGGAATCAGCTGGGAACCTTGGTAGATGTTGAGGCAGAAATGAGCACAGGAATTTCATATAGGAAGGAGTGGTTTAAGGTCAAGATGAAAGCAGAGCCTGGTGAGAGGGAGTGTACCAGGACATGCAGAAGGTTACTACTGAGGTACATTGTGGATGTTCTTATAAATTGATTTCCTTAAGGACTGGCACAAATGTTAGGTGTAATATGATGAAATCAGAATGTTGTGGTGCATTGGCATTGTAGGGGAAAGTAAAGGAATGATGTACCACCAAAAAAAGCCATGAAAGTCACCAGGAGTGCAGTTCTTTACTTCATCTGGGGACTCTGTGAACTGCAAGCACCTGAAGAAGAGGAGTTACAAGAGTAACCAGACACAGAGTGACTCTGAGCTGTCACTGCAAAATGGGACTGAGAAGTGTGAATGCAGCCCTGGCTGTATCCAGATGGAGAATTCTCATCAGGTGGGCAAAAGTCTGTGACCACTCCTGGTCACCTGTCTTCAGGAGAGAGAATTTAAACAGCAGCACAGCCAGAAGAGTTACCATGGCATTAGGAGCAGGGACAGGCTGGCCAGTAAAAAATGCTGGAAAAACTTGTTTAGTCTCCCATGTAATGGCTGAGAGGGAGATGATTGCTGTCTACAAATACATTGGAGCATCAATACCAAGGCAAGGACCTAGGTGAGATAAAAGACAATGTTGGCACAGGAACAAATGGATAATAACTGGCCATGTATCAAATAAAGCTGGAAATGAGAAGATTATTCCTAACAATTAGAATAGTGAATTCTGAAACCGCCTTCAGATCCAGACGAGCGTGAGTCAAAGCCCAGCCACTTTTTAGGATGAAACTTGCTAAGTCTGTAAAGACAACACAGGATGAAGTGGCACTGGAAACAACATGCAGTCAGACTTAATGTCTCTGGGGTGTCTTTCTGTCTCACGTTTCAGATGCTCATGGCAGCTGTTGGTGTGTCACTGGGATAAAAATGAGCGTATATGCCACTTGTTCACTGATCCATAGTCGGTTGTTTCCTGATAGTATAAGACTGGAAGAGTCCACGTAAGCAGTTAAGGGCCTTCGGTTGGCACCGAGCTCTTGTGGAGGTGCATGCACCACCACTTGTGAGTGACCAGAATGCTGTGCCTTGGCTGTAGATGACCCAGGCTTTGCCCAGCCTCTCTGCCCACTGTGCTGCTGCTTTGCCTGCTAGGGCAGACTGCTGCCACCAACCAGGAACCCACAGGAGGACTGGGGCTCCCATTTGAAATGGATGGCATCAGACTGCAACAGGATCTCTTCCACCTCACGGGCGCTGGAGAAAGTAAAGGTCGGTGGGAGACTGACACCAGAGCCCTCTTTCCGCCATTTCCCTCACGCCCTAACCACCATCCTCCAGACCCTGCTCAAACCCGCAGCCTTTTCCCATTTTTTTCCGCTCCTGTTGCTGCCCCCCCCCCCCCGACCTCCCCAGGCAGCTGCCTCGCCCCTAAAAGTCACCTAAACCTGCCCCAAAATCCAGCACCGCCCCCCCCCCCCCAAAATCTCGGGGCGCTGTTTAGCCCCGAGCCGCGAGGCGCTGCCGGCAGGCGCCGGGCTACGGAATGGGCGGGCCGCGGCGCCAGCACCGATTGGCCTCGGGGGGGGGAGAGTTCCGCCTCGAGGGCGGAGCTCTTCCCCGAGACCAATCGGCAGCGGCGAGGGGCGTAGACAGCTATATTTAAGGGCGGGGGCAGCGGTGGTGGCGGGCACAGTGGGGTGCGGCTGGTGGTGAGTGGCTGCGTCGCGATGGTGCCGCGTATGCGGGGAGGGACACGGACCTCGCCGGGGTGGTGGGTGCTGAGTCCAGCTCTGCCTGGTGGGGCTGGGTGGCCTGTGCCGGTCTTTTCCTGGAGTCCTTTTGGAATTTTTTTTTTGGGGGGGAGCTTGGGGAGGAGGTGTGTGAGTGTGATGGTGGTTTGGGGTTTGCTGTTGGTGTGTGCTGGAAGGGCTTTTGGGGCTGTTTACTGAAGGCTGTTGCAGAGCAGGGGAGTGCTGAGGCCTTAGAGGGGTTTAGCTAATTTGGGATTGAAGCTTTGCCTGCCAGGAATGGTGGGCCCTGCCCTGGTGAGGCCCTGTGCCAGCTTGACACCTGCTAAACAGCCTGCAGGAGTGGAAGAGGCTGAAGGAGGCTCGTGTGTGTGCCTGTGTCCCTGTCACCTGGGATGCTCTGAGGCATGGGAGGAGGTGGATGGTGTCCTCCCCCCAGAGTGGTGGGGGAATGAGTCTGGGGAGGCTGTGGCCTGATGGGCGGGATGGGTGTTGCAACATGCCCTTGGCAGGTGGTGAGGCTGGGTGTGGCTGCCACTAGACAGGAAGGCGCTGGTGGAGGCTGTCACCCCCCTGGATGGGGGGATAACACTAAGAGCAGTGTGGATCCCTGTGGCTGGCCAGTGGTGTGCAAATCTGCCTGTGTCAGAAGAAGCAAGATGACTGGATTCCAAGTTGGGTTGTTGAAGTGGTTTTTAAGAGCAGCTGGGTCCCAGTGGTGTGAGGAGCTGCAGTGCTCCCCAGAGTCCCCGGCTCATGGCCTGGTGCAGCTGCTGTGAAGCACCCTCTCGGGTGCCCAGGGAAGGGTGTAATTCCCTTTCTGCAGCCTGGCTGCACTCCTTTGGGGTAGTCATATGTCAGAGCTGTCCCCTCTGTACTGCCTCAGCATGGTGCTTGGGATGCTTTCCCAGCCTGCCAGGAGGAAGGACTGTCTCTCCTTGCCGGTTGTGTGCTAGGGCACAAACACTGGGGCCTCTGACCCAGCAGGTCTTTGCCCAGCAGCTGTGTCAGGGTCCCGGCTGTGCTGGGGCAGCCTCGCTGCTGCTGGCAGAGGTGGACCCCCGAGCCAGGGGTTTGTTTCTTCTCTGGGTTAAGGTGTGGTGGCTGCACAACCACAGGGAAAGGGACCAGCATCGCTGTGCCGGGGCTTATGGTGGGGCTGGGGGCAGCTGACCCCCCCCAGCAGGCAGCAGGGCAGGCCGCGGCCGGGGCTCGCTGGAAGGTGGCTTAACCTCCCCAGTCATCTCGGCGGCGTTGCGGAGCCTCCCTGGGCCCGGCAGCGGCCCTTCCCCGCAGCCCCGGCCCGGCCCTGCAGGCCCCGCTGGCCGCAGTGCCGGCGCTCGGCTGGGCCGCGGCACCGCTCTTCCGGGGCCCGGAGCGGCGGTAGGCCCCGGCGGCGCCCCACCCCGAGGCCCTGCCGGGAGCCGCCTGCGCTTCCCGCTGCCGGGGGGGGTCCCGCGGGGCGCGGCGCTCCCTCCAGCCGGCGGCAGGGTGTGGGGCTGGGGGCCTGTGCTGGAGCCGCCGCGCTGGGGTGGGAGTAAGGCCCGGGGACCCCGGCTGCGCTCAGCTCCCTGACAGCTTCCCTCTTGCGGCGGCCGCCGGACTCGGCCCTGGCTGGGAGCTGCGGGGATGTTGAGCAGCTGAGGGCGGCTGTGCTCTGCTGGGACTCTGCTGCAGCAGGGGGAGAGCGGATTCCGCTCGGCAGCTGGAAAGCTTTCTCCTACACAGCTCTCAGCATCAATGTGCCTTTGAGATGTCTCTTCCCTCCTCCTCCGGGCAGGGTGGCAGTACCAGGCCTCCCCCGCTGCTGTGACACAATGTTAGCTTTGAGTGTTGGCTCGTGTAGGTGCTTGGCCTCCCTTTGGCCCTCGCTCTGGAATGCCGGTGGGAGGAGGAGGAGATCCCTGTCACCCTCCTGGTGGCAGCAGTGGCCTGGATGCAAGCTCACCTGAGACTGGTGTGCAGTCATGCATGGGGGTCTGCACTTGCTGGGCAACTGCAGGCTTAATTGCCATGGCCAAATGTTCATCTGACCTTCCACAGGCAGACTGGACTTGGTCTGTAGGTCTCTCATGTGGGCCTGTTCCTCTCTTGTAATGAAGCGGTGGTTAGGAAAGCTGTTTTGTTTGGATCTCTGCAAAAGGCTAAATGAGGCAGCATAAACACAGGCACTGTGAAAGGAGCGGAGGCTTTCGGGGTGGCAGTCTGTATGCCTTGGTGCCTGGCTGCTTCTTGCAGAGGGACTGTCAGGTGCTTTCCCTGTGCCTGACCACCTTGGTTCTGGAGTCCCACGGGCAGGAAGAAGTGAGGTGAATACATTCTGTGGGCAGTGTGGGATAACGCTGGGCACTTTCCCTGCTACTGCATTCCTTCAGAGCATCCCTTCCCCTCTTGAAGGCCAGGATTGCCTGTGCAGCAGTGCACCCATCCTGCTGTGCTGCCCCAGATTGACCACCTTCTCTTTTGCCAGAATGCAGCCAGGGCAGATTCCTAGTTGGATGGAGCTGACCTTCCCACCAGACCTGCTGGACAGCTTCTTAAGGATGGTTTAGGGAGTCAAGCAGTTGGCTGAGCCCTTGTGGCTTGATGAGATGCTGCTGTCTTCTCTTCCCTAGGAAGCCTCTCTAGCTCATGGGGGTGAGCTGCTGCTGACAGCCTGTTCCTTTGAGAAGAAGCATCTTCTTGCTGTATCTTTCTGTGGGGATTGAGCCATGCCACCCACACAGCCTGGGCCTCTGCAGTCCTGCCCTGCCATGTATTCTCACCTCTGTTTCCTCAAAGTCTGTTTCGGGGGATTATATAATCCTTCAGGGTAGAAATGTAATACGAGAGAAAGTACTGTTAAAACTGAGGACAGGAGAGTAGGACATCTAGAGGTATCTCACACCATGTTTTGGAGGTGAAAAATAGTTAATTTATTCGAGGTGCATAGTGTCTCCTTTCTCTCCTGGCAGAGAACAGCTTTGAATCCTCATGAAGCTCTGAAGCTGGCATCAGAAGCAGGTGCATTGCTGCATGCTTGCCACTGTCCTTGAAGGTTGCAGGTGAACACTTTCCCCTTTTCTGCTGCAGCTACAGCACAGTCGATGCTCAGGCTGAGATCCTTCCTTTAGGAAGAAGCTTACAGGAGACATTGGGAGTGGTGCCTGCGATGGTCAGGTCTTCTGTGTTTCTGTACTTTCATATTGGATTTGTGCTAGCATGTGCCCTCTTGGCTGTCAGATGGTGGGAGTACTTGTGCTGGAAAGTCTGGTTCTTGCCAGTTAAACAGGTGAGGCAGCCTGGGCTCCTGCAGGGAGGAGCCGGTCCCCAGGAGCCAGGTCTCTTTCCTGCAGGAGTTGTGAGACTGCTGTTGCTCAGAGGTGACAGGTTGCAGCTGCCACAGCCAGCTCCCCACCAGCAGGCCTGTGTCTGGATGCAATTTGAGACTGTAGTGGATTGAGGGTGGTGGAGGTGGTGACTGTGTCTGATGGTTCTTGATTTCCCTTAGTGTCTTCCAGGGTATTTAATTTCTGGCTGATTCTTCCCTGTGGGATGGATGAGGGTGGTAAGCTGTCACTGTGGCAGCAAGTTCTCCAGCCTTGCTGCAAGGAGTCCTCTTACCCTGTGGAGCAGATCAGCTAGCTTGCTGTCATGGTTTTTAATAGGTTTGCTTTGTATACATACAGAGCTGTATCTCATGTTGCTTCTACTTAACCCTAAGAGGCTTTACCTGTCTGTACAGGACCAGCAGTATGAGCAATAGCCCTGGGTTTGAGTGGTCCATCTACACCTGTGTGGGGATAATCAGGCTTAATGCTACTTTTTTTGTCTGTAGAACTGTGAACCCTGTTAAAGGTGGTATCTATTAAGCCTCAGGCCTGTTGGGATCTGTGGTGCTTCTACTGTGCTGCTGGAGTCTTGGGCATCTCTAGTATTGCCAGTGAAAATGCCTGTCCTTCTTAGATGGTGGTTGTGTGACTGCACTGTCTTCTTGGTGCAGAGGGTAGGGGGGGCCAAAGGGGATGTTACGGTGAGTTCCAGGCAGTGACCCCTTGTCTCGGTGAGAAGTGGCTCTGGGTTCACACTTGGCCTTCTTGACTGGTCCAGACAGAGCTGTTGGAGGGATTTCAGGAGTCTTTCCTTTCTGCATCTTGCTTTATAGACTTCTGATGTCTGTCTTGTCTTGGTGTGCCTGTCCAGTAATGTGCAGGCATGGATGGGACAGAGCACAGTAATTACTGTGTAATGATTATGGACACTGCTGTGGGAAGAGAGGTGAAGCCTTGTAGTGAGGCACTTGCATAGTTATTAAAACCACAGAGATGAATGCTCTGGTACTGTCTGCCCTACCTTCAGATAAGGGTGCTCTGTGTTCATCTGCTAGAGGGCTTTGGAAGGCTTGACCTATATCTAAAAGCAGGTGTCAGGAGCCACCCCTGCTTGGTTTAACCCTGCCTGTCCTCTGTTGCCTGCCTAGTTCTGTCCTTCCTGAGTGCTCTCCCACGCACCCTGTGGGCCTGCTGGGTGCCATCACCTCAGAGAGGGAGCCCAGCCATCTCCACCTTCTTCCCACCTCACCTAGTGCTGCATTAGGGAGTGGGCACAGCTCAGTGTGGTTAGCTCAGAAAGGAAATATCTTTTCCACTTTTGGAGGTATCTCACTCTGTTTTATTTCATTTTTTACTCCTTTGGTCCTTGCTATGTCAGACTTTCTGCCTAATGTTGTCCTTTCCCTGCTTTTTCCCTTGACTGCTCTCATCTGTACTGATACTAGTGCCCTGAATATGCAGCAACCAGTGTTGAATGTGATAAGGAGAAAGCCTACTCTAACAGTTGCCTCATCAGCTTGGGGAGGTGCTGTCCCTGAAAAAAGTGTGCTGTGTATATAGACCTTCTACTGCAATGTATGCTCTTGTGGGACCTTGAAGCCTGATTACCTGCCTTTTTTTTTTTCCAAGGTTATCAGTACCCTATTGCAATGGGTTTGCTGTTTCTCCTGAAAGCTTGTGGGGTGCCACGCTGACTGCCCAGGCTCTGTGGAGCTTGCCTGCTAACCTGGGAGTCTCTTCTTGCTCTCCTTGCTTCCAGCAAGTATGGGAAGGGGAAAGCTTAATCTGTTTATAGGACGCTATCCAAAGGCCTCAGGGTTTCACAGCCACTGTGAGATAGTGGCAGGGTATTAACACACACTTAGTGAAGATGGGGTAAGTCCTCAACTTCAGACAGGTCACTTCCTGCCACTTGGAGCCAATGTGCCAGGAGCAGCACCCTGTTAGTGTGTCTCCCACATCAACTGCAAGGCAGTTCTTGCAAGAGCTGTTCCACATCAAGGGTTTGAAAGTTTACATCCCATCTCTGTGACCACAGTCCTCCTATGCTGACTTCAAAGTATGCTGATGCCAAGCATATGGTACCAGGCTGCTTGCCATGTCCTTTGACATTCAGCATGAAGTAGCTGAGCCACAGGAAGTGACAAATAGATGTGATTCAAGTAGGAAAACTTATCTGGTGGTGTTAGCATAAAGTTTCCTTGTAGATTTTGTAGTTATGTTGTGAGCTGAGAGTTGTGGGAGTATTTATCCTCAAACTCTTAACTGACAGTCTGTCCTGAGTCTTCAGAGCCAAGATGCCAGGCCCAGAAAGCTCTACTTTCCTGCCCTGCCCTAATCTGCTGCTATGGCTTTCCACACTTGAAATGTAGTGGCTTGTGCTCTGCTGCCAGACTGGTCTTCTGTGCCCTGTAAGCTGGTGCACAGGCATACCTTTAGGCTGTGATTTTTCTCTTCAGGGAGAAACATGACTTTAGCATGTGGACAACAGTGCCTTAAGTGAGTCTTCAGTGAGATGGCTGGAATTGTATTCAAGCACATCTGCATTACTGGTAACAGCTGTCTGCATGTGCTTGAGCTGGTGTCTGGAGATGCTGTGTGTGAAGCAGGTGGGCACTGGCTGGTTACAGGCCCCTCCCTTTTACCTGGGCACAGAGTGGCAGAAGGAGGAGATCCAAATCCGTTTTTCTATGCTTTGTGGTAAACTTCAGTCTTAAGAGTGATTCCACTGCAGAGTTCATGAAGAACAGGGTGCTGGTGCTCAGGGCCAGCCAGGTTCCTTCTCACCCTTGCCTTGCTCTGGCTGCCTTGCTCCTTGTGTGTTGCTCCGGGCAGACATGGTTTTGTACTCCTTGTCTTGCTGGATTCACTTGTGCATAAGCCCAGGAAAGCTCTTCCTGGAGCTGTGACTGACAGGTCTTGGTGATGGTTTGAGGTGCCAGCCACACACAGTGTGTGCTGCTGTGTGCAGCCCTGTCTGTGCCTGGTCTGGGGCCACCAGACCCTGGGTTAGTCAGTACCACTCTTCCACAGTGACAGCTGCTGCTGGCAGATGCTTCTGAACCACAGGTCCCCATAGTTCTGCTGGGAAGTGTGCTCCCTGGGTGCATGGAGGTGTGTGCAGGCCTTGTTGGACCCTGCCATTACTTTCTGGAGCTCCAGGAAGCTGGGCAGGTGCTGTGATGAGGAGGTTGGGGAGGAAGATGTCTCTTCCTGAGAGGCTGTGGAATTCAGAGCTGCATCAGGCAAGAAGCCCTGCTGCTAGCTTGTAGGTCAGGGATGAGGGTTGCTTGATTTCTGGCCAACTGGTTATCTCCTGACCCTTGAGGGTTGCTACTCCCTTAGGCCTGGCCCCTGTGGGGCTCCTGCCCTAGCCAGTTCAGCAAGGGGCCCTGTGCCAGCTCTCCCTGGGGTGGCAGCTCCATGGCCACCTACCAGACTGTTTTGGTGCTGCCTGTAATTAAACTAGTGGGGAGATTAGGGTGGCTTGCTTTCTCACTTATTACAGGACTGATTTCTGACTTGAATGCTGATGGGGTAGGAGTGTTGAGTGTTGGATGGCTGGGGCTGAGTCTGTCGCTTGCAGATGACTGCTGTGTGGGGAGAGATGCACCCTGTGTGGCTGTTAACAAAACTAATTGGGTTGAGCTCTGGTCTCTGTCAGTGTCGTGGTTCACAATGCTGTGGTCTGACTGCTCTTGGGCTTCTGGGGCTGGCTATAAAGGGCCTTGCTACTCTTGCTGAAGTAGCGCTAATTAGCTGTATAGCTTGTTGGAAATATGCACCTTACACATAGCTTGGCGTAAGCAAGTATCTAATCCTTGATGTTGGATACTGGGGTAGAATGTGGCCTGGTACTCTGGCTTGCAAATGGTGGGAACTTTCTTGCTGAGATGGGGGTGTGACACCCTGTTGGTGAGAGGTGGAAGGATATGTGTTGCAAGGTCTCCTAGGTATTGTGCAGCGTGTTTTTGGGCCCCAAGAGTTCCTGGTGCTTTTGGGATGTTTGGACCTGTTTGCCATCTCTTCAGCTTTTCAAGGCTCAGCTTTGGGTTCCCCATCTCTTCCCAGCTCTTTGCCCAAGAGGACCAGGGTTCAGGAGGAGTGAAAGTAGAGTGGAGAGGTACCAACTACTGAGCTGTAAATGCCTGTAGTGTATCATGTGCAGTGTTGCATGGAGGGCAGTAAGAGCAGATACCTGGCTGGGTGGTAAACCTCTCAAAGTGCAGAGGGATGTCAAGTGGTGGTGTTGTGCACAGAGGAAATGGCAGGAGTGAGTTCAGCTTCCCAGACACTTGCTGCTCTGTGCTGGAAAACTGTGTGCAGCAGGAAGGCTGGTGTGGAGTCATCATGGCTCAGGCAGGCGAGTGCACTTAGCATCCTTCTGCTTAGTGAAGGTAATGCTTGGGCCTGCTCTACAAGTCCCCCTTTGCAGTTCAAGTGCTGACACCCCAAGGCCAGTGGCTGCACCTGGGGAGACAGAGGACAGTGAGACATACCTGCCTCTGCTCACTGAGCAAGGCATGCTTCAGTTCCTGTCTAATGCAGGACCATGTGGCATGTCACTGTGGATGCCGGGTCTTGCAAAGACCTGAAGACCTTGGGTGTTCCCTGGAGACGTGGTGCTCTTAGTTGAATGCAGCAGGATGTTCTGCTTAGGGAAGCTGTGGAAAACTCATAAGTCCTTTTCATAAGGGCCTGTAGCATAATCCTGCTAGTTCTGCCCTGATAGAAGTCTTGGTGCTTGCCTAGGACCCATGTTCAGGACAAGTCCAATGCCTCCCCTCTCCCTGTGGCATGTATGGCTGTAGGAGTGCTGGGCGTGCTCCACAAGACACAGCAGTAAGAGGGACTTTTTGCTGTTCACACTGGTGGGGACTTCTGTGCTAGTGCTCGGTTGACTGGGCTTCTCCCACTGCTTGGGGGGATAGTTGTCTGGGTTCAGGGCTGCTGCCAGGATGACCCTTGTCTGCTGTGTGCTCTGTGCAGCCTTCAGCAGGTCTGTTGGGGGCAAAACTGCAGTGTGAGTCTTCTCACCCAAGTCCCCAATGTCCTGGGACCCTGAATTGTTTTGAGATGGCCAACTAGGACCCCAGTGGTACTGGAGCCTTGCTGGTATCAGGGTCAGCAAAGTAATCTGTGGTGCCTGAGCTCAAGTGTGTTCTGGCAGTGTGAGATGTAGCTCTGAGCTTGTGGGCAACTGATACTATCTTCTCATCCTAGCCTGCCCAAAATAGGCAAGTACTCTGCAGGAGTTTTGTCTCTGCCCTGGACCTGTAGTAAGGCTGACTCATTCAGCTTGATAAGATAAACACAGAGCTTGGGTAGTCAGATGCCTGTGCTGGGATCTAACTCTTGAGGGCTTCTCAATCTAGCAAATAAAGGTGTAGCTAGATGTAGTGGTTGAAAGCTGAAACTAGACAGACAAGTTTTGAGCTTGCTCTTAGCCATTAGAGCAACATAAAGCTCAGCAGTGTTCAGTACTTGTACTTACTGTGTTTCCCACAGCTGGAGCCTTGAGTGGCTCTCAAGGATGCTGTAGTGCCTGCTATGCCTTTCTGTCCTCTGCATGTGGGGAGTGGATAATCTTGGCAGTGCCCAGGACCTTAAATATTACTTGTATCACAGTGATACTACAAGTGGGTATTACTTGCTGTTAAACCCCTTGAAACCTTGGGTTGGGAAGGTGAGCGTCTGTTCTGCTGGTGGTACCCCGGAGGTGTGGGGATCAGCCCTGAGTGGGCTTTGCCCTATTGCTGCAGCTGCCTCCAAGGTGGCATGAGGAACCACCTTCTGTACTTTCTGAAGCACAGCAAAACTTCTCAAGCTGTGTCCCTGGGGTGTGTGGCTGTGCAGGCTGCTTGGAAGAATGGGTACTTTGCAGAGTGGGGGTAAAGGGGGAGGCTTGTTCCACCCCACACAGAGGTTTGGTGGCACTCCCCAGTTTGGAGGAGTACTCGGGGTATGATTGGGCAGGCGCAGGACTGGCACTGTTGCTGCACTACAGGGATTTGCAGAGAACAATGAGCCAGAATGGTGTGTGCCAGGCCCCTGTGAAGACTGCTGCCAGTGAAGCATGTCATGTAGGTGCTTGGTAGCACTGCACAGGCAGTGTCTGCTGTCCTGCCTGGGTTCCAGCTAGAGCAAAGAGCACTTTGCTGAGCTCGTCCTCTTGCAGCAAAGCTGAAGGAGCAACGCTGGTGCTGGCTGGTGAGGGCTTGGGGTGGCAGTGGCTGCTAGATACTCCCAGCTGAGACCTTACTGGGAAGGTTACTCTGGCTTCAGCCTCCTGGCTGCTGGTACGGGAGAGGCTGTGTGCTTCCTGGTGGTGGCAGCAACAACAAACCTCCTGGGGAGACTGCTGGGGGCCTGTTTCCCCAGTCCTGTGTCAGCAGTGATTCCTGTGCACCTTCCTGGAGGAAGGGGTAGGTGGAGTGTCTGGTAGCAGCTGTGGGGAATGCCTCCCTTGCAGGTGGGTGAGTCAGGTGAGGCTGGGCCTGTGCTCTCCCTGCTGCTCTGGTATCCTGTAGGCTGGGGAGCGGTTGGGAAGCACAGGGAGCTGGGACAGGGTGTTTCAAACTTGCCTGAGGCAGCAAGAGCCTGGGCCCTTCCTGCTCTTCTAGAGAGTATGTCTGTATTGCTGTCTGGTGTATGCTCAGTGAGGCGAGTCCTGTTCCCTGCAGCCCTATATCCTCCTCATCTAACTGGTGATACTGTCCCCTGTTTGGAAGGGTAGTAGAAATCTTATTGCCAAGAAGGATGCACCTAGCCTCTGAGGTGCTGGGTTATGGGGTGGTAGCTCTTGCCAGGAGGGTTTTGCACAAGGATGTGAAAGTAGGAACTGGGAGATCAGAAACAGACACCAGTTTCTGAACTGGTAGTTTTCCTTCCTCATGCAGTGGGTCTGCCAGTGACACTGTTTTTTGGGGATCAGTGGGCAGGAGCCCAAAGCTGATCATTCAGGTGCTGTTCTGTGGAGACTGTGGGGCAGCTCTGCATTTCCCTTGGACACCTTGCACCAGGGTCAGGCAGACTAGTGTGCTGGGTGGGTATGGGTGGCAGTATCATGGTTGCAGTAGGTGATAATGTCGGAGTCTGAATGGCAGGAGCAAGACTAAGGGGCTGGAGATACAGCACTAAGGTTGGAAGCTTTCCTACCTGGCTTGAAATGTTAGGCTCCTGCCTTGGGAGGACTGCTGGTGGTGGATGGTGGGGTTCCCAGCAAAGCTGGGGAGACAGGGCCAGGCTCAGTGAGAAGTGGGGAGCGTATGGCTCCACTGGAATTGTGGATGCTGGCGTGTGATCAGCTGAGAGCAATGCTGGGTACATGTGACTGTACCTCTGAAGCTGTGCTTGAAACTTGCTGATCTGCAGGGCTGTGCCCTGCAGGCTGCTGTCCTGGGCAAACAGCTGCCTGATCTGCCCTTCTTCTCCACAGAGATACTGCCATCACCATGGAGGGGATTGTGAACATGTATCAGGACTTCATGAAGAAAGCAGGTGAGTGAGTGGCTCTGCCCAGCTGCAGGGCAGGTGGCACTACATGCCTTACTGCCACAAGCACAGGGGGATGGTCTGTCATCCCTGAAGTAGTCTGCGTCTAGCTGCATCCTGCCTCTGTCCTGATGTAGATGCAGCTCAGGTTTTTTTGGGCTGCCTGTGATGATGTTGTCTTGCCTGTGCAGGCCCTTTTGGGGCCCTTGTGCTCTCCTGGGCAGATGGTCTCCAGGCTGCCCTGCAGCATGGCTTCAGGCTGTATCTTACTGAGTTTGGCTAGATTCGCCAGCCTTTGATCCCAGACTGCCCTGCTACCTGCACTCTCGTCCTAGGAGACTGAGGATTGCCATGTCCTTGCCCCTACTCTGGCAGCAGCATTGCTGGCAGTAGTCTGGGGTGAGGTTGCTAACTGCCCTGCACTGTGGCACTCTCCACAGACCCCCGCATTGCTGATTATCCACTGATGCAGTCCCCGCTTCTTGTGATGGGCATCCTTCTGGCGTATGTCTACTTTGTACTATCCTTGGGTCCCCGGCTAATGGCCAACAGGAAGCCTTTAAACCTGAAGAAGTTCATGGTGCTATACAACTTCTTTCTGGTGGGACTCTCACTCTACATAGTCTATGAGGTGAGTTGTTGGCAGTAGGCCTTGTGTGGCATATATAAAGCAGTCCATGCAGGCTGTGTGGGTAATGGGGAGCCCTTTTGCAGGCTGTTCCTTGCCCTTCTGCACAGGGTTTGGGAAGTGTGGTGGGTGATGTGTTGGGCCTCACCCTGATGATGCTCTTGTTGCAGTTCCTGATGGCAGGGTGGCTTACTGGGTACACCTGGCGATGTGACCCTGTGGACTTCTCGCAGGACCCCAAGGCCCTCAGGGTGAGTTCTTGTCCTTTTCCCAATAAGTGGGGGTGACCTTCAGTGCTTGTATTTGCACAGCAAGGTCACAGCTATGTGCCTCTCCTGAGGCAGAGGACTTACAGTCGCTGGCTCTTGGTTTCACCCCAGGGTTTACTGTATGGAGACCCTTGGTCCCTGGGCATGTTCAAGCTGAGGTGGGTCTCTAATGTTAACCTGTTCTGTTACAGATGGTCAGTGTAGCTTGGCTCTTCGTATTCTCCAAGTTCATTGAACTGACAGACACGGTGAGTGAGTTACTGAGGAGGCCTTGTCACTGCTTGCTGGGCAGGGAGTTGGGGCCCAGTGTACTTGGTAGGTGCTTTCTTCAGCCCTTGCAGTCTGACCTGGCAGTGCTTCTTTCTGGCATCTCTGCCAAGGAGACCACTCTGGGCTATTGCAGGGACCACTCCTGGTGTGTTAAAGCTCTGGAAGCAGTGGGGTGACCTAATGTGTGGTGGCAGTGAGCTTGGAGGCAGGGGGAAGTGTCACTGAGGTCAGATGCTGTGAATTAGTGGCCCAGCCTGCTGTAGCAGCTCCTTGATGCTGTTGGGCTCTCATTGCAGGTGATCTTTGTCCTGCGGAAGAAGAATGAACAGGTCACATTCCTGCACCTCTTCCACCACTCTGTTCTGCCTTGGAGCTGGTGGTGGGGAGCAAAGTTTGGTCCAGGTAAGATGGAAACTGTCTGGTGCACAGCTTGGGGAAAGAGTGGGGTTAGCCCCAGCATGCTGAGAAGGGTTTTTGGCCCTTCTGGGCTCCTAGGAGCTCCTTGTAGGGCAAACTGCTGTGGAGGATTGACTTATGCTAATGAAAATCTGTCTTAACAGGGGGTATGGGCTCATTCCACGCCATGATCAATTCCATGGTGCATGTTGTCATGTACTTCTACTATGGGCTCTCAGCAGCGGGACCTGCCTTTCAGAAGTACCTGTGGTGGAAGAAGCACATCACAGCCATCCAGCTGGTGAGTCTGCTGTGGAGCAGAGCATGTGTCCTCAGCCTCTGATGTGAGGGGCTTGTGAGGGCCTTGTATATGTGAAAAGTGCAGTCAGCGGCTGTAGCTGTCTCTTCTGTAGACTCCCTCTCTGGGTTTCTAGCAGTTGTGGACCTCTGGGTGCTGCTCAGCCTGCTGCCCCTGGGCTGCAGTCATGTTGGGAGGATGAGAGGCACATGCTGCCTTGAGACTTGTGCCTGCCTCTTCCAGCTGCTGCAGACTGCACCTTGCCATAAGGGCTGCTACTTCAGAGTGGGAAAGGAGCCTATTGGCTTCATTTAGAAAGAAAGTTTTTAGTGGGATCCTTGAACCTGCTCCCGCTAATAACTTGTCCCTGCTCTGCCTTGCTCCCAGGCACAGTTCGTCATTGTCTCCGTCCACATCTCCCAGTATTACTTCATGCCCAGCTGCCAGTACCAGTTCCCCATCTTCATTCACCTCATCTGGATTTATGGGACCATCTTTTTCATCCTCTTCTCCAACTTCTGGTACCAGTCCTACACCAAGGGCAAACGGTTGCCCAGGGTGGCTCAGCAAGCAGCCCAGCACAACGGTAGCAGCATCCATGAGAATGGCACTGTCGCCAATGGCAAGGTCAAAGCTAACTAGAGGGCAAGGCCCTCCCAGAGCCAATGAGAGCCCCGGGGCAGAGGCAGCTGGGACCTGTTCTCCTGCTCCTGGGTGCCACTAGCCAAGTCAAGTGCCTACAGACTGTTGTACCCCTGTGCCCAGCCCTGCTGTCCTCTGTCTGCATGCCTAGCCCCTCTGCTCTGAGCAGCCATGGGCAACTTCTCCTGCTCCTGGGAGGGCTTGTGCTGTTTCTTAGTGTTGCTGAGCAGAGAGGCAGCTGCCTGCATCACAGCTGCAGGGCTGCAGTCCCATTCCAGTATTTCCAAAGGAACTTCCCCAAGTGCCTACATCTGGCCCTGCTGCCTGGGGCCCATTTCCTTCTGAGTAGGACCAAAAGAAGAGACCAGTCCCTGTCCTGGTTGATACCCTCTCCTCTTCCCTGTCTCATCAGAGCCTGTGTGGATGAGCAGACTTGTCCCTGGTTGCCTGCTGCTGCCAGCTCAAGTGTAAGTGCTCCTGCTCTACCATGCCTTGTGCCACCTTATTCCATGCCACAGTGCTGCATGTTCCTTCTGGTCCCTTTGTGCCCAGTGGGGGGTCCTGCCCTGCTGTATCTGTGCCCAGGTCTGGCTGTGGAGAATGTAGGGGCAGTGCATATAGGACTTGAGGGCCCAGACCTGCCCAGTACAGTACACATGCCCTGTGCCTAGTACATAGCGGGGGTTGTGACAGCCTGAAAGGCCTCTCCCACACAGTAAGCCCAGGTTGCCTTGCCTTTCTCTGCCTGGGCTGGGTGCTCAGTGTGTGCTTTAGCTGCACTTACTTGATCCTGTATGGCAGCTGGTGGCTGGCTCCAGAGTGGGGGAGGCCAAGCTCAGCCTTGCCTTGAACCACTTCCATTCCTGTAACTCAAGACTTGAGCAATAATTGCCCCTGGAATCAGCTCCCAGGCTCTCTGGCTTGGGACCAGCCCTGCTCTGGCCCAGCATGGGAGGATGGTTGTAGTGTGCCCTGCTATGGTGTAATAGTGAGCACCTCTTGCCTCTGTGGGTCCAACTAGGCCTGGGTGAAGGTGTGCTCTGCCCTGCAGCAGGGCGGTACAGCAGCTCTCCTGGGCCTGGTGCCCATCACCTGCCTTGGCTGTAACCAAAATCATACTGGTGGCCTTGAGGTTGAGGTGAAGGAGCCAGGCCCTGTCACATTGGGCTGCTCTTCTATCACAAATAAACAAACAGAAGGAGAAATGGCTCTGCCCTCTTGTGTCTTTTTTTTCTTCTTCTTTGTCCTGCTGTGCTCAGAAGCTGTTCCAGGTGTGGGGTCCTGGCTGGTGTGGTTGGAGGCAGGGGTGGGAGAAGCAGCTGGCGTAGCTGGTTTTTGTGTTGGGGGAGAGGGTGATAGCAGTGTGCTGATGAAGCAGATGGCAGACTGTTTCCAAGTGCTTTGGTAGAGCAGTGTTCAGGGCAGGAAATGTGTCAAGGCTCCCCTTGTGAAAGTGGCTCCACCCTGTGAAAGAATGGCTGGGGTGGAGTGTGGGGGGGGGCTGGGACCTGGGCCAGCTGCCCAGGAGGAGCTGCTGCTTTTCAGAAATGCCGGGGAGCAGGGATGAGACACCCTAAAAAGCCAGGTGATGGGGAAAGAACACTCTTGTTTTCAGCATCTGGTGAAGCCAAAGCCGCTACCATCCGCCTGCCCCTGCAGTGTGAATCTGTAAAGAACATAAATGGGGCTGGTCAGAGGGAGGTTTATGTTGCTGCAGCCTTGCCCTTGCTACAGCTGTGCACCTTCCTGGCTGAGCTCTCCCCTCTCTACCACCTGAGCCAGTTTGGCCTCCCCTTAGTGCTGTTAGGGTGCAGTGCTGCCTTTCCCATTGCCCTCTGGCTGGGGCCCTCCTCAGCAGGGAGGCCAGTCTAGGTGCTGACTCAAGCCTGGGAAGAGGGGTGAGTAGCTGGCTGGGCTGCTTGTGGCTGGGAGGAGTGTGTTAGGCCAGCAGGCCTCCAGAAGCTGAGTTTCACTGTAGGTTTTACGGTGTGTGGGAGGGCTTTAGTGGATGTCCAGCCAAAGCCCTAGAGCAGGGCTTGGTGTGAGGGAGAGCTCTACTGCCCCTGCCTGAGCTGCTGTCCACCTCAAGGTCATGCTCTGAAATGTAGGGGAACCTCTTCAAGTGAGCTGAGCTTGTGTGACCAACACTCCCAACTGCGGGTGGGCATGGCTGTTTTACAGGGCTTGGTGCCCTTCTATGTGTGAAGCCTTAAAATGGGATCTGGCTGCTGCACTGCGTAGTGTTCTGGTTGTTGCTGCTTCTCTGTGAGCAAGGACTGACAGGAAACCTTGTTCTGGTCCCTGCTGAAGTGGTGTGTAACATCGGTTACCCAGCCAGAACTCACCACTTCAGGAGCTGTAGGCAACAGGCCAGCTGAGACAGCTTTTCCCTTCTAGCCTCCTTCTTCCCCACCCAGCTGGCTCTTGGTAAAGACAGTACTGTCTTTGCTTTTGCCTGAAATAGTAACAATACTTATGGATGGCAGCTGAAAATGGGCTGTTCCGTAGATGTGCTCTGCTCTCCCTTCCTCCAATTGTTCCTGCTACCTGTGATCTTTCCATGGGCTGGCAATTTATACACTGTCATGGTCAGCCTGGGCTGCTGCTCCAGACTGAATTCACACCTTATATGGCAGTGTTTCCTGGGCCTGCTGGGTCAGTGCCCAGCTCCTTCCTCTGCTCCTCCTCTCGCCAGGGCAGTAGGACCAGTATGGGGCCAAAGGAAGATGCTGCAATATCATCACTGTCCAGTGATGCTCAGGGGGCTTTCAAGGGGTGTGTAATCGACAGCTTCTGGGGGTGGGTATGTGCTAAGGTCAGAGGCAAGACAGGCTCTGTCTGAGAAAGATAAACTGCTATTACATGGGAGTGAAGAAACTATAGCAGCTTTCAGGCATGTGAAGCCTTCCTTCCAGGGTCAGCAACCACTGGAAGCCTTAATCTGCTGTGGCGCCATAGTGCAAGCCTGTGCTGCCTCCCAGCATTAGGCTGCAGGGGTGTGGGGCAGGGCTTCTACAACAGCAGCACAGCTCTGGGGAAGACCCAAGCCTTGCACGTGGGTTCCTGTCCCCTGCTCCATTAGATCCAGCTACTGCCCTCAGATTTGCTTCTGAAGAGGAGGGAAAGCTGCCTCTGGCTCTCCCCTGCTCTTCCCCAAGGGGCCAAAGGGGAAGCACCAACAGCCCCCCTGGGAAGGTGCTGGGCTCAGCTGCTGTAAGCTAGTTTATGAGCCTGTGCGCCACCTCAGCAATAGGCGTGGGGGTGTGGGGTGCATGCTGGCCGGCCTCTGCACAGCACAAGTTGGGGCTAACACTGCCCCCCTTTGACAGCTCCAGCTGGCTTAAAGCTCAGGAGGCAGGGCAAGATCCTGGTGCCAGGTACAGCATGGGACCATGCTAAGAGGAAGGTGAAAACAGTTGATAATAATCCACTGTCAGCTAATCACAGGCTGACAGGAAGCACAGGCTTTGTTGAGCTGCTTTGCACAGGCCTAGGTGCTAATCAGCTGTGCAGCATCCCTGGCAGCCCCAGGCTGTGCTGAATGAGTCTGGTGCAGCCCCACAACCTCAGCCAGCACAGCTCCAACCCACAGAGCAGCTGCAGGCCTGCTGGCCCTTGCTTGGGTAAAGGCTCACGCTCCCCACAGCTCACACCAGCACAACTGAGCCTGGAAAAAAAGTGTTTTCCAAGTGCTGGGGAATTGATCTCTACCAAATGTCAGCTGAGCTTTGTTTTCCTGCATGGAGCTTTAGCTTGGCCCCAGGGCTTCCCTGCAGCAGGAAGGCAGGACAGGGATGGGGGCTGCTGGAGGAATACATGACTAAGGGCTGTGCTCTGGCTGGATGGGGTGTTGGGAGTCTCTTGCATGATGTCCAAGCTGGCTGTGGCAACATAAACTAACCTTTTGTTTTCCATCAGGCTTCACACCATTGCCCCTTGCCAGCCTCTTTCTGGCCTTTGGGGTGATTACAGCTGTTGCTGTGTGTTTCCAGCGCTTGTCCCCCCCCCCCCTCTTTTTCCTCATACCTTTCTACCCTAGCACCATAAGAGCAGGCACCATTGGCTGCTGTGTGTGAGCACCGCTACAGCTCAGACTGCCAAGAAAAAGGCCACAGACTGCTCTGGCATGGGTGATCACTGCCAGTAGCTGCCTGCAGAGGCACAGCAAGGCCCACCTGGCCAAGAGGCAGGACACAGCACAAACAAGACAGACATACTGTGATTTCAGTTGAGCCTTGTTCCTCCCTGCCCCAGCTGGCACCAAAGCAGGCAGCAGCTGGGCAGAGGGCCTTCCCTTAGAGGCCTGTTTAGAGCTGGTTTACTTGTTCTTGTGGAAGCTGAGGCAAGTCAGGGATACTTCCTCCTAGCCCTGCTACAGGGCTGGAGCCCTCAGAAGGGTCCATTTTGACACACTCTGATCAGGGATGGAGGGCGAGGAAGTCACCCAGGCTGTAGCCTTTCACTCCAAAAGAAACCAAGAGCACAAACATCAATATAAAGGCCCTCTTTGTCCCTTAACACTCCCATTTCTCTAACCAGAACCTGTATCCAGCTACAGGCCAGGCCACTCCATGATCCTGAATTGAAAGAGTGAAGAGGTACAAAGAAAGCTAGGTTTTCCTGGTAGAGCTTTGCTAGAGGAGGTGCTGCATGGGGACCTCTACAAATGCAGGCTAGACATCAGCTTCCTTTGAAGGGCAGTTACTGCTGCAAGCAGAGAGCCCATGTCTGGGATCTTTTCAGTGCTACAGCTTCATACTGCAGGTGCAAGGAAGCCACAGCCCCTCTGATAGAGCTGCACTTGTGGTCAACATTAAGATGCAGCAGGTGACACACCTACCTTAGCTGGTACAGCCATTGCACAGCATCCTTCTTGTCACAGGAATTCAGGTCTGTGCTAGGCTCGGGCTACCTGCAAAATAGCCCTCAAGAGTAAGAGCACCACCCCACCCCGGTCTAGATCCAAGCCTCAGGGAGCCATAGCCTTTTCCATCAGACTCCACAAAAAAAAAGTCAAATTAAAGCTGTTTATTAACATTAACATTTAAAATACTGTACAGTATTAAGCCAGATTAAGCCCCCCTCCCCACAACAGCCCTGTGCACTCATCGGATGCCCTGGTGAATGATGCTGCTTTTGGCACTGTTTGCCTTCTCTTTCTCCTTCTTCTTTATGGGGTCCATCTCAAAACAGCGCCAGAGCCGCAGTGTTTCATCAGCAGCCGCTGAGGCCACTGTTGCGCCATCAGGGCTCATGGTCAGATTCAAGACTCTGGCTGTGTGACCTGAGGAGGAGGAGGTGTGCAGTCAGGGCTGGGCTGGTCACCACAGGCCCTAGTCCCTCTGGTTCTACCACAGCAGTCAAGTCTGCTCCCCTATGCCCCATGAGCCCCACCAGCCTGCATAGCAGTCCCTACACCAAGCTGCAGCATGAACTCACACCATAGGCAATGCATTTGGAGCAACAGTCTGTCTTCAGCAGCCCACAGGAGTGCCTCCCTCTAGCAGCGTGCCCCAGACACCATTCTGCATCAGTGATGCTCCAGGCTAGGCCACCAGTCTGCTCAAACCAAGGGCTACATCTGCCTTCAGCCGCCAGCATCCCTCCCCTCCCTGGGCAAAGCACCCAGCCTACCTCGCAGCTCAGTGACCTTGGCCATCGTTGGATACTTCCATACAACTAGCTGATTCTGTGCAAAGCCATGGCCTGAAATGAACTCCTTGTAGTTTGTTGACCACAGGATAGAACAGACCTGGGAAGAGGTAGTAACGCTGGTGAGACAAGCTGCTTGTGTGGATGCTCACCACCCAGAGATGAGCATGGTCCCCTCCTTCCGCATGCCGCTGGGCCTCAGGAGCCAGCAGCTCTGTGTAGGTGTCCTGCAGGTGTTTGTCACCAAGCTGACATTCATTTCTCACCTGGGAATGGGCATCAACAGCGCTGAGGCAGGTGCCAGAACACACATTCCAGATGCGTATGTGTCTGTCACTAGTCCCACCTCCAGTGGCGAGAACGTTTGACTGCCATGGACACCACGCCACAGCCTGAGAGAAAAGGGTTAATTGTAAGACATGTAAGAGGCAACCCATGCACAGTGTGCGCATATACTCACAGCAGCCCTGCACTCACCTTGACAGCACCCTGGTGCTGAGTGAAGGTCTGTACAGGAGCAAAGTCCCCACTGTCCCCCTGGGTGCAGGGCCAGATGTTCACCAGGTTGTCGTTGCCACCACTGGCCAGGTAGCGGCCATCTAGAGACCACTTGAGTCCACACACCTCTTGCGTGTGGCCAGCAAGTGTGGCCACATGATGCTCAGCCACTCTGACATCGTGGTGGTGGATGTGGCCAGTCCGCGCCCCACTGCAGAGAGAAGGCCTGCAGGGTCAGACTGGCACATATTTTCACCAAAATCTGTTCTTGTGGTGTTGCAAGACTGCCATACCTGCCACTGGGTTTCAACCAGTGTTACCAGCATTGCTGGCCTGTTGACATGAGCAAAGCAGCCACAGAAGCCCTTCACAACTTCAGCACAGAGGGCAAGAGAAAAGAGAGCCTACCTTCCTGCAGTTCCAGTAGAACAGGCTGATTAAGAATCCCAAGCCAGGACAGAAACTCCTCTCTGCCACCCCTAGCCTGGGCCACTCACAGATCTAGGATAGGAGTCTGCAACAGCTGGACACTGCCCTTCACCACCCCCACCCAATGCTTTACCTGGAGAGGATGTAGCTGTTCCAGCTGAGGGACCCCACACGGGAAGAATGGCTGGTCATATTTCGGAGACGTTTCTGCTGCTGTATGTCCCATAACTAGAGAGACAGAGGAATAAGTTCTCCAGAGGGTGAGGAAACTCAGCCCTGTCACTTTACCCTGGGAACCCCACTGCACAGGCTCTGGCATTCAGCCTCGCCAGTATGGGAGCAGAGATGAGTTTGTATCTCATGCCTACAGAACAGAAGGTAACTCCAGGTGTCAGAAGACCCCAGAACCAAGCTCTGCCTTGCTACTGCAGTTGAAACTGGCTGTGGCTGGACATGGACGTTTCCACCCCACACCAGTCAAGACAGGTCAGAGCACACTGCATCCTTCTTGTGCTAGCCCAGCCTTTGTCCCAAGGCCCCATGGCTCCAGTGATCCCTAAAGAACACCTCTAGTTTTACTCCTGCACTCACCTGGACCTCAGCATTACTTGTGCCAACAGCAAGGTAGTTTCCTTCTTTAATCCATGACACAGAGGAAACGTAATCATCTGGATGCTCCATCTGCAGCAGCTGGATAATCTCCCCAGAGGAGTGATTCCACAGATAGACAGAGTTGTCCAGTGCCACTGCCAGGAAGTTCTGAGAACTCCAGTCAATAAGATTCAGATCTAGAGTTTGGAAGAGCACTGCACGTCACACTGTGCGTACCTAGAGAGCCCTGCCCTTCATCAGGGCTGACACCAGATCTTCCACCTGCAGCAGGTGTGTATTTGCACATGTGCATGCAGGTAAGGGGCAGCCTTCTGGGTGTCAGCATGCCCAGCCTGTGGGGTCAGCTAGCCCTGATCCGAGTCACCCACACAGCACTCTGGACCACTGTTCCTACAAGGCTACTCAGGGATGGATGCTCCAGAAGTGGAGCATGCCAGCCTGGGTGCATGGGATACTGAAATAGCCCAGCTGGAGCTCCAGTGTGTTGTACCACACCATCCTGGGTGCCACACTCCAGCGCAGAATGATCTCAATGCCCAGCACTCAACACTGCAGCCTACTTACAATAGTCATTGCGGATCTCTGGTGCGTCCAGGATCCGGTCTGGCATTGAGGGAATGTATCTGCCATTCTTCCTGCTGGATCCAGGTGTCATTTTCTGACTGTAGAGCACTTTCAGATTATTCTGATAGCCTGTGTGCAGAACAACAGATTTGTTAACCTGAGTTACTGTGTCCTCCCAGCTGAGCGCTGCTCGCCCAACTAGAAATACCTTCCAGTGAAAAATCAAGTCCTGAGAAAAGAGAAGCTCAGAAGAGTGCAGTGTGCTAACATCACTGGCAGTGTTAACTGCTGAGCCAGGATGAGCTCCAATTCCTTAATTCACAGGAATAAGTTTAACTGACAAGCGCTTGGTTTTCTGTATCCCATTATGTTTGGTGACAGTTAAGCTACAAAGTGCACAGAGTGTTTCTTGCTTTTGCAGACGTCAGGAAGGTTTGCCACCTGCAGAACAAGTGAGCAACTGGCAGTCATTCCAACTTTGGTAAATAAATTCACCATAGCTGTTATACAGCCCCACAACCTCAGAAAACATGGGGAGACTCTGGTGTGCACAGAAGCTCTAAGAAGCCAGGTGATCTCTCTTGTGTTGCTGTTCCCCTGCTCAGATCTCTCCAGCTGAGTCAACTCATGCAGACCCTGTATCATACCTTCTGGAGCATTCTGTGGCTTTCCGCTGAGGCGGAGGATCTTTGCCTCTTCTATATCAAAGCCATTCAGGTTCACTGCCCAGGCTTTCTGTTGCTCCTGCAGAGACAAACCACCCTCAGTGAGATGCAATTGAAACACAAAGCCCATGATGCACTCAAAGCAGCAGCTGGCAGAGCATACACCTAAGCCCCCTCCTCCTAGAATCAGGAGGCATACAGCTGTGCTGTGGGAGTCAGCTACAGAACAGCAGCTCAAAGTAGTTTTTCTTCAGACATTGGCACACTGTCCTGCTCACATTTTCATACAGAAGAGTGGCAAATTCATTGTCTCATTGCTAATGGGAAAAGCCACAGCCACAAGGGACCACATACTTCATAAACACAGTTCAGAACACAGTGTACATATTCCAGAATAGCTCCCCATGCAGCCATTGTCCTACAATAGCTACCACTAGCAGTTTCACTGTGCACAGACTCAGTTCTGTGTCTCTGTAGCCTGCTATATTTTAAAGCCTCATTAGCCCAAACTTGAATTTTGCTAGCAGAAGCAGCACAGGCTAGAGTGAGTGGAAGCAGAGGTGTAAGGCTCTATGCTCTTCCCCGTGCCTAGGGAAGCATCCCTATGGAGCAGGTACGCCCAGGCTCCAGTGGAGCAGCTGTGTACCTGTTCCATTTGCAGGCTGTACAGCTTCCACCTCACCCCAGGCTCCTAAAGACCAGAGCTGGAAGCAGTGGTGGCTGCAGCTGTCAGCCCCATGCACCCACTTGATAGAACTTACAGACTGCTTCTCTTGTAAAAGGCAAAGAAGGATTAGGTGTTTGGTGGTGATCATTGTAGTAATTTTTACTTAGCAATATACTCACCTTCTTGGTAGGTGAATCCTCAGCAGGGTCATTCTCTTTGGTTAGGAGAAAATTGGCCATCTCCATCTGCATAGTGCTGCGGTTGGGAATATAGCGATCCCCCCCGGCTTTTGTTGGGGTGCTTTGGATTTTGGATCCAGATTTACCTGCATTCACATGCATAAATATTGTTTTACAGCTATTGAACAGCCTGTATTTGAGCTTTCAAGAGACAGCAAGCCCAGCACTCTTCCACATCACACCTACCAGACAAGTAGGACTTTCAGAGCTCATGCCATCTGGTCACAATTAACACATATTTCTGGCCCCCTGATGTAGTGACACTAAGCTCTGGTTAGGGACTACCAGGAGACAACTCCTTGGGTCTAGTCCGACAATTCCAGAGTTCACACATAAGGGGAGGATGCAAAAACACTCTTACAGCATGTAAAGTTGTCAGCAGAGTCCTACCCACACTTGTCCCAACACAAAGCTGTGCCAGCAAGGCTCAGCTGGGGGGTCAGCAGGTTACCCAGCTGCGGTGCACAGAGCTCTGCCCACCTCTTGCTGGGAGGGAGAAGGTGGGTGACTCCCAGGAGCCATGCAGTGCAGCCCACCTCCTCCTGCCTGACCGGGGCCGGCTAGGGCAGCCTGGCACGGAGCCCAGAGCCCCACGGCTACAGGCGAGCAACCCCAGCGACGCTACCCCCCGCCCAGCCTATGCCGCTGGTCACCGCCGCTCACCGGGTGTCCTGGACGGTGTCTTGCTGGAGCTGTGCGAGCGGTTAGCCGGCTTCATGGGCGACACTCCGGCGGCGGGGCTGGGCCCGGGGGCACCGCTCTCCTTGGCCTTGCGTTGCCACCGCGCGGGCGGCGCGTTAGGGATCGGCGTGTCCAGCTTCAGCAGCCCGTGGAGGTCCGCCTCGAACACGAACTGCGCCATGGCACTACGGACGGGCGGCGTCAGCCTCCTCCGCCGGCTCCCCACCCCGGCCGCCCCCCGGGGCCCTCTCCGCCACACGGCATGCCATGTCCCCCAGGCCGCCCCCCGGGGCCCTCTCCGCCACACGGCATGCCATGTCCCCCAGGCCGCCCCCCGGGGCCCTCTCCGCCACACGGCATGCCATGTCCCCCAGGCCGCCCCCCGGGGCCCTCTCCGCCACACGGCATGCCATGTCCCCCAGGCCACCCCTCCGCAGCCTCCCCCCCGGCCGCCCCTCAGGCCCCCTCGCCGCTATGGAAGGGTCTGTTTCTCTCCCAGCCCGCTCCGCCCCATGCCCCGCCGCCCCTCACCTCCGCTCCACCGTTACGGCTCGCGCAACCCCCCCACGCGCACACCGCGGCAGCATTTAAACTCTGCTCGGCCACTCCTCCCATTGGCCGCTTCAAACCCAACCGCCGCTCGTTACCACGGCGACCAGTGCTAGCCGCGCCGCGATTGGCTGAGTGGCGCGGCGGGGCGGGGCTGTCCCCGCCGGGCGGCTGCGCGTGCCGCTAGGGGGCGGGGCGGCGTAGCGTGGCACGGCACGGTGTAGCATGGCGGCGGCGCTGTCGTTGCTCCGCATCCCGGGGCGGGGGGGGCTCGGAGTGGGGGGTTCGGGACGCCGCGAAGGAGGGAGCGAGGGGGCCGGGTGGCTGTTCGATTTGTTTATGTGGCGGCGGGGGGCGCGGCTCAGGGTGGCCCGCGCGGCTCCCAGCCGCTCATGAGCAGGTAGGACTGGTTGGCGATGTCGGTGCTGGGCAGGCGGCCGGCAGCGTGCCCCGGCGGCGGGGGCGGCGCGGCCGCCTCCCCCCGCGGGCCGGGCAGCACCTCCAGCAGGCAGGGCAGGACGGCCTCCTCCGGCGGCTGCTTGTAGAAGGCGTTGGCCTTGGGGGGAGAGAGAGGGAGCGCGGTGGGGGCGGCCCTTGGAGCCGCCCCCCGGGGGGCTCAATGCGTGGGGCTCTGCGCCGGCCCCCTCACCTGCCCGTGCTTGCTGCTCTCGTGGAGGAAGCTGCCCAGTGCGCGGTGCAGGTCAGGGACGGGGGGCCATAGCTTCTGCTTCACGTTGCTGGATGCGGGGAAGGGGGTGGTCGAAGACAAACCGCAGTCCTGGGGTGCCCCGACGCCCTCTGGCGGGGCGCCCAGGCCTGGTGCTGGACCCCCCACCTGCACCAGCCACAGCCCTTACCTGTAGAGTGAGGGGAAGGTGCACCGCAGCCCCAGGAGCACTCCTGTGAAGAGCAGCGGCACCACCGTAACGCTCGGGATGATCCAGCCTGCGTTCGAGGGGGATTGCTGGGACTGTAGCCCTTCCCAGACCTGCCACCACCAAGCCCCTCGCAGCCCTGTCACCCTCCACCCAGTGCTCTCCAGCCCATTTCCAGCGCTTTCTCCTGCCCTTGACCATGTGGCTCCTCTGGCTGCAGCCTCCGCTCCTGCCCTGTCCCTTACCCGCATCAGCCGTGGCATCTACCACGGCAGGTTTGGACCAGGCGCTCCAGCTGCCCTGGTACCATGGCCCGCTGGGCTGCGCCCGCACCTGGGCGCAGTAGCGGGCACCTGGTCGTAGGTCCAGGACTTCTTTCCTGGCTGCCCGCGGGACCTGCAGGACCTGCAGGGCAGAGCCGAGCTGGAGATGAGAGCTGCTGTGGGGTGGCTGAGGGGCAGTGATGGGTGCGGGTCTGTCCTGCCTGACCCCATGTGGGCCATGTGATGGCAGTGGAGGTGGGCAGGACTGCTCGGGGGGGAACCCCAGCCATGCCTTACCTTCCAGTCATAGCTGTTCTCCACAGCATAGCGGACCTGGTAGTCCAGATGCTCCGCAAGTGCCTCCAGGGGTGGCAGCCACTGCAGGCTCAGCTGGCCCTGCGACACCGTCGCCTGCGTGAGCTGCGGGGCATCTGTGAGCACTGTTGGGGATGGGGGCATGTTGCTGCCATGGAATGGGACGTGGGACACTGTGTCCCTTGCTAGCCAAATGTGGGCAAGGGGAGGGGCTGTGGTTGCACTGGGACTCACCAGCCTGGTGCAGCCAGAAGGGTTCCTTGAAGTAGCTGAGTGTGGGCAGCCTGTGAGGCTGGGTGACATTCACCAGGACAGAGATGGCGCTGCCAGCCTGGGGCTGGAAGGTGCAGGAGTGGGTGCCCTGTGCCCCCACACTCACCTCCTCACACTGCTGCCATCCGTCTTCCCTGCAGGAGGAGCGGGGAGCCAGTCAGCTCCATCGTGGTGTTCCCCACTCCCCTTGCCTGCTGCCAGCCCTGCTCTGGGGCTACCCTGACCCCACAGACGGTGCTGCCTCGCTCCTCCTGCACTTGCCCAGGAAAGCCCGTGGTTGAGGGGCAGTGTGGCTGGGGGTGGTGGTGGTGGTGGGGAGGTATGAGTTTGATGGTGCCAGGGCAGGGCATAGAGCCAGGTGGCACAGTGTGGGATGTGGGACACTGAGAAGGGGCTGGTGATCCCTGGGATGCGCTGCCCCTCTGCCTGAGTGCCATGTCCCCACCATGCCCCTTACCTTGTGCTGGCCCCGCTCGGAGATGCCTGGTAGAAGAGCTGGTGGGAGCCGTGGGGCTCTGCGGGGTCCCAGCTCCACTCACAGCGCACATGCTGCAGGTCAGGGGTGCTGCAGCACAGCCCAATGTCTCCTGGGCAGGCGAGAGCCAGGACAGGGAGGGGGCTGGTTACTCCCAGCCCCCTGAAACTTGGGTGCTGCACCTTGCTTACCCCAGACCCCCACCACTCACAGCCCAGGTTTGGGTGCCTCCCCGCCATGCCAACCAGCATCCTGGCGGTGGGGATGGCCGCTCACCAGGGGAGCGGGGTGTCTCCGCAGCCACTGCCTGTGACCAAGGCCCCCAGACACCATCCATGGAGATGCCGTCAGGCTTGCTGCGCACCTGGATGTGGTACCTCACCCCCGGCTGCAGGTCCCGGAGGATCACCCAGGTGTTGGCCTCAACCAGGCCCTGCAGGAGAGGGGCGAGGCTGTGGAATGACTGCAGCCCCCAAATCCCCCTGCCAGGCCCTGGTCCCTCTACCCCTCTATGTACCTGGCCTGCTTCTGGGGAAGCTGCAGCTGTCCCCACTGTGGATGCGTGGGTGCTGCTGGCTGGCTGGCTGGAGGGGTCCCGGGGGCGCTGCCTGCTGGGGTCCAAGCCGGTACTGCAGGGAGTCTCTGGCGAGCTGGCAGGGCAGCACCGCACCTCATAGAGGAAGAAGTTCAGGTAGTCGGCGAGTGGCGGCTGCCACGACACATGGAGCTGCCCTGCAGCCCCGGCCCAGCGGGCCATGATGTTCACTGGGGGGGCGATGAGACCTGCAGGGAACATGCAGGGGCATTTGCCCTCCTGCGGCAGCCCCCATCTGGGCACCCCTTGGTCCTGCTGGGGGACACATGGCAGTCCCCGCTGGGGCTGCCTCTGTGCCCGGCGTGCAGGGTGCTGCCAGCCCCTGCGTCAGGCAGAAGGGCAGGGACCCAGGTCTGGGGACTGTCCTGGTGTCACACAGGTATTGCCTGGTGGGAGGGACTCACCCACCGCGTCCACGCTGAGCTCCCGCCAATACTTGGTCTGGTTGGTGGTGGCATCCAGGACGCAGAGGTGGAGCTGGGTGAAAAGCCGCACGTCCTGGCCGGGGAAGATGCAGACGTGCCGCATCCTGCTGGCCCCGTGGCGCCACGTGGAGAGCGTGCATGCCTTGGGCGCGTCCCTGAGGAATGGAGAGCAGGGTCCTGCAGCACCCCATGCCTCCTGCCCAGGGCCAGCCTGGGGCATGGTACTGAGATGTCGGTATCACCAGCTCCTTCCCTGTGTCCCCAACCACTGCAGGGCACTGTCCCCATGGGACTGAGGGACAGTCACGGTCCCAGCCCTGCCACAGGGTTTGTGGTGGCTGCTATGTATCTCCTGTGGGCTCTCCACCGTCTGTCCTTGCAGCTGGGAATCACCAGGATGGCAAGGACAGCTGCGGCACCCTGAGCCTGCTGCTCTCTATACTGGCAAAGGGGAGGCTGGCTGTGTCCCCACCACCTCCTACCTGCTGTACCAGTAGTAGAAGTGGCATGTCCTGCTTGCCACCTCCTCCTCCTCATCCCAGAAGCAGGTGAGGTCCTCAAAGGAGCGGGAGAAGCAGAGGATGTCCTCAGGCACCCCTGCCAGCAGCGCAGCGTCTGGGAGGAACACGGGCATGAAGGAGTCCTTGGGCACAAACCCATCCCCATCCCACCTGTGTCCCCCCACCCCATGCCCACTGGTCGGCCTCCCTCTGAGGCCAGGCCGTGCAGGCACCTGGGGCTGCGTTGGCATGGCCGTGGGCATGGCTGTGGCACAGGTGCCCTCTGCCAGCTTGGCACAGCGGGGAGGGACATGGCATGCATGCTGGCTGCTGGCTCGCACCAGGGTCCTGGCAGGCGGCCGGGCTCTCTGCTGGCTGGGCCCACCGCTCCCCCCTCCTCAGCACATGGGGTCCTTCGGGACAAACAAACATCCCGAAATAGCCCTGCGGTTGGAGAGGGGCTTGGGGCCCGGCGATCAGGGGGAAGCACCCCTGCCCTGCTCATGCCGGAAGGTGCGTGGAAGTGAGATAAGGAGGAGCAGTGCCCTGGGGAGAGGGAAAGGGCCTGGGGTCCTGAGCAGGGGGGTGCAAAGTCCTGAGCAGGGGGGAATGTTCAAACTCTGGTCCAGGGACTGCTTGGGGAGCTGTGAGTTTCTCTGTCCAGCTCAGCAAGCTGTCCTCGCTGTCATTGTGGGGATGAACTGGGATGAACTGGAGCATCAAACCCCATAGGAACACTATCCCAAGCACCAGTGGCTTTGCTGGCACATGGGTGACTGTCCCCGTTGCCAGGGAAAAGGGGACAGCCCCAAGACGCAGATGTGTGAAGCACAGGGGTGGCCTCACTGCCCCCAGCATTCCTGTAGCACCTCAGTCTTCCTCACTGCTTCTGCCCTGGGACCTACCCCAGCCCTCTGCCTCCTCCTCCTCCTGGGATGTGCCCCCTTTCCCTGGGGCTGTCCCCAGCTGAAGGACCCCACAACAAGTCCCCCGCCAGCACCCAGTCCTACTCCATGTCCTGAGCACATCGGTTCTCTGCTCTGCACAGCTGAGCCCGCACCAGGTGAAGAGTAAGGGACAGTCCCCAAATGTCCTTGCCACCCTCCTGCTACCCCCCTGCTCTCCCTGTCCCTTCCCTTGCCCTGACCCCCAGCCCTGTTCCTCCTTTCCCAGCCCTGTGTTGTCTTTCTCCCCAAGCCCACGTCCCCTCCCTGCAGACCACAGCCTCCCCGCTAACTCCTCTTCCCTTTCAGCACCCCATTGCACCCACCCCAGGCCTTGTCCGGCTCTGTGACTCCCCACAGCTCACATCACCAGGGGATGGGCTGGCCAGGTCCCAGCAGCCTGGTGGCACTGGGACCCGTGGCATTAGTGGGAGGCCACGCTGGTCCTGTAGATTACCAGAGCATCTTTGCTGGGTGCAGGCCGTTTCCTAAGAAAAGCAGCCGCATGGCTCTGCAGCCCGCATCAGCTGCCCTTGGGCAGCGGCTTGGGGCATGATGATGCCACAGAGGCTGCAGACAGAGGGAAGATGAGCCCAACCCCATCCTTCCTCCCACTGCCCCTATGGGGGTTGACTCCAAATGTGCTCCTGAGCCTGCCATGGCCAGAGACCTGGGGTGGGGCTGGAGAGATGAGCAGAAAATCAAGAGGGTTTTGTTCAGTTAATGCTTTTTATGGTGTTATGGAAAGTGTTCAAAGGGCTAAGGAGGGGCTTAAAGAAAACATGGAGAGGCCTGAAATAGGAGAAAGCTGAGAAGTGGCTGTGCCAGGCACAGTGAGCCAGGCTGGGGCCAGCCACTGGCTGAGTGAGGGTGCTCCATGAGGTACCGAGATCGTGGTGAGGCTGGCACGGGAGCATTGGGATTAGCCCAGCAGTGCCACAGCATTCCCTGCAGTGCAGAGCTGTGCCATCAGACATTAGCTTGAATTTTGCTCAGTTCCTCATCATAACTCCAAGAGCTTTTGATGAGCAGGGAGCCCCTCTGCCACCTGTGTGGGACTGGGAGCCGCAGGCTGCCATCCCAAAGGGGTGGCCAGGGGTGGCCAGGGGCAGCCGGGTCCTGCCCGCAGAGAGCAGGGATGTCCCTTTGCTCCAGGCAAAGTGTCCCGTGGGTGAGAAGGAGGCTCCATTGCCCAGCTTGAACACCCCCTGCACACCCTCCTGGGAGGCCCCTTCCCCAACCCTGCAAGTTCTGGCTGCTCTAGGGTGTTTTCTGCCTTCACCCGGAGTGCCAGCTCCTCTCTGGCCCATCTTCTGGGGGAGAAAATGGCCCCAAGGACCTACCTTGGGATGTCACCGGCTCGGGGGCCAACGTCAGGCTGTGGAGGCTGAGCAGGGTGGCAGGGAGCAGCGAGAGCAGCCAGCCCCGGCACAGGCGGGCTGCCATCCCACACCCTGTGTGCCGGGGCTGCGTGTGCCTTGCTCAGCCCTTCCCAGTGCCCCAGGAGCTGCTGTGACTCCTCCGGGTGATACCTTTATCTGGGAAGTGGTGGCTGTGCAGCTCAGGAAGCCTGGCTGGAGGCTCCCCCCACCCCATCGCCAGTACTTCCCCGTGCCTGAAACCACTGTGCCGCGGCCCCTCCACCACCAGCCGCAGTGCCAAGAGAGACTGCTCCTATCAGATAGGTGGCACGTCCTGCCCTTGTGGCTACCGGCACACTGGGAGGCTGGAGTAGGAAGAAAAACAACCCCTGAGAAAGCAGGGAGGCCCCCAAATGGGGCAAGAAGGGCAAGGCAGGTAGGGCAGGCTGGTGGGCACTGCAGGCACATGGGAGCATGGGGCATGGGGTGGCTCCTCTGGCTCCAGTCTGCCCTGTGGTGCCTGGCACCGATGTGTGCCAGGTCTGCTCTGTATGGCCCAGCGGCACTGTCCCCATGGCAGGGGGGCTGCAGCCATGGGGGGCATTGGCAGGGCCCACACAGATGCTAGTGGTGCCAGTGCAGGAGCATGGCCATTGTGGTGGGGTCCCACATGCACGCTCAGCCTTGTGCCAGCTGACCACTGCCACTCGGTGTGGGTGGCTGAAGGGGTGTCCCACCCTGCCAGGGTGCAGCACCAGGGCACAAGGAGCGACTCACACATGCGTCCCCACCATGCCAAGGGCAAGTTGGCATCTCCTTGCCCTGCAGCAGCCAGGGACAGCACCAGCAGCACTACGGGGAGATGGGAACAGCCAGAACCAATTCATCACAAATTCTGTCAAACCAGTCCTGCTTCCTTCTCCATCTGGCTACTGGGCTTTGCCATCAGAGAGGCAAAAAGCAGAAAGCCCTTGGTTTGAGCAGGGCTGGTGATGCTGCCTCAGGTGCCATTCCCAGCCAGAAGTGGAGAAGGTGGCATACGTCAGGGCCAGTCCCTGTCCATGTCTAGCTGGGGACCTCAGTGATGGGGCAGAGACGCTGCTTACCGTCAGCTGCAGCTGACACCAAAGAGCACTGGAGGCCAGAATGGGAAATCAAAATGGTATTGACAAGGCTGAAACAACTTCTGAGGAAAAAAAGACTTGTCCAGAAGGGCATATGCCAAACTCCTCTGCCTTGGGGTGGGATAACAGGCTCTGCAGGAGCAGCCCTCGCTACCCATGGACCCCAGAAGACAACTAGATGGGCAGCTGGATGGCATTCCTAGGGCTTAGCAAGCTGAAGCCAATGGAGACGAAGCCCATCTGCTGTCAATATAACAAACCGCAGCAGTGCAGGACGAGGGACCGCAGCCTGGGACAGGAGCTCCTGTGGCAGGGTCAGAGCAGAGCCCAGGCGAGCCTCGAGGGACCGGCACATGCAAGAAACGCCCCAGCAGCATGCATTCGAGCAGGCTGGTCGAACCCGATGGTCCCTTTGCAAGATGTGGGAAGTTACCCTATGGCTTGGCACAGCGCCAGACAGGCGCCGGCTGGCTGGGGTGAGAAGAGTGTGGAGCTGCACAGCCCCATGGGGACCAGCCGGATGAGTAGGCCATCCCTGTGAGGAGCAGCCAGCCGAGGGGAAGCTGCAGGAACAGTTTCCAAGCACGCGAGAGGCGGCTGTGCAGAGGAAGGACGTAGTCTGTTCTCCGTATCCCTTTGGAACAGGACAAAGTCTTAAACTGCAGGGGAACAGATCCCAGCTGGATGCTAAGAAAACCCATCCCCACAGCATGATGACACCTGGGGCTTCTCTGAGGGTGCTGGGGCTTCCCTGGGGATCATCAGAGGACCCCAACTGGGACAGTGTCCTGAGGAGTGCCCACCATGGCATCAGGCCATCAGGGCCCCACATCCTGTTCCCTGGTGTCATTGGGGGGCAGAGCTGGGACCCCACCTCCCCTCCTCTGGACCTGGCTGCCTGTTGCACTACATTTATTGTCCATAAGGCAGAGCTGGCACCTCTGAAGGGTTACTGCAGAGCCAGAGGCTGTGCACAGCCAATGCTGTCCTTTGTCCCTTTGTATCCAACAAGGGTGCCCATGTCCCATGCCGGCAGCGATGCTTGCAGCCCCGCTGGCACCACTTCAGGCCCAGAGCATGCAAGAGCTGCAGGGCAGGCAGCTACAGATTTGCTGCTTCCTCTCTCGCCCCAAATCTTGGGCATTTTGTGTCCGTAGCCACAGGTTGCGTCACTCCAGCTCCTTGGAGAGCTGCTCTCCTGCCTGCTCTGCTGCAAACACCCTGCTGCCACTTGTCCTTGGGGGCCATCCCAGTGCATCCCCCAGCAGCATGGGGCCATGCTGGTGGCTGGTGGTGTGCCAGAGTGGCCAGCACACACCGGGTTGGTAGCCGGGAAGGGGACGGCACAGTCCTGCTGCAGGGAAGGCGCTCTCAGGAAGGGGCACTGGCGTTTGGCCGCTTGGCCCTGGAGTGGGGATGGGCAGCATGTCATCCCCATAGCACTGTCCCAGCAGTTTGGGGCCAGCGTTGCCCCTCTGCGCGGTGCCAGCGCAGCCTCATGCCTCCTCGGCGGTGGCATCAATCCCTGCATAGGTGAAGTTCTCGAACAGGGCCATGTTCACGTAGGCCTGCGGGGGAACTTCGGTCAGAAGCCAGTTGTGACAGCATCCCCACCTACCTCCTGTCCCCAGTGGCACATTTGTGGGCACAGTGCCCTGGGGGAGAGGCAACGGGGCTCCCCACAACCAAAAGATGATGCTGGGGTTACCCCCACACATGGTGGGGTCACAGGTTCTGCTGCTGGATGTCCCAGCCCCGAGCCCAAGGGATGCTCCAGCATTTGGACAAGCCCTGCACTGGGTGGGCATCCCTCCCATGCCCTGTGCCCCATCCTGCCACGGCCACCACGCACCTTCCTGGCCTCCAGCATGCGGATGAGCTGCATGGAGATCTGGGCGAAGGGTGGGCGCTCATAGGGGCGGTCGCGCCAGCACTGCCTCATCAGCTCGTACCTGGGGGCAGAGATTGGGCAGAGGCTCAGCGTGTGCGGAGGGGAGAGGCAGCAGAAAAGCTGTTTGTGGGAGATGGGGGGAAGCAGGTGGGAAACTAATGCCCATGAAGAGTGAGTGGGGTGTAGGAGCCCAGCTCATCCCCCAGCTACAGTGCGGAGGGGAACCAGGCAGGTGTTACCGCAAGTTGCTGGGTACCCCGTGGGGCAGTGGGGTCAGGGGGAGGCAGGTGCCGCCATCAGCCAGGGATCTGTGCCCACTTACACCTCATCATCGCAGTTGCGCGGTTTCTCCATGCGGTAGCCCTGGGGCAACTTCTCGTAGAGCTCGGCACACGTCATCCCACAGTACGGCGTCCCCCCTGCCGGCAGAGACACTTGGCTGGCTGCGGTGGGGACAGTCCCTGCGTGCCCCCCCTAGAGCTGCAGGAGGACCAGACGTGCAGGGACCCGAATGGAGGCAAGGGACAAAGAAGAGCCTTACCCAAACTGACAATCTCCCAGAGCAGGACGCCAAATGACCACCTGAAACGGCAGGAGTCAAGGCTGTGATGGAGCCCCCAGCTATGCCCCAGTGGTGGGCATGGGGCAAAGCCCAGGGTGGAGCAGGCAGCCAGGGCTTGGGCCAAGCCAGCAGCTCCCCAAGGGGATGCACCAGTATCACCTCCTGCCCTTGCAGCACCCAGAGCAAAAGCATCGCCACACTGAACACCCCAGAGAGGGATGGAGGTGGCCACAGCCATGCCCCAAGCCTGGTGCCTCTGCCTGCAGGACTTACACATCGCTCTTGGTGGTGTACACGCTGTAGTTCAGGGACTCGATGGCCATCCAGCGAACTGGCAAGCGGCCCTGGGGAAACAGAGAATGACCGTCAAGGGAGGGGGGATGCCCCATGGATGGAGGGTAGCTGTGACCCAGCCATTCACAGCATGGTGGGTCATTTCCATTGATGGGAAGGGTCCTGCCCACCGCATCAGTGCAGGCCCCATGTTGATGCTTTGCTCCTGTCTCACCATGGTCTTCTTCACATAGACCTCCTCCCCTCTGGACAGGCCAAAGTCGGCAATCTTGGAGGCCAGGTTTTCTCCCACCAGGATATTCCTGGCTGCCAGGTCCCTGTGAATGAACTGAAGGAGGCCAGCAGTCAGCAGGAGCCACATGGTCCCTCCTGCTGGCCCTGGGGGGTCTTGTGCCCTGGGGAAAGCATGCTCTGGGGGGCTTGCTGGGGTTGTACCTGCTTCTCACTCAGGTACTGCATCCCCTTGGCCACGTCTGAAGCAAACTGGAGGAGCTGCTGGGAGGTGAGGGTGGAGGCAGTGCCGTGCTCCTTGGCAAAGGCTGGATCTGTCTCCAGGACTCGGCTTTTGCGGAGGAAGTCAAGGAGGTTTCCATAGGGAGCATACTCAATGGCAATGTACAGGTAGCCTGGGGGGCAGGAGGAGGTTGGGCTCATGGGGATCTCTCTGGCAAAGAGGAATACACAGCCGGGCAGGGGCTGTGGGGCTGAGGAGGGGGGAGAGGGAGACAGCCCTCACCCTTGTTCTCGCAGGCACCCAGTAAGTTGATGATGTTGGGGTGATGGCCCAGTTTGCACAGCACCTCCAGCTCCCCAGCAAAGTCACGATGGTCATTCTCTGAAGCAAACTCTGGAAGCAAATCAGGCATGGACGCCTCAGTCCTTCAACAAGGGCCCTTCCTCTGCTCCTCCACTGATGGCTCCCAGCCCTGGGCATGGCCCAGGATGCAGCCACAACCCCCAGCCCACCCTGCTGACCTCCCCTCACCACTCACCTTTCAACATTTTGATGGCTGCATTCATTTTCAGGCCATCCTTTTTGATCATGGCCCTGATGACCTGCCCGAAGTTGCCCTCCCCGATCATGTCCTCAAACTTGATGTCTTCCCACTCCAGGATAGGGTAGCTGAGGGGCTCGGGCTGTGGCTTGGGCCGGCGCGTCAGGGTCAGGGTGCCTGAGTTGAACTGCAGGATGGTCTCTTCCCCCTGGCAGATAGGAGTGGGTGAGGTTAGAGGCACCGGGCACCCCTCTGCCCGTGCGGCAGTCCCAGCAGGGCAGGCGTCGTGGGCAAGGGCGGGCTCCGCACCCTCTCCATGTGGAAGTGAGGTCTGGCTGTGTCCGGACTGGAGGCTACAGAGCGTGACCTGGATCGGGCTGGAACGTGGGGAGCTGGGGACATGGTCCTGGAGGGGCAGGCAGCACTCACCGAGCCAGACTGGTATGTAAAGGTGCGGCGCCGGTGGAAAAAATTCTTCTTGATGAGGAAAAGCGCCAGGAGGGCAAAGAGGATGGTGAGGCAGGTGACGGACACGGAGCCGATGATGGCCAAGAGCAGCTGCTGGTCTATTCCCGCCTGCTCGGTGCTCTGGCTGCCCAGGCTGGGCGGCACACTCAGTGCTCCTGACGAAAGGAGGGATGGAGGGTCATGGTCCATGGCCGAGCCCTGCCCTAGCTGCACGGGTGGCCAAATACCAAGAGGGCAGTCCTCTCCTGGCATCCCGGATTCCCATGAAGGCACCACAGCTGCATCCCAAGCTCCTGGGGCCACGGTGGCACAGGGGTGAGGGTGTCACTGCCTGGGCCCTGCCATCGAACCTGCCAGCTTCTGGATCCTCCAACTAGGTCTGGGTCCAGCCACCAGCTGGCTCTGCTCTACTCCTTTAGCCCCTTGTGTACCATGTCACCCTCTGGCCAAGGCAGAGCCACTCTGTGGGTGCCGTGCTGTCACCCTGCCACCCCTGCCCCATCAAGACTAGGAGGAGCGGCATTTCTGAAGATGCCCACAAATGTTTTGGGTTTGCTCTGCTGCTTCAGAGCTGCTCTCTGAGGTTACCATGAGCACCCCGGCAGCTCTTTGCTGACCCAGATGCTGAGCCCAAGCTCTAGCAGAGCCACAATCCTCCTGCCTGCTGGGATACTCTACTCACCATCCCCCAGGGTCTTGGCTTTCACGGGCTGGCTCCACTCCCCTGGGACGTGGGAGTTGGCCCGGACGCGAAACTGGTAGCTGGTGCTGGCATTGAGGCCCCCGACAATCTTGGTGGTCTCGGCGCCGCTGTCGGTGTCGATCCACTGAGGCTCGCTGGTGCCGCCCACCTGCTGCAGCTCCACAATGTACTTCGTGATGCCCCCATTGGGGTACTCCGGGACCTGCCAGGAGAGCCTGACGGCGGTGTCAGACACAGACTCTGCAGAGAGCGACCGTGGGGAGGAGGGCCCTGGGACAAGGAGAGGAGAGCATCAGAGCATCCCAGCCTCAGGGACCCTCAAGTTAGACATCTCTGTATTGACTAATGCTTGGGATATTCTTCAACCCTCCCTCACACATGGCAGGTTTTGAGCATCTTACCATTCCCACTACCTCCTCTGAGCCTTTTCTAGCCTGCCCACACCCCTAACCCAAAATTGCTAAATCACACGAAGCTCTTAAAAGTACCAAGTGCAGAAAACCTCACATTCTTCAAGCCTGATGCCCACCAGTCCTCCCAGTGTGTTCCAGCTGGCACGGAGCCTCACTGAAGGCCTCATGCACTGCTTCCCCTCTGCCTGCCAGAAAGGTTGGTCAGGCTGCTGCTGCACCTCCCCGCGGTCTCCCACCCATATGGGGAGGCTGCGTATGTGTGTGTGTGCATGTGCCCCCAGAAGGGGCTGCAGATCTCCTCAAGCCCTAGTGACCATCCAGCAAAATTACCAGGCAGCAGGATTAAAGCTAACCAAAGGGAAGTAATTTTTTTCATGCGAAGCATAATTATATCGAGGAACTTGTTGCTACAGGGTGTTGGAAAGGGTTCAAGTATAGACAGGTCCATCAGGGCTTGGGCAAGGGTGCAGAGAATAGATCTGTTTGTCAGCATCACTTGTGATGACCTGAATGTTGTTTTCAGCTTAGGACGTTTCTCAGCTGCCTGGTGCTGGAGGCTGCGGGGTCTAGTGAGGAAAGGAGGATGCATTCTCCCCCAAGCAGCTGTTCATGCACTATCAGAGATGGGAAACAGAAGCAGCCAGACCTGGGGATGGTCACTGTTACATTTATAACTGATTTATCATTGCAATTCCCTGTAATAAATCCCTGTGCACTGCCAGACCCACCTTTGCTGTTGATCATGACCTTGTAGAGGTCAGAGGGGGGCCCCAGGCTGGTGCAGTGGTAGACCAGCACCTCCAGCCCATACTCCTTGTTGAACTCCAGGTCCCTGATGCGGGCAGAGAGTACGGAGATGGATGTGATATTTTTCTCACAGACCAGCCGCCTCGCAGAGTCGAAGAGGTGGACAATGAACCCATGTGCTGGCTCGTGGTTACTGGGCAATTTCCAGTTGACATGAAGTGTGTTTTTCTCCTCTATGGACCAACCTTCAATCACAGGCTTGACTGTGGGCTCTGCGAACAAAAAGGCAGCAAAACCTCATGTGCAAGGTTAGGGGTAGGGTCAGTGATAGGGTCAAGGTGAGGGATTCGGGGGGCTTACCAAGGCATTCGGTCACCATGATGGCCTCAGGCCCCTTGCTGCCCTCCCCACCATCCCCTGGCCGGCTCAGCTGCACCTTAACAACATAGGCAGTCACGGGACGGAGGTTCATGAGGGTGATGTTCTCACTGTTGTCAACTGTTGGCCAAGAGGACACGTCAAAGCCATGCTCATGACTCCCACTCTACCCCACCACTGGCATCCTCCCCAGCATCACTGCAAGGGTCCCAGAATGGAGACCTCTGTCCACTCCAGACCCTCACTGGCTGGGGCAGCCATCCCCTTCTGCCTGGATCCTACCTGTGTCCTCCCTCCCCTGGCAAACACATACCCACAATGGATGACCACGCTGAGGTGTCGTCTTTGGGCTTGTAGAGCAGCCTGATGGACACAATGGGTCCGTCGCCAGAGAAGCAGTCCACAGGTGCCACCACGAGCTGGCGGCTCTGCTTGGCCAGCAGCCGCGGTGGGGTCAGGGGTGTTGGCGGCACTGGGGATGAAGGACGGAATGACGTTAGTGGAACTGGGAGCAATGAGGAGCAGAGTGTGGGGACATCCACCACCTCCTGGCTTCTTCCAGCTTTGTCAGAGAAGTCTTTTAACACCACCCAAACCTGTCTGCTGCCACTGCAGCACAGGATGGGTGCCACCCAGTCCAGTGTGGGGGTTGGTGATTGCCACACCATGCCATCAGCCTCCCCCAGCAGCTCTGGCTCATCCCACTCATGCTGCCGCCCTTTTCTCACCTCGGATGTTGACCTTGACTTTTCGGCTGTCCTGGCCCCCCGTCGTGGAGACCCGGCACTCCCAGAGCCCTGTGTCTGCCTTAGTCAGGTGCCGCACCTGAAACTCGCAGGTGATCTGGCCTGGCTCAATGATGGCTTTGATGAGCTGCAGGCACACACAGGCTGCTGTCAGCCCCCCTGCTCAGCCCCCGGCTCCCAGCACCAGCCTGAAGCTGCCCAGCAGACCGGTGGGGAAACAGGTGCTTTTGGGGGAGCTGCCAATGCAGGTGGGGGCTGATGTGTGGGGATAGCGGTGGGGCGAAGGCATGGGGCGGTGGGGAATGGGTGCCAGACAAGCGGCAGTACCTTGAGCACGGTGCCATCAGCCTTGCGCAGCTCCACGCTGTCGCTGGCAGGCAGTGGGTTGCCAGTAGCCACGCAGCTGATGACAGGCTCCGAGCCCAGGTTGAACTCCAGCTCTGAGGCCAGTTGGATGATCTGGGGGAACCAGTCTGGCATGGAGAAATCAGCATTAGGGCTGGCCCCGCTCCTCCCGAGGCATGAGAGAGGCTGGCAACTTTCTCTGGTCCGAGCCGCAGGTGGACCCTGGATCCAGGGGGGCCGGTGCTGGGAGCTGCTGTCTAGCCCTGATCCCTACCATATGTGCCAGGCTCAGCAATGCTCTCAGCACACTAATCCCAGGGAGCCAGACTAGATGGTCCCCTTGCAGCACCCTGGTTTCCATAGGGTTGGGGGCTATTTCTGCAGGCCAGGGGGCTGCTGAGCTAGCTGGCAAGACCAGTAGCTGACGGCCCCCCCAGTCACCAGTGAGGAAGGAGCTGGAGCCCTCCCAAGGGTGGGGGACCGAAACCCGCTTGCGGACCTGTGCCAGCCTCACCTGACTTCTCGCAGTGCTGCCCATGCCAGCCTGCAGGGCAGATGCAGCCACTGAAGCGGTTACAACTGCCTCCATTTCGGCAGGCGCACCCCAGGGCACAGTCGGGGCCGTAGTATCCCGGGGGACAGGCTGCAGGAAGAGGAGAGCTCGCTGCTACCCCCGGCCATCGTGTGGGGCCAGCACGGCACAGGACCACGGAGGCGGAGACCATGGGCAGCTGGTGCAGGCAGCAGCACTGCTCAGCCCATGCTGCCTCCCAGGCCGGGAGAGATTTGCACAGGCCCTAGAGGATGGGTTGGATGGGCAATGTGATGGATGCCCACATCCCCATACCTTGGCTGCAGCGGGAGCCACTCCAGCCCGAGGCACAGGAGCAGCCATAGGGGTCCGGCAGGCAGAAGCTCAGCCCTCTGCAGCCCTGGGCTCTCTGGCACGTCTCCTGGCAGTTGCGGCCAAACTGGCCTTCCCGGCAGGCTGGAAAAACAAGCATGGTCTGCCCTCACCCTCTGTTTGCTCACGTATTGCTTCTGTACGGCATAGCACTGGCTCAGGTGCCCTGAGCCCCCGGATCACCACCCCAGGCAGGTACAGAAGCTGTGTCTTGCTGAGAAGGTGGATGGTCCAGCCCCGCTCCAGAAGGATTAGGCACTGTGTGCTGGGGAAGCACGTGTCATTTCTGGTGACAGTGCCTGGGTCTGGGGGTGCAGCAGGGCCACTGCACGTGACCTTGGGCACAGCTCCTGCTGCCGGACAGCCCGGCACCTACCTCGCTCGCAGCGGGTGCCCATGAACCCAGGAGGGCAGATGCACTCGCCAACGTGGTCGTGGCAGATGCCGCCGTTCAGACAGTCAGGACAGTCCTTCTCACAGGATGGTCCCCATTTCTTTGCGGGGCAGGCTGCAGAGAGAGCGAAGGGGGTGCAGGATCACACCAGGTTAGGGGGCAGGGTATGGCTGCCTGTCCCTGCCTTGAGGGGAACCGGGTCCCCGCTCACCTCTCACAATCAGGCGGTAGAAGGCACTCCACAGAGGGCTGTCCCCCATGAACGTGGCGCTGTAGACCCCATTTTCACTCACGCTGATGTTGGGGAGTGTCAGTGTGACAAGGTCATCCCTCACCTCGCCGCGGTCCGTGGTCTGGTAGTATGTGCCTGCAAGGGAGCAGAGGGTGACCTGGGGCACCCCGTGCCCCTTGGGGCCAGTGCCAGGCACTGGCTGGGAGCATCCCCAGCCCCACGCCTGCTCTTGGGGCCACTTGCCATTTCTTTTCCACATAACGTCTGTCTCCTTCCTCTTGAGGACCCTGGCAGAGAAGGTGGCTGGCTCAGCGACGTTCACAGACTGCGTGGCCTTCACCGGGAAGAGGTGGGCTGCAGAGGAGGAGGGTGAGGCTGAGCACGCAAGAGCAGTGCTGGCACCCTGAGGCCAGCAACCCCAAAATGCAGCCCTGGTGCATCCCAGCACCACACGTTTCTGCTGGGATGTCATGATGCGCCTCCCCGTTGCCCCACAGGCTCCCTTCCTGGCCACTCCAACCCCCGTGGGCAGACACCAAAGAGCGGGATGGGGCACCCTGCCCTCTGGCCAGCCTGCCAGCCCCAGCCCAGTATGGGATGCCAGTGGCAGCAGCCTGGGGAGGTGACAGCTGGGACAAATCTACTCAGTGCACCCTGCTTGCTGCCAGCCCAGGGAGGTGCAGAGCTGCTGCAGGCAGCGACAGCACGGGCAGGCGAGGGGCGGTGAGGGGAAGCAGGCATGTGGAGGGCTGCACGCCAGCCCACGGGACCAGCGGCCCTGTCATGGCTGTTTTCCTGATCTCCCAGGTGCTGGGGCATGCAGCAGCAATGAACTCTCAGAGTATTAATGTGAGTCAGCCAGAGCCCAGCTTTGAGCACAAACGGGGCTATAAATACGTTAAGGCCTGGGAAACCAAGCCCTGGGTGTGCCAGGACAGACACAAAAGAGGGCACAGCCGGGCCCTGGCTCTCGGAGCCTGCCTGCACGCCAGCTTGCACACACTAAAAGCAACCACGCCAGGTCAGAGCTAAGGGACATCCAGCCCTGAGTCCTGACCCAGCAAGGCCAGGGGCCAGGAGGAAGCGGCACATGCCGTGGACGCCTGGGGAAGGGCACCACAGGTCGCGCGCCCCAGTAATTCCCCAGATTCGCTTCCCTGACTTCAGCGGTTTGCAGCCCAGGAGCTTCCTGAGTCAGATATTATCGCTCTAGTTGGGATCTTTCTACCACAGACTTTGCAGTCCCTTCTAAAGGGCACATAGGTGTGTCCCGACACAACCCCATGCACAGCACTTGGCATTTACCTATGCTGAATTTTATCTGCCGCTCCTGCAGCCTCTGGCTGGGCTCATCCCTCCCCGGCAGCTTGCGGACGGCAGCTGGCATGGCCACTTGTTCAGTTGTTTGTAACCACAGTGAGTGGCACTGGTCCCCGCAGAGACCCTGTGCCACACTGCTGGGGACTTCCCCACATGACAAGAACCACAGATTAACTCATGTTCTTGCTCCCTTTCTTTTAGTCAGCTATCTACTCATGCAGAGACCGCCCCTGCCACCCCCTGGGTGCAGAGTTGCTCCCAAAGAGCCTTTGAAAGGGAATTTTCTTAATTTTCTCTGGAAACCTGAGCAGACAGCATCAGCCAGCTTACCCACTGCATCCTCACCGCTGCTGCCCTGGAGACCTCCCCCACTGCAAACTCACGCTGCCTCTTCCTCAGGTGCCGCATAAACACAAATTCTGCTCTTTATTACAGTTTCTACTAATTTGCCTGGTTCCAGTTTGGGTTTACAGGCCTGTAACTCCCAACCCAGAAAGCTTTTCGGAAAGGCTGGCAGCCCACGAGCAGCCTTGCCACCCACCCTCTACTCACGCCCCACAGTCAGCGGCATGGCCCTGCTCACAGCAAGCCTGGCCTGGAAACGCTGCACTGCTCTGTTCAGCTATTTATTGCTTGTCTCCTGCTAACAGCGCCAGCATTTTAGACAGATTCCCTGCAAAGTTTCCCCAGCTTCTCTATCGTGCTCAGGGATGCAAAAATAAAAGAATTTTGTTTTTACTGTCAATGGCCTCCCTGGGTATTCTAAAAAATAGGTTATTGCCAGGTTTAAACTCTTCTGAAATTGTTCCTCATGACCATTTTGGTCTGTTTTACTCTGGTTTTACAACAAAACTTGTGAAGTTTATCATCCTTCCTGTGTTCTTCATGCATGACCTTTTAGAAGATGCCAGCTTTCCTCTAGCAGCATTCCCCACCCACCGCTTCATCTTCCTGGCCTGCTTTGGTGCACTCTTGGGCATAACAGGAGAGACAATACATGCCAAGCCTCCCTGGTGGGTTCTGTACCCAGCCTTCCCTCCCCTTGCAAAGATGTAATTTTTTTGGTTACTTTTTCCTTTGAGCCATCTTCCTAATTTTTTTTTCCTTTTCCTTCTTTAAACTAAACAGAGCAACAGCAGCTTGTGTGGCACTTGGAAAAAAAGCCACTTTTTTTGCGCTTGTAAATACCACAAGGGCTTGGACCTGGACACCAACTAGCGCCTCCACAGCAGTATTTTGGCCTGGCTATGGAGATCCAGGAGCAGATGGCTGGCTGGGACTCTGCCACCATGAGACACCCCATCATCCCCACAGGACCCCAGAGCTCTCACCTCCCCCAGGACTTATATAGAGGGACATCTGGGGGTGCTGCACTCCTCACTCCCTGCCACCAACTGTGCCCCCCATGCTGTCTCCTGGTGCCTCTGTGATGCTCTGCTTGCCCAGACCGGACAGCCCTGATTCCAATAGCACTACTGCCATTTTTGGGCCCAGCCTCTGGCCAAAGATGAGGGCTAGTCCCTGCTCCTTGGGGGGTTGCTTGCACCCTACCAGCAGCCTCTGTTCCCCAGCTTGGAGATACTAGAGCTGCTCAAAACCACATGCTAAAGCTGTGTTTTAACATGGGCAAGGAAACTTGTATCCCCTTTGTCTCATTCTCAGCAAAAGGTTGAGTGTTTTAGCCAAAACTTTATAAATAAAGGCTAGACATCCAGCATCCTGAGGCAAACAGCTATCACAGAAAATGTCAATCCTAATAGTTTTGCAAAGTCTCAAGCACCGGGGGAGCAGAAGCTGGGTGGGCAGCGTGGGAGAGCACCGTCCTGGGCAGTATTCCCACCACCGGCCAGCCCGGGGAGGCCCTTTTGGCTTATATGGCCCAAGATGGGAGCGAAGAACAAGAACCCAGCACTGCCCTTGGCTGCGGTGCACCCTGGCAGTGCCTCTCATGGAGAGCCCACCACCAGAATGGCAACAGGCTGCTGCAGGCAGCATGGTGCTCACCAAGCACCCGGGGAGGCTGCTGGAGATGCTCCCTGGCGTTACCTCCCCCGTGGCGGGGGCACGAGGCTGGCACAGCTCCCATGGGCAGCCCCCCACACTGGTTAATGATTTACAGAACCACCACCTTCTCCAAGGGCACCTGGCTTCCTCTTGGACCTTGCCCTGCTGCCGGGCACCGTTCCCAGCCCAGCCAGCTGCCTGTGCTGCCACCTGTCCCCACACACCTCCACAGGGCTCGGCCGCACTCCTCCAGCTGAACATCCCTCCCCTTTCCACCCCACTGGTGTCAGCAGACCCCAAACATAACCTGTGGGTCACCACTGTCCCCCTGCCATGCCGGCTGGTGCGGGGATTGTGACGCATGGGGCACGTAGCTCCCACGCAGACCCAGCTGGCAGAAGGGGGGCTGCCTGCCACCCCCCCCAGCCGCTCACCGTTGTGGCTGTTGTGCACGTAGACCACCTGGGCCTGCTCGGTCGGGGTGCGCCCCAGGCAGTAGAGGATCCCCACCAGGTCGGCCATGGAGAAGCCCCTGGCCTGGACATGGTTGCTGCGGTTGCGGTAGTTTTGGAAGCCCGTCTTTGGGTGTGTCATCACGATCTTGTTCTCCCTCTCGATCTGCAGGTAGCTCACGTCGCGCTCCCCCATGACACAGGAGAGGAAGAAGTCTGAGTGGGACAGGCTCTGCACGTTGGCGATCAGGGTGATGTCCAGGATGGCCCCTGGGGTGGGGGGAGCATGAGGGCACATCACGACTGGACAAGGGCACAGCCATCTGCCTCAGGGCCAGACTCTCTCACCCAGATGTCATCCCCTTTCCAGGACATTTTTGCCACCTGCAGCCCAGGAGGCACAACCAGGGCACAGCCAGGTCAAGCGTAGTCCCATTGGGATGGCATAGCGTCCATTTCCACTCTCCTTTTGGAGATCCCCATGGGGTCATCACCCCTCCATGAGCCGAGCATGCAGCAGGATGGGGGTCCTGGGGGCCCTCTCCTCCTGCAAGCCCCATGCTGGGGAGAGGCAGGCAGGGAAGGGCACTGCTGGCCTCTGAGGTCTCCAAATGGCCGATCACAAAGGGACATTTCCTCCCCCCAAACCCTGCTCCGATGGTACCACTGAGCTCCCACAGTTGCCTTGTCCCACCAAGCCTCCCTGGGGCAGGGGCTGCTCCCTGGGGCAGAGAGAAAGGGTGATTTACCTGCCAGCCGTGGGAGGAGAAGCAGAAGATAAACCTGGAGTCCCATGTCCTTGGAGCGTGTCTCAAATCTGGCAGAGGTCAGAAAATTCCCGGCATGTCCCAGCCACGGGGGTCGGAGCCAGAGGCCACGGCTGCCTAGGGTCTCCACGTGAGCAGCAGCTCAGGACCCCTGCTCCCTGCCCACACCCTCCATCTCGCCTCTGCCCTGCTGCTCGGCGTCTGGGGGAGCTGGGACCACCTCCTCTGGCACATAGCCTGGGCACGGCAAGGAAGGTGCCCCCGTCGTCGCTTGCTCGGTGGGCACCCGGCTGCTCAGGAGCAGGGCTTGGTTGCAAAGAGGCCACCGGGGTCCCCTGGCCACTCTCCCGGAGAGCAGGCGCTCACCCCTCCAGGGCTAGGGCTGCATGCTCAGGGGTCCTTGAGCCATGCTGAGCCTCCAGCCTGGCTGGGAGGTGTCCTGACCCCCCCTCCTCACCCACTGTGCAGAGGGTCTCATGCCCCAGCCTGCCTGGGTGGCAGCATCCCCATCCCCTCGGCACAGCCCCACAGCCGATGGCTGTGGGAAGTGCTCTCTGGAGCAGGGAAAGGAAAGGGGCCAAGGGGCCGTGGCTAGTGGTGGTGGCGGAGCCAAATCCTGTTTCCCATGCGGCGTTTCCTGCTCTCCACCCATTGTTTGGAGACAGGACTGACTCCAGGAGCCGTCGGGAGCTGCCCCACACAGGCTCTTCCCTGGCGAGCAGCGTGCGGTGATGCTGAGGCCATACACACCTCCTAACACCTTGGCCTCTCACCACCACAAGCTGGGGTGCAGAGGCATGGCCCCACCTGGGCTTCGCGTTGTGCCATGGTCCGACTCATGTCTGCAGCAGCCTGTTGCAGGGCTGCTGTCTGGGTTGAAAGGGGCTGAGTGGGAGCATAGGAAGGGTGACGAGAAGTTGGCCAGCCCACGTGGCAGGATGGCTGCTGCTGGGGGAGAAAACTGGTGTCACCCAGCATTCATAATCACAAGCATTACCATGTTGCAGTAAACATGTCTGGGAAGAAGCAGAAAGCAGCAGAAAGCCCAGCTTTCCCTGAGTGCTTTCCCATGCACAGTGCTGGTACGGGCACCGGCATGGGCACGACATGGCATGGGTCCCGCTGCCCCGGCAGCTCTGGGATCCCACACCCAGCCCTCCTGTGAGGCTGCCCCAGCCTCCGGCGGGCTCCAGGCTCTTTACCTGGCAAATGAAAGGTATTCCCCAGGAAATCACCCTAAGCTTCACCTGCCAAACCTCATGCTGCTTCATAAACCAAGCTGTTCCCACGTGAAATCCAGGGCTGCCAGGGAGCAAGACTCATGTTTTGGTGTGTCCTGAGCCCATGCTGTATCCGGCCAAAAATCTAAAGCACACATGGAGAGGAAAGGGAAATCCATTCATCGCTTCCGACTATTTACAGCGTGCTCCGAGGCCGCGCGGTGCCCACGGCATGCTGAGGGAGGGATGGCAGTGGGCAGGGGCTCCGCTAGCACAGCCACCCAGCCACCCCGCAACAGAAGGGATGGAGAGGTACCAAAAGAGATGGACACCAGATGCAGCTGCCTCCATTTACCTGGAAAACTAAGCATGGTGCTTGGCCTTGGGCTGTGCCTAGGTGAGGGGCTCTGTTCTTGGGAGATTCCTGGGGCACCTGAGGCACAGCCATAATGTAAATGCAAAGCACAAGGCCATCTTGCATTGGGATGTGCAGGGGCTGGGCAGCCAAGGCTGGTCGCTCCTGCCATCGGTGCCCTGCTGGGAATCCCACATCCTCAGCCAACCCCAAGCTAATTTGCCTGCGTGTTGGGTCAGGGACTCATCCGCGCACTCAGTACAGCTGCAGGAAGGGGATAGGTGCATGAATAGATAAATAAATGGCTTCTTCCCTTAGTTCACTGGCTGTGGAGGCCAGTCATGCTCAGAACCGTAATTGCCATCATGCCACTGTGTGCTTACACATACTACACTTGGGGAAGCAACTCATTCTGTGCTCCCCACACTCATGGCACACAGAGCCATGAGTTATGATGCATTCTGTGAAATGTCCTCTGACATGAGGATCCGTCTGAGGACAGGATTATTTACACAGAACAAACACACTCTATGGGAAGGCTTTGCAACCCACGGGTCTTGCAGCACGCTCCTCCAGGAAGCACAGCATGGCTCCTCTTACTGCCCAAGGGGAACCAGGGCATTGCTTTGCTCTTTTCGGGAATGGGAGCCATTTGGGGTCAGCTCTCCACACCAGGTGATGCCCAGGAGATCTCAGGGATCCACTGAGGGATCTGACCCAGGCTGATTTGTCCCCTTGCATTTTTTCTAGGAACACCTGATTAAGAGGTGTCCGTCTGTGCATGTCCCTCTGGAGGTGGGGTGGGAAACCTCTTTGGGAGGTTTTGTGGGGAGACCCAGCCAGGACCCTATAGCTCCAGTTTAACTTTATGTATTTCCAGAGGAGGGACCAGGGAGCTGGGTGCAGCCAAGTCCAGCCAAAGCAGCTCGCCACAATTGCTCTCCTGTAATACGGAAAGCTCCAGCTGCCCAGCTCACAGCACACTGAAAGCACCTGAATTTCTGCTGAATTCACAGACCTCAACTTTTTTGCTGAATCATGACAGACTAAAAAAAAAAAAGTGACAAAAATACCCCTTTTTGTTATCATTTGTGCATTTGAATGCACGGCACTGCATGCCAGAAACCATAACGCATCGATACGTTTCCTGATAGGAAACGCAAACGCCCTGCGAATCCACCGACGGGCTGGGCTGCCTCAGCAACATTTTCAGGCCTTGTCTTCTGGCTGTTTGTTTTGTTTTATGTGCATGGCGGGTCCCACAGAGGGCCTGCAAGGCCAGGTTAAGGGCTGTTTCTGCCAGGCACAAAAGCAGCACAGGAGTGGGGTGGCTGAGCATCCCCAGCCCGCCCGGTCGCATCGGCAAGGCCACTGGGGAGCAGGCAGCTGTGTGGCTGTGTTGGCATCCAACACGTGCTTCCAGGATCAAGGGTGGGCTGCTGGGAAGCCCTTTCCCCAAGGAAAGGGTGGGACACACAGCCGTGGAGGAGCCCCTTGGCAGCTGGGGGAAGCGGGGCCGCCCTGTCCTGGCCGCCGCCGGGGTGGAAACTGCAGAGCCGCAGCACTCTTGTTGGCAGAGGGCTTCCTGTTGCTGAGCGGGAGCAGGAACAGGGAGCAGGGAAGAGAGCTCAGGAGTTCCTCCTGCTGCAGAGACACAGCCAGGAGCGGGCACTGCCCAGGCTGTGGCTCTGCCAGCCCTTGGCCACTCACCTGCCCCAGCGCCCGTGGGCATGGGAGCATCTCCCACCCAACCAGGTGCCAGTAAATGCCAGCAAGATGCTGCTTTGACATAATTTCCCAGATTTTCACTGACTGAATGGCAGGGCTGGCAGGGAGCACTATTGATGAGTAGTGGGTCTGTGCAAGAGGTGGTGGGGTATCCCTATCCTCTGGGACCTTCATAGGCACTCTGGGTGCTGCTCAGGGAAGTCACATTTTTATTAGTGACTCTCTGATGCTGGAAAGTCAACACCGTTGGGCCACTCCTGGGCCCAGGGACCTGGCTGTCTGCTGCATGTTTTAAACAATTTTTCCACCTGAATCCCAATGAGACTTATATTTTCCTGTAGGAAACTTTCCTGCCACCTTGGCCCCAACTTCTTCAGCCGAGGCTTGCTGCGTGCCCCTGCCCTGGGTGTGTGGAGCTGGGGCACAGCATCCAGCACAGCACCGGGTCTGGGCTCAGGCTGCTCTCCTTGAGCACGGCTGTACTGGGGAGGATGCCACAGAGGTGCCCCCCTCTTCCTCTGGCCCCCCAGCACCTCCTGGTCCTCCACTCCCACTAAGGCAGCTCCCATGGGACCCCACGGTCCACTAGGCAGATGCTGGCCATACCCTGGTGACCCATCACAGGAGGCAGTGGGTGGGAGGTGGCGGGGCGTGGTGGTTAATGCATAACCGGTGCCGCCACCTTTCACCCGCACGCAGCCGTCGGGAGGGAGCGGGACCACGGTGATAGCCAGGCTGGCTCCTGGGTGCTGGTGGTCTGCGGAGCCGTGTGGCCAGGGCGCAGGGGCTTGGCAGGGGCCCTGGGCCATGCGGCTGCGGCCACACCTTGTCCAGCACAGCCGGCTCTGCCGGCTTCCCAGCTTTCCCTGAGTCTTGTTTTTCTGCCCGGCAGTTTCCTGGAGCCAAATGGCTCCTGCCTGCCTGCTCGGGGTCTGCAGCCTCCTCTGCGCCTGGTCAGTGGTGACAGGACACCCCTGCAGCCTTGACCACCAGGTAGGGGAGCCGAGGGGACTCTGGCGTGGGCAGGGGCTGGGGCGGGCAGGGGCACCCCAGTCCCAGTCCTGCCAGCACAGCTGGGGTGATGGCATGGTGTGCCTGCAGGGCAGTGGGCCCGGCAGGCAGCTCCTGCTCTGCATAGCTTGAGACACAACAAGCCATGGCGTTTCTGACTCTGGAGGGGGGGTGTTTCTTGGCTGCAGCTGCCCATAAGGGGTGCTGCATGGTGGGCAGCAGCGAGGCACATGTCTGAGGGGCTCCCAGCCCCTTGCTCCCTTCCCCCATGCACAGCGATGCAATGACCGAGCCAGGCCAGGCTGACTGTGGGGTCAGGATCCCCAAGCACCTGTCAAGGAGCAGGAAATATAACTAACGAATCCCGCTGGGACAAGCGCCGCAGCCGGCAGCTCAGCTGCACCAGGCTAGAGCTGGGAGGAGGTGGGAAAAGTGGCTGTCACGGGCGGATAGCACAGCAGATGGCACAGGCAGCACTGCCCACCAAGCTCTCCCATACTCCCTCTAAACATTTGCACTGTTTTCCCCAGCTTCCCCGAGCCCAGCCCTCCCTGAGCTTGGGACAGGACCTGTGCAGTGCCCCTGTGGCTCAGCCCCATTACAACCCACTCCTCGGCAGCCCAGGTTTACAAGGGCACAGCCGTTTCTCTAGTGAGCAGGGATGGCAGGGCAGGGCCTGGCAGGAGATTTGGGGGAACAGGAGGACGAAAGGAGAGGTGATCACGTGAGAGGCAAAGAAATGGAAATGGCAGCTAGCTGGAAGGCAGCCAGACCTGGAACGCTGGGACTACGGACCGCAGCAAACTTCCAGCACAGCATCTCTGCCCTGGGGCCCAAGCGTGGCACTGAGCAGGAGCCCATGCCTGCCCAACCAAGCTGCTAAATTGCCAATCTGCTCTCTGGCGGCTTCAGTTAGGGCAGCTGGCCCTCTCCCACATACAGCCCAGGCAGGAGTAACACATGCTAAGGACTGCTCCCCAAAATCAGTTTGGATTTGGTCACCCTGTTTTGGGGGGAAAAACCCCATCCATCCACTTGGGCTGATCAATCCATCCAGCAGGCACTGCTGGCTTTTTGGGACAGTGACTAGTCCCTGGTCTATTTACTACTACAGATAGAGCCAGCCTGCACTAAGCCACTGCCACTTGCAGTGTATCCCCAGAAACACGGGAGAGCTGGAGGCATGGGTACAACACCCTGCACAGGCCCTGGAGAGCAGCTCTTGGCACGGGTGCCTGGTGCAGGTGCCCACGGCTCTGCAGCCTGGCTGCCTGGCTGCCTCCTGCCTGCCTGCCTTTGCAGTGGGCAGGGGTCTTGCCCACTCTGCTGCTCCAGCTGGGAGGATGCCCTTGTGTCATGCAAGAGCTCCCCGGGGGCTGGAGGTGGGCATCTGGAGGAGGAAGAGGAAGGTGTTCTGCAAGCTAAATCCAGATGGCAACTGCCCTTAAGAGGGGATGGGAGGGTGACATCACGGTCCCTTCATACCCACCCTGTCTGTCTGAGTTTCCCACTGGCTCTCCATGTTCCTCCTCTACTTCTTCAGTTGGCTGTTCTCAGTGCTGGGCTGTCCTGGGCTGTCCTGCTCATCCTTCTCCATTTTTCCTGGCCCACACCAAGCTGGCAGCTCATGTTTTTTTACACCTGTTTGTGTCTTTGCTTTTTTAAACACTGCAAGGGTAATTAGTTAAGGCATTTGAACTTCTGGGGAGTCTTGCTCTAGAGATCCTCCCCAGCAGGGACAGCCCATCTCAGACAGCAGATCTTTTCCCAGGGATGGGCCAGCTGCAACGGGAAGAGCCTCCTGCATGCTCCAAGTTCCCTTCCAAGCAACATCACCGGTTTGGACCTCTCCTTCAACTCCTTGGTCATGCCCCGTCAAGGGACTCTCTTGATGCATTTCCCTTCCCTGCGCTTCCTCAACCTCTCTAGCAATGCCCTGCTAGCTCTGAGCCCTGCAGTCTTCTCCAACCTCGGGGCACTGCACCTGTTGGACCTGAGCAGCTGCATGATCTCCTACCTCCACAAGGATGCTTTCAAAGGCTTGGGAAACTTACACACACTCCTACTAAGAAACAACAGTCTGCAAGGGCTTGAGGTCCCTTTCTTCCTGCCGCTGAAGGCTCTTTTCCACCTGGACCTGCAGCACAATGCACTGGTCTCTGTGGACGCTTGGAGCCTGCAGCTGATGGAGGCAGTTCCACAGGTCCAGTTGGAAGGGAACCCCTGGGTCTGCGACTGCACCGCGCACCCTCTGCAGCAGTGGCTACAGCGCAGGCAAGGTAAGTGGACACGGGTGGGTGGCAGGAGGGGTGTTGGGCAGGAGGAACAGGGTGCAGGGGGGTGCCGGGGTCCTGCTCCAGCCCCTGGGCAGGCTAAGAGATGGCTCTCCAGGGTCCTACCCTGCTGAGGGACAGTGAACAGCAAGGTGTGTCCGTTCCTTGCTTGCAGTTATACTTGATACCAAAGATTTTTAGGAATGACAGCAGGATAATTTAGCCAGTCTTCTGAGAAAGGGGCTGCACATACACTTCAGCCCCTAAATCCACCTATATATAGATATGTGGAGTGACCACATTTTCAAAAGCTGCGGAGCACTCAGCAACTCCTTCTGTGGAGCCAGATCAGGCTCCAACCTTCTGACCTTGGCTCCCAGGTGACAGCAGCCCTGTGGCAGTGGGGTTTCTATCAGTATCCACGAATTTGGCATTATCCAGTTAAAAGGAGCCTGCTAATCACAGTCACATGCTTGTACAGTTATAGTTCCTCGGTTAGAGAATTTTTTCTTTGGTTGTGCCTCACAACGTGCTGAGGGCTGTTGAGGCTGGAGGGCAGAGCCAGCACCTTGTGATGCGGCCCATCAACCCAGGAGCAAGCAGAGATTGCTTTCTCTAAACTGGGGAGGGGATGGGTGAAGACCCCCCATCCCACCTTAGCCTGTGTATCTCCCAGCTGTGCAGGTGACCTGCGCATCACCCCCGGGGCTGCGGGGCCGGGAGGTTGCAGCTCTGGATTCCCAGGACCTGGGCTGCTGGATGAAGCAGCGGTTTCCTCGGGGGGTCAGCACGGCGCAGCAGATCACAGTGACCCTCAGCAACAGTAAGTTGTGCAGCATCCATAAGGTCTAGCTCCCTCCTGCTTTCCATCACCCCAGAGGGGAACAGAGCCAGAGACCCTCTGCTCTGCCCTGCAGCCCCAGGGGCTCAGGCTGCCCAGCCACCGCTGGTGCAGTGGCTTGGGGGGTGGGGGTGGCCACCACCTGGAGGTGTTTGCTGGCTTTGCAACAGAAAAGTTAGCAGATGCTACAGAGCCACAGAGAACACAGACCCCACAGTATGGGCACCAGTATCAGACAGCTGTCCAGCAGTTTTCCCCCCAGTGTTCACGCACCCTTGGTGGCTAGCTCTTGGTGAAAAGCATTTATATTGCTCCTAATGAAAGCACTCCAGTGCTGGCTGCACATGGCTAGCTGCTGAGGAGCTCCAGGTATGCCGCAGGCTGACCGGCCATGCCCTGATGTGCTTTTCCTGCACTGCAGCCACCACTCCGCCCTCCGGGAAGGGGGGAAGGAGCTGGCCATACCTGGTAGGCTTCCTGGTGGCAGCAATCGGCATCTCCATCCTGATCGCCCTGGGTGCCAAGTGCAAGCTCTTCCACAAGAACTTTGCCAGCTACCGCCACCGGCCGCTGCCTGAAAGCAGCTCGGTCAGAGGCAGCCCCATGGAGGATGGCAGCAGCTGGGACAGGGGCTCCTCAGGTTGGGCGGCCAGCGAAAGCCACCCCATGCCCCATGCTGCCGACCTGCAAGCTGAGGATGATGACGGCTTCATCGAGGACAACTACATCCAGCCAAGCGAGCAGCTGCCGGAGGAAGAGGAGCAGGAGTCGCACCTCTCCATCTGAGCCTGCAGCCCAGCCACCACTGCTGTGGCATCTCACCATCCCCCCACCTCCATCCCCTTCCTGCCGTTTCCTACCTGCCCTCAGCTGGGGGCAGCAGGAAAGAAGCGGAGGGGAGGGAGAGAAGGGATGAGCTGGGAATGGGGACGGAGGCTGAAGGCAGCAGGCCCCACGGTGCCCCAGCATGATGCCAGCTGGGCGGCACTGGCACAGGGACACCGGACCCACTGCTGCTCTCCCGGCCCTGCTCAGATGCTGAAGATGGAGGAGATGGTGCTGATCACAACTGGGCAGCCTGGTGGGGAGGAAAGAGGAGCCTGTCCTGCTGGGTCTTGGGCACTGGCCCTGCACCTAGCTAGATGGAAGCAGACTGAGCCTTGCTCTGTCCCCCAATGCCTTGTCACTCCAGGGTGTGATTAAAGCATGATTTAACCCTGCCTCCTCCTGCGATGGTTTGTTGGGGCTCTCTCAGTGGCGGTGGTGCTGGGAGGAGACCCCCAGCTGGGGTGTGGCTTTTTTTGCATGCCCTTTCAAGGACCATAAACACATTCCTTGTTAACTGCAGGGGTGAGAGAAGAGGCCTGTGGCACAACAAGTGCTCTTGTGCAAACAAATCTGTTACCTGATCTGGCGCAGGCAGCCCTGGCATGTTGTCACAGGGTTTCTGTGCACATCTCTCCAGCATTGCCTCCCGCTGCATCCCTTCGCTGTTTTCTTTCTTCCCTCTCCAGCAAGACCTGCTAGAAAGGCACTTACCTTCCCCGTGTCAACTCTGCAGAGCTGAGCAAACTTGTTGGCGACACCAGTTGGGGCGTTAGGCAGGCACGTGCGCTGGGACGAGACAGACGTGTCCCCCGGCACCCATTGCAGAGCCCTGCCTCTATTTCTATCCATGAAGTTGTATAAACATTATAATTTTTGCATTCTTGTCATCTTTGTGGTACAATAAACAGCACATAAGACATAGGTCACTGCAAATTGTTTGTGCTGTAGCTGTTTGTGCCTGCATGGGTCATGCTGGAGTTAAAAGCAGGGAGAAGAAGCGGCATTCACCCTTAGTAAGTGATTCACAAGGCTGATACCATCTGGCTGTGGATTTCCCAGGGCACAGCCCAGTTGTTACCATCCCTGGCGGCCTGGGAATCTCTCCATCATGCTGCGGAGCATGGAGCATCGTCACAGGGATGGCATTTCTTGCAGCTCTGCCACACGGCTAGTTCCCCCATCCCCTTCAAACCTCCATTTCACTGTAAACTGCCTTTCTATTTCTCTACTCCTTAAGATATTTACAGAACACAGTGTATACAAAAGTAAATAATACATGTTAAAGAACATAAACCAAAGGGGACGACTGGCATGGGCGATACAGGGCAGTGACTTAAAGCACCTTCCAGAGAGGGGACATGCTGTTTGAGGCCATGAGGAGGAGGAGCAAAACCTGCTGGCTTGTTTCAGCAGTCAGTCAGTTTGCTCTCTTAAATGTAGTATTTCTAAACTGAGCTTGTCCTGGCCTTAGTTTTGCAGTCACTGCTGCTTGTTTTACCTTCTGGGCTCACCTTAACAGCCCTTTATTACCTGTGAAAATACAACATATGCTGTAATATTTTGAAATTTCTAATGTCTTTCAGGTAAGATAGGAGACTTAAATCTGAGCTCTGGGAAAATACATTTCATTTATCTGTTGGTGGGTATTTTTGATAAGCTTTTTATCAGATGAATTCATGCTAGATGCAGTATTTTACTTTTGGTCTCAGCATTGTCTTAAAAAACTGCTTCCCAGGCTTATTTATCCAGGATCTCACTCAGCCTCATCCCTCAGTACCTAGTGATGGGTTGCTTGTCTACTTTGACCCTGCTCAGAGGCCCACCCATTTATTTTTCAGCAGAGCAGACGTGGCTGGTTTTTGGGTGTGCAGGGGGCCCCGGTCCCGTGGCAGCCCCTCTGCACCCATTCCAGGCAGCTCCAGTGCAAGCAGGCACGAGCCTGGCAGCTGGTGTTGAGGGAAGTGCATCTAGCATGCAGAGCTGGGGACACAAGGGGGTCAGAGCAGAAAAGGAGAAGCCTTCTCAAGGGGGGTCCTCCCCGGAAGCTGTGGAAGCCGCGGTTGAGGCTGGTGGACGGGAGCAGTAGCAGGTATGCAGGCAGACTGGTTCCAGGCTCGCTGCAGGCAGCCGCTGCCGCCCCAAGGCTCAAGGCTCGTCCCTACCGCAGGGTGAAACAGCTTCTCTGTAAACAAACCAGCTGGCACCGACTTGCTCAGGGCACTTTGTGTGTGTCCTGTGAGCTCCTGTCAGGGGCATGGCAAGATCTTAGCCTCGCAGAGTGAGCGGTGGTAAGGGGGACCAGCTAGGTCTAGGTCCTTAAGCAGAGGGAGATGCACACGCCTCTGGAGGTGGGAGTTGTGTATCAGGAAATAAGTACATGCTTTTGGGGGGCTGTGGTGGTGTTGCCATACTAGCTGATGAGCTGAAACCACAGCTGCAGGAGGGACCCTGGGCTGTCACGATTTCTGCCCTGGGCTCAGCCCAAGCAGAGGCGAGCTCTGCACAGCCCTGCCACCTCCCGCTCTGCAGAGAGGCCGTCACTCAAGCATCAGCCTTCAACACGGTCAGCTTCTTCCACACTTTATTATGTGTTTCCACACACAACGCAGGAACCAAGAAAGCAAGAAACCAGCATCGCTGCAGGAGGTGAGTCAGAGGCTGAGGCAGCGCAGGCTGTCTATCTGCACAGCCAGACACCCAAAACCATCCTCCGAGACAGCCTGTTCTCAGCCCTTATTTCCGCAGGTTGCTGACATGGCCCATGAGCATCCTTCTCTGGCACAATTCATGGGCACTTGAGGCACATTTTGAAGGGGCTATGGAGGGAGGATTCACATTGATATGCAGGCAGCCTGGAGCTGTGAGCTGGGCAGTCAAGCATCTTCACAGAAATGCCCAGATGTGCAAAACAGCTGGTGTGCAGGCAGCTGTGGCCTGTCCACACATGTAGGTTGGGGGAGCTGGGAGTAACTGCTAAAGCACTGATGCAGGCAGAGGTGGTGCAGCTGGGCATAACTGCACATGCACTGACACAGACGTGCGGGGCAGCAGCAACAGTGATGGGGCAAAATTGCCCAGCTCTGGCCTGTCCCTCCCTGTCTATGCACAGGGGTCCCTGCTGGACCTGAGGTCAAACAGCCTGGAGGGGAAGGACAGCTCTTCGCATTGCAGAGGATTTAGCATGGAAGGACCTAAGCTTAGTAACACCCTCTGAACTCTTGGTCACATTAGGGGAAGTGTTGCAGAGAGAGGAGAAAACAGCAGTTTAATAAAATCTATAGATGATAAGAAACTGGCAGAGGAAAATGTAGAAATAACAAAGATCCAGAAAAGAAAATCCAGAATTATGTTCTCATACTTTGGGAAAATAATACAAGCTTCAAGGGGAAGGAAAGCCCGCAGGAACAGGGCAAGGGCAGATGAACACAGAAGTGCCCTCATGCGATCTGAGTGCACTGGAGATGGTGTGGTCTGGAGCTGCGAAGGGATGAGGCCCTCATTGTCCAGCGTATACCTGGTGGGGTTCACTGCTGCTGAACTCCTACACTGCCTCCAGGTGTAACACGGACAGCGAGTCGTACTGTTACTGAGGGAATGAGCTATCGTCCTCTTCCAAATAAATTTGTTACCAGACACCAAAAAAGAATGCCGAGTCTTGTTCCATTACAGAGGGAACTTAGCAAATAATGAGCAAAAATAAAAGCTGGGGCAGAGCAGCTCAGGTGAGGGGGATACGGGAGCAGACAGGAAGATGAAGAGGAATCATAGAATCACAGAAACAGAATGGTTTGGATTAAAGATCATCTAGTTCTAACCCCCCCTGCCATGGGCAGGGACACCTTCCAGGTTGTGCAGGAGCAGCATTGCTAGGAGGTTAGGATCTGTGTCTATGGGAAGGGTAGTGAAATGGTTTGTGGGTCTATGGAGGAAATGAAAATTTTGACAGGTAAATTAGCCTCAAGTCAGAGGAAAAGCTCCTGGGGGTGAGTTGTTAGTCTGCCTCTGGGAAAGGCACCTTGGTCATAGACACCTTGTAGAGATAAAACACCAAAACAGCTCCAGGTAAGGCCCAAGCAGTAGCAGAAGACCTTTTCTGCCTTGCAGCAGCTGCAGCACTTGGGAAACAGAAACAGTGCAGGAACACGCAGGGACTGGGATGAGCAGCAGTGCTCCCACGGCAGCAGAGGTGCCTCTGCTTGGGAAACTCTTGTTGGAGGGCAACAGTACCCACCCCTCGCACCACTCCTGCAGGGCAGCAGCCCAGCTCTGGGATTCGGGCATCCCGTCACCATCCCCCGGCGACTGCACCTTGCTGTTTGTGGCTGGAGCACACTGGTATGATAACAGAGCCCCCACACAAAGCCCAGCACTGATAACCCACCAGGGCCCTGACACCAACACCCTTTGATCACCCCTTTGATAAACCACAGAAGATGTTGGGCTGCAGAAATGTAATATTGGAGCAGATCCTGGCATTGCAAATAGAAATGGCATTTCATGTGAGGTACAGCCATGCTGGGGCTCTGGCACATGCTGTCCCATGCAAATCCCATGCTCCCTCCCACAGACACACAGGTGCTTTCTTGGGAGCAGCCCTTGCAGCCGTACCTCCCACCGAGCACAACCGAGGGCATCACAGCCTGCCAGCATGTGCCCACTTTCACGGGCTCAGAGGTACGAAGTGCTGGTGCCAGCTGAGACAGAGGTCTGAGCTGGCAGCTCTGCATGGAGTGCAGCGTGGTTTTACACCACCCACAGTTGCAGCCTCTCCTGCCAGAAGGGCGCATGACACAGCCCCAGGAACTGCAGGAACCAAGCAAGTACTGTGGTCCCCAGGGGTACAGGACAGGCTCACCTTAACTGTGTGACAGGGGTCACAGCCGGGCAGGCAGCAGCTATCGCAGGAAGCTTTGTGGAGATACAACACCAACCAGGCCACCGCTGTGCTTCTAACGCAGCAGGTCACAGAGCCCATCCATGGACCCCAAGTCCCTGCTGTGCTGTTAGCCTGGGGCAAAGCTAATGCCAGTCATCTCTGAAAGAAGCGCAAGGCACACTGCAATGCTTGCCCTTCCTTGGGGAAAGGCTGGCACAAGCCCTGCTGACAGGTTGTATCCAGTGAGGCTCACACAGGGGCGTTGTGGGTCAGATCAGGTTGGCCATGCTAGAGGTGGGAGGAAGCCGCCTGTTTGCAGCAAGGCGGCCAGAGATGGTGAAGACACGGATCTCGCCAGTCTCCAGGTTCCGAGGAGCAGCCTGGTGGCAGGAGGTGCAGAGCAGGTAAAGCAGCAGGCAGAGGAGGATAGCACTGCCAGCTGTCAGGAGGACAACCCCGCTGGTGAACATGCTGGCCAGCGGTCGTGCAGGGCTGAGCTGCATGGTTGTGGTGGAGAGGATGGTGAGCACGACCCCGCAGACCACCAGCACCAGGGCGCTGAGCAGCAGCACCAGGCAGTCTGAGAAACCCCCGCTCTTCAGGAGTTCGATCTGATGCCGACTGCGGATGCAGTTCATGTCCTGGATTGCAGAGCTCAGCAGCTGCTTCAGCAGCACAAGCAAGGCCAGGAGGCAGAGCGTGGTGCCCACAGCCAGCCGCCACTCCCCAGACCGGCTGCTAGTACTATACAGCAGGATGATGCCCCCGATCCCACAGGCCAGGATCAGCACCACAGCCATCCCGTAGCACAGGATAGACTTCTTGGGATCCTGGAACCACCAGAGTTCCACATGCTCCTCCAGGATGTTCCTCTGGATGTGGTCCATGTCCGCAGGGGTGCGGGGGCTGCTCATCTCCGCCAGCTCCGGCATGGTGGGCAGCTGGGTTGAGAGGGCACAGTGGGGTGGCTGCACAGATGAATCTACACACTTACAGTGAAGTGGAGGTTCAAGGCAGCAGCGGTTGCAAAGGCAGCTGCATTTCTCAAGCAGGGACACTTCTGTCTCATTCTCTGGAGCCTGGTGGAGCTCCCTTCTGCAGCAGTGCCACCTGGAGAGCTATGGTCCATGTGCTGGGGCTGAGTCCACCCCTCAGGCAGGGCTGCAGGATATGGTGGAGCATCCCCAGAGCAGCACCACAAGGGAACAACCAGGGCTGCGTCCTTCCTTTCCAGTGTCTTTCATCTGAAAGAGTCAAGAAGAGAAGATATCATTAAACAGAGATCCTGCTCCCCTCTACTAAACAATCCCCTGCTAAACCCTGGACCTTGGTTGCTCCAGGCTGGCCTGCAGACCTTCCCCTGCCTCCCTCGCAAAAGCCCTGTGCGTTGGAGCACAGATCAACCACTCACGTCTTCCCCGGTGACCTCCACGCACTGCGGGGAGCTCTCAGCCCGCACCAAGGGCGAGTCCTCTGCCTCCCCAGCCCCTTGTGCCCTGCTCAGAGGCTACTGGTACATTGCTGCCTGCAGGGCTCTGCCTGCAGCTGGTGCTGGCAGCAGGGCAGGGAAGGAGCAGAGGCAGGTCCCTCCTGGGATAAAGCCCCATTCACAGCTCCAGCTTCACATGTTCCCTCATCAGCATCAGCCTCTTGTCACCAACTGGCTCTGCTGCCCAGAACTACAGCGGGAGGTGGGGGTCAGGACCGGGGCTTAACCCTTCCAGTCCAGTTGCTGGAAGAGTGAGAGCTGCCCTTGCAGCATGTCCTCAGCCCTGTCCCTACCGCTGCACTACCAGTGGTCCCCCCTCCCAAGTCCTCCACAGAAACATGATGGTTACACCTCCAGTGGTCTCAGCACTTCCCTGGAAAGTCCCCAAACAGCTGGGACCTGGCATTCTCCTCTCTGCTCCTCCTGATCCCTGAAGCACTTCACCACCGGAGGGGAGGAGGGGAAGGGCAGTGCTGGCTGCTGGGTGTTATTGTGCTTAGCTGGACTCCTCTTGGCATGGCACCTTGTCTCAATCCACAGCCCGGCTTCCTGAGTATCTGATCTGAGCTCATCAACTCCCCAGTGTCCTGGCCCCCCTCAATGCTTCTCTGGGTACAGTTTTACACCAAGAGTGTAAAACACTTGCATTTCTCTCCCATAACCTCCCACCTTGGCACGTGAGGGCTCCAGCGGATTCCACAGCACCAGAGGGTCCCTCCAGTGCAGCTGGTACCCAAAGCAAGGAGGGGTGCTGGGGAGGATGGTGCAGGAGCATCTCAGGTATGGCTGAGTGCTCAAGACATGAGGCAGACCCTGGAGACCCCCGAACTGCCTCTCTGGTCACCTCCCAAACAGGACGATCATGGCCATCATGGGCATATGCACACAAACCACTCAGAGTCCGTGCAGGAGCCCATGGTGGGGACAGGAACTGATGCAGATCCCGTGTCAGAGCTGTGTCACTTCTCCTGGGTGGGGGAACAGCCACACATCACCCTGCCGGCTAAAAATGGCTCTCCAAGAGCCCATCAGCCCACGCCAAACACACTCCATTGTTTTTGTGCCCTGCTCTGCACAGCACTAGGAGTCCGGGTGCATTACAGGCGGGTGGGGACAATCTGTGACCTCCACGCATGGCAGCTCTGCACACACCAGGGAGCTTTCTTCCCACAGCTGTCCCTGTCCTCAGACAGCCTCCACAGACCGCAACCCCTTACAACACTGCCTTTGCTACCAGCAAACACCTCAAAATCCCCCTCCATCAGGGACAAGCCAACGTGGGGTGGGCGAAGAGGGAGGACAATAGTGTGGGGGTGCCTGGACCAGACACTGCCTGACAGTGTCAGGCCAGGCTCCTCCTGAGTCACCCCCTGGCTGTGATGGAGCATGAGGTCACTTTGGACGTGGCTCAGGGCATGCTGCCAGCTGGCAGCACGTGTCCAGGAAGTCTCTAACCACTGCGGATTTGCAGGCCTGGGACACATCGCACTGTGTGAGCTGTGCACTGTGCCATTTCCCTGCACGGTTGCTGGTGCTTGAATTGCCTGGGCAGGGAGTGGGCTGGGACACAGAAACCCACACTCCAGAGGGTACACTTGCCTGGAGGCCTGTGGGAGAGCTGCAGCTGCTGGCTAGAGCCAGAACAATCAGAAAGCATCAATTAGAAAGAGAGAAAAAAAGCTGTGGTTGAGCATTCTGATTTGTGCCTACTAGGACCCACTTTGATTTTGCATGAGACAGCAGACACCTTGCAGTGCCCGCATGTGCCCAGGACACAGGTCCCCAAGGTCAGGATGTCGTGGGGCACTTTCAAAGTAGAGGGGTGAGAAGACATTGAGCCTGGAGACATTTTCCCAGTCTAAGTAAATCAGCTCAGTGCTAAGCACTACTTCCTCCTGCCTTTCCTTCTCCAAGCACAGAGGTGCCTTATCTCCTCCTTACCAGTGAACGGGTGAGTCTAGTAGATAGCAGGTTTGTAGATTAGATCAAGATTTTGGACTAAGAAAACATAATGCTTGAAGAATTGCAAAGTCTGTGGCCTTCTGCTGCTTGACCAAAGTTGCACACACAAGTTGTGAGTCAAAGTCGAGCACAAACCACAATGAGGGAAAACGCGACCAAAAATCGAGCTACAGCACTGCATTCTTATGTTACTTTTTAAAATTTAACCATTTTAATTTGTATTTGCTCAGAGAAAGGTCATGGAGCAAGATAAAACATCTGGCTGCAGAGCAAAATAAGGTGTGACCTCTACGGGCACGTATTTCCTAGTGTTATATTAATCTCTATTCAACAAATTATTTGGAGAGGCAAAGACTTCCACTGAAGTGTGCCTCCATGGTTTCTTGTGTCTGTTTGAAAATGTTCTGGGAATATCATCTTTTGCTCTGTAAGCATCCGCACTTGCTTGGGCTTCTCTAGACTGCAAGGGTTTGTGTCGCTAGTGACAGTGTTTTTATTCTTAGAATCACAGAATAATTCAGGTGGGATGGGACCTCGTGAAGTCACCTGGTCCAACAACCTGCTTAAAGCAGAGTTAGCCTCAGAATGAGACTGAATAGCTCAGGGCCTCGTCCACTTGGTGCTGGATACTGCCAAAGATGGAGGATCCACAGCCCCTTTGGGGTCATTCCAGTGTTTAACCATCCTCACCATGAATAAATTTTTCCTTAAATCTAACTACAGTTTCCAACTCCTCAGCATGGGTGCATTGCCTCCCATCCTTCCCTGGTGTACCTCTTAAGAAAAATCTGTCTTTGTATTTTAAACCATAGCAAGCCCTATCCTGGGCTGTCACCCACCACTTTTTGGAGAAGGTATGAAACAAGATCTCACAGCAGCTTTGTTTCGTGGCACTATGCAGCACATCAATTTGCCCAGATCAGAGTGAGAGAAAGGAAGGGATGTGGATCCCTGCTCTGCCATGAGGGAGTAAGCCAGCCTTTCCACAGCAGTTGCCCCTTCTGTAGCTCTTCTTTGGGCTACCTGGCCTCACTGGTCTGGGATAGACCGTAACACAGACCCTCTGGGAGCTCAAGCCAGTTAGCCCATTGGATTAGCCAGTTTGAAAACATGTATCACAGGTCATTAATCTCTACCATTTACTTTATATTGAACACAGTACCTTCAGCGCTCCCTTCTTTGTGTGTAAAAAAAAAAGGAGAGGACCAGCCCAGCCACACAAAGCTTTCTCACTAAAGGCTACATTCCAGGAAAAAATTGACAGGCTGTCCTTCCCCACTGCTGGCTGGCAGCTGGGGAGGAAGAGCAGGAAAGCACTGGGAATGCAGGAAAACAAAAGCATTAATGTCTTTCCTTATTTTTTTTCTATTCTGAAAACATTTAACTGGGAATTGAGGGTCATCATCGGCTAGATTCTGGCCACTCCTGGCTGCAGGTGTGAGATGCATGCCTGCTGACTGCCTGCGAATGGTATATGCATTTATTTATTTACTTTTAGACTTTTTATGTCTGACTGTCTGATATCTGACAGATGGGCCATGGACCGTATGTTAATTAACATTTTCATTTCAGAGCCACATACAGCTCAGCTCTTGAAATATTCCCCACTTCCCTCCTCTCGCTGAACCCAGGGTACACCATGAGACCTTGCTTACCCACAGCATTCAGGAGGGGAAGCCTGGGGGTGGGACAGGCTCCTGCAGTGCTTCCAGCCTTCAGAAGGGTGTTATGCAGCTATGTGGGCTATGTGAGTGTCATGGAGACCAGGGGAGTCTGGCAACATTTGCTGTAAAATAAACAAAAATACATAAAAAGATTTGCATAAGCAATCTAGATGAGAGCCAACAGAGCCTCACAATCTCAAACAGATACAAGCCATCTCCTTCCCCTGCTTCTCCAGTCCATCACAGCTTACTCATTTCTTGGCCAGGTCTAGCCATAGCCTGTTTGGGATGGACTTGCCACGACTCTGTGCCTTGCCTTACCTCTTACCCATCCCCACAGAAACCTCTAGCCCAGAATAGGCATAAATATTTTCCCATCCTTTCATGCAATTTTTCTAATTCTCTAGTAGGCTCAAAGAGAATGAAGGTCAAATATATCTTGTTTTATGCCTGAATCACTGCCGATGCACAAAGCAGAGCCCTGAATGTCATAGTGCTCAAGGCCCATCTGTGTCCCTAAGAGCAGGGACACTGCTGTCTTGGGAAGTGTGGGAAGGTCCCCTCTCTTCTCCTGAGAACTCAGGATAAGTCATAGAGGAACCCAGGGGGAATGGGAGTAATGAGGCTTTTATGCGGCATCTGTCTGTCTCACCCAAAATCCTGGCAAGAGATCCACACTCCTTTGGCTGCTACATCAGCCACAAACTCCCAATGCTCCTCCTTTCTGGGGCTGCTCAAAATCCAGGCAAATCTATGTTGTCTAATCTGTATCTGGGGAGAGCCCACCCTCTGTACCCTGCCAGAGGGATAACGCTTTCCCAGAAGTAATCATCCCTCCCACCTGTGCTCCTGGTACCAGACACCATTCAGGAAGCCCTGGGGAAGCCCTGGGTGATGGTAAACTGTCCCTTCCTTTCACCAAGCCTGGGGGCTCTGGAGATAAGGCTGGTGGAGGGCGTGTTGTAACAGGGTCAGTGCTCAGCCGCTTTTTACAGAAATCTAGATAGCTTTGGCATGCTCCATGATAAAGCTCCATTATAAAGTTTCGTGTTCCCCTTCCTCTCTGTATGTGTAACAGGTATCCAGCATCCTGACCCCACAGAGCCTGTCCTGATGCACCTCTGCCGAGGGAGGCCTGTAAGTCCCAAAGGAACTAGAAAATCCTGAGCCTTGTGTTGTGAGAGGAAAAACAATGGTGCAAGGAAGGAATGATGTGGAGGCAAGAGGCAGAATGTCTTAAGAAGTGTGTCTGACACAGCCCCCAAACCTGCCAGCAGCTACTGATGAAGTACAGCCCTTCCCTCACACTCGCGGGTCCCGGGAAGGAGGGCTCACTCACCTGCAGCAGACGCTGCCCACACGCGACAGCCCGGCAGTGATCCCTGCTCCTGGCTGGCAGCAATGGTTTTGCCAGATTTTCCTTCCACTGGATCAAGCTACCGAGGGAGCTCACGGGGAAAATCTCTTCCCTTCCTCCGGCAACTGCCTGCCAAGAAACAGGTGCTCCTGCAGGCTCCCTTCCTGGTGCGGCGCGGGCAGCCCGGATGATAGGCTGCAAGCCCTCACCTCTCGCCTGGGCAGGTGCATTCCCCAGCAGGGTGGCGTCTCAGCAAACTTGCTGCTGGCTTTGGAGAGGCTCCAGAGCCACGCCAGTGTGCAGGCACTACCCCTCCCCCTCTCCCTCCCTCCCCGCGAAGGACCTGGCTTCGCACCCATCCTGGAAGGTGGCTCATTTCCTCCCAGCTGGAGGTGAAGGGGTGTCAGAGCCAGGGAGCAGCTCCCAGGCAGCAGGTGAGAGGAAGCCTGCAGCCAGGTTGGCAGTGCTAGGGGAGATTTGCCACATTCAGCAAGTATTTGGTATTATGTAGTATTAGATAAAATACCTCCTGCATTACTGTATAGACTATTGGGTCGCATCAGGACTGGACCTTTGTATGGCATTAGTCCAGGCAGGCACTTACATCGGGCAAGATGCCAAACTGCGGTGCCATCTCCACATCACAGGCAGCCGCAGTACCCCCGTCCCTGGGAGACGGCGGCATTAGCAGAACCCACCATGCTGTGGAAGAGCCAACTTCCTGGTAATTTAGCAGAAAGAAAAGGGTGACCATTTTGAGATGAATTAGGGAAACAGAAAAGGACTCATTTGAGAGAAAAAAAGGGAGTAGCAGGAAAGTGGAAGCCACCAGAGGAACGGGACTCCCAGACTGAGTGTGTGCCCCCTCCTTTGTGACTGGGTTTAATGGCAGCAGAAGCTACAGAGGGATCACCACTGTGAATCTGAGCTGGTGGAGAATCTCCTGGGAGATGTAGAAGGAAGAGAACGGGGCTGAACAAAAGCTCTTGCCTGACTAATGGAAAGGGAGGCTCAGTTATTAAGTCGCACGCTAGTTTTTTAGCAGGTTATGAGGAGGAAAGCTTAGGATATACTAATACAATAGACATCAATTAGTGTGACAGCTTCAGGAATTTTTCTGTGTAAAATCTGACAGATCTTTTGAAATTTATGAAATATCATCTGTCCAGTGGTTGTTGTCCTAAACCTAAAACAACCTGTGTATGTGGTGGATTTCCCTATACAAACACACTTGAACTATGAGCTTGCCCCTACCCAGAAAAAGTGTCCTTTAGTTGGGCCAGTTAACAAACACATCATCCAAGGGAAAACCTTGTTCAGCTTTAAAGATAGCCATACATTCACTTTAAAAAGTGGCCTGTAACTTTGTAAGAGCATGAGATGCCTACCATCTCCTTTAGAGAGGCACCAAGAGGAGAAACAGACAATGCAGACCAAGAGAGGATGAAAGTGGAAAGTGTCTTTGCACCCTGAGAGAATTCAGAAGACCATTAGCATACAAAACCATAATCCAGCTACAGCTTAATTCTAAAAACATTTCTACAGCATGTGAGGGAGATTGACCTTGGTCTAGTTTTCCCAGTATAAATGGGGCTTATATATCTATTTTGCTTCCAGCAGGTCTCTGATAAACCTCAGTTGTGACACTCTGCTGTCCCTGACTTTTAATGTTCTCCCTTACAAACAATGTTTTAGCTGCCTCTTAGCCACGAAGATCAAGTTCAAAATCGTCTTGAGCCTAGTTTGCCAGCTGTTTACCTAGGCTTCATCCGACAGGCCTTGGATTGCCTTTAAAATCTTTCTAATGAGGGTGACACACAGGCATACTTTTAAGCATATTAATCACCACTTAGAAATCATTCTTCACCTGCATATGCTTCTTCCTCTTATTAGGACAAGGTTCTTCTGTTTCAGAAAGATTGATTCCATTTCTCTAAACCACATCTATTAAAGCAGTGGCTTCTACCACTCAATTTATTCTGACAGAGTGAGGGGAAAATTATACCACATGGGAGTCTAGCAAATTAAAATGGGTGTGTTCTGAAAATTTACGAGGGAACTAGTTTCTAAAATATTTGCTAATTACACTAATTACATCCTCTTTCTGTACAGGAAGTATCAAGATGATTATATGGGGAGTGAGGAGAGGAAGAAAGGGTGTTAAGCTAGCACATTAACAGACCAATTCCATCGTAACTTCTTCCTTTAGTTCCTGTGAAACCTACGCTTCATAAAGGTTAAAGCTGCAAAATGAAAGAAGTAAGACTACAGAAACTTAATTCCATGTTCATGGACAAAGTGCTCAGCTGAAGTCTCCCAGGTCATAGGAGCTCATGGAACTATCTCTTTTGCCATGGTGTTAGCCTGGAAATGTGTCTTCTATCCCTAATGTTAATATAGCTTACACGTTGTCCAGTCTTGGCACCACCAACTTCTGTATAATAATATTATCAGTAGGTAGAAAGCACTCATCACTTCTCTAAAATTCAGGATAGGAAATGGAAACAGTAGTGTAATGGCTGTTATAATACCACATAGTTCCATGCTCAATCAGTAGCTTAAACTTCTGATGTATGTGAATTATCCCTCAGTGAGACAGTGTGTCAGGCACTGACAACAAAGGACAAAAAACTTACTTTTCCACCCCTCATTATTAAAGAAATTACTCCCTGCCTTCTATACATGAGTACTTTGCAGAGTGACTTTTTAGGATAATTTGACCGAAAAACTGAACTAAAGGGATTGCAGATGTTGGAAAAAAGACTAATTCATCAAAGTTATAGGAGAGTTATGGCATAAGGTTTGGGCTTCATTCCAGATTTCAGAGTCTAAAACCGGGCTGCCTTTTTGTCCTGCTGAAATGATTGTAACAGATGAGAGAACACATCTCTGGACAGATGCAGAGGCTTGAGCAAGTGCTCCAGGTCAGGTGTGCTTGACCACAAGGGTTGCCCTCAAAAGGTAATTGGTTTTCAGTCTGTGACAGAATACCTGCTTGGAATAACACTGGCACCTGTCTTAAGTGCGGGCAGTCCTTTGTATGGACATAGGCAATCTAATGCTGGAAATAAAAGGCTGAGGTTGACTTTCTTAGCACAATGACACCAGATTGGAGTTCTAGTAGAAAAGGCAGCATTTGACACCTCTTCTGAACTAGGATGCAGCATTTTTAGGAGGGATTCTGTGGGATGCTTCCATGGAAGGTAAAGGAGCTAGTGAGTGCTGGGAATTCTTCAAGATCTCTCTCTTGGAAGCACAAAACCAGTTTATCCCCTATAAGGGAAAGGGAAGTAAGCAGAGCAAGAGGCCCCCTTGGCTCAACCATGACCTCCTGGGTCTACTCAAATCCAAAAGAGAAGCGTACCAGAGACGGAGAAGTGGAGGATTATCAGTTGAGAGCTACAAGGGCATTGCCAGAAGTGCAGAGATGCAGTTAGGAAAGCAAAAGCCCAGCTTGAATTGAAACTAGCCATAGACATAAAAAATAACAAGAAAGGGTTCTTCAGGTATGTCAACCACAAGCAGAAATAGAAGGAAAACATAGGCCCACTGTTAAACGGAAAAGGTGAGTCAGCCACTGACGATGCTGAAAAAGCAGAGGTCCTCAACACTTTCTTCACCTCTGTCTTTACCAGCACTGTCAGGTCCCAGGCTTTGGGAATGAGATTCCTGGTTGATCCAAACACCGACCCACCATCAGTGAAGGAAGAGGTAGTAGGTGAATTATTACAGGAGCTTGACTCCTACAAATCGATGGGCCCTGACGCCATCCACCCAAGGGTGTTGAGAGAGCTGGCTGACGTCATTGCAAAGCCACTCTCCATAATCTTCGAGAAGTCGTGGAGAACAGGGGATGTCCCAGAGGACTGGAGAAAGGCAAGTGTTACCCTTATCTACAAGAAGGGCTCGAGGGAGGATCCGGGTAACTATAGGCCCATCAGCCTTACTTCAATCCCTGGGAAAGTTATGGAATGAATCCTCCTGGGGGCCACCACAAGTCAAATGAAGCACGTGATTGGCAAAAGCCAACATGGCTTCACAAAGGGCAGATCGTGCTTGACAAACCTAGTGGCCTTCTACGACAAAGTGACTGGCCTGGTTGGCATGGGGCAGGTGGTGGACATTGTCTACCTGGACTTCTCCAAGGCTTTTGAAACGGTTCCCCACGGCCTCGTCCTGGAGAAATTAAGGTGTTATGGCCTAGACAAGTGGTCTGTGCAGTGGGTGGGGAACTGGCTGATGGGCCGCACCCAAAGGGTGGTGGTAAATAGCTCTTTTCCAAAGTGGCAACATGTCACATGTGGGGTCCCCCAGGGATCGATATTGGGCCCAAAGTTATTCAGCCTCTTCATAAGTGATCTGGATAACGGGATAAGGTGTAGCCTGATGGAGTTTGCAGAGGACACCAATTTGAGTGGGGAAGTAGACACTCCAGAAGGGAGAGCTGCTCTGCAGGAAGATCTGGATAGGCTGGAAGAGTGGGCCAGCAAGAACCTTATGAAGTTCAAGAAGGGCAAGTGTAAGGTCATGCCCCTGGGAAAACATAATCGAGGAGTGCAGCACAGGCTGGGATCCACCTGGCTGGAGAGCAGCTCTGTGGAAAGGGACCTGGGGGTCCTGGTGGACAGAAAGCTCAACATGAGCCAACAGTGGGCTGCTGCGGCCAAGAAGGCCAACAGGATGCTGGGTTGCATCAAAAAGGGCAACACCAGCAGAGAGAAAGAAGTCATCATCCTGCTCTACTCAGCGCTTGTCAGGCCACACCTGGAGCACTGTGTACAGTGCTGGTCCCCGCTATACAAAAAGGATGTGGACAGGCTGGAAGGGGCCCAGAGAAGGGCCACCGAGGTGATCAGAGGACTGGGAAGCTGCCATATGAGGATAGGCTGGGAGATCTGGGTTTGTTCAGCCTTGAGAAAAGAAGGCTTCAAGGAGATCTCATCACCATGTACCAGTACTTAAGGGGTAGCTACAAAGAAGATGGAGACTCCCTTTTTACAAGGAGTCCCATGGAGAGGACAAGGGGGAGTGGACACAAGTTGCTCTTGGGGAGATTCCGATTGGACAGGAGAGGGAAATTTTTCACAGTGAGGACAGTCAACCGTTGGAATAATCTCCCCAGGGAAGTGGTTGACTCAGCCACATTGGCTGGACAGGGTACTGGGCCATCTTGTTTAGACTGTGCTCTTCCTAGAAAGGTTGGACTAGGTGATCCCTGAGGTCCCTTCCAACCTGGGATTCTGTGATTCTGTGATTCTCTGATTTTTCAAGAGAAAGGTGCATACCTGCCCTAGCATGAAGGCACAAGGATCAGTCTTGCTCTAACACAAATTTATTTTTTTTTGATCTTGGCTCCTAGGTCTCATGGAAAGGGCAGATTCCAGGAAAGTAGAAGGGACTGAAGGTTGCTGCCTTGGGTTCAGAGCAGTGAGTACTGCAGAAATCCTTCTAGTGGAAAAGAAGAGGATCATGGAAGTCTAATCTATGCTGTTGCATTTCTGATCTTGCCAGGAGAATATACATCCTTGAACCAGGTCACTGCTGCTGTGTCTTGTGGCTTCTTTCCAGATTCAGCTTAGGAAGATTTCCATCTAGGAGAGGCTGAACTGCAAGGAATTGCTGCTTTTCCTGGATTTGGTCTCGCAGGTGCTGAATTTCTAGCTGCTGCATTTCTATGATTTTCTCACTTTCCTTCTCTGCATTCAACCTCAGGATAGCTGGGCTGGACAGCAGTTCACTGGAGGGAGCTAGAAGATAAAATCAGAGATGACAGAGGAGAGTAACAAAGGTCCATCTTGCAGAATTTTTTGGCATGAACAAGGAAAGGCATCTTTCAGGGCTGAAGGACTAGAGCTAAATAGTAAGATTCTGCAGTATTTAGCAGCTTCCACAACTAACATTACAATATAACAGGTACCACCAGGCAGACAAGCTGGAATGATATGGAGACAGTAACAGAATTGTTCACCAAGGACAAAAAGGACTTCTGGAATAAGTACTGACAATACAGAAAACATAGAAGAAGGACTATTCACCTTTGTCTTGAATTGCTTTCTTTTTCTTGGTTAATCTTAGTGTTGACTGGAGGTCATGTACCTGGGTGTGGGCCACCTTCAATTCTTGCCGCAAGTCATTGATTTCCTTAATCAGAGTCACATTTTCCTGAAAAACCAATATGCCCTATGAGGGAAAACACAGGTACTGTCTGGCTCAGCAAAACCTATCTTCATATCCTTGGGAAAGACACTGGACAGTACAGAATCAGTATCACAAGCAGAAGATACAGGGCAATCAGTACAGTACACAACATTTCAGATAAGGCCACAGTAGATTTTACACAAAATATGACAGTATTCAAACTGTGTTAGCTCAGTAAGCTAATATTTGTTTTGCTTTTCTGATTATAGCTGCACTCCAAGGTATCATCTTCCTTGTCAATTCCACAGGGAAGCTCAGGTCCCTTCCTGGATTGATCCAATTAATTCAGAATTAACGTGAAGAATTCCAATTTCTCCCTCCAGTGTGTATTATTTTGCTTTTCATTTGCCACTATGTGTCTGTTCACTTAAATTTTCTGTATCTCCTTGCAGTTCTTCAAAGCCCTCTTCATCAGTTCTGACAGACATCACTTTCCAATCACCCTTCCAAATTATAAGAAATATATAAAGCATATGGAGAATTGAGATACCTACTGCTAACATGCTGTTATGAGGAAAAGTCGGCCATGTATTCATCTTCTGTTCTTTTTTTAGTCAGTTTTCAACTCATAAAAGCTCAGTCCACTAATTTTTTAAATAGCCTACCACAAAGCATCTTGCTGAAGGAGTTGTGAAAGTACAAGTGAATGTACTTTACCCAGTGTTGTGACAGATTCAAAGACTTCAGCAAAACAGTATGGGCTAATACTAGTGAAGGATGATAAAACAGTTGCACACGATTCAGAAACAGGAGCACCAATAACTAAATATTTATTTTCTGAATTCAAGAGAAGTGGAATTGTATATTTACCTCTTATGAAGACGGTGAAATACCTTATCACATCAACAGGCAGTACAAATGTTAAACAGCTGCCATGATACTTGAACAAAGAAAAGCAACTATTACAGCTACCTGTCGTGGTTTTTAGAAGTTTTGGAACACAGCACCATTCTAACCCCTGGAACTTAATCATAAATGACAATATTTTAAAAACATAAATGGTCAAAAGGCGTGCTTTGGAAACCTCGCATAATATCAGTTTCAAGCAATACAGAACCCACTAAAACAACAGGAGATAAGAACACGGATTAATGACATTTTCCAATGAAAAATGTGTCTTCAATCTTGATTGTTTTTTAATGATAATTTTGGTTGACAGAGATAATTGTGTTGCCATAAGAGATTTATGAGAGGCACATGACGCAGCTCCTTACAGTATACTCATAAAGTATTGGCACCGCACAACTGAAACCTGATGAGTAACAAAGTGCAACGCTTACCCCAATTATCTGTATATAGATGCACTCAAGGAGTTCAAGTTGGCAGCAATAACTCAAGGTGCATGTATATGGCAAGATTCTCAGTACTTCGCACTAAGACAAGTACACCAACTGAGTTCAGATTCCACTCATCTGGAAGTCACTGAGTGGAGGAAGACTGTGGGATGCGTTAAGGTCTGAACTTGTTGGGCAAGAACAGTTGTTCCTGCAGTGGTTGTGTTGGACTCTAAATGCAGCAGGAGTTGGTGAGCTTAGGCAGCCTGCACTGAAACCATATTTTGTTGACTCTGACTTGTTTAATTCAAGTCTTTAAACACAGATGAAATTTGACTGCTATGCATTTATCCCAGAGCTTGATCCTGAAAGGAACACACAAAGAGGATAACGTCTGAGAATCAGTGAAGTAAATCTTCTTTTGACCAGCTGTCAGGGTTAGGTCACACCATTTCTGTTAGGTGCACTTTAGTCATGAACATCTTCATAAGTTCACTCCAAGTAGTTGAATGCTTCTATCAAATTAAGATCTTGCTTTTGGTCTATTAGACAGTATAATATACAGTACCTTGTATAAGGCAATCTGGGCTATGTAGAAATGTCTTGTTTGGTTTGTGGGGTGCTAAAAGGCTGCTGGTTGACACTGATAATATTTTTCTGAAGAGGCACGCTATCCAGAGAGATTAGCCTTTAACTCAGTCTTTGCATTCTGACAGATAGCTTGCACCGCAATGCAATGATCATGCAATGGATTAAAATAAATGTTCATAGTAAAACTCATTGTCATGGGATGTTGTGGCAAAATACCAATTGTTTCAGAAAAGGGACTTATCAAATGCATGGAGGATGAGGCCATCAGGTACAACTGCATATGATGTCTGGATGCAATCTACAGCCTAGGAAGTCCCTACAGTGCTGACTGTCAGAGACAGGTAGGACATATTATAAAAATGATCATCCTATACATGCTTCAGTTCAAGCAGCGTTACTTCAAGTTTACTCAGTGTGTTCTTATGTATCCAAGTGACCAAAGAAGCCATTATGAATACAGAAGGCTGGAGGGAAAACTAACAATTTAACAATAAGCAACTTGCCAACTGCTAAGAAAATTAAAACTATCTTGACAGCAGAAATCATCTGTTGCAGCAGTCACTAGTGGAATGTGCCTATGAATAGTCACTCAAAGAAGAATGCACAGCTCTGAAACTGTAAGCACAACTGAGGAATAATAGAAATACAGAGCTAGAAGGCTGCCAAGACATCATTTACTTTTTCAAAGCAAGCCCTGACAGAAGTTTGTCTAAACTAGTCTTAAAAGCCCCCCATGAAGGACTGGAAGACCATGATAATTCCTCCTGGTTGTAAAGTCTCATTAATCTACTAGACTTCAGAGAGTTGCTTTTTCTTTGAAGAAACTAGGCTGGTTAGAACCTTTGATATCTTCATCTTCCAGATGTTTTATTAATTTGGTTTTAATCATCATTTCGTGTTAGGCTTACTGATCCAAGACATCAAGTATTATCATTATGAGCTCCATCTGTCACCCAATTCCATCAAGGAAATTCTTCAGGTTATTTTCTGGAGCCATCTCCTTTTGTGCCAAAGGAAACATCTAACACACAGAAGGAGTAAAAATTTAAAACAGGGCCAGGGAAGAAGACTGCTGCTGGCTGCGCCTGAAGAAGCACTATGAATAAATAGCAAAGAACATATGACTGAGGAGGGGACTGAGGTCTAATAAGGAAGCATAATAAAGTAACAATGAAGAAAGGGCTAGTGAGGGGAAAAGGAAATGCTGACTGAGCAGAAGGAGATCATGGTAAGAAGAGACTGTAAAAGACCTAGACCTGTCCTCCCAGGATGTTTGGTGTGGGACTTCAGATCCCCTCACCTCAGATGAAAACAAATTGGATCTTTGGCCACAGCAGTCACAAGTTTACCTTGCCATGTAAGGAGCAAGGATTCTGAGCAAGAGGTCGTTGTACTAATAGGCATGCTCGTAATGTGTTTCTGAACTTCCTCGAAAAACCTGGATGTGAAAAGCAGAAAGTTCTTCTGAATTCAGACCAGTAGGCATGAGACTATGTCGCCAAATAAAGTAATTTTTTTTTCTTTTTCTTTTCTTCCTCCAAAATTAATTCCTATACACCACCACACAGAAAGTACAACTTGGCACTCAGAGAGGTGCAAATTGACTATGATGGCAATTACAAATACTGTGTGGAATCAAAAATAAGTACATTAATTGCTTAAAAAATATCCAGGCAGCAGAGATTCTCTACTTCCTTTTACATTAGGGAGTGGGAGATAAATGAAAGAAAGTATCCACAAAACAGCAGCAATTTCTGACTTCAGAGATCTTGTACTTTTTGTCCAGAAAATTATAGAACTTCAGTAGCTCAATGAATACTATCCTTGAATGGAAGCACTTGAAAAACGTTGGAATTTCTGGCAAGGAAGCAAACCAAAACTGTTTCAAAGTCCTAAGAAACCATAGTGGTAAGCCTACTGAAGTCTCTTCTGTGCAGCTGCTTCCTTTTTCCCTCTCCATACTGCAAGAAAAAGGCTTATTACCTGCACAATGCGCATGTAAGCAGCTTGGTGGACTTCCTGATCCTTTACCACCTTCTTTTTTAAAGCTGCCAAATTCCTCTCAAGGTACTCTCGCTGTCTCATGCACTCCTGCTGCAGATCTGTGTCTACTGCTTCAGTCTCCACCTGAGGGGGCACAGCATGTTGCCTTAGTAATTATACTACCAGAGAAATTCATCTGCAAGGAGAAGTCAAAGGCCCTGACTCACCATGTCTGATTGCTGCACATACTTGGTGTAGAGCTCACGGATCCCATCCTTCATTTTTTTTGAATCCTGAATGAAGCCCACACAGTTATGAAGATCTGTTTTAAATCGTTTGATGAGAGCTTCCATATTTTGCTTCTGCAAGAATTATGTAGGTACATTCTTATTTGGCTCATCAGAGCACTCTATCATGTGCTATTTTCTAGAAAGTCTAGTAGAACTGGTGAAAGCTCTTATATACTTTACTTCCACTTAATTTTTTAAAAATATGTCATTAAAAACCTGCTGGGGATACCAGCATTGCATGTCAAATAACAGTGATAAGTTTAAGCAGTAATATTAATCCATGATACTTGCATTACATGCCAGCATCCAGAGGCCTCATCTGAAAATCAGTGACCTATTATCATGAATGCTATCCCTCACTGTCCTTTCCCAAACAACCTACATTCTTATTTAGAAACAATACGCAAACAGTTAATGAGAGAAGGCAAGGGACAAAACACAAATCAGACACATGCACAACTTGATTTCACATCAAGATTGCCTTCTCGTCCTCACTTGCTTTCTACCAGGCCCCTCCACCTGCTTCCTCAGTCCTGCGCTGCCTGCTAAGCTCATTCACTTCACTTGCAGTCCTTTTTCTTCCCTCATGTCTGATGTGTTTGTTGCCAAACACGAGGGGTCCTTGTCTCCCCCATTAATAAGCCCACCCTTTACTTCATCCTACCAATGCCTACATATCACTGTAGGTGGTAGCCTATGTGCTGCTCCTTTTTAGGCCAAGTGTCCCCAGATTTCCAGTTTGGGCAGGAGAGGGTAGTCAGCTAAACATTTGCCTCACAGCTCTGTTAAACCTGGCTGAACATGTGTTGATTGAACAAACTGACACACAAATAACTGGATTTTTAAAATATCAACTCTCTAACCTGGTTGCAGGCTTGGAAGTTTTCTGCCTTTTCCCCACCAACCAAAGACTCTGCTGGTCCTTGGACACAATATCCCTGAAGTACCTGTTTGCTCAGATTAACATTTCTGCATGTTCCGTCCCCATGAACTTCATTATGTGGGACGTGCACAGTGGTCATACCTTCCGCCTCTCTCTGTGCATCTCGTGATCAGTTGCCTTTAGTTTCTGTTGTAGTTGTGTGATGTTCAGCTTCAGCTGTGTGCTCTCCTTGTGGAATCGTTCCAGCTCCCCCTCTGTCTGAAAGGAAGCAGGAGGAGGAAATCAGGACTAAAAGGAGACATGAAAAAACAACACATAACAGGAAAACCAGAGACTGGGAATGAGGGAGTAGATCCCCCTTCAGGTTGAATTACATCAGGAAAAAAGTCACTTTTGGAACAACACTGCCCTCTGTCAGAATATACAGAAAATACAAAAATGGATATTCAACTCCTTTTTGAGCTACAGGTATTTGAGTGATGTGATGCCCCTTCATTTCCTTGAGCTGAACTGGAGCTTTACTGTTCCATCTGAATAAAAATGGGTGACATGGAAATTAACAGTCAGTATTGGGAAGAGTAAGTGCAGCCGATAGTGAAAAGAGACAAATGCATTGATAAGCTGTGGCTATGTATGTAGAACACAGAACAAAAAAAGGAATAAGGGTACTACAGCATTTACTGGAATGAGATGGTGACCAGAAGAGAGAACAGAGCTTTCATCGTGCTAGTCTGACATACATACAAATTGGTCATTAGTTTACATTTTATTTAAAAGGCTTTTCTTCTGAATAAACAGACTTATGAAAACTAATAGGTCATGGATTAGCTATGTCACCAGAGTCCTAATTTGGCTGAGCTAATCTATGGAGAGATCACAGTAAGTTTCTGTCATAAATAAGTTGCCTCAATGAATTTGCTGCAAGCCAAGTATGAATGCATGGAAATTTTCCACAGACCAGCTGCTAAACAGTAATTTGGCCACGTACCTAACCCCTAAATGGAGTTATGCTTGCATAAATCTGCAACTTTTCTGAGAGACGTTCACTCTCTTTTCCTCCAGATCAGTAAAGGCAGTATCTTGCAAACTCTACATGGTATGTGGAGGGCAACCACATAAGGACAAGATCTATTTTTAAGCAACACCGATATTACTTGCAGTCTGGAATTAAATACTGAAACAGGAGCATGTCGATATGCTACTGTGTCGATCACTAGTAGCATGTGATAGAAAATTAAATAGCAGCTATTGTGCACAAGTATTTTTATTAGCTGTAAAGATATTGAATCAGTGCTGTGTAACCTTGAAAGAAGTCAAGGAACAAACAGGGTGGAGCCTTCCATGGGACTTGCAGGGTCGTCTTTGTATTCAAAGGACTTAGCAGCAGAGGCCAAATGACAGTGTTACTCACTTCACAGATCTGCTCCTTCATTGTTTTGATGTCATTTTCCCGAGATCCTATTTGCTTCTTAAATTCTTCTATTCTGTAATCCAGGACAAACTTGAACTTTTCCAGTTCCTGATTTTTCTTTTTCAGGTCATATATATGCTTCTCCTGGCAGAAATAGGTACAGAGATCTGAATCAGACACAGCACACTCAAACAGATCCCTAGGACAAGGCATAGATATGGTAGAGGCAAAGCCAGTAGTGACAGATCTAGTGGAAGATGGACTTCAGTCACACATCTAATACAGATGGGGTGGGAAGGGAGTGGGGTAAATAATGCAGACAGCCATCTACAGATCCCAGAACAGGGGACAAGAAACCAAACATCCTGAACTTCAGCTTCCCGAGAAAAGCTTAGAATGTCAGGAAAAAACTAAAATCTCAAACTAAAGATCGCAAATTCTTTAGGTTAAAACTGAGTTTCCAGTCATGTGATATTATCACAACGTGGTACTATTCAACATCTGTACTAAACTTAGGGAGAGTGACTCAGCCAGTTGTCCAGTTTCTCACCTTATCTTGGATAGTGTCAGCTCTCTCTTGAATCTCTGACTTTAGTGCCAAGATGTCCTTCTCCAGTGACTTAATGATGCCTTGCAGCTTGTGCTGTTCCAGTGTCATTTCCTCAATGTCCCTGTTTCGCTCCTTGAGCTCTTTCTGTAGGCTGTTCAACTAGAAAGGCAAGCAAGTAAGAACTTAACAGCCTCCAGAAGCTGTGCACAACTCATCCTACTCTGTAAGATACCTTGTAGACAGTGTGGGATAAAAGATACCAAATTAAGATATGATGAAGGAGCATCACATAACTTAAATACCTGCAACTTAAAAGGGGGTTGAATATCCATTTTAGCATTTTCTGTATATTCTGGTGGAATACTCACTGTACTACAAGGAATCAAGGAATTTGCATCTATAAGCAAGAAGGGTATGGATATTATACTCAAGCATCAGCTTCAAATAACACTCAAGCAATGGAAAATTATTTTAAGGTTATCACTTGTCATACATCCCTAAAGACGTCAAAAGTAGACTGGAATGGTGCCTAGTTCATAGCTCTTGAGTACTTTCAAAATCCCTGCCTCAGTACTAAGACCTGTGAAGCCAAAAAGGTTGGAACCAAGGAATGGTGCAGGTCAAACTGTGAGGACCCATGAAGAAATGTGTGATGTCTAAAAGACAACAGAACTGAAGACAGTACCATAGTAATGGAGGGTATGAAGGAAGAGAACCTCTCTGTCTCCAGACAGATACTGAAGAAACAGAACAGAAAAAATGTCCCTCTAACATCCTTAGGCAAATGTAATATCCAGCTAGTAAAAGATCTAAAAGGTTTTATGCCTCCTTAAAAATCCTAGGAGTAAAACCAATAAAAAATGATAATGCATACAAAACACAAAGTGTTTATTGCACCAAATGAAGCAGCAGAAGTATTTTTCTAACACAGTGACACATTAGATCTTGGAAAAATGAAAAGGTTTGTTTCTTTCCCATCACAGGATGAACAATATTATTATTCATAATTTAAAACTATATAAGATAAAAGAAACTGTACTAACAAGAACACACCTCCTCTATCATCTATCTCTAATCATATCAGCAATACAATCAGCACACAGTTGTTTCTTCTGCCCAAATATTCTAAAGCATTCAAACTGATATAAGAAGGGGCTACTGTTCTTATACCAAATGCCACTTATTTACAGACTAAATTAACAGACTAAGCTGACATGCCATTAATCACATCCAATCCTCAGCAACAGGTCTCCACATACAGGTCTGATCCTATTGCAGAATAAGAGATACCCTTTTATTCATGACTCCTGTTTCTCCTTTCAGTTGCAGGTTTGATTCCCTTTCCTCCAAGAGCAGTCTCTCATACTTTATTTTGATTTCCAGGATTTCTCGGTCTTCATCTTCTTCAATTTGCTTCCTAATTTCTTCATGTGCTTGAAGCTGCTGCCTGATATCCTCCTCTGCCTGCAGTTAAGGAAAGTAAACTTTAGAGAAGACAACAGTAAGAAACTAATAAAGAGGAGAAAAATTCTTTATTTTTAACTGTGTTTCTCCTGGGAGGATCTATATTTAGTGGACTCTTCAACTGCAGCAATATAATTTAAGATAACAACTTCTTAGGGGATTAAAGTAACTTTAAAAACTGTTAAGACAAACATAAAAATATCTTCTTGAAAAAAAATTATTCTTAAGGCTTGGATGCTTCAAGTTAGGAACCTGGCCCAAATACTAACATCAGCAAACTTGTTCTGGCAGCAGAAAATGCAAACATGTGTAACACTTGAGAAGATCTTTTTAAATTGCTGTTTCCTGTGGATTAGGACCAACAACCATGCAGGCTTGGGTCAGTCTCTGTATGCCTCTCTTCTCACATTCATTCCTCACATTCTTTCCAAATTGGTATTGCAACATTGGGCTGCAAACAGTAACGTTGATAGCATTTATTGACTTTAGATATATAAGGTTCAGTCTTCTGGCTGTCCTTTGTCAAACCAAGTTTTTGACCTTAATGTGCAGCAGTGTTTGAAGTATTCAGGGTATTTCCCTTTGTTCCCCAAAACTATGCAGGCAGGAAACTCAGGGAGTCAAGAATGGCATTCACCATTTTAGAAATGTTCTCTCTTCACTAGAACAATATGATTGACGCTTTCTTCAATTACAGTAAATGTATCATCTAACCCGCATTAATAAACAGGAATTCTTGGGTCTATGAGAAAGAGAAGTGAAGCTGAGAATGCCCAAGAGTATTAATCTTAGCGGGTTACTTACTCAAGATATGAAGCCCAGAAAAGTTGGTAACTCAGCTGGGTTTTCCTCATTACCATTCTATCTGTCAACATATTTCCCCAATGTTACAGGCATATTAGGATTTGCATGGAGGGAGCCAACCTCTCCTCTCCTAGGGAACATTTTATCACAGTCGGAAATAAACTTAGTCAATAATTCAAACTGCAAATCAAGTTTCCTACCTCTTCCAGCAGAACAGATTTCTCATTAAGTTTTTTCTCGTAATATTCTGTTAGCTCATTCACAGCCCTGCTTTTGCTTTCCTCCAAATTGTGCAATTGTTTCTCATATTCCTCCTGCATCCTCTGGGATTTCACTTGCAGCTCCTGGTATTTCTCATTTTCCATTAAGAGTTTCTGATTACTGTCAGATTCTGGTAACAAGAAACGTGGAATGGATAAAACTAATAGAAAAGAGAGGTGTATTCTATCCTTCTATGGTCATCAGTGTCTTATTCTCTACTGCCTTTTATGCAGCTGGCTGCAATAAGTTCCACTAGAAGCACTTCATTGCGTTCTTCATCAGGGGTTTTAGACTCTGTGGCCATACAAAATTTTATGTTAGAAAACCACCTCTTGAGTTTCCTGCCCTTCCTTTTACTTACCACTTCACTAATAATGCCTGTTCCAAAGCTGTCATTCACCTTTCTCAGTTGTGTCTCTGAAAATTCTGCTATATCCCTGCTTGCTGCAACAGGACAGAATGTTGTTCTGGTCCAGCTTGAACAAGTCTAAAACCTACACCAAAATCTCCTACTCTGCCATTACAACAAACTAATAACAGCTAATTCAGGCATTCCCTTGAGATGACAACTATGTCAGAGCCGTATAAGTACAACTGTTAGAGAGTATGAGCAGGCAATGGACTCATTTATGGGTGGACTTGCTTTTTATAACTAATTTGCAGTATTTCTGCCTTATCTTGATTATAAATCTGGTGTCTAGGTGCTTGTGTGTTGTGTGCCTCCTCGCTGAACTGTACGACTTCACTATTCTTGCACAGTAAGCTACAAGATAAATTAAGAAATTACTAATCTCGAAACTCAAACATCTAAGATACAGTGCTCATGTGCATGTTCTTGTCATGGTCATATGTGTGGTGCAGTTTAGACAAACTTTTGATCTGCAATATGTGTATGGCATACATGCATTTTACCTTGTACTTGTACTCTAGTAATCCCTCCCTGTCACATTACTTGCTATGAATCTAATGCACTTCCTCCAATTTCTAGTTATAAACACTTGTTATAGTCTAACCTAGCTGTTGCACCTCCCTGGCCTGTTTATTCATCAGCTCAGACAGTTGAAACTGGTGTTGTAGCTCCTGTTTTTCTTTCTCTGTCTGTAAAATCTGGGGGGAAAAAAAAGAAAAATACATTTTAATATGAAACTAGGCAAAGCAGTGTCCAAATCGTTTGTGCTCCTGCCCATGTTGGGGAACACATACACAACAGAATTTATGTTTGAAGTCTCTTACCAAAATTCAGATGCCATGTGTCACTAAGGCAAGTTTTCCCAGAATTTAGTTTGTTATGACAAGTTACAAAACTATGGAAAGCTAAGGGAAAGTAGCAAATGGAGTTCATATAATACAAGGTACTATATAATACTAATCTTACAAGATACTAAGCTCACAAGAAAAGTTTGTGAGCTACAAAAGCCTCCGTTTCTTTGTGTGTGCCTGCCTGAGAAGAATTTGCAGTTCCACAAATTGTTGTCCAGATATTAAAGTTCAAGCTGCTTCCTCTCTCACTTGAAGCAGCCTTGAGGTCCTAAAACACAGGCATTTGCATAGAATGATGTAAACCTAAGCAAAAATGAGTTTTGTGTGCCATTTGCTCGGAATGTCTGACTACCACTACAAATTACTTAATCTTCTAAAAAGGCACAAAGAACTGGAACAAGGAAATGGGTGAGAAATTTCCTGGAAAAGTTGGGAATTGCACCATAGGTACATTTTTTTCACTTTCTTCTCATAATAGCTGCAAGGGTCTTGCATAAGCAGAAATACTCCATTTGCCTGCTGGACACAACTAGAAAGGTTAGCCCCAAGCCTGTCCAAATCTGTTGTTCAGTTTAATCTTAACGCATTCTGATTCTCAGACAGGAAGTACAACTTGCCGCCTTAGAAGACTTTTATTCACCTTCAAAGGCATTTCCTTGCAAGTCTATAACCAACAAGCCTGAAGAAGTTTCAGTGTAGCTGAGGTTATTATAACTCTATGGCCAAGCGCTACCTATGAAAAGACCTGAAGGACTGCAGGAGAAAACCAGCACAGGTAAAACACAGGCAGAGGAATCTATAAGAAGTGAAATGGTTTTCTTGTAAAAGCTGTCAAGCTGTACAAAAATAAGGAAAAAGAGAAAGGTTAAAACTCAGGCTACTTAAGTGCAAAAACCACAATGAGAAAAGCTGAAGAGCCTGAGGAACTACTTGAAGAAAACATTAAAATGAATAATTAAACTTCCTCAAAAAAATCCAAATCAGAAACCTGCCAGAAAGTTTATATGGGCAAAAGACAAGAAAGCTATAAAAGGAGCACTTGAAAATGGCAAGACCATAAAATAATAAAACTAGTAAGCTTGGCAAGCTTTCACACTGGAATCCTTCTTTATGTGGAGTCAAACTGAAATACTGCTTGAAGGGACTATGTACAACTCAACAAAATAAGCAGTAACAAATCACCAGGACAGGATAATATTCATCCAAAAGCTCAAAAAGAACATGAGGTTGACAGAATTGAATCATGTGATATGTAATCTCTCACTTCAAGCCATCTTACTGCCAGAGAAATTGCTATGGGACCACTTGCCTTCTATATCTAAAAATGGTCCAGAAATATAGCAAATTACAAGCCAGAAATCTGGTGTGTCCACCAGACAGGTGGACAGAATAGAATTAACAGACACAGATAAATAGGACACTGGGAAGAATTATCGTGGCTTTTGCCTTTCAGGGAAGTTCTGCTTCTTGACCACAGAGAAATCAATAAACGTATGGACAGAAGAAATCCAGGGAATATATTTTACTTCTATTTTCAAAAAGCATACAACACACCTCAGCAGACATTCTTAAAAAAGTGAAGCGGCCAGGGCATAAAGAAGGCGGCATTAAGAAGAATAATTGTTGGATCCTGTAGCAGCTGCAACCTTATATGTGACAGAGCTTTTAAGGCATGGTCCTGTTTCTACTCAAGGGTGGTATAGCTTACAGGTCCTTGGTCACAGGCAGCATTTAATGCTGAACTGTTTTTATGTGAAGATATTTATAGGCTACCTAGGAGAACTCTTGCATCACCTTGTACTTACAAAAGACTTGACTCAAAGGTAGCTTTCTGCTTTACAAATATCAAGAACTTCTTTACTGGAAAGGGATGCTCCTTCCTTTTTCAGATGCTTTATGGCATTCATACATATACAAAGCAAGCTTAAATTCAACTCTTCAGTGAAAGATTTGTGGTATTTGGTTCTACAATATGAATCATACCTGGTGTTTGGTTTTAAGGGACCCTATTTCCTGAGTGAAATTCTCTTCCAATTCCTTTATTTTTTCATTACAGTATATGTCCTTGAGACGTAGCTGGTAATCATTTTCTGTCTGTAGCTCTTTCACACGAATTTGCAGGTCTAGCATTGTCTGACTCTGTTAGGACATGGATGAGAAGATAGTTTTAACAGAGAGATTATTTGCCATTAGCAACAGCTTGTTAACGATGTTTTATTTACATGCACGTATTTATGAAAGACAGCCTTTGCAAAGAATTTTCAGAGACAGCCAAGAAGAAGTTCCAGAAGTAAGGTCCCTTTTGTTATCTTACAAGATGGTTCATAGAAATGCAGCTCCTGACTTCTCTAATCCATTAAAACTGCTTTCAAGAGATTAGGGAAAGTATTAGAGAAAAGTCTAAACTTTTCTCCACACTCACTGTTCACACAATGCAATTTGCATATTAAAAGCAGCTGCAGCTACTTGCTATAACCTCTTTATGATGAAAGCTGTGCAAGCCCTCTTAAACACAAAGCTGTATAGGAGCAGCTAGTCACAAACATCATGGAAATGTAACTCAAAAGCTATATACTAGGAATCCTATGGTTCATGTTCACAAGTTGCTCCTCCTACCTTCTCTTCTATATCTGATCTCATCATCAGCACTTCCTCAGCATACTCAACTTCCTTTTCCCATTTCAGTATCCCACCTCCTTTGTCATACACTTTCCAGATAAATATAGAGCCATCCTCTGAGGCAGTCAGCAGAAATAGGTCATCGTTTGTTACGGACATCTTAGAAGGAAGAGACAACAAAATAATAGTAGAGACAAGGAAGAATGGGGAGACAGTTTGAGTTCATATCACATTTTTCTCCCCACCTCCGTAGTCCCTGTCATTTCTACCACAGAAAGTCAACAGTGGAAATATTAACACAGCCCCACTACCAACATTTAGATTATGTCCTCTACTCCTGCTCCATCCTGGTCAAGGCAACAGGGGAAGGGAAGGAAAAGAAGAACACATGAAGACACTGGATCTGCTTCTGCTCTCAGAGCTGTAGGAAGATTTTTAAAATGTGGAACAGAAAAGACCTTCTAGACAGATATAGCACAGACAGGCAATTTCTATGATAGTTCCAAAGTTCTCTAGTTTTTTGTTTGAGAAGTTGTTTAAACAACAGATGGCTAAATGTTTTCTTTTGAATCTGCAAATAAGCCCACAACAACTATCTAGTAATAACTGCTGTCACCTCCTCCAGACCTCCTGTGCCTGTGTGGCCTGGTATAGAGTACCTGGTAGCTGACACAGCTTACGAGCAAGGTGAAAGAAGAGTTCCCATAACTGAAGTCCATAGCCCAATATTGGACTGTGCAGCTCTAAGTCAAGGTGCTGTATTTGACAGTGATAGTTACAATGCCAAAATTACGAACAGTTTTAACAAGGCAGAACCTGTGGCTTCCTGGAGAAAGTGCACTGAAACGTTCCGTGGTTGCAGGTGCTACTCACCACATCCCCACCTTTCAGACGCTGTTCATTAGCCTTATAGAAATACACTCTGCTTAGCAGACCAGCACTGCCATCTTTTCTGCTCTTTACCTGGGCAGCAAGTTGCTTAATACATTTATCTCATTCCTCCTTCCATTCACACAAGAGGTTTTCAAGCCTGCATAGCTTTATCTTCCCCTTTCCACAAAGAGCTTTATCAAAGTTCACCAGCAGGGATATACCATGTCATGTATCCTGGTGCAAGCCACTTTTTAGCCAACAGCAGCTTATCCAGTGACATCTATTTCTAGAGACAGGGCTTCTATAGATGCTGTAATATTCATTCTCACGTGCAGGCTCAACATTAGTTTTAACATATTATGCTATGAAATGGGAAGGAGAATCAACACTAAAGGAGGTGTGTGCAGCTGGTATTGCAGGGAAAAGAAAGCACTCTGTGTTACCTTTGTAACAGCACCTGCATGGGCCTGATACTCGTTGAAATCCTTTGTCAAAGGTAACGGGTATTTCATAGTTCGAATTGTCCCCAGAGATGTACCAACAAATACCATGCGCCCAGAATGAGAAACAGCTACTGCAGTATAAACAACACCAAAAGCAGACATTTCATGCTGGATCTAAAAAAAAAAAAAACAAAACAAAAAACCAAAACACCACACAAAACCCTCACATTACATGAAGTTTCCCAATACTATTTGATTACTTATTGCATGAGCAGTTGTCATACCTCTACCTGCAGCGAATAATGCAGTTAAAAGAATCTACGTGCCTATAGGAGTAAAGCCATGAACAATAATTAGTATTAAGCTTCACAGATATGCACTCTTAATATTTCAAGCCAAGGTCCACAGGTTATCACTTCTGAAAGATGCAATGGTAATCACATACGATTTACTACTTTTCTGGAAAAAAAAAAGAAAAGCGCATAGCCTACCGTGGTAGATGCAATACGCTGGTATTTCAGCAAAACAGTTGATCCAATATTGCCAAGTTAGTTTGTTAGCTGGATTAGAATATTTCTAGGTAAATCCAAGTAAAGTTATAAAAATACAAAACTACAACAAAATCTCAGGTTTCATGGTAAAGCACATAAGAACACTAGAAAAGTGTCAGTAAATACCGCAGCTATCAAAACAAGACTGATTCCTTCTTACCAAATGGATGACAAAGAAATCAAAGCACTAGTACCCTCCCCAGAGAATTTAGCAAAATCCCAGAGTGTTTGTTAGCTCACCGAAGACTCTGAAATTTCTTTGAGAGTTTGGTCAGATCCAACAGCAAAGATGACTTTGGCATCAGAAGACAGGGCAATGCTGCTGTAGCTGCATGACTTGAGCACACACTCTGACTCCCGTTTATCTGTCATCATGTTCCACTCATACACAGCACCATGGGTGTCACAGGAGACAAATTTAGCATCATCTGCACTCCACTTAACTGCATATATCTGGCAAAAGCAAAACACACCAAGGAGCCCAATGTTTAAGTTATAGACATACAACACGGAGTCATTCTACTGGTAAATCCATGGCAAGTTTGGAATCATACTTGTAAGTCTTACTTAAAAATCCCTAGAAGGTTCTCAACTAATTCCATTTTAGCATTAATTAAAAAAAGTCGGTAAGAACTACTTTATTAAAACACTGCCAGGAAAAAGCTTATTTCAATAATAAGCAGTATGTTTTATTTTTGTAATTTATTTCTGGGATATTTTTCCTGGTTCTGCTACCTGAGAATCATACACTTTCAATTTAAGGAGAGACTCTTTAGATGTATCTAGCGCATGCATACATAGACTTCTGACCAAAGAAAACTGACTTTTGTATTTCTCTTTTTAATTTTTGGGCCCATTTCTGATTCAAGATTGTACTTTACCTTTTCAAAATACATCTTACCAGCTAGTTCATGCTTTAATGAGTTGTATCATATAGGATTTGTTTACTAACCTTCCCACTGTGTCCTTTCAGATTATTAATATTCTCAAAGGTGATGCTGGAATAAATTTGAATCACATTTCCATTAACAGCAGCAAAAAGATGGCCTCCATTACTGAATGAGCACTACAAAAATAACATAACCACCCATTATTGTAGATGCAGTGGATGAAAAAATTCATGCACTGAATTCCAATGACATCATCTAATACCAGAATGTTAGGCAAAAAGAAAACTCCGTGACATAGTTCGCCTCTTACTGCTTTCTTAACTGGTACTTTCCCCTGTAAAGTTCAGTCCTTGAGTATTTCTGAGCAAACTACCCCTTCTGCTGCTTCCCAGGTCCACAGTTATGCATCCTCCAGGCTTATTTTCCAACAGTCAGAATCCTTTATGCTCTGATATCCTAAATCCTACTAGGATCTACTAGAGGGGTTTCTATCTTCTGTCATGTTCTTCACCACTCTGTGCCGTATAACCACCCAACTTCATTTTGCATCACTCCTTACCTCTCTGCACTTTCTCACAGCAAACTCCTTGAAGACATGCATGTCCTCATACAGTAGACTTATAAATCGTAGTTTGTCAGAAAACCCAACTAAACAGAAAAGGCCAGTGGGATGAAGTGATACTGCGTACGCTTCCTCTCGATATTCCTTACACAGCTCCAAAGTGCTGAAAGAGAAAACCATTGTGTGGTATGGAACAGTACAAACTGCCTATGCACTCCTTACAGGACAATATCTGTCCCGGCAAGGACACCTGCAGCTACAACCTGACTCTGCCTTGTCCTTGAGGAAATGTGTTGTTATTCAGTTAAGCAATGATCATACAGATGTTACAGGAAACAAAGGCAAATCTGAACTTTCTGGTTTACAGAGAGGGTGAGGAAGGTGCAAGGGCAAATCCTTGTTTACTGTAATATAATGAAGAAGGTAAATGAACCACTGATTGTAAACCTGCAGAAACATCTCTTCTGAGATTTTTTTTCCTCCCCCTTTCCCTCCATACAGCCTTAAAAGCTTGAGTCATTTTGCTTAAGAACTATGGCCACAAAGCAGGAAATGAGACAACAGTATCTTAAGACAAAGCTGAATGAAACATTCCTGAAGATTTTTTTTTCCAAAGCACATGAGAAGTCTGACACAAAAATGGCATAATAGGAAAGGCTTTGGATTCTTTTGGCACTGGTTTTAAAGGCACTGTGTATTCACACTCCCCAAATCATGTCAGTAAGACCATTTACATCCCACACCACACAGGAATTTTACCAGAACAACACTAATTCATATGAGATTGCTGCTGTTGCCTGCTAAATGCAATACACAAGAAAGCAAGAGGTAATAACAAACACAAACAACTCTTTACTTTGTCTTGTAATTCCAGATGCGGACAGATCTATCCAGGGAACACGTAGCAAGAATGGGTTTCCATACACAGATGTCCAGACCAGTGATCGAAGCAGAATGCAATGGAAAATTCAGATATGCAAAATAAGCTGCCTTCTCCTGAGAAGCAATAAGAACATAAAAAAAATTACAAATATTTCACTGCAGGCAGTTAAGACAGGTAACAAATCTAACATAAGTCTTTGCACACAGTAATCAAATAGATTTGAGGAAACCACTTAATCCTTTCACTGCAACACTCTGAACATAACAATATGAAAAATATAACAATGTTAGAATCAGTTTTAACTTTATAACTAAAAATCAAGAAAAGTGATGCAGGGAAGATGTAGCCTTCATAGTTCTCATACACTATTGAAAGTAAAACAATTGTTTTGTTGAATAACGTCAGGTGTTTGTACAGAGGGATGCTTGAGCAAGGGGCTACTGAAATATGGCTCTCAGAGAAGCATGCAGAGCACTTCCTGTCATGAGCTTTAGGGGTTCAGATGCTATCTGATGGATTTTATGAGAATGCATCACAGAAAGCGAGACTGAATTGCCTGTGCCATTATAACACACCCCTTACTGGACATGATGGCTGTGGAATGTGATAAAATTGCACTCACCTTCATAAGATCGGCGGGGAGCATAGCAAACATGTAAAGCTGATTTTTACTTGTGTTAACGACCATCGTTTCCTCAGAGGGGCTGAAGCATATACATATAATGTCCTGCCTGACTGACTGTTTTGGCTCACTGCTGAAGAGGTCCTGAGGAAGCTGCACAAGAAATGCATCCCATGGGATATTCCAGGTCTCCATGTTTTAGTAGTAGATGTGTACACACACACAAACTTTTGCCGTAATGCTACTCTAATGAGCATATACATCATATCAGTAAGACAACTTGGATATTTAATAGTACATAACCACTGCAAGGCAGGGAATAGGGAACAAGATAACCTAACTCTATCTTTAGCATTATGGTTGAAAAAAGTATCAGGTGACATTTCAGCAGTAATCTTAAGTACTCCATTAAACAAAAATGAAAATGGTAGCAGAAAAAACATCGAGAAAAAAACCTAGCAAGTGTAAAAATGAAAACTGTCTGAAAATTGTGATCTCAGAATAACAGTTCTTTGCAGTGCATCATTTGGGTTGGTAACAGTCTTATTAGAGGGTCTCATGCACAGGGAAGATCTGACCTTTTAGGCCCAGGGTATAAAGCCTTGACCAGATCATCAGAGTTAAAAGTTCTTATCCAGAGACTGCAGTAAGTCAACGCATACACCTTGCTATAGAACAGTAGGAAATCTTACTAGATTACTTAAGAGTGCACAAGTCCCACGATAGCTATAATAGGCATCTGAGGGGGGAAAAGCTTTGCCTCGGGAAAAAGCAAGCAGCCCAGTCCTTCAAAACTGACTCCAAAAGTCTCCAAAAATATAACTTTCTTAAAGGTTTCCTGAAGTTCAGCAGCCTCAAAAGCACATCTTACCTGTGGGAACATGCAGAGCTACCTTGCAAAAGGACATCTGTCACTTACTTTCAGTGTGACCTCTGGCAACTCCCTTCCTTTCGACACCCCCAGGACGGTTAGCTAACGCTTACAATGTAATTTAGAGATGTGCTAAAAATTTTTCCTAATAACTGAATTGTGAGCACGCCTTGTGCCAGCCCACCCCCACCCCCAACAGGCCTCTGCTGCATAATTGCTTGGAAAAGCTTTTTTCTCCCTACCCAGATTTCTTGACTCTCTTTGTAGACTTGCTTTTCCTTGGTCTTCTCAAACAGAAGAACAACTCCTGGGCTAGACGAACATGCAAAGCCTTTGGAATAAGCTGCAACTGCAGATATTTGAGGCAAAGAATCCTGTTGTGAATTATCTTCAGAGGCCAGTCCACAACAGACATGAGAACTGCAAGCGGGAAATGCATAAAGACTTAAGCATAAAGCAGGACAAAACAAAAAATGTTTATCAGCAACAATCTAAATATTATAACCCGTTCATAAACTAGACAAGAAGGAAAGAAGTGAATGGCTTGCAACTAAACTGCATGCACAAGCATGAAACTATTAGTAACAGTATTTAACAAGGTTTACCTCTCATATTCTTTTGCTGTTGCATCTTCTTCTTGTTCCCTGGGTGTTTTTTTGTACTCTACGCTTGTCTCCCAGCGCCGCTCTCCAGTTTCAAACAAGATAAGTTTGCCTGTGTCAGTGCCACATATAACTTCCTCCTCGGAGAGCCAGGCATGGCACAAGTAGTTTTGCGGCCCTCCCTTTTGTAAATTAATCTGCTTCAAAGTTCCTTCACTGTACTTAAAAAGTTTAAAAAAGCCATTTCCGGTGATACAAACCTGTGTATTGTCTTGAGGACCAAAGCTTACCTACGCAACAAAAGAGAGATAAATTATTTTACACAACTATGTTCACAAATAAGCAAATATTATACCTGTTATGAAGACTTTCAATACCAGATACAGGAAAACAAACAAGAAAAGAAGGTTCATAGAAACATATAGGAATACAGAAGAGACTAAGAAATAACCATCATAAATACATACTGCAGTTTTCTGCCTTTCAAAACTGTGTATATCAATTTTACATGATGCTACAAATACATTAACTCCATCAAGCTAAGACGTTATCCGAATCACAGTGCAATACCAAAGAAAGTTCTCTCTGCCCCTCAGGATTTAATGACAAAAGAAAGACCGAAACACAACTTTACTGCTGATTAGCAAGTTTTTCAGGTAGCAAGCTTCCTGAAAAGCAGGACCTTTCATTCTTAAAGGCCAGGAATAAATTCTCTATATCTGTATTTCAGGCAAACCTTGCTTATTATGCGTACTAAATCACATAATTAGGTGTTTATTGGTGAAAACAGTGGAATAGCCATCTCAATAGCCACTGTGAAGGATAGCAGAGGTAGTTAGACCTCATTTTTCATGCTTAATAGGACTTTAGATAGCAGTTGTCTTTACAGTCATTCTTCTTTCTTTAGGAACTGAGCTCATGAAGTCAGTAGTTCACCCAACCTCTGCCTGTAGCTGTACCCCAGAAAAAATGGCAACTAGGGTCCAACCAACCCATGTACTGAAAGCCTCCCTGCAAGAAAGATGCTAAAAAAGGGCACCCAACACAGGATGCTGGAATTGTTTGAGTGCCATCAGCCTGCTCCTAGTGACTCTTCCTGGGCTATTCCTCCGATCTGCACATAGAACAGTCTGCAGGAAGGAAAAGGGGCATGAGAATGCCGAGAGCTTCCAAGACATGTGTTATGCCTGCTGAGCACAGATGATATATTTAATGAGTGTTTCTGCAGGGACACTTGGGACATGCTGCACATGCACTGGCCAACTGAATTGGCCACATACCATAGATCTGATACGATGTAAGAGAATCTCGGGTGATATGGACGTAAGAATGTTCATAATGGGTCAGAGCAATGGTGTCCTACTGCAGCTGATGCCAAGAAAGGCTACAGAACCTGTACATGATCTACAGTGTGGAGCCCTCTCCTCCCTCTCTTTCCCAGGATAGAAGCCATGTGGCCACAGGAAAACTCTGGCCTGTCCACATATCCTGCAGATTGAACTTAGGTGTTACCTGGTACCCAGTACTTGTTGAACTATATCAGGTCCTTTTATCTGTCTTTTTGAAATAGCGCAGTGGGCTCCCAAAGATCCAATCATTTGTGAATCAAAATGTTAAAAATGAGCTTAGTTTTGGGGGGCAGGAGTGTGCACCCTGGTACCCTGGCACGGCCGGGGGGAACTGAATGGGCCTGGGGCTGGCATGGCGGGCATGGAGCCGGCATGGCGGGCATGGAGCCAGTGAGGGCTGCGCTATTACCTGGCAGGTGCTGCTGCCCGGGCCCTCAATGCGGGCCACCGCCATCAGCTGCTGCTTCTCCCAGAACCAGTAGGTGAGGTGCCCCTCGGGGGGGGCAGTGGTGGCCGCCAGGTACCGGCAGTCAGGTGAGAAGGCCAGGGACACCACCTCCTGCACTGGCAGCTTGGCAGAGGCCAGCACCCTTCGCCGCCGCGCCGGCCCCGATGACAGCTTGTAGACCGCCAGGGATGGCTGATCCGCCACTATCTCTGAGACAGCCAGGTACTGCCGGTTGGGGCTGACGGCCAGCGCCTGCACACCCCGGCTCTTCTCGGTGCCTACGGGGAGGGGAAGTTGTAGTAAGGTGGGTGTTGACCTCTTTTCCCAAGTTACTAGTGATAGGACGAGAGGAAATGGCCTCAAGCTGCGTCAGGGGTGGGTTAGATTGGATATTAGGAAAAATTTCTTCACTGGAAGAGTGGTCAGGCATTGGAACAGGCTGCCCAGGGAGGTGGTGGAGTCACCGTCCCTGGAGGTGTTCAAAAAGGGCGTAGCTGTGGCACTTCAGGGCATGGTTTAGGAGGCCTGGGGGTGTTGGTTTGGGGGTTGGCCTTGATGATCCTAGAGGTCTTTTCCAACCTTAATGATTCTATTATTCTATGAGAGGGGTCAGGGCGAGCCGGGGCCGGGGTTGGGGCCGGGGTTCGGGGCCGGGGCCGGGGTTCGGGGCCACCTGGGATGAACTTGTGCCATTTCTGCTCGAGGTGGAGCCGGAGACAGCCCGCCCCCGCCGCGTGCAGCACGACCTGGTCCTCCAAGAAGCAGACGCCGCCGGCGACCCGCGGCCGGCAGCCGAAGACAGCCACGGGCTGCGCCGCCACCGCCGCCGACATGCTGCCGCTGCCACCGGTGCTGCCGCTGCCACCGTCGCCCGTAGCAACCGCGGCCCCGCCGGAAGCGGCGGCGGGGGCAGGCGCACGCGGCCGGAAGCGGCGGCGGCAGCGGCATGGCGCGGCGCGGCTCCTTCTCCGGCTCGGACTCGGGCTCGGACTCGGAGGACTCCTCTCTCTCGGATTCGGAGGTGAGCCCGAGCCTGCGGTGGCGGGGCTGGGGGTGAGGCCTCCCGCGGCAGGGCTGCCCGGTGCCCCCCGCAGGCGTGGCGGGGCGGGGAGGCCTGACCGTGTCCTCCCCGCAGCTCCAGGAGGCCTTTTCGCGGGGCGAGCTGAAGCCGGGGCTCAACGTGGTGCTGGAGGAGCGGCCGAAGCGGTGCAACGACGCGGTAAGCGGGGCCTTCGGGGGGCAAGGGGGAGAGGCCCGGGCCGGGGCCCGCGTCCCCCAGCGCCGGGTGCGGGGCCGGGGAGCCCCCGTCGGGGCAGGGCTCCGGGGCCCCCGCGGTGCTGTGGCGGTGTGGGGTGTCGCCCATCCCGCCCTGTGACCCGGAGGCTCGGCCGTGCCCGCCCGGGGTTGCGGCTCGGCGCGGTGGTGTGCAGGGCTGCGCTTCCCTCACAGCACGGCCTGAAGCGGTGCCTCTCCGAGTTCAAGCAGCAGCTGGCGTGGGTGGAAAGGCTGGACGTGACTTCGGGCCAGGTCGCAGATCCCGTCTCACAGAGTGCTCCGAGCAAAGATGCCGTTGACCCTGAGAATGATTTCCAGAGGGAGATGTGCTTGTAAGTGCCAAAACCAAATTTCTTGCAGGGTCTAGGCGTACTGCTGTGTGCTGGGAGTCATGCAGGTGCACCTCGGGCTGCCGCACGGGCTGTCACAGGTGCCCTGTCACTCTTGGGCCGTGTTTGATATTTGATGGTTTTGAATGTCCTCCAAAATAACTAAAAGTTTATGCTAGTGTATTTAACTTATCTTGTGTCGTGGTTTAGCCCCAGGCAGCAACCGAGCCCCACGCAGCCTCTCGCTCACTCCCCCCACCCCAGTGGGATGGGAGAGAGAAAGAAAACTTGGGTTGAGATAAGAGCAGTTTAATAATTAAAATAAAACAGTAATAGTAGTAATAATAATATAATGAAAAGGAAAGTAACAAGAGAGAGCTATGAAACCTGGGAGGGGAGAAAAAACCAAACAACAAGCGATGCAACTGCTCACCGTCCACCGACCGATACCACTGGTCCCCAAGCCACAGTTGCTGCTTCCCTGGCCAACTCCCCCCAGTTAATATACTGGGCATGATGTCATATGATATGGAATATCCCTTTGGTCAGTTTGGATCAGGTGTCTTGGCTGTACCCCCTGTCTTCCCAGCTTCTTGTGCACCCAGCAGAGCATGGGAGGCTGGAAAAGTCTTTGACTAGTGTAAGCACTACTTAGCAACAACTAAAACATCTGTGTGTTATCAACATTATTCTCATACTAAGTCCAAAACAGCACTATGCCAGCTACAGTGAAGAATATTAACTCCTTCCCAGCTAAAAGCATGACAACTTGTGACTGGAAATAATTTCCCTCCGTGCAGCACACTTCCATCCTTTGCTGAAAAGTTTATTTTAAAAAGTTCCTTGGTTGCAGCACTATGGCGTTAACTCGGGTTATGGAGTGTTCTGTTGTTTTGCCTTGCCTTTTAAAATCCAACAAATAAAACTAACTGGAAACTAGATGAATGTATATGGGCAAGGTATAAGCATTAATATTGTACTAGCACCTAAATTGCTTTTAGTAGCACTGAACGCTGTAGAGCACAGAATGTTGATGTAATTCTAGATCAATGCTTGTTATATCCCAGTATCAGCTAGCTTATGCGAACAGAGTTTCTGTCAGCGCCGTGAAATGCCCGATACCCTGTGACAGAGCTGGTGCTGTGCTGTCTCCCTAGCTACCGGCAGGCTCAGGCGGCGGTCCTGGAAGCCCTACCTAGGTTGCGTAAGCTCCAAGTTCCTACTAGAAGGCCAGATGATTACTTTGCAGAGATGGCCAAATCAGACCAACAGATGCAGAAGGTATGTGCAGTGAATAATGGCTTGCTTTCCTGTGTTTTGTGTTGGTTTTAACCTGTGTGAGGGATTAACTTTGAGGAGTGATTTGTGAACACTTTCCTTCGACTCTTTGACAAACGCCTGCAACAATGTGTTTGAAATTTTGTTTGTGGCGGGAAGTTTCTTCCTGTTTAGGTATTCTAGTGCAATGTGGGGATTTCCATACCAGATTGGAACGTAAAGTAGAAAAGCGCAATTTATATTCTGTCCTGAATGTATTTAATATTGAAAATGGAGACTCTCTCGCCATGTGTGTGACAGTGGTTGCAAAGTTGGCTGCATTTATGCTCTTTGGCCTAAGACTTGCAGTCAACTGTGGCATTAACATGATCCTTTTTCCCTATTTAATTATCACTCTTTGTTTATACTCTGTGTTTTGGTTCCCTGTGACTTTAAATTGTGTGTTATTGAATCAATCTATCATGGGTAGTAAGTCAGATTTGTGTAGGAAATAAGAATTTCACAAACTTACTTCTCGACTGTGGTCTTTGCTCAAAACAGAACCCTAATTTTTTTTTTTGTTTTGGAAAAAAAGACTACATTGTATAAGTTAAACATGAGCTGGAGCCTCATTTGGAGGTTCATGTATGACCTAGGCACTGTTTTGATGGCTGATAGAATCTTTCTAGAGAAGATGAAGATTAATAATTGGCTTTTGATGAGGCTTAAGTCAATTCTGCATGACTGTTACGTTCTTTTGCTGGCTTCTGTTTGAAGACCAGAGTTTTTACCTCCTAGTGGAGTCAGGCTGAATCCAGAAGGTCTGTTCTGAAATCTGTGTAATCCCTTGTAATGTGGCACCCTTACGGCAATGTTTGTAAACAAGAAGGGAATGAAAAATATGTTTTCTATGGCATGGAAGGGTTGTTGATTCTTCTTCAGTGCTTTACTTTTAATAGTCATGACAAGAAAGAACCTATCAAGTCTACATACACCTGAGTAGACTGACAAGATATGACAAGGCTTTGTCTTGTCTCTGTGTGAATGTTGTCTTTTTACCTAGATTTTGGCTACAGATCAGTTCAGGAGTTTCTGTAATAACTGTTCCAGTGTTGAGTTGAAAGAATGTTATGCCTTATAAAGCATTATCTGATTGAGAGATGTTTTGTTTTTTACACTCATTGATAGTTCACATAATTATTCATTTCAGGACTGCACAGCAGTCATAAAATTCTCATATTTTCTTTAGCATTACTGATAAATTTTGTTTTTTTCTATCCCCTAATAAGATCCGACAGAAACTTAAGAGTAAACAAGAAGCCATGGAGAGGTCTGAGAAAGCGAAGCAGCTCCGTGCAATGAGAAAATATGGCAAGAAGGTGAGGAGGAGCTACAGAAGGGATCTATCTATGACAAGAATCTAGAGCTTGAGAGAGGAACTTAGAAAGTGAGACCACAGGAGGCTGGCTAAAACATATGGAATCTGTCTAGTCTTCTTTCTAGCTGCTTTGAAGGAAGACAGCAAAAAAAGAGGAGGGAAAAAAGTAAGGGACACTACAGGGAACAACACTAACGTTCTGCTTCTAATCTCAGGTGCAAACTGAGATTCTGCAGAGGAGACAAAAGGAGAAAAAAAATATGTTGAATGCAGTCAAGAAATATCAGAAAGGTAAAGTTAACTTGTCTAAGAGAGCAAATGTGTCATGGGAACAGTGATGTGTGAGCGGTATAAGGCAGCGTGATGTGTGGCGTCAGTGTGCAGTGCTGGGCGGTGAGCTTGACAGGCTGCTGCTGTGCAGGATCATACGCCAGTGGCAGTGAAAATCCTCCCAGGTAGCTGTTCTTCAGTGCGGGTGACTTGTTGCTATTACTTGCTTAGACTGAAGATTCACATTTTTTGTGGTGGTAGCTGGGCAACTGTTATGTCTTTGCTCTTGCAGGTCTCTCTGACAAGCTGGATTTTCTAGATGAAGACCAGACGTCATCTCAAGGGAATAAAAAAGGCAGTGCAAGTCAACGGATGAAGAAGGGGTGAGACCAGAAAAGAAAGATATTTAAATCTAGAATCTCTGGGTTTTTTTGTCTTTTAGGGTATCATTTTGTGGAACAAGAAAGCTGTTCTGATTAATGTTTGTTAAAATAAGTCTGAGGTGACTTTCTGTCCCTAGAGAGGAGGAAAACTGTGTCCATACTGGAGCAGAGACTGAAATGTGCTAATTTCTGCCTCTTCAATAAGAGGGGAAGGGTTTATGATCGCTGACGGGAGTCCATCAGCAGATACATGTGCCTTCTTGAGAGCTTCCTGAGGAGAGGAATATAAGTGATGATGGTGTTTGGTTGTTTTTCAGACCAAATGCCAAAAGACGGTACAAGAATCAGAAGTTTGGTTTTGGTGGGAAGAAGAAGGGCTCAAAGTGGAACACAAAGGAGAGTTGCAATGACGTATCCAGCTTCCGGTCAAAAGTGGCTCACAACAAAGGCCCAGGAAAAGCAGGAAAAGGAGGGAAAAAAGCCCTCAATGTAAGTAAAATGTTGCATGCAAATGATCGTAGGAAGCCAGCCCTAGTCTGGGAGGGAGAGCTAAGTATGTGATGGGTGCCTCCAGCATCTGGGAGTGACAATGTCCGTCTTTGGGAGCTGAAAGTAGTTCAGTTGCAGCTGGTGAGGACGGTGGTTCAGTGTCTGAGCAGGGAAATGAGCGGGGGAGTTAGCGGTACTGTTTGTTGCTACCTGTGCCCGCAAACCTCCCTCTCCAGAGGTACTGACAAATATCCTCTGCTTGCTATCCTCCCCAAGCTATAGAGCTAGAACAAAAATTAAGGACAGGAAAATAAAGATCTGAATCTGTCCTTCTTTTGCAGAAGAGACCTGGAAAGAGAGCAAGGCAGAAAATGAAGAACAGAGCACGATAAGAGGACTGTGCTCCCCAGTGGGATTCCTGTGTTTCTGTGTGTTGCAAAATGTGTTTCTGCTGGAAAGCAGCTAACCGTGGAGCAAGCTGAATGCTTCCAAGTGGAAAGAAAGAAAAGTCAGTGGAAGCTAGTGCCTTATCACTAATTTCTTATTGTCTGTTTGGTTGAAGGATTGTTTTCTACTTAAACCTTTGGGGTGTGAACGCATTAAATGGTTTGCACAGAGCTAATTCATTTTTAGTTGTGTTATGAATGGTGGCTGAAACCTGTCCTTTGTTCCTTTCATTGTGACAGCTTTTTCCACAGCTACTGTTGACATGTACTTAGTGAACTTGAGTTCTGGGTCATCTTGCCGATGTCAGAATAGGAAGTCTGAAGCCTGTCAAGATCTTAAAGCAGTTTTTAGACTGTTGATATCGATGGGTGTGGAAACAACAGTGAGACAAATGCAACAATCTTACAAATCGGTTTATTTCTGTGACTATTGTCAGGCTACAAATCTGGACAGACTTGAGGTTCTCTCTTTCCTTTTCTCGCTGTCTTCTCTTGCCAGAAATCTACCAGACTCACCTAATAACAAGCAAGGCCTAACACATTAGATGTCATTAACTGCCTCTTTTCAGTTGTGTGGCTTTGCCACTCTGCTACTGCAGGTTCTCCGACTGCTCCTCCCCGTGCCCATGGCGGCCATTTACTTAGTGATCTCAGTTCTGTGGCGTGGGAAGTAGAGTCTGCAATCAGTACGGTCCACATGAACCTGGGAAAGAAAAATGATGAATGGTCATGTGCTTTTACTAGAATTAGTAGTAGTCCCTCCAGGGAAGACTGATGCATGGTGTTCTTGCTACTGAGAAATGCCCAAATGACAAATGAATAGGGTACCACCTATTTGAGAATATACTGTTCACTGGTTTGTTATGGAGGAACCTGGTGAAAAAGGAAAACTTAATGTATGAAACAGCATCGTGAGTCCTGACTATAAATTTAACTCACTTTCCTACATGCAAATTTAGCTGCCTCTTTCCTGCCAGCCTAATCCTACCACCAGTATCTAACAGTGTAAAGCCCTGCTGAGATGTCTGTTGCTAGCCTTGTCATGAGTAACTAGTTTACCTGAAGTGTAATATGAAAAGTTGCAGAAGACTGTCCTATGTTCTTATTTATCTTAGTTTTCTTTGTGACAGCCCAAAATTAATCAGACCATCATTTGCCTTTCTCAAAACACTAATCTACAAAGTCAGTCATCATCACAGCTATTTGTTTGTCGGATATGATTGATGTCTCAGCTTGTTAATAAGATTTCCTCCTGTTAATTCACACTTCCCCAGATGAATCCTCGCTGGTGTATTCTGCCTTGGATTTACTCAGCTGATTATTAATTTTATGGTTTTGCTTTTGCAATTTGTTTGACAGATACTGTACAGCGGCACATTTCTTTTCACAGTTTTTATGTATGTTGCTTCACATTGCTCACTACACCGTTTCTTGTGGCTGAATTCTTCAGTAAACAGCCGTGACAATGTATGTGACATTTGGCGTTATGCTAGGGGTTGACTGCCATTGTAGTCATTTTGCATCCAGGTTTCTCAGGGGAAATACACTGCTACTGTGTTCATGAGCCTATGCCAGTGTGAAGAGTCCTCTTAGGTGTAAATTTTAAAAGCTTGTTGTCCATGAACAGCTCTGCTCATTCCTAGTCATATCTGTTTTCCATGTTTGTCACAAATTATTTTCTTGCATGAATATCTTTCAGTGTGATGGGCTGAACCTCTCTGGATCCTGCAAATAGCCGAGTCCCTTAAGCACCCTACTCACCAAAGGTGTTGTGTTCCAGCCAATTTCTTGGCTTTCAGTTTGTGGCTCTGAATATTTCTTTGTTGGCTCCAGTGCTGCATGGTGAATAAGATTCAGAAACCTGGCTGTTGGTTTGAGAGAGACAAATACAAATGAAAGAAAGTATGTTTAAAAACAGTCACCTGTGGATGTGTGTTAGAATGAGACATCCTAACCTTGTCCAAGCAATAGCAAGGAAGCGAAGGTTGGAGGCAACCTCTATGCTTCTGCAAATTATTTTGTTAGAGAATGCAGGGTGACATTTCTACTTAAATTTATCCTGATGAAGTTTCAAGATTTGCCTGCCTATATTCTCCTGTTAATTCTGTCAACCCTGCCTACTGTATTGTAGCATCTTACTTTTCTTATACCACATCTAGTATCAGCCAACGTTCCACGTTACCTGTCGTCTTTCTCAGTTGCCTGAGACCTGCTGCCTTTCCTTGTTTTGTTTTTTTTTTCCCCCACAATCCTCGACTAGAACAGGCCAACCTTAACCAACTGTTAAGGTTTTTAGCCAAAACTGGCATGTTAGAAATACAGGAGCAGTTGCTGTAGTAGTTGCTGTAGTCCTGTTATTAGTGCTCTAAAGCAAGACTCAGCGGCCATTTCAGCACTTTACTGCATGCAGTGGTTAGGTAGAATCTGCAATGACAGGCAACGTGTATGTATAAAATATGTTTCTAGATTTTTTTGTTTTCCCCTGAAAGAGGTTTAGATTCTTAAGCAGAATTTTATAGTGTGATACCTGAACAAAAACAAAAGCATAATTGCATGAATGCGAGCTTGTGCTGATAATGAAAAAGTAATGGAAAAGGGATTTAAAGTGGAAAAAACCTGCCTTATATTTAACAAAAATCATGAATGAATTTAATTTTCTTCTGTTGTCACAGGGGTGTTTCCACATATGTCATCTTTTAGACTAATTGGAATTTTTTGATCTTTCCTATTAGTCATTTTCTTATTTAATTATCACAAGCTGTTCAGAGATTACTTACCATCTGCTGGCTCTTCTATATTATCATGCCAAGACATAGGCTTCTTGGTGATCGTGTGAACTGGAAAGAAATGATGCAGGTGAATTACTTCAATGTGATTTTAGCATCACAGCCAGGTATAGAATATCTGTCACTCCAAATGCTCTGTCTGGTTATTCCCCAGTTTGGGCCCAGCTACTTCACTGGAGTTGTAAAGGAAGAACAGCATGTGAAGAGAACAAAGTGTGTTAGAGTACTGATTAATAGCAACTTCCTAGAAAGGGAAGGGGGTTAACCATGCTAAAGGCATGTTGCTGGATGCTGCTTGCATTCACCAGAGCAATGTTCCATCCCACCATGTGGTGGCCTGCACCAGGCGTCAAATGATTTTCCTTTGGTTCATTTTTGTTTGGTTCATTTTTGTGAACCTGTTCACACCACCTGTTCGTGCCAGTGTAGGCAATGATGTTCCATGACTATCAGTGGGCAGGTAGAAATCAGCCCAGGGGCTGAAGAAACAGGGTCTATTGTTGGGGCTCTCCGCCCCATCTTAGCTCTGTGGTTTCTGCTCAAGATCCTTGGGTTCCAGACACTGTGGCCTTCTACGTGGCATTGTCTAATTTGAGCAAGTCGGTCTTATCTCAATTCTGTCTTTTGAGTGCGCAGGCTCGTTTCTCCTGTGTTACAAAAAGCCCACCGGTTGCTCCTTCCAGATCTACCCCTCCTATGGGCCCTCTTGGGTGCACTGCTCCTGCGTCGGGCGGGCCCCAGGGGCTTCCCCTCCCCTCCGCCCCACGGGCCTCCCCTCTGCCCCATCCTCGTCTTGCCCTCCGCGACCGTTGCCGGTGCCCGCGGGGCCGCCGTCGCGCCACCTCACCGCGGCGGAGTGGGTTCACGCCGTACTGCGTGTGCAGCCCCTGGTACTGCAGCTCCTTCCGCACCCGCTCGCAGAGGAGCCGGTTCTGCCGCACCGGATCCGGCGGCTGCTTCCCCGCGCTGCGGGCGGCCATGGCACCGCCGGGCGTCCCGTAGCCTGGCAACGCCTCACGTGATCTCCACGAGGCCGCTGATTGGCCCGGCTGGCGTTCCCAGTCCCTTCCCGCTTCCTATTGGCCGCCGAGTTAAAGCCCCCGGCGCTGATTGGCGGCGGCTGCACGCGGCGGGTTTGAATGACCGGTGCGGCGGAGGCGGTGGCAGGATGGAGGACGCGGAGCTGCGCTGCACCGTGGCCGTGGAGCAGCCGCTGCCGGGCGGAGAAGCCCCGCGGCGCCGCCTGATGCGGGGCGCGATGGTGCTGCTGGGCCGCAACGAGCTGCGGCAGCCGGTGCTGCGAGTGGTCGGTAACGGCGGGGCGGCGGTGCTGAGCTTCGTGCTGGCTGGTGACACCGTGCGGCTCTTCACGCGGTTCGCGGGCGACGGGCGGGCGGCCGTGCGGGTGGGGCCGAGCGGCGCCCAGGTGCTGCTGTCCGACTGTCCCCCAGACGCGCTGCGCCGCTTCCTCCGTCTCCTGCGGCTGAAGGTCGCCGCCGGGCCGCGGGGCGCACGCCGCCTCCCCCGGCTGCTGGACCGGCCGCCGCCGGCCTTCGCCGTTATCAGCCCGCTGCAGGAGCGAGACCTGCTGCGCGGCCCCGGCCGCCCCCACGGCGGCGAGGCGCGGGGAGAGCGCCCTGCCGAGGTGAGTCCCGGGGCGAGGGGGGCGGCCCCGGTTGCCGGCTCCCGGCCCCGGTCTCACAGCAGCCGCCGCCCGATCCCGCAGGTGCCCCGCGCGGAGAGGCGACCCCCGGCCAGGCTCTCGGCGGAGCAGGAGGCGGTCCTGGGCGCCGTGCGGAGCGGGAAGAGCATCTTCTTCACCGGCTGTGCAGGTGAGGGGGCTGGGCGGCTGCCAGTGGGTGAAGTCCCCGGGCCTACCACTGACCTGCTGCATCCTCCCTTTCTAAGGGACTGGGAAGTCGTTCCTGCTGAAGAAGATCGTGGGATCCCTCCCACCCAAGAGCACATACGCTACAGCCAGCACGGGAGTGGCGGCTTGCCACATCGGTGGTACCACTCTCCACGCCTTTGCAGGTAAGGGTCTGTCTAACAGCGAGGGGCTGGGAGTTCTCACTCCCCTCCCAAAGAGTCAGGACCTTCTCAAAGCTTTACTTTCATAGAATCATTGAGGTTGGAAAAGACCTCTAAAATCATAAAGTCCAACCCCCAAACCAACATCCCCAGGCCTCCTAAACCATGCCCTGAAGTGCCACATCTACACCCTTTTTTAACACCTCCAGGGATGGTGACTCCACCACCTCCCTGGGCAGCCTGTTCCAATGCCTGACCACTCTTCTAGTGAAGACGTTTTCCCTAATATCCAATCTAAACCTCCCCTGACGCAGCTTGAGGCCATTTCCTCTCGTCCTATCACTAGTAACTTGGGAGAAGAGACCAACACCCACCTCACTGAGGTCTCCCCTCAGCCTCCTCTTCTCCAGACTAAACAACCCCAGCTCCCTCAGCCGTTTCTCACAGGACTTGTTCTCCAAGTCATTCTCTGTCTTCTCCCCTGCCAGGAATCGGCTCTGGGAAGGCACCTCTGGAACAGTGTATTCAGCTGGCAGAGAGGCCTGGGGTGCGCCAGCACTGGCTGGCCTGCCAGCACTTAATTATTGATGAGATCTCAATGGTGGACGGCAAGTTCTTTGACAGGCTGGAGGCGGTGGCGAGGTAAGAGATTGCCAGGCCAAACAGCTAACAGACATTAGTTTCACTAAATTTCCATGCCGCTTCCTTCCTTTGGATGTGTGAATGGATACAAGGAAGCTGCTGGCATAGGACTGGAAGGAAATATTAAAAAGTATCCAGGATGTGGGCAGACCTTTATCTTGATAAGTTTTGATCATGTCCCTGCTCCCCAGATGTGGCTGTTCTGGTTGCTGTTTCAATCTCTGGAGCCAAGTGTTGTGTATATAGCTGAGTCCAGATTACAGCTGTCTAGGCTGTGCCCAGCAGCTGTCTCTTGCAGGGAGCAGCAGTGGTAGTATAGCAGCTACCAAAGAACCAAGATGGGCAATGACACTTAGGGTGGGTAAGCAAAGCAAGCTCAGTGTCATGCAATAGCACTGCTTAATTATTTGAGCTCTTCTGACACAGGTAATCATACCTTACTGTAGGTGGTGCATGTCTGAACATACTGACAGACTAAGAAGTAACTTCTGAGACCTGACTACATCCAGGTCATGGAGGGCGTTCAAAGTTTCTCCTCTCTTCCTCTTTCCCTTCCAGGGCAGTCAGAAAACGGGATGAGCCTTTTGGAGGAATTCAGCTGATCATCTGTGGGGACTTCTTGCAGCTACCCCCAGTCTGCAAGGCTAATGAAGAAACCAAGTTCTGCTTCCAGGTACAAAACTGTCCCTAAACTCATTCTCATACTGCAAGTCTGGCTCTTTTGTAACAAGAGAATGATTTGCCAGGCAAAAAGCTGGAGGAAATGCATCCACATAAACATGGAGCTGACCGAAGTGTGGAGACAGACTGACAAGACCTTTGTCTCGCTCTTGAGTGCAGTCCGCTTAGGCAGGTGAGGAAAAACTTCATAATCCCTGCTTCCCTACTGATGGCGCAGAAGAAAGAGGTGTTTGTTGCTTCTCTGTGCTCTATCAGGAATGTGTAGCTGGGGACAATATCTATAAATGCTTTAACCAATGCAAGCAGTCTTTATATATGCTGCTCCGGTAAGGAAGGACCTTCCTAGGGTCCCTCTCTGCAATTTCTGTGAAGAAATTCAATGGACACCAAGCGGGCAGGGCTGGGACACACACTTGCACTTCTCTCTGATATTGCGTAGTTATCTTTGTCCTGATCTCTGGAGGGCTGGGGCTTGCACAGCCTGATCCAGCTGTGTGGTGGTTACTGCTGCTCAAGACCTGTGTCTGATCACTTCAAATAAGAATCCCCTTTTCCTGGTTACCAGGTGCACAGAGGAGGTTACCAGACTGTTGATGCAGACTGCTGCTAACAGGTCTGAGCGTGATGGGATCCTGGCTACGCGGCTCTGCACCCATAAAGATGATGTAGCAATAACTAATGAGAGATGCTTGCAACAGCTATCAGGTGAACTCCTTGGAGGAAGCTGCTGGCTTTGGGGCTGAGCTTTGAGTGGATGCACTAGTGATCCTGTGGTGTCAGGAAGAACTGGTGCTCCTTCATGCACAGCTGCACCAGTCCAAGCTGTGCCTGTTGGAGTTGAGCTGCCTGGGGAAAGACTTCACAGCTTTTTGCTTAAAAGTCCCCACTGTTACTTCTCGGTGTGTAATAGATGGCGAACTCATTGCTTGCTGTGAGGTAGGGTGGGTCATTATTGGCTCCATACCCCTGCTTTTTCTTTTTCTATAGCATCCCAGAAAGGCTGTGCTCTATCCAGCCATGATTTGGATAAAGGGTTATTTAATTTCTGCCTCCTTGCCTGGCCCTAGGGCTCTTTCTCAGTCCTCTTTGGAGATCTGGTGTTGGCAGCAAGTGAAATTGGTCATATGCTCAAAATGGTGACTGCTCAGGCTGTATTTACTGTTGGCCTTTGGTTCCTGAGCCTTCTCTTGCTCTGGGAGTTATGTTGGGAAGAGAGGCAATAGGGAGCTTTCTGCTGTTAGATGTGACAAGGTTTGTGTGAAGATGCCCTACCAGCAGAGCAGACAGGATAATAGAAGAGGACTTGCTGTTAGAAATAAATGCTGTGCCTCCTGCAGTGCTGTGTGGATTATGTTCAATGGTTGCAATTTGTCACACCTTTCTTTCCTTAACAGGAGAATTGTACACTTTTGGGGCTTTGGACAGCGACCCAATGCTAGTGAAATTAATCGATGCTCAGTGTCCTGTGGGTGGTAGAGTTGAGCTAAAGCTTGGAGCCCAGGTGGGTGCATGTACCTACATTTGTAAATAAAAAATTAAAGGAATAGCAGATAAATGTATAGAGTAGATTAAATGTTTAGAATGCAGATTCTGTACGGAATGGCAGGCCAACAGAAGACTCTATCCCAATCTTTGTATCCTTTCTCCTTGGAATCTTATCCAGACAGAGTTAGTTTGCTTTGGGTGCAGGTTCATGTCTCGTGGACAGTGGTTAGTGCCATGACTGACACGCATTTCCAGTCAGGTTTAGAAGCTTCCAGGCACAGGCAGTCCTCCTAGCCTGTAAGGGTACGGCACAGCTTGCCACATTTGCAGGACTGGGCACCTTGCTGTGAGCTAGGGCTGTCAGAGTGGAAAGGGTGCAGGGTTGTGCTTAGCAGCAGCACTGTTTGTCTTGGGAAGTTGTTCCTTAGGTATTCCAGAGAATCTGTATATGTCTAGGCTGGTGTTTGGGGAAGGAGAATCTGCTCCCTGGGTCTGAGCTCACAGCTGTGGACAGAAGCAGCTCAAGTGGTGTTCAGTGCTCCAGAATGGATGTAGTTGGGAATCCTAGGAAGGAAAGGCTGTGAAATATTTTCAGTCAAATTGGAGACAGTGGCTATCCTGCAATAGAATGATGTGGCCGTGGCCATGTCAGCCTGCTGTGTTTCTTTTTCTGGCTAGGAGCTTAGCTGCAGGTGGCTGAACAGGCTGTAAAACCATTGCACTGAAGGATTTATCTTTTTCTCTGTAGGTGATGCTAGCTAAGAATCTGGATGTGTCTCAAGGGCTGGTGAATGGGGCACGAGGAGTTGTTGTAGGATTTGAAAGTGAACAGAAGGGTAAGTAAGCTTTTCGATCTCTTGTTGAAGGAAGAGGGGAAAAAAACCCAAAACAACTTATCATTGGTGGCTGATGACTTGTTAATTTTGTTTACTGCTTGGTAAGAATAACTTGAGGGAAAGCAGGGAGAAATTCTTGTCTGCAATGAGAGGCTTGGAGCTCTCATGACCTGTGATGTCATACGCTGCATCAGCTGTAGCTATCTGTAGGGTCTCTTAGCGTCTCTTGTGTTTGTTCTCTAGACGTGTATGCTCATTTTTGCTTCCTGTCTGTTTTGTTGAAACAAGTCTTGGTGAAGTGTGTGGTGTTTTTTGTTGTTTTTTTTTTTTTTTTTTTTTCCCCCTCAGAATAATGTTCTGTTACCTGCAACATGTATGTATCTGCATCTCAAATGATAAATTACCTGAGTTTAATTCTCCTGCTTAAGTAGGTCCCAGACACCATTTCAGGACGTCCTATTTACTGTGTGGGGGTTTAGGTTTTTCCTTTTTTCCCCTCCCCCATGGTGTGCGATTACCTTAATTCAGCCCTAAAATTCATTAAAAACTGACATGGGGAAAAAAGGTGTTCTTCGGCTGCTGGCTTCCTAGCTGTTGAGTGTGAGGAATACATACCTGTTTCTTTCCTGCTCATATTCCTACAGGGCTGCCTAAGGTGAGGTTTCTCTGTGGGGTCACACAGGTCATCAAAATGGAGAAATGGGTCTTCAAAGGTCCATCAGGAGTTTATCTGAGTCGTCAACAGTTGCCTTTAAAATTGGCATGGGCCATTTCCATTCACAAGAGTCAGGTGGGTGTTCTTTACAGCTGTCCATAAACTTTTACACCATCATAAGCCTTATTTCCTGGGTGATCTTGCATTGCTGGTAAAACAGGGGGGAAAACTGAAAGGTTCTTGTTGTGGGGGACTTCTAGAATACATGTCTAGCTGCAAAGAACGCAGCACCTCTTCTGCTTGTGATGCTTATCTATAGGGCCAAGGATGGGCTAGCAATACTGCTGGAGTTTCCATAAGGGTGCTGCCATCTGCATACTTGGTGTTAGACTGTCAAGCGGCATTATTTACCATGGTGGGCTGATCAGGGTAGCATTACTGGTGCTGAGGTCTGCAGTGTACCTGCAGAAGCTGCAGCAGTCACATTTGTGTTCTTTGGGCTGGACTCCCCCTTTGGTCATCTGCATTGGGTTTTTTCAATGTTACTAATGCATTTCCTACATTTCCAGAAGACTTCATACACTTGTCTTGGTATTAGACCTGTGAATTTGTTCCTATGCCACTGGTTAAACTAGGCAATGTTGTAAGTTCTGCTGCCTCCTGGGATGTCTTCTGGTACAGAAAGAGCTGGCCAGGCCTAACCCAAATCCTGTCTCAGATGGACTGCCTGAGGATGGCTTGAGACTGGCGGCTGCTCCAGTTAATTACTAGGGGTGAAACCAGCAGGATTTCTTTCCCTGCTGTATTTATTTTATGGGATTTGTGGAGTTTCACACAAGAGGCTCACTGGAGTGAGTTAGTGGACCCTAGTGCCTGCTAACGTTTTCCTGACAGTGGGAAAATATCCTTTTCTTTCTACTGATTCCCATCTTTTAATCAGTTACGTAATCGAACAAGAGACTTCCTTTTTTTATCAAGCCTGTACACCAAGGACGGTACCTTTGACAGACTTGCAGGACAGGTTAGTGTTAATACAGCACAATATTCTGTTTTTGTTTGTTTGTTCTGTAACAAACTTCTCTGTGTCTTTGATAGGGCATGTCTTTAGACTGTGTGGAAATCTCCCTGTCCCGTGTATTTGAGAGTGGGCAGGCTTATGTAGCCCTCTCCCGAGCCCGCAGCCTTGCAGGTCTCCGTGTTCTGGATTTTGATCCGAAAGTAGTGAGAGCTGATCCTTCTGTGTTGGAGTTCTATAGACAGCTGAAACGTCATCAACTTCTACCACAGGTAAAGAAAAATCCAATGCTAGCAAAGCCTACCTTGTGCAAACAGGCTGAGAGACGTTTGAGCTGAGATGGTACTTGTTCTTCCTAAGCAAGATCATTCAAATTAAAGCTTGTAGAGCCAGGAGAGATGAAACTGCAGAGAGGGAATGCAGTGGGCAGCACTTGGTGGCAAACTATCTACTGTAGTGCTGGGATTATATAATACACTACCTGGCCCTGTGGGTGAAAAGATGGTTGGGATTCTTTGATCCTCCCCTTGCAGTAAGGACTGAAGGGGAAGTGGTTGTCTCAGCCACGTTGGACACCTTCAAGAGTTGTCTGGACAGGGTGCTGGGCCATCTTGTTTAGATGGTGCTTTTCCCAGAAAGGTTGGACTAGATGATCCCTGAGGTCCCTTACAACCTGTGATTTTGTGTGAAATCTCTATTTGGCTTTTTTTTCCCTTCCCCAGGATTCACTACACACCCATTCAGGTGCTGATGAGAAGGAGAACTGGAAATGCAGCTGAGAATGCTCTTCTGGCCTTTGTGAGGCGTCAGCACTGACTGTTGAGTTGCAGTGATCTTGCTGTTGAGTATGTTTGATAACCTAGATAAAGTCAAAGGAATCTTTTCAGATGTCTAAGCACATCCAGAGTGAACTGAATGACGAAGAAGTATTCTTATCTCAGTGCCTCTAAATTTGGAAGGCTTCTGTAGCCCCTTTCTCGGCCCACAGCCTTGAGTATTCTGTGTCACAGATGCAACTCTAGCAAACAAAATGACTGAACAAGGATGTGCCTGATGGACCTTCCTACGGTTCTATCCTGTCTGCCCGGTCACATTTTACGCTCCACGTATGTAGACTGAAACTTGTGTGCCTTTCTTCAAGTATACTACATTTGAGAGATGGAAGGTGTGTATCTTCTTTGCCTGGATGGATTTGACCTCTTCACAAGAGCTGCTGACAGAAGGGAAAGCAGTGTGAAGCGTCTGGAATACATGCTTGATTCTGCTGCAAGTGAGGAGCTGCCAGAAGCTGGGCTATCACTTTATAACATGGTGGGGTGTTCTTGCCTTCCAGATGCTTAACACCAGGAGGCTTTGCATAACTTACTCCACAAGCAGAACTGTAGCAGTTAGTCACTGCCCGTTATACTGATACATAGCCTTTTTATTGGTCTGTTGCATACTATAAAATGTCATTTTTATTTTTTAACCTGCTGAGATGAGCTGGCACTGTTTAAAAATAGGAGAAAGTCCTATGTCTTGTACCCATAATTATGGAACTCCAAGAATCATGAAGATCCATACCCCATTAGCAAGAAGGGAGTGAGAGGAGATGGGTGCTGGTGAGAGCCCCTCTTGTTTAAACACATAAGGCTCACTCAAGCAGGAGGGAGTTTCTGCTGGAAACAATGTGTCTGACTAATAAGGTGTAAGTTAAATGTGCAATAGGGAGTAATGGCTCAAGCAGAGATGAGCAGAACTAATATACTGTCTTTTTGAAGCCTTAAAGCAGCTTCAGTCTTTGTATTTTAGCCCATTGATTAAAGCTGAAGTAACTTGTATGGTTTTAAATGTTTAACGTGCAGGAATAATGTGAAATACCAACATCCATCTGGAACTCGTCTCTTACAGGGGAGTGTCTCTGTAACAAAGCCTCTGCAGTTCGAGTGAGTTGAAGGCCACTTCTTGGCAGCTGCTCCTCTTAAAGCCAGGGAAGGATGTTGACTAGCACATGGTTAACGTAACAGAAAACAGATTTTGGTAGGATTTCAAAATATATTAAGTTTTTATTTGTTTGGGTTTTTTTTCTGGGCTTGAGGGGTAGAGTTTTGGAGGAAGTTATAGTAGAACACAGAAGCATGAGAATTATTCAGAGGTGTTTAATCTAAGAAGGGCAGCTTAATGTATTGGCACATTCTTTCTTCAATGACGGTAGGTGGGAAGTAGATGGAAGTACCTGAAGCTGAGGCTGCAGTGTGTGGAAGGTGAGGCCCTTCCTCTCATGCTACAGGCTCTTCCTGGCACTGTCTCTGGTCTTTCAGACTCCATGTGTGTGTGTGAATTTTTTTTTTTTAAACAACTTTGCAATCTTCCAAAGCTGGTTGTCTGCCTTGGGGAGGAACTGAAAAATGACCTTCCTATGCCCACATCCCTGGGAAGGAGGGTGCTGGTATGCTAAAGCATCACTGCTGGGGCAGGTGAGTACTGAGGTGTGATTCCTTGGCCTGCGGCTCCCAGAGCTGCCACTGGACCTGGGTGAGGGCCAGTGACTCCATTGCAGTCCTGCACCCACAGGGGAGCTGCTGCAGGTGTCCCCACCCAGCCTGCAGGCTGTGTCCCTGCAGCTGACTACGTGGCAGTACCCAGATGGGGTGACTAAGCATGGGGGTGCTCAGGTTCAGCCCTTTCCTCCTGTGGCGGCACACATGGAGTGCAGGTGTGGCAGGCTGTACCCAGCCTTTCCTTGCATGCCTCTTGTTCCCTCGGCTGCACATCAGCCCTACCCTGCCCTGTGTCCCCATCTTGCAGCGCTCTTGTCCACGCTCATGCCACTGTTCTGTGGTGGGTGCCCTGGCTGAGCCTCTGCTGTGACACTCATACTTCCTGTGTCATTCCAGCTGGGCCTCAGCATGCATCCTCCATCTTTGTCATGGGCTGACTTTTTGCTTTCATTTACATTGTTCTACAGACCATTGGCTGACATTGTGCCCATCCTCCCCTCGTGTTCCTTGTGCAGGTGGTCAGAGGCTGTGGGTGCCTTAATTGTCAGAGGCAAGGCTGACTTGCAGGCAGAAAATCCCAATCGGTAACCTAAAAGCCCATATGCTTGGCCAGTGGGCTGGGCTGGGGCCAGTTTGTACTCTTGTGGCTTTTTTGACATGGGATGCTGCAGTATGAGGGCTTTGAGTTGCATTGGAGGTTGAGGTGAGGCATCTGAAATGCTCGGGGATGTTAAAGAGTTTTACTGTTGGGATAGACAGTTAGGAAGAATATGCCAAGCACTTCCAGTCATATACAATGCATTGATCTATTGCAAGATTGTGTAGGAGTAATGAGATAATGCAGGTTCAAATCCTTTAACATCTCCGAAAAAGTTCCTGTACCACTGTAATGACAAGATAATTTAGAGTGTAAAAGGGTTGATTATGTACAATGCAAACAAACTTTTAATTGTGATCTTGTGAAGCAACTCATTTCACTGTAGCTTTCATGGGTTCAGGGACTGAAATCTTTCCAGTTGTATGGGGTTTTTTGTGGTGCCAGTTTGAGGTTTGATATAAAATGCTAAACAGAACTTAAAGCTGGAAAGGGTAATAAATATTTCATGTTAGTATTAAATGTGCATGAAATATTGTGGTTGTCTTCTCCAAGGTAGAGCTGTGGGAACAGAATAGCAGTGGCTTCTGAAGGGGTTGGCAGCTGTCCTGAGGCAAAAAGGGGTCCATCTGTGTAAATTTTGGATGTTCATGCTCACTTCCAGCTAAAGCTGATGCAGGGATTGAGGCTGAGGCTGAAATTGGTTTTAAATCTTAAAAGGAGCAGTCAGGACAAATCTGAGCTGTCAGGCTCTGTCATGGCTCCCCTGCAGTCAAGATTGTGATCAGGCCTTTTTTAACAGAAAAGTGCTTCCATACATACAAGGTAAAAATCTCGTAATACAATAAAAATCCCTTTTTCTTCCAAATTACTTAACATGTTAGTTTTTATTGCAGAGGGATGTTAGTCTGTAGCTAGGACCCAGTATGCCACCATGGGATATATTTTTAAACTTTTTTTTATAGCAATGACTGTACTAGAAGAACAGAGCTGTTCATCCTCTCTTCAGATTCTTCTTCATTTTACTTACTAATGAAGAGCAAGGAACTTTTTACATGAGGGCACCACAAACCACCTTCAAAGTGTCTGGTGATGCTGTTGCTTTCACCTGCTGAGGCAAGGTAGACTTAGGTGGGATTTTTTTTCAGGGACAAGTCACATGGCTTGTGACAGAGCAAATACATGTGCTATTCTCAGCTTACACAACCTAGAGCTCACATTTTTTCCTTGCCCTAGTGTGGGTGTTCTCCACAGGCTGCAGTCCTTCTGGGGAAAAAAAATGTGTTCCACCATGGGCTGCAGGGGAGTCTTTGCTCATGCACCCAGAGCTGCTCCTCCTTCTCTGCTTGCTGGGATCATCTCTCACATTTTTTTTTTACCTCACAACTGTGCAATTTTTACCTTCTTAAATCTGTTACCACAGAGGCTCCACCAGTGTTGGTGATGGGTTCAGCTGTGCCCTGTGGGGGGGCTGCTGTGGAACTGGCTGTAACCGGTTTGAGCCGGCCATGTCAGGCATGGGGCAGCTCTGACCTCTCCTCACAGAGATTCCCACCAACACCTGGGCATGAGCATCTGATACACAAAGTATCAAGTGTGTTGGCTTCCTTGAAAATTGCCTCTCCACCATCTCCTGTGGATGTCTGTAACATTTGCATGGTTGGATATCCCAGGACACAGAGGTAAGGCTGGAGGTGCTGTGGTAGGTAAAAAGGGAAATGGCTGGTGATGGAGGAACCGCCATTTCCCCGTGGTGGATGGCAGGAGGCGGCCTGTAGTACGGCTGGAGTCCAGCTAAAAGGAGAGGCACCCAAGAGGGTGTGTGGCAATGCAGCAAATGGCCGGGACTTCATTACTGTACTCCAATAAATATGAGGAAGTGAACAATGTCTCTCTACTTTCACAAACTGAAGAAAAAGTATTTAAATGTGGCTTTTGCCTTAACTACAGCTATAAATAAGTGAATTAAACTATGAGTTTGATTCATAATTGGTATTTCTGTTACCACAAAGTACAGCCATTTTCTTTTTCAAATACTTTAAGCCTTAAGAAACTGCTTTATACCAGCTAAAGCTTCATAATACATTTATGTGTTATTTGAAACATAATTCACATGCAGAGTGTTATTAAAACCTTACTAGCTTCCAGTTTAAATCTTTGTACAGTGATTTAACTCCCTTCTCATTCTTTACGTGACATTTTCATGATAATTAAACATGAATATGTCCTTACAGTTTGTACCCAGAAGTCCTGTGGTGTGCAGGAAAGGCAGCAATGAGACCAATGTTGGTCTCAGATGCTGTAATAAGATTGTGCCTATGAATTAGATATTCCTATCCAGAATTGCTTTGAATAGATCAAACAAATGCTACTCTTAAGTAATGGAAATATGGTACATTATAGGCTATGCTAGGAATGCTAATAATGTAATTTTTCTCACAGCTATTAAAAGTTTCTCATTTTGTATTTTGCCGCTCTGTGAGATGCAATTGTCTTGTGCGGTAAATCTAAGCAGTTCTATTATTATCATGAGAAAAGACCTGAATTACTAGAGGTTGCATTTAGATGTGTAAAAACATCTATTTTGCATTTCCTGTATGATTATTTTATGCTTGTTTCTCTTAAAGATTATAAGGATGTTGGATGGAATTTTTTAGCTAAGCTACTGACTAGTACATAATTTATGAAATCTGGTTATATGTGCAAAATAAGTTGATAACAAGTCTAAATGCAGTATTCAATAATTGAAGTTTACTCTCTTTTTTTTTTTTTTTTTTAAACTTATGGTGTTGATACAGGGGGCTGTCAGATGTGACACAGACCTACAAGAGGCCTTCTGGGATGGCAGCTGAAGGTTAGGTAGGCACCAAGAGCATCTTGAATGGTACCATGTGCCTGTGTGTGGGCAACTGAATTAAGCCCGTAATTTTCCAAATGTAACTGCAACACGTTTTTACTGAAATGTTTATTATGATCCTTTTGCAAGAAGGTAGAGCTATGATAAAGATACCTCTAACAGAAATTTGATTAAGATTTTATTATTATTTTTACTGTATGAAGTTTGGCGTTTTAGGATTTTTTCCTCTTATTTCTTAAAATATATTTTTTATCAACAGGTAGATGAATATGTAGATGAATCACACCTTCTAGCTACTCTTCCCAAGTCACTAGGCTATATCAGTTTTCTGCAGGTACATAATATTCTTTTTTTAAAATTATTATTAACACCCTGAGAATTATAGGGGGGATTTGCCCAGACTTTCTGTTGGGGCAGGTCTTCAAAGATTCTGGATCCAGCTTTGCCTATTGAAAGATCTGTGATTCCTTATTATCAAATATCAGCTTAGAGAGGATATGATGTATTTTGCAGATGATGCTAGGCATTAAAGTAAAAACATAAATAAAGCTTCTTAAGATTATTCCAGTAGCTAATAATTCACAAAAGCAAGGCAACACATATCTTTCAATATCTCTGGCTGAAGGCTGGACAGACTTATTGAATATAATAAATCAAATATGAAAAACACTTACATGGATTAATATAAGAATAACTTGGTTTAAAAAATAGCTTTTAAAATTTTTAATTTATTTTGGAAGTCGCACATAATGACCATCTTGGCCTGTGAAAATGTTCCAGGTAAGCTACCTTCATGTTTGTTAGATTAGTGGGACACCTTGTAATAAAATATTTGACCATAATAACATCAGGTACTTTCAACTGACACTTTGCAATACAAAGTACATTTTTAAAATAGATCTTGAATCTTGAGCAATGAGCTAGTATTTAATTGCAGAATTTCAATGCATAATGCATTAGGCAGAGGGATGTTACCAGAATGAATTTAATAATAAAGAAGGAAATTTTGAAGTAATTTGGTTTTTACACGTCTTCTGTCTACATGAGACCTTACAATAACCTTAACCATTTTACTTGTGAGAGTAGCAAGCTATGGCTATTTTAACATAAAATCCACACTAAATATAAAACACATCAGATGATTCAGTCAGGTCAAAATTATAAATTCTTATAAAATGTTGTCACTCTGTCTTTATTAGCCATAATTATTGCTGTTAGCTAAACTTTTGGACAACTTAAGTCTTCCTTTTGCTTTAAAAATAAAGGATAAAAATTACTCAGTGTACAAACAATTTCTAGTTCATGTTAAAGATAGAACATTACTTTTGACAGATTGCTGTGTATTGTCCTGCACTCTCAGATCTCAAGAAAGTAAAAGATCAAAAATATTGTTTTCGATGACTTATCTATTTTAATAGAAATATTGTCAAAAGAATTGATAATCAGATTTTGAAATTTGTCCTGAGAGTGTCATCAAGGGCCTCCATAAAATATAACACATGAGAAACATCAGGCAAAAAGACACAGGTGTAATGCTCATTCAATACTTCTGTAAAGTATAGATCATCTTATAGTGCTAAGTTTTGGGATCAGGATGCTAATAAGAAAAAGACAACCTTTGCTATGGGTTACATGAGATGTTCTTTAAAAAAAAATAGGCAGAAGAAACCCCACAACCAAACAAAAACCAAACAACAAAACTGTTTCTGTCCATTGGTGTGACTCAAGGCATCTCACTGTCAACAGAAGCTAGTGCTAGAGGGAACCTCCAGCATGAAGACTGCATTTGGTATTGCTTTTTCTGCAGCAAAAAGAGGCCTTAGTACCATACCAAGTTGTAATAACTCCAAGTAGGGAACAAGATGCCAAGCTAAGGTGAAAGCTATGTCAAAAACTAAAGGGTGAAGAGAGCACATGACAGCTCAAGGTCTCTGTCTAGAACCAGAGAAATTGAATCATTAGGAATACGTCCAGCTCAAGGCATGCAGGTGAAGTATACTTAGCAGAGTTACCAAGTATGTTTCCAGATGCGATACACCTATGGGCCTTTGTGGTAGTTAAGAGATCTAGTATGGTCAAAAAGTGTCTGAAAGAGCAGGGGAAGTCACAAGACCAATACCACCTGTTAGCACATTCAGTGTTTCTGTGGAATGGCTAGAAGTATAACACTAGAGGTAATGAGGGCTAGGAGTGGCACTGAGCCAATTCAGTAGAGCTTGCAGTGTTTTGATGGGCACAGAAAAGAGCTAAGCTCAAATTTAAAAGGAGCTGCTGGCCATGTTATCTGCTGTAGAATGAGTTTGTCAGTTCACCTTGGGGCACCTGATGGATGTGAAGTGTGTTCAGAAGCTGTTAGGAAGCATTATGGTGAAGCTGGTGCTGAAGGCAGCCAAATGACTATAATGCAATGAGGTGATGATAAGGTACTCCCTAAAAAAGTCACAGCTAGGGGCAGACACATTGCACATCTTGTCCAGGCTATAGTGTAGACAACTTTTTGGAACAGGGGAAAACCTACTAACATTCTTCAGTATATCTTTTTTGGCATTCATGAAGTATGTTTTCCTATGATGGGGTCTCTGAAGGGGGTGGAGAAAAAAAGGTATTTCCAGGACATTTAAGAGGTAACAAAAGATAAGTGCTACATGTAGGTATGTAAATACATGGTATGATGATGATATGTCCACAGGCTGGTTATGTATTTCAGCCCAAACAAGGGGGAAAGACACAAAAAGATTGATAAACTTACCAAAAGGGAAGAGGTAAAAATTAGTATGGAGCCTAAATAATGGAGAAGAGGATATTGCAAAGGAAAATAATGTAGATTCTGCAGTACACCCTTTTCTTCAAAAGGATCTAGTTTACTGTTACAAGTATGGAGCTCTTTCACTTTATTTCCAGAGCACAGTCAATGGAGCATATTTCATCTTTACCTCTCAGATCATAAAGACCTCATCTTGCTTTTGCTGAATATTTGCTGGAAATCCAGGGTGAATTATCTGCTTAGCATGCTGACAGGGGAGATAACTGCTATATGTCTCCTTTTTTTCCTTTCTCTGGGGTTTAGCTGGGGGTTCCTTGTTTATTTTGGAGTTCCAATCAGAGGCATCTTATATTTCAAAGAGAATTGAGTTGTGATAAAACCCCAACTTAGTACGCTCTCTACAGTGAAAAGAGAGCTACATTTTTTCCAATGTTTTGCACATTTTCCAGCAACTGAGGGGAAAAAATGCTACCTAACAAGTATTTTGATAGAAAATGCTGCTCAGGGAGCAGACTTTAAAACCCAGCTCTTGGAGTGTTATTTGAACACTCCAAAGTAAACAGCTGCTGTTCTGTTCACTTTGTTAAAAGAGTAGAATTGTTTTCTGTCTCTAAAACATGCAGTTTCATTAAAGAGAAGATAATTGATGATAAAAGTACACATTTTGGAGGAGAGTACACATTCTGGTCTTAAATGCTATGGAAGTGACATACTGTCAGAAGAAAACTGCATTGCCTACTTCAGCTGCATAAACTTTGATAGCAGGATGGAAGCTTCTGTTACTGTCTACCAAATAAGATTTTAAAAAATCAGTTCTACAGCTTATAAGCAGTATGGAGGCTTAATTGTTTCCTTATGTTTCATTCTTCAAATATACTAAACATTAACAATCAAGTAGCTATCAGTGTGCCAGACTGTTCCTTAATATGGAATGTCTGCTGTGTCTTAATTTTTGCCTTTAGCTGCTATTTTCACAGAGCTAACCCATAATACCAACTAAACATTTTGGTACTCGGGCCCTTGACTGCCTCTTGGAGCTCCTTTGCCAAGTGCTTCCTTCATAACCTCTCAGGGAATATGACATGCACCTGGACCTGTACAGAAGCCAGTGTGAGACAATTCATGTGGAATGCTGAAGAATGTAATAAATATTGCATGCAATGCAAATTCTGTTGACAGGCGTATCTGAGGGAGAGCGGAATTCTTATCTAGCTATTTGAAGGTCTTTGTCTAGAAATGAACTACTGGTAGTGCTGTAGGAATTGCCAGGTTGCATCAGACCATCAAGTTTGATTTTTTTGCCTTTAGCAATGCCTGCTGTTTTATAATCTGGTTATTCAGAGAATGAAGGACTACCCTTCTATGAATGTGCCCATCTAAGTCACTCAGAGAGAAGGGGTGCTTGTTGTTTTATTTTAATTTTTTTCCCTCTTTTGCAAGCTGTAAACTCCTGCCCTGAAAGATGAGACTATGTTATCCTTGAAACACACACATCAACAGAGCTCTAACAGATCTAATTACTGCACTTAAAAAACCAAACCAACAAACCCCCCACCAAACAAAAAAAACCCAAAACTCTGCAAATATTTTGTGTCCAGTTTCTTTAACTACAGTTGGAAGAACTTTTTACCTGATCCATCTTAAATTTCCTCATCTTCAGTTTATCAAATATTTTCTCTATACACCAGTTGAAGAGCATAATTTTCTTACCACATTTCATTTTCAAATGCATCATGTAACCCCTTTTTTTTTTAAAGTTGTTTAATGTGACTAGTGTTTAGAAAGGCATATGCTCTCTTGTGTTTGGCTGGCCTTCTCTTGGGTTTCTGCTGGGGCCCTAGCTACTGGGCAAGGTGGATCAGACTTGTAGGGACTGCAGCTGGGAGCCTGGGTGTGTGTAATAAGCTACACTATCTTCAGTCTGGTCAGGTGTAACCAGTATTTAGACATACACTCTTATATTTTAAGCTAAGCGTCATCTCAATGTAGTTTATCAATTTACTGATTAGCTCCTCTGCAAAGCACGAATGTTATGACTAGGTGACCCATAAACATCCCCTGTATGTATCAATGGGAATTTTGCACAAGTGTTTGCATACAATTTTATGATCCACAGTAAATATTAATCACATGCATACTTTAATGGCACCACTATTAAGTTCTCTTTTATCCTAGAGAAAGTTGTTCATTCTAAGTATCTTTACTTATGTTTATTTTCTAATTATTCATTTTATTTCAATTTCTTGCAAGGAACAATCAGGACATGTAGGACCTATAGTCCATTTCATCCAAATTTCCATCAAAGAGTGTGAGAAGATATACATATTTAAGAATTAGACTATCAGAATGTAGTTTTTTCTTGCAGTTTTCACTAACATCTGTTTGAAAACAGTAGTAGCTAGTGAAAATACAGAAAGACATGTGGAACTTGGGGCCCAGTAAATACAACGTTGATTAAAGTAATAACAAGATCACTTCCTGTTCAGGAAAGCTTGCTCAGCCAGCTGCAGAAAAGAGGAAAAGATAGAGTTATCCACCCTGGCTTTATTTTCAGTACTCAAGTCTTGTTCATTTCATTCTCAAGGTTCAGCAGTATGTTTATTCTAAGGGTTTATTGGGTTCTGTATTATTGAAAGCCTGTCTTGGAAAGAAGTTCATGACATATTACCACAGAAATCACCCCTGGCAGTGGAAACTTAATGCAGCTTAATTGCATAAATATAGGCAAAACTCAAGGCACCTACACACTGCAGCAGGGGTAGCTTAAAATAATGTATTCACAAACTGATCAGTTCTGGTAACAACTGATAACCAGCATTAATGTATAACACAGCAAAGCAATTACATACATTTAGAGAACAGAGAATAGAATGTCCTGAGTTGGAAGGGAACTGCAAGGATCATTGAGTCCAACTCCTGTCCCTGCACAGGACAACTCCAAAATTCACACCATGTCTCTGAGGTTGTTGCCCAAATGCTTCTTGAATATTGCCATGATTGGCACTGTGACTACCTCCCTGGGGAGCTTGTTCCAGTGCTCCACCACCCTCTGGGGAAAGAACCTTTTCCTAATATCCAACCTAAACCTCCCCTGGCACATTTTCCTGCCATTCCCTTGGGTCCTGTCACTGGTCACCAGAGAGAAGAGATCAGCGCCTGCCCCTCCTCCTCCCCTTGTGAGGAAGCTGCAGACCGCGACGAGGTCTGCCCTCAGTCTCCTCTTCTCCAGGCTGAACAAACCAAGTGACTTTAGCTGCTCCTCATATGGCTTCCCCTCTAACCCTTCACCAACTTCGTGGCCCTCCTCTGGATGCTCTTTGGTAGCTTTGTATCCTGAATGTACTGTGGCGCCCAAAACTGCCCCCAGCACTTGAGGTGAGGCGGCACCGGCACAGAGCAGAGCGGGACAACCACCTCACTCGACCGGCTGCAAAGCAGTGCTTGATGCACCCCAGGGCACGGTTGGCCCTCTTGGCTGCCAGGGCACACTGTTGGCTCGTGTTCAACTTGCCATCGACCAGAACCCCACGTCCCTCTCTGCAGAGCTGCTCTCCAGCCCTCACTCCCAAGTCCGTATGTACACCCAGGGTTGCCATGCCCAGGAGCAAAATCTGGCACTTGCCCTTGTTCAATTTCATATGGCTGGTGATTGCCCAGCTCTCCAATTTGTCCAGATCCCTCTGCAGGGCCTCTCTGCCCTTGAGAGTGTCAAAAGCTCCTCCCAGTTTTGTGTAATCAGCAAAATTAATTAGTATTCCTTCCAGTCCTGCATCCAAGTAATTTACAAAGAGATTAAAGAGTACTGGCCCCAAGATAGATCCCTGTGGAACCCCACTAGCGACTGGCCGCCAGCCCAGTGTAACCCCATTTACTATAACCCTTTGAGTCCGACCCATCAGCCAATTGCTCACCCACTGCATTCCGTGTTTATCCAGCTGTGTGCTGGGCATTTTGTCCAGGAGGATACTGTGAGAGACAGTATCAAAAGCTTTACTGAAATCCCAAAAAGATCACATTGACTGGCTTCCCTTGGTCAACTGGGAGGGTAACCTTATCATAGAAAGAAATAGAATTTGTTAAGCAGGACTTTCCCCTCATGAACCCGTGCTGGCTGGGAGCAATGACTGCATTGTCTTTCAGGTGTTTTTCAAAAACTCCCAGAATAATCTTCTCCACAATTTTACCAGGCACAGAAGTGAGACTGACAGGCCTGTAGTTACCAGGGTCATCCCTGTTGCCTTTCCTGAAGACAGGGACAACATTTGCGAGCTTCCAGTTGACTGGGATCTCTGCAGATTCCCAAGAGCATTGAAAAATCATTGAGAGGCCTCGCTATGACATCATCCAGCTCTTTAAGTACCATCAAATTTATATCCATCCCCTCTCTCCAAGAAACTAAAAATGTTGTTCTTTAAAAATGTACTCCTGCAGTGTATGAGACTTGACTGAACATTGATGTGATGAGATAAGCTATTTAATTGAGGCTTTAGCACACTAACAATTTACTTGTCACAGTATTTGGGATTCAGTGACTAGGCAGCCATTAAAGATCATCTTTCCTGAAGAACTTGAAAATGGCATATCCTTTCCACTTGCTTCCTTCTAAGCCTCTTCTGAACATCCTATTTACCTTTTGGAATCTCCTTGGTTTTCTGTGTGTCTGGTCTCCAAGGGGAAGCTTATCTTGAAGTTGTTCTCCGAGGTTAAATACATTGCCTCCATCTATTTCTCTAGCCAGATGAAAGCCTCTACTTATCTAAAGGGGTTTGAGGCTATATTAACTTGTGCAGTTTTCCCCTCTACAATACACTGTCTGCATTCAGAAGGCACCTACAATCAGGGAGGTGTTAGGAGTTTACTGCTTGAAAAAATAAAAAAAACTAAAAGAAGACTTTCGTATGGTTGTCCAGTGATTCTCTCATGTTCTGGGAGCATCCCACTTTCCAGATGTGTCCATTCCAACTTTTCTGATTAAGTGATAGGAAAGGTGGAGACACTTATATTAGAAAAATCGGAAGTGCAGCAAACTAGTTGTCTCTCCCAGTTTTACGTTCTGCATCCAACAGATGGGGCACTTTGTTACTGCTGCATACTGGTTATGGGCCAGTTCCCTCTGACTATCTCATCAGTTCCAGAAGTGGAAAAAAATTATTACAATAGATAAACAGCAGCAGGATACAGCTGAGGACAATGCCTGCTGTTATATGGTCTTGAGGATGAGGAAGGGTAAAGGAAAAGTTTAAAAAAAGAGGCTAAGCATTGAATCTCTCCAGTCTGACAAAATAGTCTGAAATACATTGCTTCATTTTCATGTTTGTGGAGATTGTTGATCCAGTCCTGAGCCTACAGTTTGACCAACTGGAAATGTGCTAATTTACAAACTGAAAGTGCTTGTAATTTTTTACTGGTGTTTAATAGAAATGTATTTGATTCCTCTTTCAGGGTTACCAAAGATGCCAAGCTTTACTCACATTTCCTTTTTGGTTGGTGAGGTGAAAGAGTAGAGTGTGACATGTTTTTAGTGTTCAGTAAGCATTTGGTATTGTAATACCGTATATGCTGCATAACGAATATCACTAGGATTGTCTTGATAGAGCTGTAGCTGTCAGTGGGTGAGGCAATTACTAAGCAAGGGTGTAGAAATACTCTTGAATCAAGACTCTGCAATAAGCTGTCATATTTATAGGTACTAGAAAGAGTATTTCACAATAAAATATTTGTTATATTTATGCAGATTTGGAAATTGCTGAACAGGTGGGCAGTCAAGTTATAGGGCTGTGTATGTGGGTATCTGCTTGTGCTTTATCTTCTGTAGGAGCAGATGGATTCCTACACCACCAGTTCACAGAGATGGGTTCTACCAGTTGGAGAACGTAGTAGCCTTCTCTTAGGTATTACAGAATCACAGAATCACAGAATGGCAGGGGTTGGAAGGGACCTCTGGAGATCATCTTGTCCAACCCCCCTGCTTGAGCAGGGACACCTAGAGCAGGGGGCACAGGAACGCATCCAGGTGGGTTTTGAATGTCTCCAGGGAAAGGACTCCACACCCTCCCTGGGCAGCCTGTGCCACTGCTCTGGCATCCTCACAGGAAATAATTTTTTTCTCATATTGAGGTAGAACTTCCTATGTTAGAACTTGTGCCCATTGCCCCTTGTCCTGTCATTGGGCACTATTGAAAAGAGCCTAGTCCCATCATCCTGACACCCTCCCTTTAGATATTTATAGGTATTTATGAAATCCCCCCCTCAGTCTTCTCTTCTCCAGGCTGAACAAACCCAAGTCTCTCAGCCTTTCCTCATAAGGGAGATGCTCCAGTCCCCTGATCATCTTGGTAGCTCTCTGCTGGACTTGCTCAAGGAGTTCCCTGTCCTTCTTAAACTGGGGGGCCCAAAACTGGACACAGTACTCCAAATATGGTCTCACTAGGGCAGAGCAGAGGGGGAGGATAACCTCTCTCGATCTGCTGGCCACACTCCTTTTAATGCAGCCCAGGATATTGTTGGCCTTCTTGGCCACAAGGGCACAGTGCTGGCTCATGGTCAACTTGTTGTCCACCAGCGCTCCCAGGTCCTTCTCAACGGAGCTGCTTTCCAGCAAGTCAGCCCCAACCTGTACTGGTGCCCGGGGTTGTTCCTCCTCAGGTGCAGGACCTTGTACGTGCTGGTGTTGAATTTCATGAGGTTCCCCTGGGCCCAGCTCTCCAGCCTGTCCAGGTCTCGCTGGATGGCAGCACGGCCTTCCAGCGTATCAGCCACTCTTCCCAGCTTGGTATCATCAGCAAACTTGCTGAGGCTACACTCTATCCCATCATCCAGGTCACTGATGAATATGTTGAACAGGACTGGACCCAGCACAGACCCCTGGGGAACACCACTAGTGACAGGCCTCCCTCCAGACTCTGCTCCATTGATCACAACCCTCTGAGTTCTGTTGTTGAGCCAGTTCTCTGTCCACCTCACTGTCCACTCATCCAACCCACACTTCCTTATCTTGCCTGTGAGGATGCTATGGGAGACAGTGTTGAATGCCTTACTGAAGTCAAGATAGACAACATCCACTGCTCTCCCTTCATCAACCCAGCCAGTCACGCCATCATAGAAGGCTGTCAGGTTGGTCAAGCATGATCTTCCCTTGATGAATCCATGTTGACTGTTTCTGATAACCTTCTTGTCCTCTACATGCTGCAGATGACCTCCAGGATGAAGTGCTCCATCACCTTTTCAGGGATTGAGGTGAAGCTGACTGGCCTATAGTTCTCCGGGTCCTCCTTCCTGCCCTTTTTGAAGATTGGAGTGACATTTGCTTTCCTCCAGTCCTTGGGCACCTCTCCTGTCCTCCACAACCTTTCAAAGATGACGGAGAGTGGCTCAGCAAGAATATCCGCCAGTTCCCTCAGAACTCATGGGTACATCCCATTGGGCGGAGCCCATGGATTTGCAAGGATCCAGCTGGCATAGGTGAAAGTATTCCCATCAAGCATCTGTTCAGCAGTCACCCTAAAAAACCTAGTTCTGAAATGCTGCTGCACCACTTATCATTTTTTTCCTCTCCGCAGGTATTTCTCACCCCTGGATTCTTACAGTGCTGAGTTTTATGACTTTTTGAGGAGTGGGAAACAGAAGAGATGATTTTGTTGGCTTCAACTTGTTTTTCCAGAATGCTTTACTCTTGCTGACAGTCATTGTCTTCCATTCTTTCATCCCACTGGTAGGCTTTCTGTGCCTCAGGATAGTGTTTAAATCAAAGAGCCTGATCTTCTGATGTGCTGATCTCCTACCATTCCACTTGGCTTCAGTTGCCATTGTGAGTGCTCAGCGCTACTGAAGATTAGCCTCCAAGTGTGTCACTGGTAGCATGTGTTCTTTGTTAGCACAGGCTCTGGCTCACTTGTGCTGATTTGCTGCTTTAGTAGCTTTGAACTTTCTTAGGTCACTGAATCACAGTTCATTTCCCATTGGAGTTTATGATTGTATGGGAAAAACTTTGTCTTGTGAGAGACAAAGGGAAAGGATCTACTGGGTTTGAGCTCCTGTTTGTTTTACCCTTCCTTTCCTGTTACCCTCTAAGTTAGTGACCTGAAGGGTAAAGGTAAACTAGTATACAGAAGAAGCAAAATATTTTGTTTTAAATTCTGTTTCCATGATGCAATGGGTTTCTCACCACTAGTATTTGTACAGGCTTATTTAATTTGAATTCAGAGGACTAATTGGAGCTGAAATTTTCATCCTGTGTTTTCCTAACGTAATTTTCCTCACATGTGTCCAGTTAGCCAGATCACCACCACTTATGACCTGTAAGCCAAGGCTGACCAGGACACTTTCTAAATCACATTGGCTTAAATGTGTAACTGCTTATATGAACAAAGATCAATGACATTCTGCAGGACTAGCATGTCAAGCCTATCTCTGCAGTTCTGTGGTTGCTGAAAACTATCTCCAGGTCTAAACTTCCTCAGTCAGATATGTGAGATTCCTAGGAAAGCTACCAGCTTGCTTGGAGAAATTTCTTCTTTGTCATTTAAGACACTGAACTTCTTCCTGTAATTAGGCTGGTAACTGGAGGTAGCCGAGGGTGCTAGCTGCAGCTATCCATGCTTGTTCCTAGAGGCCAGCATATCTCAGCAAGCTGGAAATTCAATGCAGTGACAACTGCTAAGGAATAAAGAAGGATCCTACCAAATGCCCAAAGATGATGCTGGTTAGAGCAGAAGGGCACACAGGCATTATTGCCTTATGAAGCTTTTTTTGAATGCTGTGAATTCAGCACTAGGAGGAACATTAATGGGTGCAGCTTACCATAACATCCTTCTGGGACACATGAGAGATGCCCCTGAAATCCCCCCCAGGATAGACCAACTTGCTGGTCTCCAAATAGATCTTTTTAACACAGCATCAAACCAGTTGTCCAGCTGATTATTTCCTTTAGAGCAACCTGTACACCCAGTGGTAGAATTGACATAGCAAAAATTCTCCCTCATCTCTGCTTTCAGATAAGTTGACAAGAACACAAAAGGCAAGAATATAGCAGTGCATTGCTAGCCTTCCTAGGGTTCTTGTGAGCAGAGGCTGCCCCTGAGGTATGCCAGCTGAGCATGTTTGTCTGCCTGTCTCAGCTGTATTCCCTTGTAATCCAGCACCATTGTTTCTGCAGGAGCTAGTTGTTTTGGCATGCTACATAACTGCAGTATTTCAATCATATACCATAGAGGATGTAAATTAATGGGATTTTACATTCATTCAATAAGGTGTTACTGAAACTGGAAGACCATAGTGAAATGGCAGTGGGACAACTATCTGTAGCTATATAAAAGAGACGGTGGGATGCACAATAGCTGTAATGATTGCCTGCTTAGCATACACTAACATAATTCATCCTCACAACAACTTCATCCTATGACAAAGGCAGGTTAAATGCTGTTGCAAATATTGTTCAGAGAGAGAGATGGCACTGTAGTCCTCTAGCTGTGAGTGCCAGTAAAGACAAACTGTGTGTATAGAAGCTGGGAAAAAAGCAACCTTTAATTGCTGTCTTATCCTTTGTATTTATCTATTTCAGCTGAGAGCAGTGCCTTCTAACTGAACCAAGATAATTTCAGAATGGAATAAAACCAGCATGGACTCAAGTGAATACATAAAAGGTGAGTTGAGGTTCCTACACTATAGAAACACATTAGAAAAAAATGCTCCGTTTCTGCTAACTTTTAATCCCCCAAATATCCTTTATTTGCATGACAAGGGCTTTCTGTTGTAGTATCATGTGTTCTGTGATTATCTGTTGAAAGAAAAAGCTACAGAACACTCAAGTCACAATCTAAAATTGATGCATCAAGTACAGAGGTCAGAGTATTTCTTGTCCTCCATGACCGTTTGTGGTGGTAACGATGATAAAACCTTGGCATGTCCAAAGCAATTAATGTCATTAATGTGCTATGAAAACAATTAATTAAGCTTCCTCAGGAAAAACATCTCTGTGTCTTTTGCCTCCCACATCTTTCCCTTTTGCAGTCAAGTTTTCAAGTTTGCAGATCTGAGAGGCAGTTTGTACAAAAGAATTTGGGAGAACTTCTCTTACGTAGCAGGTACAACTGGCAGGGAGGGCAAAAAACGTCTTCAGATTAATTTTTCCACTTACGTTTTGGCTACTGAATGGACCAAAATAAGGTAAGTTAGGGACTTGTTCAGTGTATGGCTAACTCCACAGTGGTTTCCAGTGGGTGGCTTTGTGGTTAAGAGCAGCACTCAGCACTGCAAATGCAACCCCAGATGTGCCAGCCCTGACCTATAGCTAACCCTTCCTCTCTGTGGCAGGAACAGGGTAGGCTCTTTTAAACTGTCTTAAATGACTTGTTTACAGAGGACATTTTTTTCCTATGTGGTTAAAGCTCCTCTAATATCCTTTTATCTTCCCAGAGTGACATGTGAGGGAGTGAGGTAACCTTGTTATATACAGCAAAGATGTCTTTGCTAAACTTGGGCAGTTTCTGAACTTGAATTTGAAATAAGAGTTTCTCACGGTATCTATAGGAAAGTGGTCAGCTGATGGCATTGGCAGCATAGTTTGATTACGTAAATTAGACTGCAATTGTCCACCTTGGTTTTCTAGCACCTAATTTAAAATTAAATTAAAAGTGAAATGAGATATTGAGTGAAGTCCCAGCAGTAAGCAATACACCGGGATGGATTTGAACTATGTAAATCTAACATGATAGAAAGAAGAACCTAGTACGTATGGAGAGAGCCAGGGAAAGAAAAAGACATCCTGATTTGAGGAAGTGACACAAATGAGCTGCTTGCACCAAATCCTCAGATTAACTCTAACTGGAATTGGGCAATGACAGATTGCACAGAATTAAGGCCTAGAGCCCCAGAGATAGTTAGATGTCTAAATCTGGTTGTACTAAATGAGTTATATGCCTAAATAACTTTGAAAACCTGGTCCTTAAAATGCTTAAGTACAGCTGTTATAGAGTTTGTAAGCCTCCCATAGTTACTAAAGAAGTAAACAAGTAGGACATGACAAATATATTAGCTTTAGCAAAATAGCTGCCAAACAGAAGCTCTGGCCAAGCTAGCCACAGCTGCCCTCTGCCTTTCTGAGGAAAGGGCGGGGTGGTTTCTTTACTTCTAAACACTGAACAAGCAGGTTACCCTCCCTGGAAGGTACAGCTTTAACCCAGGCGAGAGAGCTGCTTCCTAAATAGACAGCTTTTCCCTCAGAATTTGCTCTGAGGAGGGCAAGTTGAGAGTTTGTCTGATGTTGGGGAAGTGTGGAAGGATTTGGATGTGCTCATTATGGTTGATTCACCACTGAAGCTGTATTGATGAGGTGTTATTAGTAGTGTTTCTGTTCTCAAAACATTGTGTGGGCAGTGCTGGCTTTCTAATACTAACACATTTCAGAATATCTTCACTTGTGTGGGTTTTGTCGTCTCTAAGGCAGGCCTAGTGCTTCATGACATCCACATATTCAGGGTAGCGAATGCATGTTGTATTTGTTTCCTTTGTTAGAATTATTTTTTTCTTTATATTTAGTAGAAATTGCTTCTTTTAAATTAAAGAACTAATGTGGACATTGAAGTGTTATGAGGATTTGTTTAAATTTTTGTACAGTGCTTGCTTTGAAGGTGTAGAATACTATTAAAGTGCTAAGGTTTAAATATGGGCTGTGAAAAAATTGTTGCTTATTGAATTTCTACAGGCAGCATGCTAGATAACACTGAGTTTGTTATCTAAAGGTAAACTGAAAGCCATGGAAAACTCTTCCTAAATATGAACAGTAGAGAAAACTTCTTAATGACTTTGCAGAAAATAATATGACTCTGTTAGTTTTATGGATACCTGAAAACCTCTAGGGCTTGATATGGATTAGTAGACTTATACAGAATATTTAAGGGATTGTGGTGAGAATGGCAGTCAAAGCCCATCGAGGGCTTAGGAATATCTCTTGTGTGACTATTGATGCCACAAATAATTCACACTTCTTAGTTTTTGTTGTTTTTAAGTTTGATCTATGTATGAAAAACAAATGGAACAAACAAAACCTTTACTATGTGCAATACAGCTCAGAGGATGAGGAAATAGAGATGGGCAGGCCTTAGATGGAAAGGTTATAATTTTCCTCTGAATGAAATACTGTTCTGTAGAACCCTATAGCATAGCTATGAATGGGTTAAGATATTTTGCTAAATATATTGTCAAGGCTTCAGAAAAGCAACACAATTTAATTCAAATTTTGTTCAGGGGGGGAATGTAAGTACATAGTTTTTTGGTGTTGTATTCTATGCAGCAGGCATAAAACCCATTCTACAAATTTCCTTTCATTAATAATGTGCATAAGGATTGAAGTGTTTCTAGTTTTTCCTCTTTAAACAGTGACCATTTCAAAGCCTACCTGAAAAATAGCATTGGTGACTCTTCTGCAGAATGTGTAATAAACATTTGAAATGTTTCCTCTGTTGTCTCCTTATGCAGACACATTTCAAAAGGTTAAAAACTTTAAGTATGAAATGCCTTCTTTTGTTTTGAGTGGTGATGGTGGTGTTGTTTGTTTGTTTTCCCTCCCAAGAACTGAGAGTATTTCAGACTAATCTGAAATGAGTTTTTGTGTTCCCCAGGCACACTGCGAAATCAATTATTTGCATAGCCCTCGTCTTAATGTGTATCATCTGCTATTGTGTATTCTCAGGAAGACAGTACTCCTCTGATGTGCTGGCACGTTTTCAAACAACCCAAGTGATAGCTTATATCAGTTTGATTCTGTGATTTACTATTTCAACATAAAGATGGAAGCAAATCTATTTTATATTTGTGCCAGCAAGAAGCTTCATTTCACATAACAGTATTTTACTACACTTCATCTGACATAGAATAATCCTTGTAACATGTTCTGAGTAGGATGTTGTAAAGATGTTTTAAAAGAAAGGGAAAAATATGTTCTCAAAGGGACCAGCACTTCTAAAGGGAATGAAAGGCCAATGAACAGTTGGTTAGGATCTCTGTCTCCTTTTCCTTTATCTCTCCCAAGAGATTTTACAAACATATTTTGATAGAATATGTAGTTATCAGCACTGTGAATCACAGAATGCCTGTACCTTGCCAAAAATGTGACATTATAATGCAGATAGTGCCAATAACGAGATGTATTTTCTATTCTGGAGGACTCCTTATATTATGAAATGTAGTGAAAATTTAAATTTTTGATTCAATGCAGGCCTAGGCATAATTTAGGCACTATTTTTGCTGATTAGCTAGAGAAACAGATGTATCACATGAGAGTGTGCTGGATTTGGAGAACTTGCAACTGAGATGAGTGTGTTGCTGCATGGAAACACCTAGGGATGGCTAGCACTGGGTAGAAAGCATTATATTGGCTACCAAAGCCAGGTTTCAAAATGAGAACTATAAGGAGCATGTATGTATTTTGTACTTGGTAAGCTAATCTTTGATCTTTATGATATGATGGATATTTTTCCTACAAATCAGGAGTTCAGACTCTTCCCCCCCTTAGTTTCACTGCAAGGTTTCAGTTTGAAGTTACGAGTCTACCTAGATGATCTAACTTCTTGTGCTCTGCATCTGGTAGGCAGGTTCACCCTTTATGAGGGTTTGGCAAGGGGTATCGGGAAACGGTGGTCAGTGTTAGAAGTCCATTTTATGTACTGCTAAGAAATGCATTCAAAAACTGGTTGAAACGGGCTGCTTCATGGACTGGAGCAATGACAGGAGAGCACTGTTGTGGTAGGTGGGCAACAGTGCAGTTGGTCCGGTCCTGTCCCATCCCATCCCGTTATCACCCCCCGGCTCTTGCCTGCCATTGATTACCTCAGTATTTGAGTGCTTCCTAAACATTTTCTGTTATGCAACATGCGTTGCTTTGCCAGCTGGAGCCAACAATAAAAGCTCCTATTGGAAACACCTGAAGGATGAGGTGGTCACTGTCCAAACTTCACTAATGCACTTGGATCACTTTTACACACATCCTTGTTTAGCTTTTCACAGTAAAGCAGGTAAGCTTCAAACTGACTTGATAATTCAAAAAAGTCTGCAGAAACTCCTAACCACCTTAATATGGTACAAAGAAGCACAGAAGATATGAAGAGGGTGTGAATTCTGATTTCTTCTGTTCATTTGCTTATTCTGATGCAAGCCTTTGTTATTTACTTTCCACCACTGTGTTGTGTGATGACCAGTAGAAAACACTGTGCCATTGAATTGCTGCATGTGAATTTTAGCTCTCTGTATTCACATTAATATGTTTAGGTAGGTAGTGTGTGCAGTCACATGACAATTTGTAGACTCATTTGTACAAATATTTATGTTCTGATACACGTCAACAAAAATATGCATTGAGATTGGTACCATGAAGACCCTTGAGAGTTCAATGTATAGAACAGAAGGACTGTTGTTTAATGGCAAGGCTGAGAAAGGATTTCACAATAAATCATCTTATCTCCTAGGGTGTACAGGGAAAAAGGAACCAATGAATAGTGACAACCAGGAGCCAGTCTTGGTTGGTTTTGAAACTGAGAGACTTTAGTATAAAGGAAATGTTACAGGTATACACCCATATGGAATGTAATGTGATTGTTTGTAATCCTAGGTATGAAGTACTCTATAAATTGCTTTAGTAAATGGATGGCCCTAAGTTAAAAAGAAGGTAAAAGTCAAATCAAGTTGGCAATAGCTTGTATAGACTACAGAGATGATCAGCTCTCAAGTCCAGAGGTTCAGCTGAGAGTGCTGGTACAGAGCCACGGGGAACTTGAGGGTACACTGAGTGGCTGGTGGTCTGTGCAGACAGACCTGGTCAGGCTGTTCGCTAGGCAGTTCACAGAACTGAGAACAATGTAGCCGCAGCAGTGAAAACTGGCTACGTTTGGTGTTCTGGTGGCTAGTGTAGAGTGAGGCCAGAGTGCTTTTTTTGACCTGCACTGTTCTTGAGACACGAAAATTATTTTGCATTTCTATTCCTATGTTACCTGTGGCCCCAGCGAACATGAGCAGAGATTCTTCACCAACAGATGGCTGCCTTCATTGGTCTCCACTGATACCCTTGCTACAGGGTGGCCAAGTTCAGCATGTGAGATGGAGGCTGCCTCCACTGAGGAGTACCTTAAAGCAAGGGGTGCTTTTATGTCCTCTTTGCAGGTTTGAATAATCTCTGGGTGAGGAGGAAATTGAACAAAGGCCTCCTGTTCCCTAGCAGATATTCTGTAGCTGGCTATTTTGTAGGAAGTCGGTAGCAATACCTCCCCTTTCCATGTTTTTAATGAAACAGATTTTTACATGGAAAAGTTGTCAGTATCTACTCTTGGCAGAGGGATGCTGGATTTGGAGTGCTGGAGACATGTTCTGTGACTACAGGAAGTGCTTGTATGAGATCTTCAAAGACATGGATTATGAAGTTTTGTAGCAAGCTAAAGGCGTTATTTTAGCCAGGAGAAGGGGACTCATTTAGGAAGTACAATGGAAGCACAACGATTCCTGCAATAATCACTGCCCCTTTCCGTCTTCATTCTGGAGTCTAACAGCAGTAAATTCAAGGCTGCTTGACCTCTGAAAATAGCAGGAATCATAGAATGGTTTAGGTTGGAAGGGACTTTTAGAGGTCATCTAGTCCAAGCCCCCTGCAGTGAGCTGGGACATCTTCAACTTCAGGTTGCTCAGAGCCCTGTCCAACATGATCTTGAATGTTTCTAGGGATGGGGCATCTACCACCTCTCTGGGCAACCTGTTCCAGTGTTTTATCACTCCCATAGAAAAAATTTTTCCTTATATCCGTCTAAATCTACTCTCCTTTAGTTTAAAACCATCACTCCTTGTCCTGTCACAACAGGCCTTGCTAAGGATGTTGCCCCCCTCTTTCCTATAGGCCCCCTCTAAGTACTGGAAGGCAACAATAAGGTCTCCCTGCAGCCTTCTCTTCCCCAGGCTGAACAACCCCAACTCTCTCAGCCTGCCCTCACAGCAGAGGTTCTCCAGCCTTTGGATAATTTTTGTGGCCTCCCCTGGACCCGCTCCAACAGCTCCATGTCCCTCCTGTGCTGAGGGCTCCAGAGCTGGACGCAGCACTCCGGGTAGGGTCTCACCAGAGCAGAGTAGAGGGGCAGAATGACCTCCCTTGACCTGCTGGCCACACTTCTTTTGATGCAGTGCAGGATACAGTTTGCCTTCTGGGCTGCGAGCACACATTGTTGGCTCATGTCCAGTTTTTCATTCAGCAGTACCCCACGTCCTCCTCTGCAGGGCTGCTCTCAATCTCTTCATCCCCTATCCTGTATTGATAACGGGGGTTGCCCTGACCCAGGAGGAAAAAATGTAACTGATATAAAATATTACTATGAAATTCAGTAGTTGGAGAAGAGAAAGTGCTAGGATTCGGTCTGAGGCTTTGCTTTCAGGTGAGGGTCACTTGATTACTGAGGAGTGCGAGAGCTGTAATAGGTGAAGGCAGTCGTCTTTCCAAAGAAATAAATTCTGTCAAACAATTCCTTATGAGCTTGAGTGTTAAGCCAGGGGAAAGGGATTCTGGAAGTAATTCAATTAGTTATGTAAGTATACGTGACTATTTATTATTTTCCTACAGGGAGTGTGCTGTAAATGGAGTCCATCCAGCATGGCTCAAAGGCTTGTTTATTTTGCTTTCATCAGTTTGTAAGGGTCACTTGTGTCAGATGGGAACTCATAGCTGCAGAGAGCAATCACATGGAGGGTCTCCGGCAAGCAATGGGAAGACACAGATCACAAATCTGAAAATGCTCATCAATACCAGTCTATTTCTAATGTGTTTCTTAAGAGGACAGGAATCTTAAACTGATTTCAAGCTTCAGTCATGAGGGAGTATGAGGGGCAGCAATGGGGGGAGCAGAGAGATATTATTCTTCTCAAAAACCCTTCCCAGGGAAGATGACAAAAAGATAATAAGTTCCAAAGAACAGCAATTCCAGTGAAGTAATTAATTCTTCTCCAAGGGATTACCTATATGTGCATTATGAGTTACTGCCACACCAGGACTGCGGGTGATGGTACGCATAAAATCCAAATGACACAATAGATCAACTTAAGGGAATTTTGAAAAATGAAAACATATGGAGACAATATGAACGGAGCCAGACTACAGCATTACAAAGGGGTGGTACCTCCTTCTTGCTCACCTTGCATCGTGTCTGTCTAGTCACAGGCAATAATATTGCCATTCTTTGTATCCCCCCCCAACTCTGCAGAAAAGGCAGTCATCCTTCAGAAACTGAAGGATCTGATTTGAAGTATGACTCTGAACACTGAAGGCTTATTTATTTATTTTAAGCACATCCATTTTCCTGTGGTTTATCTCCTAATAACTCCGAATACTTTGGACAACATCAGCTGTTTGCAACTGTCGGAAGAGAAGTGGGAAGTTCGGATAGACAAACCCATTCCATTATTTCATTCCAACAAGAAATAGTTAATAACATGGACTGGCTCTTGGTTCATGTTCAGTGTGCTACTGGTATCTGCTCTGGGATGCCTGGTATCTAATTTTCTTTTATTCCTTCTCCTCTTGAGACTGATTTCAAAGTTAAGACAAGACAGGCCTAGGTGATCCTGCTCACTTCAGTGTGTCCCAGACAGTTCTTGCTTTATGATCTTCAAGCTATATAACATAACCTGGTCCATACCATTGAATGCCTATAATTTTTCTTTTTTTAATAAAAATAAATTGGTCGGGCCACAGGTAATATAGGAATACAAATGCAATGTCTGATTTAATTATTTTGGAAATAATTATTTAATTATTTTGAAAGATATATTTGAAAATAGCATAGCATTTGGATAAATCAGGCTGAGTTCACATCTGTGCTATCAGCATGTTCTACTTGAGACTGGTAGAAAGGAAAGGAGAGCAGCAAGGTTACAAAGGGCAAGTTAGAAAGCTCTGACTCGGAAAAGTAATTCAATCTTCTCTCCTGGAGCGTCTCTGTTAAGTACAAGCTACGAATTTCACTGTTGTAGTTCTGAATGGTATTTAAGAACTGCAGTGAGTTGTTGTACTCAACCAAACACCATGAAGGGGAAGGGAGGTCAGTGTATTTGCTTGGGTGCCTCTTGAATTTGTCACTTTAAAAGTGTACGCTCTCTGAATACTGCCGCATGCATGCTCCTAAGCAAAAGACTTCAGTGGGAATTGGAGGGTTTGATGCTAACAAGTTTATTCTCCAATGTTATTTTATGTTTCATTGCCCTTTGCTGAAATCTTGACCAAAATGTACTACTTTTTTTCCCGTGGCAGTGGTTTGCCTTTGAACACCACAAGAGGAAGGCTGTGACTATAGGAATTTGGGTTAGAGCACTCTGTCTAAAAGTACAGCATAACCCCATCAGAAACAATCTGCCTTGGAGGTCATTAATGCCAGACTCCGGTACTCTTCTTGTGCTCTGTCATTGCTAGAGTGCTGGCTGACTATAAATTCTGTTTATTATACTTTCAGGAAGGTTCCTTCTCTCATATTTCCCAACACAAACAAATCTAAGTGTTCACTGTTTAAATTCTTAGTTCATTAGGTAACTAAGCCATTAAAGTCTGTGAGACACATATTGTAAAATAATTTTGAAGGCTAATGTAAGGAAATGGAAACATGTTCACAGGCACAGAAAAGAAACTAATAATATGAGGATTTTGTATACATACACCCACAGATGCACATGTGTAGGCAGACACATATATATGTACCCACATTGGTGGCTAACTTTGTAGATAATTTAATAAGCTTGACTTTTTTGGATCCTGCTGTACTTTTGGGCTGTAATTTCCATAGAGGAATGTCTGATATGAAATTTGCCAATCCAAGGTGAAGAAAGAAACCCTTCTAGATTGTCATGACATGCACCTAGTAATATTTCCGTTATATGATTGTCTCATCTGTGCTTCAAATTTGAAGATATTTTTAATTAAAAAAAAAAAAAAAGTTTTATAACATGTTTTCTCCCATGGCTCTCTTATTGTTTGCAGAACAACACTGGCTGTAGTCTAGCAAAAATGCTAGAGCAGCCTGTTCAGCTTCTGGTCAGGAGTTCCTGCACTGTGCTCCAAGTATTTCAGAGCAGATCAAAGACTGATTATAATGTCACTTCATTTTTATTTTACAATTATTTTCCTGGCTCTTTCCAGATGACAGATGGGATTTTAACTGTGATTGTGTTACAATTTTTCTTGTTTTCTTAAATCCATACAACAGAATTTTATTTTGCATGATGCTGAGTCTCGTGAGGCAGATCACCATCTTGGTCATGTTGCCGTGATCTCACTATCAGCTTAAGCGTAAAATGTGTTCTGCTTAATTTTGAAAGTGAACAAGGAGACCCCAATGTTATCCAGCAGTGCTGACTGATACAGTCTACTATAACTAAGAATAACTGACATTTAGGCCAGTATAATTTTTTTTTTTTGTAATTTACAGCGCCCCAGGGCTTTAACAGTTGTGCCAGCATTTATCTTGGTTGGATGATTTTGCTTCCTTCTCTTGCATAGTGCTGGGAAAGTCTCTGTAGTTATTCTATCATGTTCCCCGATGCCTTCACGTCTACTTTACATCCAATTTTCTGTCTGCTAAGGTCATATCTTGGTCCTACTCTAAGCATTGAATATATTTTGCTGGCTTGCACTCTGTGCTCTTCTCTTACACACAGAATGTAATTTGTTGAATTATTGTGCTACTCCTTTATATGGCACTCTTGCTCCCTTTGTTGCCTGTAGCTCAGATGACCCTTTACTCAGAACACTTTCCATTATCACAGTTCTCTCTATAATTCTCACAAGTGCTACCCTGCATTTAGGTTTACCTCCTATTCTACAGTGTTTGGCTATACTTTTTATTTTAGCCCTCTTCATTTTTGTTCTATGGTTTGTTGTATTTGGTAAATTAATTCTCTGCTCTATTTATGCTCTTCACTTGGGATGTGAGCTTTGAGCTTTGTTTATTTCTTGATTAAAAACCTTTGTCATCATTCTAAGGATTCATGGCATTTTAAGCAAATCTAAACCATCACTGCCCTGTCCCCGCAACCTTTATTCTATGTTCCTGCCTCCCTTTACACACACATGCACGCTTGTGCACATGTGTGCACACACACTCTTTTTCCTTCACTAGCAGTGGCACTCATGCAACCAAGTGCCAGCGCCTGGAGTTGATTTTGATGAAAGTTAATCCCAAAGAGGGAAGGATTTAGATTAATTCAAGCTGTAACAGAGCCACAGTTTGACTGTCCCTGTATAAGACTGTAACAAAGTTGGTTCATCTTGTATCTATGGGAAGACAGTTTCATGCAGTTTGCCAGTCTACTGTCTCTGTGACTGCAGAGCTATCTACAGTAAATACAACTTTTGGACAGAAGATTGATTTCCTTTTTTAAATTTTTTTTTTACACAGATCTTCCTGCTGTCCTGTTCAAATGTGCTCAACTTGGTACATGGTGCAGCTGCTCTTTCTTGTATCTTTCCTTTTTGCAGTTCTGTTCATTACATTAACTTCCAAAGGCTTTCCAGCACCTCTTTTGTGTCCGCGAGTCTGGAGCAGGACCCTAACCCATACCTGTTGTTCTCAATTAAAAAACAAATTTTCAGTTTCTGATTTTGCATGCAGGCAGGAACAGTTCCCTTTTGATGCTTTTTGAAAACTGTGGAGAATTTGCTTCTTCACTGCTTACCCTGCACTGTTGTTCCTCCCCAAGCACTGTCCAGCAGTGGAGCTCTGTGTTTCACTGCTGAGGTTACCAAACAGCACGGTACAGCACGAATGGTACCCAAACAGCAGAGCAGACAGCAGCTGTTGCTGTGCTTATTGGTGGCATCATCTAAGTTCAGGAGTCCCCCCTGTTCCAGAAGCGTACTGAGATGTCTCCCATTGCGAAGTGTCTGCCAGAACAGAGGGGGCAGTTATACTGCTCTCTGGGAGAGCTGGCAACTATACATCGGTCATCCCAGCCTGGGGCATGCCTAGATCCCAGAGTAGGTGACAACCAGCTTGATGTTGTAGAGGAAGAGGATGAGCAGTGCAGTTGATTGCTTTCACTGTCCATCTTTACAGTTCTTGGCATAATGACAAGTAGGGATGGCTTGGATCAGCAGCATGTTTTCCCAAGTGATTTTTGTTTTTAAAAATAACCCTGTCTTTCTTTAAAAATATGTTTCTGTCTACAACTAATTATTGGTAGTAGTATGTGCAAGAAACAGGAAACAAAGATCCTGTCATGTCTGGGTATCAAGGATAATCCCAAAGAAGAATATTGGATGGAAACTAGAGTACACTGAGGCTAAAGCAGAATCTCTACATGGATGTATTTGCTGCTGAAGGCAAGTGGCTCTCCTGATGATGATAAAGTTAAGAGCTTTTCATAGAGACTAACTCTGCCAACTCTATGCTTAGTAAAACTAGTGACCCTTACACAAAGTATACTCTGTCTGTGAAAGTAATTGCCACCAGTGCTTGAATTGCATCATGGTGCTGTGCAGGTAACTAGTTTGCAGCCCAGTCAGTACTGCTGTTCAGCCAAGTCTTGAATAGTCAGTCACAAGTAATGGGCAACAGCACAGGTTTGGCGTAGGAGTCAGTTAAATAACTTTTTCTTCTGAGAGAATTCTGTTCTAGCAGTGCTAACAGATTAATTTGTCATTTACCTCACTAAAGATGCGCATACTTACTGTGAAAGGGGTGGGTGATGTGACCACCTGTGGGGGCTTAGTTTTTCAATGTGTAGATAATTTGTCTGTGCTTTTGGAATAAAATGTTCCAACATGGACACTGAAGCCTGAAACAAGAACTGGAAAAGCCGATATACACCTGAGCTCTGAGATACCTTTCTTGTGGTTTCACCTCAAGCAGTATAACCAGCTACTAAATTTAGTGTCCTATGTTCCTAGAATTTTTGAGGGCAGATCCTGACTTCTGTGAGTAGTCACATCACTTTATAGCATGTTTAGCAACTTCCTGAGCAAGCAGTTTTTGGTGTTTTCTTTCTCAGTGGAATTAATCATGATAGCGTTTACTTGCATTTCAGCCACAATTAGGAAACTTTCTAACTAGTCTTGGAATAGATTAATTTAGACTGTTCCTGTAAATAGATCCATGTTTTGTTTGAGAATATTTTCCAGTGCTTCTCACACATTATTGAACAATCTTGCATGGTTTTAGAAGCAAAGTGCAAATGTGTGCTAAACACTTGAGTAAATGCCTCCTGAAAATAGAAAATAAATGAATGTGGAAAAGACTTAAAGCTTTAAATTTCCATCTGTGTCATGGTGAGATCTGGGTGTAACAACCTTGTCTTTTGGTCGTCTCTCAGGATCTTCCTTTCAGACTTGCAGAGTCCTGATCTAGTTTCATTTTGACTCTTGAAAGGTTCTTCACCATTTTTGTGAACTGTAGCATGCAAACAGTAAAGCAGAAATGAAACATTGGCTCTCCTTGCTGTATCAAAATTACTATTTTCCAGCACTTATTTACCTGAGTACATGTCGTGGTTTAGCCCCAGTCAGCAACCAAGCACCACGCAGCCGCTCGCTCACTCCACCCTGGTGGGACGGGGGAGAGAATCGGAAAACTGAGGCAACCCATGGTTTGAGATAAAGACAGTTTAATAGGTAAAGCAAAAGCTGCGTGCGGAAGCAAAGCAAAACAAGGAATTCATTCACCACTTCCCATGGGCAGGTAGGTGTTCAGCCGTCTCCAGGAAAGCAGGGCTCCATCGCGCGTAACGGTTACTTGGGAAGACAAACACCATCACTCCGAATGTCCCCCTCTTCCTCCTTCTTCCCCCAGCTTTATATACTGGACATGATGTCATATAGTATGGAATATCCCATTGGTCAGTTGGGGTCAGCTGTCCCGGCTGTGTCCCCTCCCAGCTTCTTGTGCACCCGGCAGAGCACGGGGAGCTGAAAAAGTCCTTGACCAGTGTAAGCGCTACTTAGCAACAACTAAAACATCTCTGCGTTATCACTGCTGTTTCCAGCAAAAATCCAAAACATAGCCCCATCCTAGCTACTATGAAGAAATTTAACTCTATCCCAGCTGAAACCAGGACAGTACATTAATATGATACTATGTGGGCAATCTCCAATGCTATTATAGCCTGGCTGAGGTCAGTCATCCCTGCTACTGCTTTGAGCTGGTTTGGAGAGATGGATGTGTGGATGAAGCAGAGCGGAATGGGGGAAGAATTCCACATCTCTCTGCAGTTATTCTCAAGGAGAGACAGAATTGCATGATAACACTCCAAAAGCTTTGGTCAAAGCAGAGCTACTGTCTGAAATATATTCAAAGCTAAATTCTCCTGCCCTTCGAGTGAATTTATTTTGTGTAACAGCGTTTGTTTTGACAATGCATAAGAAAAGCTTCAAGCAATGCAAATAATGGCCTTCTGAAACCCAGATAGAAATAAACTGGGCACACTGTAGAAATGTAAATGTTGCTAAAATCGCAAATGAATTTAACATACTGCTTTGAAAATTCATACATTTGCTCCCACTTACCTAGGGTTTATGTTTGGGAGGCTCTGTTAAAGGGATAGAATTCCATTTTAGAAAACCTGTTTCCATTCCTGTTTGTGAAAACAGAATTAAACAAAAATTTATCAGCTCTATACCCATCCCTGATGCCAGTCTATTTAACTATGACAGCCAGTGGCCTCATGCTTTCACCTTTTTAATACAAAGCTGCTGTCCCCTTGGACAAATTGCTGATGCTTTGTTTTGTGGGATTTAAAAATAGTAACCAGGGGAAGGGAGGAAGGAAATGCTCTCTAAGTTGCAATAGGGGTAATTTCCTGCCTGACTTCTGCTTTTCTGTATTCCCCATATTATTGCAAGACCTTTTAGTCCTGAATGAAATCTTGTTAATGTTACAGCCTTTAGACTGCTGTAACAACAGCAATTGTGTAGTTCGCAGAAGGGAAGTGTGACTGCAAAGCCTGATGTCCTTTGTGATTTTTCCAAGAGGGGAACTCTTTAGTGGTTGCTGTTATATCAGACTAAGATTTTTAGAGGACCACAGCGATATGCAGTTCTCTTTATTCTTATTAGGAAAAGGTAGATATATGTTACCTTGCAAAGCAAATTGTCCAAGAATACAAGGGATATGGCAGAACTATGACTTAAAGAGCAGGTCCTTCCTGACACTTCTGAACCCGTTGCCTTTCATTTGTTTGTGACCACATCTGTCAGGTTGATACCTTCCTTCTAAGGAAAACTCTTTAAGGATTGTGATTTACACTAAGAAGAACATAAATATGGTCCTGGGCAAAGTCCAGTGGATCTGGCCATGCCTCCTGTGGCATCCACTTCTGGAATGGTACTTCATTAAGGGAATTAAAGAATAGGTTTAGTCCAATATAATTAAATCTGCCCCTACCTCCAACTCCAAAATTATGCACATCTACTTTAGGAGAATAACTTTATTTCAGATGAATAAATTGGAGGAATTCTGTGTGGCAGATAGGTGTTGCATTTAGTCTCACATAAAAAATCTAGGCTATCCATGTGCTCTGACACTTTCTAGTGCGAGCAGCCACCCTGCTTGCATGCGGACTCCAGAATTTAAACTGAACCTGTCCTTGAAATCCTTAATTTATCTTGTCCTGACAGCTCCTTGCTTCCATGACTGCTATACAAAATGTCTAAATGAGCATAAAGTCAATCTTAGCACCCAGTATATATTTTTTTTCAGAGTCAAAGAAATCTGGTGCTGCATTTTCTCCAAATGCCGTTGTAAGTTTTATTAAAATGGAACGCTAGACACAGTAAGTTTATCTCCAACTATAAAGCATTTTCTTTATCATATACTGCAGCATTTTGAAGAGACAACTGAGCTATGGGAAGACTTCCGTCACATCTTGATAAGGAAAATCCTAGAAGGCTTTGAAGATAATAAAAATGTTATAAAACTCTATTACTGTATGCATGATAAATCACAGGCTATTTTTAAATTTGATGCTTTCTGGTGGATTAACAGAAATACTGTCATTTTACTGAGGTTAACACTAATTCTAGTAATAAATCTTTGGGGGAAAATGAAATGAGGAACATTACCCACCTGGGGATGATTAAAATTATTTCCTTTCCAAATTTTTTTCTATTTAGAGTTTGTATCTTTATACTTAGTTTATTCCCTTCTTGGTGTTTGCATACAACATCACTTGTACTTCTGTTGCAAGAGAACCAGGGTGTTATGTGATTTGCAAACACTAATGGCTATGCTATCAATAATAAGAACAGACATAGAAAAATTATATGCTGATAATCATCTTGAAAATATAGGGGCAGGAAAGCTCTTTACTTGTCTTACATATTAATGTTAAAAATCTGCATTATGAACACATTTCTCTGATGTTCTCAAATGTTTTTGGCTCCAAGTTCTGATTCTGAGGCACTATTAATAAATATGTACTGAAACAGCTAAGAACATTTTTACAGAAGCCTTTACATTATAGTGAGGGAGGAATGATAGTTATGAAGGTTTGTAAATGATTGTGTGATTGAAGACATGGTGAATTTCTCCTGGAGATAGACAACTTACTTCCAGTGAAAACTTTGCAAATTGGTTTTTCTTTGCAAAACATGGTATTTTACACCAAAGGCCACTGGGTCGAAGGCCCTCACTGGCTTGGAGTGATGTACGGCAGACTTACATTTCTCAAAAAATTGGCTTTTTAAAAATAGCCAGATGACAAAATCTTTGGTTTTTACCACTATAATTGATGTATGCATCTTCCACTTTCAGTCTGGGGAAGCTGTTAACAGAGGACTTAATGCCTTTTTGAAAACTCTGAAATAACTTTTTACAAAACATCAGGATCACCAGAAGTCATAAATAATCAAAATTAACAAAGACACCACTTTTCTAATTGTCCAGGGACCATTGGATGGACTTTATACGGACCAGTAAATGGACTTACTCTGACACTTCTTAAGTTATTTGGACTCTTAAAATAATGTGGGGTTTAATTTTTTTTTCTCAAAGTTGGCATAACAATGACATACATTCTTTCTGTAGCTTCTAACTGAAAAAGTATACACTGACAGAGATGACTTAAGTGGTACCCTATTAAATGGCAGAGTTGGTAGATTCAGCAGTCAGTATTAACCAGACTGGGGTTTGTCACAGGACAGGATCTTGCCATTCTTTTCTGCCTCTACATATCAGGGAAGGGTTGTGTCTCGCACTTTAGGTCTAGAAGTGACTGGTTCTGTGTGAGTTGTTGGTTTCTAAGGAGTGGTGTCTTGGACAGTCCTGGAAGTTAGAAAACTTTACTGGTAACCCCACTGAGTGCCACTGTAATGGTAGAAGATGGAATCTGTGCCTCTGATTTCTGGGATACTGAAATAAAAATAGTATTAAATAACAAACCTAGGCATTCAAAAGTTTAAAATGCCAAGCTGATTACTTCTGCAGTCTTAATTTGGTCAAATGATCTCCTAAATGTTATGCATGGTTTTAAGTAACAAGATCAATAGCATGGTTTTTGTTCTAGTGATCCTGACTTGTTTACGTGCACAGGTTGGCCAGACACAGGTGGAGAGCAGCTATTTAATATTCTGTTTGCTTCTCCTTGCCCAAGCATGGCCCTGTGCCACATGTTACTTCACGACAGTGAAACCATTTCCTGAAGACAGGATGCCTAATTTCCTAATGGACATTCTTACATCATTCACTGTAATATGACATATCCACATTAAAAATTAATAGTTATGTAGGAAAGAGAGTCAGTCACAGGAAATATAGCTATAGCACTTTTATGCTGCTGTCCAATACAGGGTGCCTAAGATCCTTCCCCCCCCCGAGTATTTAGCATTATGTATCAATTAACATTCTCAAAATGTAACTCCTATTACCTTCAGCTGCAGCTGCAAGTACCCCATGCATCAGTGAATAAGCCCTTATGGTTAGAAAATGGGACTTCAGAAAATGAAGGAAAACAATATTAGCGCCTAGATATTAATTCAGAGAGCATTGCAGAGGATTTCTCTTAGAGGCAAATACAGAATCCATCTCTTCAGAGCTGCTTTCAATGATTTAAATCACACCGTAGCGCTCTCTCAAGATGTGAAACAGAAGAGTAATCACCTCAAGTGTATGTATATAAACGCACACAGTCTAGGAAACAAACAGGAGGAACTGGAGCTCCGTGCCCACTCAGAAGGTTATGACATCTTAGGAGTAACTGAAACATGGTGGGACAACTCAAATAACTGGGGGATCGCAATGGACGGTTATAAGGCCCTTTCATAAAGACAGGCAGGGTAGAAGAGGTGGAGGAGTCGCACTATACATTAAGGAAAACCTCAAATGTATCAAAGTCAACTGTGGTGATTGCAACTGCTCTATCAAATGCCTATGGGTTAAAGTCAGAGGGGTCATCTCTAAGCCACCTCACAATGGGCATCTGCTACTGACCTCCTAACCACGATGACATTGCCGATGAAGCAATACTTGGGGCACTAAAGCAGCTTCTGGCCAGCAGAATCTGGTCCTGATGGGTGATTTCAACTACCCAGGTGTCTGCTGGAAGAACAATACAGCAGCTCGCATGTCATCCACCAAGTTCCTGGAATGTTTAGAGGACTGTTTCCTCATACAAATGTTAGATGTGCCAACCAGGAACGAGGCACTGCAGGACTTGCTATTCACAAACCGAGAAAACTTGCTTTGTAATATCTTGGTTAGTGATAGCCTTGGCTGCAGTGATCATAATGTTGTGGAGTTCAGGATCCTGCTGAGCGTGCTGAAGGTCACTTCTAAGAGAAGGGTTCTAGATTTTCAAAGAGCAAACTTCAGCTTGCTCAGAGCTCGGTTGGGAGGGATTCCATGGGATGTTTCCATGGAAGGTAAAGGAGCTAGTGAGTGCTGGGAGTTCTTCAAGATCTCTCTCTTAAAGCACAAACCAGTTTATCCCCTATAAGGGAAAGGGAAGTAAGTGGAGCAAGAGGCCCCCTTGGCTCAACCATGACCTCCTGGGTCTACTCAAATCCAAAAGAGAAGCATACCAGAGACGGAGAAGTGGAGGATTATCAGTTGAGAGCTACAAGGGCATTGCCAGAAGTGCAGAGATGCAGTTAGGAAAGCAAAAGCCCAGCTTGAATTGAAACTAGCCATAGACATAAAAAATAACAAGAAAGGGTTCTTCAGGTATGTCAACCACAAGCAGAAATAGAAGGAAAACATAGGCCCACTGTTAAACGGAAAAGGTGAGTCAGCCACTGACGATGCTGAAAAAGCAGAGGTCCTCAACACTTTCTTCACCTCTGTCTTTACCAGCACTGTCAGGTCCCAGGCTTTGGGAATGAGATTCCCAGTTGATCCAAACACCGACCCACCATCAGTGAAGGAAGAGGTAGTAGGTGAATTATTACAGGAGCTTGACTCCTACAAATCGATGGGCCCTGACACCATCCACCCAAGGGTGTTGAGAGAGCTGGCTGACGTCATTGCAAAGCCACTCTCCATAATCTTCGAGAAGTCGTGGAGAACAGGGGATGTCCCAGAGGACTGGAGAAAGGCAAGTGTTACCCTTATCTACAAGAAGGGCTCGAGGGAGGATCCGGGTAACTATAGGCCCATCAGCCTTACTTCAATCCCTGGGAAAGTTATGGAATGAATCCTCCTGGGGGCCACCACAAGTCAAATGAAGCACGTGATTGGCAAAAGCCAACATGGCTTCACAAAGGGCAGATCGTGCTTGACAAACCTAGTGGCCTTCTACGACAAAGTGACTGGCCTGGTTGGCATGGGGCAGGTGGTGGACATTGTCTACCTGGACTTCTCCAAGGCTTTTGAAACGGTTCCCCACGGCCTCGTCCTGGAGAAATTAAGGCGTTATGGCCTAGACAAGTGGTCTGTGCAGTGGGTGGGGAACTGGCTGATGGGCCGCACCCAAAGGGTGGTGGTAAATAGCTCTTTTCCAAAGTGGCAACATGTCACATGTGGGGTCCCCCAGGGATTGATATTGGGCCCAAAGTTATTCAACATCTTCATAAGTGATCTGGATAACGGGATAAGGTGTAGCCTGATGAAGTCTGCAGAGGACACCAATTTGAGTGGGGAAGTAGACACTCCAGAAGGGAGAGCTGCTCTGCAGGAAGGTCTGGATAGGCTGGAAGAGTGGGCCAGCAAGAACCTTATGAAGTTCAAGAAGGGCAAGTGTAAGGTCATGGCCCTGGGAAAACATAATCCAGGAGTGCAGCGCAGATTGGGATCTACCTGGCTGGAGAGCAGCTCTGTGGAAAGGGACCTGGGGGTCCTGGTGGACAGAAAGCTCAACATGAGCCAACAGTGGGCTGCTGCGGCCAAGAAGGTCAACAGGATGCTGGGTTGCATAAAAAAGGGCATCGCCAGCAGAGAGAAAGAAGTCATCATCCTGCTCTACTCAGCGCTTGTCAGGCCACACCTGGAGCACTGTGTACAGTGCTGGTCCCTGCTATACAAAAAGGATGTGGACAGGCTGGAAGGGGCCCAGAGAAGGGCCACCGAGATGATCAGAGGACTGGGAAGCTGCCATATGAGGATAGGCTGGGAGATCTGGGTTTGTTCAGCCTTGAGAAAAGGATGCTCCGAAGGGATCTCATCACTGTGTACCAGTACTTAAGGGGTAGCTACAAAGAAGATGGAGACTCCCTTTTTACAAGGAGTCCCATGGAGAGGACAAGGGGGAGTGGACACAAATTGCTCTTGGGGAGATTCCGATTGGACAGGAGAGGGAAATTTTTCACAGTGAGGACAGTCAACCATTGGAATAATCTCCCCAGGGAAGTGGTTGACTCGGCCACATTGGCTGGACAGGGTGCTGGGCCATCTTGTCTAGACTGTGCTCTTCCTAGAAAGGTTGGACTAGATGATCCCTGAGGTCCCTTCCAACCTGGGATTCTGTGAAATCATCAGACTACTTCTGCAGTTTTTCCTTAAAAGCATCTCTCATTCTTTGTATAATGTTTAATTTTTTCCGGTAAGTGAAGCAGTAATCCTGCAGGAAACAGCATATTCATGTAATGCTGATTCACTCTCATCTTTTGTAAGTTCCATCTTTTGAGCTAGAAAAGGGAGGGGGGACACACCAAACCCACCTTTGGGGAAAGAATTTTGGGATCATGTAATTTAAAAATTCTGAGATCTCTATATCTAGGCTAAGTTTAAGCTGCACAGACAAACTGAATTCCTGTATTTCTTTATTCTTGTGTTCAATTCTACAACTTTAATTGCATGTTTTCTGTAATATAATTTGTGTGTAATACAATTTTTGTGTTTGGAACCCTAAATCTTTAAAGTCAGGGTTGATGCTTATTCCAACAAAGGCAATATTCAAAAGTTCTTGAACTCATTAGGCACCTTAACTCCTCCTATAACTGCATCTTTTTATCTTCTAGCTCAGTATTACACAGCAGTGTAGAAAACTGTCAGAAGCAAGCTTGTTGTCAGTTATAAACTTGTAACATTGTTATTTAAAAGCATTCCATAGAAAAATATTATGTGGAAAGTCTGGTACGATAGCTGTGAGATGTTTCAGAAGATATAAAAGCCCTTTTCTTGTAATATATGTTTATGGCTTGAGATGGAATCTTCAAAGTACAGCAAAGTTTTACTACTTGCAATTTTCATGGGTGAAAGTAGCTTTAATAACAAGGTAGATATTTTCTTCTCTTTAGATGTAGTGGAGCAAAGTCTGTTGATGTTAGGACACAGCATGATGGCTGGCTAGTATCTTTAAAGGCTTCAAGAAGAGTGTGAATTTAATAGGGGAGTATTGTATTGTATTATAGAGTATATAGTTTATTCAGATTCAGAGGAGTAAAGCTCTTGATTCAAGATCTGTAAGCAGCTTTTACTGTTTCTGTTTCTTAGGCTGTGGCTAGGTAAGATTTTAAATATGCCAAGAAGGGAATTTCATTGAGAGGTCTTTAATGGAAGGAGTAGAGTTGGATTTCAGTATGATAGTTTGGTTGGTTTCATAACTGAGGAATCAAGTACAGAATGAGGTTTAAAAACAGGAATGCGTGGGTTCTAGTGAGTTTCTGACCATCTCTGTAAATCTCTCCATGCGACACCTCTGTTAACATGAAAAAGTTGCTTAGTTTTCTGGTATATAAATCATGTTATTTTGCTGCATGTCTAAACATTGGGTCCATAACTGAATAAAATATATTCAAGCCAGGAAACATTGGTGAAACAGTTTTTGTTCCTAAAATTACTGTCATCATGTTACAGATCCATTTATAGCATGCTAAAATAATGCTAATTCATAATGTTCACTGAAACAAGACCACAAGTAACACTTGGTGCTATTTTATATCCTGTGAATGCCGCTGGCTTTGGAAGAGCTGGTACAGGTGATAAATTGTTGCAGAATCAGACCCATTTCTGATTACACTTGTCTCTTTTTCTGTTGAAAAAGAAAACAAAAAAACCTATTTCTGTTGAAAAGGTTACACCCTGTTACTACAAAGAACTCTAAAACCTGAGACAATGATTAGAAAAAATCCTTTGACTTCTTTGTTTTGCTGGTTTGCTGGTTTTAATAAGAAATAGAACATTCTGGACCATAGGCCAAATATGCCTTCAGGATCTTACTTTTCTGGACCCCAGCCATGAGCAGCCTCTGTCCTGGATTCTATCCTGGCTGTCATGCTGCTCCCTCTGCCTTTTAAGAAGATATGGGGTGGAGAATCTGCTGTCCCTGGTGCCATGGCACATTTATTTGTCCTTCTGTTCATGGCAGAGCTGAGCCTGTTAGGCAGTGGCTGCTGCTGCCCCCACCCAGAGCCCTGTTGCTGCCAGCCAGAGCAAGGGAAGACCTCTAAGAACCCCAGAGGATGCTGACAGTGATGGGGTCTACATGCTACCTAAAAGGATAACGTATGGGGCACTGGGTAGACAATGTGAGTGGCAGGGGCTGTCTTTCCTCTGTTTCCTTATTTTCCAGACTGCACAGTAGAGATGGGCTCCAGTTCTTCACAACCTTCCCCCTCCTGGGCAGAAATAGGATTCTCAAGTTCCTATCTCTTCCCAGAATACAGATGGATTGATTTACCTACTTATTTTCCCTGGAGGACAACTCTTCTTTCAAGAACAAGATAGGGCTTTGGGATTCAGAGTTTGTGATGGTATGATGTGTAGCACAATGTTGCTGAGCAAGGTGGCTCGGATCTGGCAGTGCTGAGGCTGAGCTGCTCTAGATATGTTACATGAGAGACTCAAAAAACCCCACTTTTTTTCCCCCCCATCCCCAGAACAAAATTAATTCACTCCTGCATTAAACAAATCTACCTTTACTGCTGGGCTTTTAAGGTTTTCTTTTCAAGTGCAAAGAAGCATTAGATAAAGCCTCAGGAAGGGATAGGGACAGTTTTTTTTTTTTCAAAAGACAGGCAGTTTAGATAATAACAGAGCTTAGCCCAGTAGCTGACTAGATCTTTGGAGAAAGCACAGCAGGGGACAGTCTCTGCTTTTGCAGTTCAGGAGAAGGAATTCTCCTAAGTTGAAATGCTGGATTAAATTTTCTGTTCCAATTTAGGGCCTTCAGTACTGTGACTGAAGTCATTGCTGGTTCCTTTTCCTAAGCTCCTTTTATGTGAACAGCTGTATTCTCCAAGATAAAATCTTGTTAGAGGGCAAATTGACATGGACGTATCTAAGTGTGAAATAACGTTAATGTTTTTGTGATGTTAGAATTATATGTTATAAAAATAGTGGGAGCATAAGGCATTGATAATAGGAGTGAAGAATGTAAAAAGTTAATAGTGGAAAAACCAATTATGTCCTTGGCTGAAGAACTTGCAAGAAATGCCTATCAACCGACCATACTCTCTAGTCAGCAACATTACCTTTCAATGGCAGTGCATTTTCAAACACATCATTTAGCTTTTGAATGCCCTTCAGTATATTATTGGTGGGCTTTCTTCTCCTGAAGGTTCAGTAAGTTATACATTTGTTATCTTACTATTTTTATACAGGGAAAACAGCTGGTGCCATAAGCAGACATTGCACTCTTCAGAGTTGCTTAGTCTGTTTTAATTAAAGGAAAGCTGCCTGGGAAGATGGACAGTGTTTTCTCTGCATGTTTGGTTTTTTTTTTTCCTGCATTTTAAATTCTATTTAAATTCCATTTGTTCTGTTAAAACAAATTTATGTATAAGATATGACATACGCTTCTTCATTAATATAAAATAGAACAATCTGTAATTCAGTGTAAAATGATTACTGTTTAAAAAGGAACTCTGAAAGCAGAAACCTGAAGTTCTCAGATGAGTTTGGTCTGAAAATAAAATGACAACATTCTGAAAAGATTACTGATTTGTAGGGTTTGCTTTGTTCTGTTTCCAGGAACTTCTACAGACCTCTGCGTTGTAATCTCTGAATATTCATGCATTTAAAAATATTGTGGGTTTTTAATTTTCTTTTGAATAGTAAATATTTATTGACAACATTGTGTGCTTTATAGAAAAGCCATATACTACAGATATAGGATAGACTACATCCTTTATATTCTATAGATATAAAATAGCGTAGCATTTACCTTATTCAAAGATTTGTCTCATGTTAGAGAATAAAGGGAAAATTTTTTTTCTAAAACTGTTTGGCCAACATTTGATTTTTACATATTTTTTTTTTAAAGAATGTTTATTTGAAGAAAAGTTGGGAGGCATGGATTTGAGTGTGTTTATATGTGTGTATTAGAAAGGGGCCGGGGTGGGGGAAAGGAACTCAAGAACATGCAAGGTCTGAAAGTGCTGTGTGGCTACGCTAAATTGTTACCATGACACTGAATAATAGTGAGGTGATGAGCTGAATGTCTAATAGCACTACTGGTGCCGAACAGTCCTTGTCTCCTGCTAGTACAACATGCAGAAGTATTCCACAACTAAATGTTGGGTTTCTGTTGTTGTTGTTGTTGTTGTTGTTTTTTTAATGTGGCATGGTTGTCCTGCAACTGAGTAAGGTACAGATGAACTGTGTTGAGAAGGAAGCTGGGCAGGGAAATATACACTTCTGATTGGGCTCTGTCACTAATGCATATATGGCATGCTTGTTTTAAGCTCTAAGTATCTTCTGAAAAGTAAAGGTAGAATTCAGGCTGTATCAAACCCCATGTGTTCCCCTCAGCTTCTGGACTCCAGACAGAGTGTAGCAGGAATTCACCTCTAGTGAAGTACACTAGCTTGATTTAGCCTTTTTTCTCACCTGAAAAGTCAGGCACATGGAAAGCTTTAAATTAAGATTATGTGTAATATTTGGATAACCTGATAAGATTTCCGGTTCAAATCACAGCCTGCCATCTTTCTGTCATCTCATCGTCTACCTCTGTCATGCCATGGGTCTGCCGAGTAGCTTATATTGCTTATCTCCAATGGTGAGTATGGAAAAATTGATACAGAAGGTTGGGAAGATGAGTGGACTGGATAAGAGCGGAGCAGATCTCTTACTCCACCACTCACTCAGGTTGCACCTGAAGGGTGAGAGATGCCATCTTGTGTAATCCCTACCTGATAAAACTTTATAGTGACAGCAAGTATAAAAAATAGTTTCTTCCTTTTTGTCATGTTTTCACTAGATGAGACAGTATGTGATTTCAAGAGTTAGTGAGACGATGGGAGTTTTCAGACTTTTTCTAACAGATGCTTTTAAAACACAGAGTATGGGACTAACAGAGTAACTTAATGATTAAGTCTGATACCTCTTTGTGAGGTTTTGGCTTTGAAGTTCTTATAATAGGTATAAGTGCAGCTTCATCAGCTACATGATGCCTGTTCACTTAATGAACCAATTGAGCAATATTCATGGCACAGCCTAGCGCAGCCTATAGTGGCAGTCTATAGCATAGAGAAACTCTTGCTTGAATGCTGGTATTGTGTAGCTGTATTAATCTTTGCAAAGTAAGGTTTAATCAGCCTTCTCCACAAAGGATTGATTTATTATGACAGAATTAATTTTTAAGAACTAGAATTGAAAAAGGCTGCTGCCCAAACAACCATATTTTCCCCAAGGTTGCATCTCCTTAGGAATTTATTGGCAGGGTTTGAACTAGATGGCAAATATGCAAGGTCTTTGTCCTCAGAACTAGAATTAGTGACTTTGTGTGGCCTGTCACAATGATTCAGACTTGAAAGACAGTTTCATACTGCCTTTGACATCCCTACTAGGCAACAACTGTGCTCATTTTGGATGGAAAGTTGCAGGCGAGACTGAAATTTGAGTGAGCCATGTTTGACCTAAAGCTGATTTCAAGAGCATTTTAAGTTCAAGTAAAACATTTCATGAGGCTCATGGAAAAGATGTGCTTACAATATTTGTTTGCTTTTATCATTTACTGGATGTATTTCTTCATGTAGTTTCTCTGAGGTGAAATTAGCTCAGCCTAAGGCTGGGCTTCTGCTGCTGTTCACGGTGATCTCAGCTAGAGCCTTCAGTTCTTGTCCCCAGGAGCAAATAAAGTGGAATCTCATATCCGTCCTTAAAGAAAAGTGTGTATTTGTCTGAAAGGCATGGCTTTAGGTTTTCCTCTCTCTAAATTAAGTTCTGGAAGAAAAAAATTCAAGCTTTGCCTGTATTCGCAGACAACACAGTGTTTCACATGGCTCGTTTACAAGCACCAGCAGAGCATTGTCTAAACAGCTGCTGCTGCTGCCAGGGAATGGCCGGGAACGGCCAACAGGCACTGTGGGACCTTCTGCACACTGTAAGCAACCCATGGACATTTTGAGCACTTTCAGTATTCCTGAAAATCTATTTGACTGTGTTTCACTGAACCAAGAAAACTTAGAGGGGCTTTAGCTGCCAGTTGGACAATGCAAGAAATTACTTCTGTTATGCCCTTAAAAAGGTGTCATATAAGCATTTCAGCAGGCAGGTGAATATGAGGTGGTTGGATTTTGGGGAGTCACAGAGGGAGGGAGGGAAGGATGGCTCTTGCTGGAGTTAAATAATGATGAAATATCTTTAAGATAAATGTCCATTTACAAAAGTGTAAAAGTTAAAGGTCACCACATTTCATCTGATATGGTGTTTAGAATGAAAGCATGTTAGAGAAATATTTAAAACAGGACACCTACCCACATCTCTGCCTTTCCTTAAGCAATATCGTTCACTGGAAATCCCTCAATGCTTTGGACATATTGAAATGGTTGACCTTTTCAGAACAGTTTTTCTCCAAGTCTTATTCCTTTTGTTCTTTACAGAGTTGGTAAGGCAGGGGGTAGGAAGGGGGTGGAATATTTTTTATTTGTCTCAGATGGAAACTTTTCCCATGCCCACTATACAGATGGAAGGAACAATTTCAGCCCCAGAAAAACTAGATGACTGACTGCTGGAGAGAAAAATAGACAATTATTTTTTTAAACAGGCAAAAAATAAGAATAATTTGTGTATCTTATTCACTAAAAACCAGTCCTGTTACAGAACTCCTTATGAATAATGAGTCCTTAGAGAGGCATAAGCTGCAATCCAGAATGATGTAACACAGTTTGGTGGTAGCTTCTAATAAAAAAAGACCATAAGTCCCTCCCTCACAAGCTTCTTCCAGTGATTCGTTGTTTAGATATTTCCTTATGTTAGACAACACATAGTTAGAAACTTCAGGAAGTTTTTTTTCATTAGTCTCCCAACAACACTACAATTTTCAGTTCAAGAGCTTTGGCTTGTGGCTATAGTTGGGCAAAGAGATGGATTTCCAGTGGTGAGAGGAGTTTGCAGGACCTGTGTAAAACTACAGCACTCTGGAGGGGTGGTGCAAAGGCCAAACACAAATTGGCATCTTCCTCGGAACGGCACAGGAAGGCAGCCAAGGAGCGTGAGCTGGGGAAAACCTCTCCATCCCTTTCTGTTCTGCTCTTGGGGATTATTTGCCCCTGGATAAAAATGAAGACAGCTAATTCCTTTGGTTTCAACCTACTTACTGTCTTGAGGGGTTGCACCTGGGTAGGAGAGGCTTGACAGGCAGGGAGCGGTGTTCAGTATTAAATATGCAGCATTGTACCAACCCCTTCTGGATTCTACATATTAAGGAGCCCCATCGTAAGCAGTATTGTAACATTAACTGGAGTGTATTAGCTGCATGTAAACTGGTACCTTGAGTCGCTGCAGAGAGGATGAAGACATCCACTGAAAGGAACTTATTAAGGGAGAGGGAGAGCTTTGGTGTGTATTAAAGCACCAGGAATGAAGCACTGTAGCACACAAGGAATACAGGGAAGGTGCCAAGTACAGAAAATGCAAAGGGTTCCAAGATGTAGTAATGAGAAGTACTGGGAAAGTGTAAAAGGGGGAGAAGGAGACTGCAGGAGAAGCGACAAATATGAAGTGAAATCTTTATAATATACAGAGCATGATATATCAAGAGAGGAATTTGAATTTAATGAGATGATGTAAAGTGAAAAATTTCTTCAACAGCTGAATGTATTAAACTGTGGTTAATCCCACTGTGGTGTAGGAAAGCCCCAAAAAGTTTGGAGGGCCTTTATCAGACTTGCACAAATAAAAAAAATCCCCAAACCAGCCCACCCTTTCCATTCCCTGTGATGTGTGCCAGCCCTTCACAGACAAACACAGGCACAGCAGAACACAAGCACCTCTGGTGGGATATTTGTGTTTGTTGCTGATAATGATTAACTCTCGTAGGGAAGCAGTTGCAGCCTTCAGACAAAGGCAAGTCTGCCGTACAATGAGAACAGCTGAACATAAAACGATACTTCACACTAACAAGAAGCGTAAGGATTTTTAAAGCCCAAATAATAGACAGAGTTAAGACTTTTCTGACCAACTGGCAGCAACTGTCTCCTGAGAAAGTTTAAAGAGTTGCACAGGGATTAATTATAAACATGCAGCTTGATTTCCAACCATTGCAAAACATCTGCAAGGTATAAATTGCTATTTGTACGTATAGTATTGCTCGAGAGTGTCCTGGAGCTTACAAAAATACATGCTGGAGCCATGAATCAAACTCGGTCATGTGACAGAGGGGAGGTACCGGGCTGGCTCCCAGCCAGTGGTAGGAGCTGATGGGTGGAACAAACGGGGCAAAAAAAGACTAATATGACTAACGGATCCTGGATGCGTGGTACCCTTATTTGGATCTACAGGAATGTAGGCTCTAGCAGTTCTGCAGCTCTACCAGCCTTTTGCCTGACACTGGAATTGCTGCTCACAAAGTAGAATCCTGCTGCTCTGTGGTAGGAAGGATAGAGAAAGAACATGGCCTGCATTTTGAAGGTAAATCTATATCTGTTGCTTGAATGCATTGTTAGAGAGCCCCTTGCTGCTCAGAGGCATGGATTCGGCATGGTCCTATTGCATCTTTGTTGTCTTTTTGAATACTGGCTTTGTTTGGCAAATGAACATGGAGAGATTCTGCAACGTACAGCTGTGCTCTGCTTCCCTCTGCCATTCTTTTCCTCGTTCCCTGCATTGTCAGAACTGCGAGCTATCGGCTAGCGGGAAGGGAACTGTGTACCGAATAATAGGGGGGGGAGGTGAGGGGCTCTGGTTTGTCTCAGCTGACTTTGAGCTGAATTCCTTCAGGAGCAATACCATTCTGGCAACAGACTTCCAGCACAAAGGACAAAACGGGGGAAATAATTTTCTTTTTCTGACCGTGCAGCATTTACTGCTTTTAAAGCAAAGGTTGCAGATGTACACAGCTGTCCCAGTTGCTCTTTAAGCACACACTCCTCTGCTGAATTTACCCAAGATCCACATGCTCCACGCAATTATACTTCATATTTAATTACATTTGCTGATTAAGCAACCTATTTGATAGAGGGTTTTTCCCCTTCACACCAGCAAATATAAGTGTAAGCTTACCTTGTGATCATATGCTTTCTGCAGCCTGCTTTCCTCACTGAGATAAAAGTATTTGCAACCAGCATGCCATGGAGACGGAGGGAGCATCACTAGCACTAAGTATTGAATGAAAGGGGAGGAGGCGGAAGTGCAGTCAGTTGAGAACAAACAGCATTTGTTTCCTTACAGTGTTGTCACTTGCACGGAGCCGCTCTCCTGTGCCTGGCTTGAAAGTGGTTGGTTTCAGATTCATTTGCTATCTGCTTGTTCCTTTCTGTGTATAGTTTGAATATATTTGCACTCTGTCCCTTTTAGTAAATAAAAACTTACCTGTGAATGCTTTGTTATTTTCAGCCTCATCACCTAACAAGGGGTTGATTATCCCAAACGTTGGGACGGCCTCTCATAGCAGTTGCCTTCAATGTATCAGCAAAATGGATAAATTGCAAAGCTTCAAAACAGTCCCCAATTAATAAAGGTTCCTATATCTCCTTGAACCCAATTCTTACAGCTTTTTTTTTGGAGTTCAACTTTAAAAACAACTTCTTATTTTGCTGCGCTGTTTTCCCCTTCCATTCATTCCCTACTAGTGGGTCTGTGGTACATGGATGTTTTCTGAGTTTTTTTTAGTGAGCATGTAGGTTGTTGTAGCTTGTATTAATAAGTGTGGTGAAATCTGCCTCAAGCACAGAAACTTCCCTGAACTAGCAGCTGCTGCTTGGAGGTGGGTGGTAACAAACTCCTTTAAGCAGACAGCTCTGACACACTGAGAGTTAAATTGTGTCTTGGGATGAGGAGACATGGGGTCTGTGAATGGAGCCTGACTTCACAAAGATAAGCATGTGCACTCCTTTTTAAACACTCCCTGAATAACTTAGCTTGGATCTGCAAGTGACCCAGACCTCTCTACTTTTTTTTTTTTTTTTACTATATGGACAGATCACATGCAAGATCTTCCCTCTGGCCCTAACAGTTAAATAAGGATAACCTTTTACAGGAAAATTCTGGTGTTTCTTTCTCCCTCCCAATCATTTCCTCTGCACAGTCTGGTGACACAGTCTGCCACAAGCCTGACTTCTGCATGGACTTCCTTTTAGAGTCTGAATTATAACCCAATAAACACCTTCCCTTTGCCCAGGCCTGGAGGTCCATTTGGTTGTAATTCTGATGATTAAATCAATAGATAAATTGGTATTTCTTGACAGACAGCCCTCTGCCAGCTTAATTCTTAATCTTGTTAATACAGGCAGGTGCAAGGATAAAAAGTGAAACAGATATGTGAAGATTAGCTTTGCCATAAGGCAGGCTGGACTTTCTCAGACAGACATCCCGTAGGAGTAATTTAAACATCTAGATCAAGATACTTAACAGTGTATAAGTTTTTAATGTAATGCCTACAGGTACTCCTCAAGCTTTTACCATAACAAGGAAATTCAGAATAATATATATATTTTGATGTGACATCAGGCTAATTCCTTCCCCCAAATCCAAACCTATTAGCTACACCCTCCTGCTTTCTCTCAGGTTTGTCCTGACTCTCGTTTATTCAGTCAGTAGCCTGTGTGGAAACATTAAAAAAATATCTGTGCTATAGGTCTATATTTTAATTAGATGGTGGCACAGTGGTTGGGAAGCCAGAACAACTGTGCGTCCTTGATGCTTCAGCCCCGAGTTCATCTGTGGCACTGCCATGTGGCTTGCCCTGCCTCTGGTCCTAGATTTTTAAACTTCCCCCCACTCCCCTTCTCACTCATTCTCCTCTCTTGCTTGTGTAGTTATTGAAACTTCTTGAATATTGGAGTTCTGTATGTGTGAGAGTTTAATATAAATGAGATTGGTTAGAGATGTCTGAAAAGGGCAAAGAACAGAGGTGGCTATTAATAATTAACTGAAGTTACTTGCTGTGATTAAGAGCAATTAGAAAAAGTGTATAACCTTTAGATACCAAGGCCTCCTTTTACTATGACTACAGCCTGAAATAATCGCTTTGTGTAGCACTTGTAGAAATGCTTGGGCAGGAGATTCTTCCTAGGGTGTGTGCTGCCTCTGTGATGTTTGTTGTGCACTATCTTTAGGTAAGACTGGTGGGGCTCCACAAACTTTGTCTCCCAATCAGTAATGGACATTCCTGTTACAACCGGTGAAACTCTCTTCTGATGAATTCTCTCTTCTGTTGAGGAAATGCAGAAAAAGAGGCAAATTCTGAGATGCAGGATGTGTTATTTTTTCCATCGTCTTTAAAAATCATGGCAAAATAGCTGAGTGAAGCGTAGGCATTTCTTGGAAGCAAACAGTTGATCTTATGCTTGTTACTATGGTAGCTACAAGCCATCTTGCTGATTACTAGATTAACAGAGTGATTATATTTATGTAGTCACTCTTATCCCTAAAGATGTTGAACTTCCTAACTTCCACTGTATCAGCCACTAACCCTTTAAAATGATGACAGATGTTGTTCAATAAATTGCTTCAAAGAAACACTGTTTTTGCAAAATTGAAAAATGATACCTCAATGTACCTGTCATCTTACAATAAATACAGCATGAATGATAATGATACTCTGTAAAATGTTGATATCCCCCACTGAGGACTGGACCGTGATATTTTAAAGCAAACAGAATAGGTAACTCAGTTCACATGTGCTGCACTTTGCAGGGCATTATGTCTTCCCTGATTTACAAACTCTTCTTTTTAAATTGAGATTTTGAAGATGATGATGCAGGTGAATTATGTTGTTGTCACAGTACAATTTTAACTGTGTAGGCTTAATGTGGTAAAATTTAATTAAAAAGTCCGTGTGCGATGGCCCCATAAAATGAGGACTAAGTGTGAAATCTAGAAAGAAGTTTCATTGTGTTTTGTGTGCTGTGTATTTCCTGTGTGGTGAACAAAAGAGTTTTCATGTGCCGACAGGCTGGACATGACCTTGAACCAGCAGAAATCACAAATGAGTTGAAACCTTCAGTGAAATTCCATTGTCGAAATAGTATTTGTATAACATGAGGCAATACTCTTGTTACTGCAGCTGACTGAGTTCTGCTCTCAAAGCAAGCAGGTGGCCAACTAAAATCTGTAGCTTCTTTAATATTTTTTATCTAATCCAAAGATCAAAAGAACTGTTTTGCGAAATGTAACTTAGAGGTTTCAACCAAACAAAACCCTTCAGCACATGCTTGTAACAGTTTTCTGCAAGATGCTGTCTAAGCTGGCCTTATCTGTGTGTTCACCTATGATTGTTTTGTATGTTTCCTCTCTGTGGCTATCTCAGCTGGTTTAATTGAATCCACAGGTTGCATTTTACGCTTAGTTCACATGGTAAGTTGTTTTTGGCAGGAATGTTCTTTAGAGTTTTCTCTGAGTGTTCAATGGCCTGTGTCTGATTGGGGTCTTCAGATATTGCAGTAATACAGATAACATTACTATCTGAGGCATATTCTTCATCTGCACTTTTAAGACTAAAATAGCAAAGCTGATCTCATTCTATTAAATTTTCCACCATGGCAAGTAGCTGTTCAGAGGGAGATGCAGAAGGTCTAAAAGGACCTGGTCCTGGTGTTTGGACCCTTATAATTTTGGATATTTAGTTATTAATTTGATTTTTTTTAAAACTCCTATGGGCATGAGGAAGATTGTAGATATTTCCTCCCAAGTTTCTATGTCCTCACAGGCACAATCCTTGTTTCACCTCTGCTCTGTTTTGCAGGGTAGGTTTTGTGTCTCACCATAATTCCCTTCACTGCTAGAGATTTGCAGGATGTGGGGCCTTGTGTGGCGGTGGCCTCTGTGTCCTGTTTGAATCAGCTCCAAGATAATTCACATACTCCCTTGACTGTTAAATTGACTGCAGTGATGTTTATGCATGGCATCCATCCCTTTTCCTATGCTGAGAATTGTACTTGGATCCTGTTTGATTCTCATGCTGTGCTTTTTCCTCTGACATGACAAGAGATGGAGACGTCCTAGGGAAACGAACAAAGGTGACCTTCCATCCTCATGGGAGGATGCCCATCAGATGGGTCATTTCCCAGCAATATCTAAATTTGATTCAGGTTCACTGTAACGTGAGCTCTTTTCTCAGCCTGTCTTAACCTGATGATCAACAGTTTTGTGGGCTGTGGTATCTCTATTGTGACTGGAATAATTCCTGGGAATATGTAGTTATATCTTTAGGGATGGAAAGTGTAAATGGGCAAAGGTGTCCCAAATGAAGTGTGCACAATGAGTTGAAAAGTAACAGGCAGATGTAACAAGGAGTTACAGAGAAGAATCATGATTTCTGAGGTGGTAACCAGGTATTTTGTGAATCACTCCATCCTTATTTGCTATGGCTGACTTTTTCCCCCCCTCCCCCCCCTTCCCCCCCACCCCCTCCCCCCCAACCAAAACTAGCAAAACTCCATGGTTAAATCTTTCTGATCCTTCTACACTGGATATTTTTATTTTAAATACGGGTCTTAGAATTATTCTGTTTCTAATTAACAGACTTTTTTGTTGTTCTATATTGTTTACCTCTAAATTGCTCCAAAGTGAAAGAAGCTGTATTCATGAATCCAGCAATGTGCAGGGCTAGGATTTGCTGTATCATGGCCCAGAGGTGCTTAATTACTATGTAAGATTTTATGGAGTGTAGTACATGAAATATAGTAATGTGTTTTTTATTACATTTGCTTCTTGAAAATTTAAGGAAAATTAAATTTGAAGAAATATAGAAACACTTCTCATTTTTGCTTGCAATGATATTAAACTAATTATGCTTTAAAGATAATATATTAGCCCTTTCCCAAGCAGGAGACAGCAGGCTGGTCAGTCTAATCCTACAGGAGGACTTGCTTTGGTTGAATGAATTTGATTTTGATGCCTGTGTAGCCAAACTAAGACAATATCTAGTGTAAGCATACTTCAGTTGGTTTAAAACTGGAGTTTCCTGTCTGAATTCATTAGAGGTATAAAAACTAAAACTGCAAAACCAGCATGAAATTAGAAGCTGTCTCACACTTAGAGTTTTACATTTAGGCAGTTACATGGTAAAGCAGTAATGGGGGAAAGGTTTTTGTTTTGCAGTTCATCTTTAAGGAATGAACCATGTGTCATCCAGATGTTTTAGGCTTCTCCCCCACCCGGGATATGCAACTGTTGTGCTCATTATCACGGGTATGGAATCGCATATTAAAGGTAGAGTTGGCTTCTCAAAATTCAGCCTCTTTGTAGACTTGTGCATGAGCTTCAGTGGTTTATGTCTTGTTCTTTTTTTAAATTTTCTTTTTGACATGTCACAAATGACAGATAACTCGGCATGTCATTGAATGACGTAAAACATTATAGGAAACGGCAAATTCTTATACTTTGATGTAACATATCAAACTCCTTGAAATATAGGACAGATGTGCTCTTACTTATTTCTAGCGAGATGGTCATCAAAAGAAAAGGGGACCTTGTTTTGTGACAGTAGCTAAACATTCATGATTAATTTAAAGGGGTCTAAAATGTGGTTTAAAAGATCCCACTTTTAATTTTATTTTTTAGGCTTTAGTCACAGCTGTCACGACATCTGCTTAGTTAATTCGAAAAGGCAGAGCTTGCAGCATTTTTTCTGTTCCTTTGCCATGTTTCATTCCAGCAGTATCTGTGCACCTTCCAGGAGTGTAGTACTGGACACAGTGCTCTGTCCGGGCTTTGTTCTTTCATCTTCTCCCAAGGAAGCAATACCTATGCAGCAGTTTGACTTTTTTTAAGAGGGCCTTTTTGTGTGTGGCTTAAAGGAGGGGCGGGGGGGGGGGGGGGGGGGGAAAGGGTTTCTGTGTATTTGCTAGGAAAAGAAAGGTCAAGTGCTCACACATGAAATGGAAAGTGAATTTGTCTTCCTGGTGGTTACTGGATGCATATCATTTTTGGACCCATTCCCTCCCCAGTGTGGCTTTTACCATAAAATAAAAGAGCTACTTTGTGCAAGAAAAATGAAATTATTAGTTGTAAATTTATTTTAGATTTTTAGTTTGACTTTCAGATATTATGGGTCTGGGGCATGGAGCTGCTTACAGATAAATGGCTGACATTGTGAAATGGATTGAAAATTCTGTGGGAAGCCCATGGAAAGACTGGGAGGCCTTGGTTTGGCTACTGCTGTTCGGTCCCTTAATTGCTGCAGATAGGTGTTGCTGTGTGGCAAGGTGGTTGTTCCCAGAACAAAGCCAGCCTATGAACCAAACTGATAATTTATTTTGTGGTTGTTATCAGGACACTTTGCTAATACTTTCTTCTGCCTATCAGTTGCTTTCTATCCATGGTCAGATTTGTAGCATAGGAGTTTAGAAATGTGCACATATATAACAAAGAAGAGGTGGAAGTGTCTTCTATCTTGTTTGTATTTGAGACCACTCTGAGAGCCCTCTCCAGGAGTTAGGAAGAATTGCTTTTTGTGAGGATCTGTAAACAAGGTGGGTAAAGGCAACTCTATTGATCATATTCCCAAGAAACAAGGCAAAAACCTGCCTTGGGCCCTGTCACCTTTTAAAGCTGAAGGAGCAGTTGCCTCACTATTGTCAGCATCAAATACTCATGTGGGATGAGTTTGCTGTTCCTGTTGGAGGAAAAACTACATCTACTGCATTTTGTGTGGTGGTTCTTGCAAATAACCCCTGTGCTGCTGAGATAAAGACCAACCCTTTTCCAGTGGGTTCACTGGTTTCTGCAGAATGGGAACTTGGACTGAAAAACAGACAATGCATGATTGTAATGTATGTCATGTTCCCGAGTCTGAGGACAGAATAAAACATGGCTGGATGAGGTGTGAATTGGTGTTCGCCATCGCAGAAAATGTTGAATAATAAACTGAATATTGTCCCCACCCCCCTCAACACCACTAATATTTATGCAAATATTGCCTTTACACTGTTACAGATATGATGTTGGTAGTAGTGTCACAAGTTTTATCGAGTCAGATATACTGGTGCATTCACATGCTTTTCAGGAGCTGTACAAGTACAGTATTTTTCTTTATTTTTTAAAATCAGTCAACCAACTGAAACTATGTTATCAGTACAAAATTTATATAAATGGGGTTTGCATTTAAATTAATGACAGTTATTTTGCTTCTGATCATTTTAGCAGAAGCACCTGGAAAACAGGATAATTCCCAGTTTACATATTTGAAATTGGATACGATACCATGTTGGATACTCTTTTTGATCTTTACTATTGAGACGAACAAAGGTGAGGCAGGAACTGAAATGGGAGGGTTTGGGAGAGGAAATCTTGTAAGTGATGCTGTTCAAGAGTAATGGCTTGTGTTGTCTAAAGGCAGTCCTATTAAGTCGTTCTTGTATGTCTGTATAGCATATGTGACATTTTAAAATGTGACATGGGAGCACCACACGTGCTAATAATTAAATGAAGTGGTAGCTGCTTATGCAAGGTACATTTTGCAGCAATTTGCATTAACAACAGGCAGTGGAATGCTAGCCTCAGCAGGTAAGATTCAGGTGTGGAGCAGTTGGAAGTAATCAGAAAAATATGTTTATTTCATAGGCATAGCAATTTGTACAGAAGAAATGCAGAATGAATTATTTATAGATCCTGTCTTTTCTAATGATGCATTCCTTGCATGTTGGTTTGGTGTAGGATTAGGTATCTTCTGTCTCTTTCTAATTTTTTTCCTTAAAATTATAGATAATCTCACTACTAGCAAAAGTTTGTCAGGTCTTTGGCAAAGGGAATGTCCCCCCGAGCGTGTAACAACATGAACAACATCATTCCATGAGGTTTGGTGTTTTAATTCTAAATAGGAAAAGCCAGAAACCAAACACCACTTTTCTTCTCTTTTTGTAGCAAGTTTCAAGTTTCACAACCTTTTGTTAATCATCAGTATTTAGTTTCTTCCAAATCTATTGTTTACTCAGATTTGAACATCATTTTCTTCTTGGAATGATAGGATGATATTACATTTAAGAAATAACAACGTATAATTATTAGTTCTTTAATATACATATTGGTTTTATTACAAACCCATTGCGGCCAGTAGAACACCACCTGGTGTACTTTGAATAATTATTACTATATTATTTTACTCTAGCTTATGAAATTATGTGCTTGTGGTTTATGTATGTACGCCTCTAAATTCCTAAGATCTGGCCTTTCTTCACGACTGGAAGTCACTTTATTTCTTTAATTAATCCAAAAAGGCTAGTAGATTTTCATGTTTTAATGTGTTGTGTTCTGTTGTGGGAGGCAGTTACAGTAGAAAAAATTTCCTATACATTTTTGTTTTGTTCTGATCTGGCAGAGGAATAAAGGTTTGAATTCCAATTTACAAGTGTCCACACTGGGTCTTATGTGATTATTAAAATTCATTATAGCTTTACTAAACTTTTCTAGCCTAGGCCTCTCACACGTGAATAAGTTATTTACAAGTTGCTGTGTGTCAGCTGATCTATTGTAATTTTCCTGTGTTTTCTTTTGTCTGTGGTAAGCTAGTCAGGTTGACTGTTAACAGAGAAGAGCTTTCTATTAGCGCTTCTTATGTGGAGACAGAAAAAATACCCTTTGCATTTTAAAAAATGGAATGGAGAATGAGGCTGACTCATTCTCCTGTGGGATCCTCAGGATCTGTGGAATGTGTAACGTGGGGAATAAAACTGGTTGAAGACACATCTCTTGTAATTGGGATATGGAAGTTTTGCCAAAAGAAAATGTTTTGTAATTTTTTTTTCCATATGATTACTGAGAGAATTTCAGACAGCTGTCTCTGCATGTCTCTAACCCTCTTCTATCTTTTCTTCATTTCCGTCCACAGGGCATAAAAATATTTTTACAGAAAAACTAGTTTTACCCTGCTAAATGTTTTTCTTGAGCAGGGAAATGGGAAGAGAAAAGAGCCATTGAATATTCCAAATGAGAAAAAAAATGGCATCTTTAGGGACACTTCTAGAACAGTATCCTTAATATAAAACAGTATCCTTAAATACAGTGTGCATATTCTCTCAGCCAGCACTCACTGCTCTGTACCTGTTGTCGAGACCTGCCAGTCTGTCTCTAGCTCACAGCTGTTATTATGAAATGCAGTTCATACTATGTGTTTCCTTCATGTTCACTGCCACTTGCCCACTCATATTTCATTTAGCCAGTTAAGGTATCTTAGTGGTTTTACTAGGTCACTTCAAATGGAACAGGAGAACCAAGGACCTTGAAATGCCATAGAAGCTTCCCCCACCTAACCACACTTCCTCTTGAGAAATCTAAATATAGAGACTTGGTCTCCTTGTCTGTAACTGCTGCCTTAACCACAAGAACAGACCTGGATCCCAGAGCCAAATGCATAATCCAAGAGCCAGATCGTCAATGTGCGGTCGCTGTCCCAGGGAGCAGCGCCTCTTACCCCTTCCTCAGCGAAGTTCTGGCTTCAGAGACTGGCATCTCTCATGAGTCGCCTATAGCTACTCACTTCCCCCTCTGTTGTGCCAGCAGAGTTGTATGGGGGGCTGTGGTAACATAAGCAGAAAATAGAACTGGATTAGAATCTTAAGATTAATTAGCTTCCTGAGTATTGCAGAGATTGCCTTGGCCCCAGCTGAGGAGGTGGTACAAGCATGAGAGAGTAGTCTACACAGGGTCAGGAAATCTTTATGTGGGTACTGCCACCGAAAAACTTCCTGCAATAGTAGTAGCCCATTCTGTTAATTGCCTGCCCTTAGGTAGGAGACTGCTTGCCAGTAGCCCTCTGTGTCAGACAACCTTTTGACAACCAACCATTGCTTGTGTAGCCAATAACCCTAGTCTGGCTCTAGTCACCGTTTAAATGGGAAAAGAAGCTATATCGGAAGTTCTGTAGCAGAAATTCAGCCCTATTATGTGCATGTCCCACTTCCCTGAGTTGGAGAGGCGGCAAGTCCCCTTGCCCAGTCTGATAAATTGGTGTCTTCTGAGCACTGGAATAGTTTTTAGTGTGCCTAGAACGGAAAAAGGCAGTTGTTCCCTAATTCATCTAGTCCTGATGGAGATCATTGTTTCTCCTGGACTTGTAGATGCCTCTCTAATTTTTTCCAGCTATTATCAGCTGAGCTGGCTGCATGCTATCTAGCTTTGCTAGTGTTGAGCAATACTCCTGGGCCACCTCCCTGCCTGTATATGCCACCACCTCCTAACCTGCACTCCTGCACAAACTCCAGGTATCATATAATATTTACGTTGCTTATCTACAGTCAAGTGTAGAAGTTAAGTCTGAACTATTTAGGAAGCAGTACGGTATTCTGATAGCAGTACTGCTGTATTTTTAGATAGTAATGGTACTCAAACAGCCTAATAGACAGTTAGTGACCTATCTGTTGGATTTATGCTTGGATTTTTGCTTTATGTTGGATGTTGGATTTTTGCTTTATGGATTTAGGCCCTTTATTTCTTCAGATGTGGTCTCTTATTCAGCATATGAATGCATATATGGCTATATCCCTAAAATATTTTTGATTCTTTCCACTTCCTATTTGTGCAGGTCATAGTTTTTATTTCCAACACTGTGTGGAAATTCTGAGAAATTGGAAAAATTCACCAAATTTTTTAAATTAAAATATTATGCATAATGGTGTCAGTCAGAGACCTTGAAGAACCCATTTGAAGTCCACTTTAGTTTGTTGCATAATGTGGCCAAATAAGACTAGACAGAATTTTCCCGTGTTGGATCCTACAAGAGCTAGAGACAACAGTGACTGCACCGTAGTGGACCTTTATTGAAAGGGATACTGAATATCTGTCAAATAAAGAAAATTCCTTGTGGTCTTGCATCTTGCTGACTTCTGAAGATATTTTGTTTCATACTATCATTTAGGTTGGAAAAGACCTTTAAGATCATCAAGTCCAACTGTCAACCCAATGCCAACATGCCTCCTAAACCATGTCCCGAAGTGCCACGTCTACATGTTTTTCCTGTTGTTTTACTTAATGCCATTGGTATTCCAGGTTTGACCACGTGTCTAGAAGGCAGTGTGTTAGTTTGTCTGCTGTCTCCCAGGGGTGCTTGTGTGTTTGAGGTATGTGAGATGAAGCTCAGCTGGCATTTTGTTAAAGCTTTGCTTGCATAGATTTCTTTGCCTCTTGGTGAGTCTGATATCTCAGGTGAGGGTTGGAAAATGAATGTTTCTGAAAATTCAGCTTTCAGTATTTGCTAAAACTAATGTTACGCTTGATGGCACTTACGAATTACCCAGAAGACTGACTGTGCTTTTTTCCCCACTGAGGTCTTGCATGAGACCTTATTACTACTCACTGATCATTGATTCCAGTGGGAGAAGCTGACTTTGGAGTACTTGTTCTGAATGCAAACTGCAAGAGCTGTTAGAGCTACAGACTCCTATTTTACCTTTTACCTCTGATCATCAGTTTGAAATCTGCCTGCGGCCATTGCAGTGAGGAACAATTGTACAGTGAAAAGTGCATCCCCCAAATGGCAGATATCGTGCAGGTCTCAGACATGTGGAAATGGATTGTAGCTGCTTTTTAGCTTCAAAATCTGCAGGAAAACATTATCAGTGACACTGAAAAGAAAATTCAATTTGATGGTCTTGCTCTTTTTTAGTTTATTCTGGTGGTTTGCCAAATCTTGCTCTCGAAGGGGAGTTCTCAGGCCCTTGTGAATAAGGCCAGAGAGCTGAATTTCCTTCTGGGCCTCAAGGCAAGGTACCATAGCTTGTCGTGATTTGCTAATGGCACCATTAAGCCACTGTTGTTGTATTTGTAAAGTGTCTTGTGAAGCACTGCATGCAAGTGCTCTAAAGCAATTTATGGGAAACAGTATATCCACTTACAGAAATAAACATCCTTTTAAGGAGTAAAATGGAAAGATCATCAGTAGTTTAGATAAAACTGCAGGAACTCTACTTGGGGAGGGGTGTGGAAATAAAATATAATAAAAACCTGAGCATCCAATTGATTTAAAATTATTTACTGGGAGGAAACACACTTACTGTACCAAATGAAAATGTGTTTTCAAATTGTTGTTCAGTCTTCAAGGTCTATGACTCTAGCAGCCTGAGATGTGTGATGACTATTCATGTTTCTTCACTCAGTAAAGAATTCCATAAACAGTTTTGCAATTTATTAATATTTAGTTATATTGTTTATCAGTATTTTATTACTAACAACAAAAAAATAGCTCTCTTTGTAGAATTATAGAATGGTTTGTGTTGGAAGGGACCTTTAAAGCTTATCTCATTGCTTGGACCAGAAACGGTATGATAACATTGACCTAGTATTTCCCTTTAGTGGACGTAGGACTGTTTTAACCTTGGTTCAAAGTAGTAATTAACAGTTTTATATAAAAGAGTTATGCTTTGTTTTTCAAGTCAGTACTTGAGACCTGCTCATCCAAATGAAATGGGAAGAATTGCTTTACTTACATAGCACTATCATTGCTTTACCTCATCTTTCCTACCATCTGTAGTTGGGGAAAAAAGTGAGATTATAGGATCTGTATTAAATCATGAGTATGGTATTCCAGGCGACTGTAAAGGATAGAGCTATTTGGCATGCCTCTGTAACTACTAGACAAGCAGGGTACAGAGGAATATAATTGGTAACCGACTTGCTGCCTAGATGATGTTCTTTAATATGCTCCTGAGTAAAAAATATAAACTATTTTTGTGCTTCAATAGGCTTGTTTCCTTTCAGGAATTTAAAACTATTTATAAATTAGGTAAGAAAGGTATTAAAAACTTCAGAGAATGAACCAGGTTTTGCTGATCTTGTGTGAAAAGTTCTCTCTTAATATTCCATTTACGTGATTGCAGACTATGATAAAAACTTAATTAGTGTGATACATGTACAGTATTGTTACGTATAGGTAATGTACTTGCTTAATAGCTTCTTTATTTTTACCTTTATTAGTCATCTATTTGCCATGCAGTCCATGAGGAAAGGTAATGAAATACAATAAGGGTTGTATCCAAAGCTGTGGAAGGAAGTAATTAAACTTAATTGAAGTCATTTCTTTGAAGTATAATAGCAGATGCAAAGGACTAATTCAAAGCAGATTAGGCAATGCATGCTTTGAAATGCTAACCTGCAAATAGAGAAGTATTACCGTTATTTAAATAAAGTTATATGACACTGTCTTCTGAAACCTGAGTCTGGAGATCAGGTCTAATAATAGACACTTGGGTGAAGTTTTGATAAACGATGTCACTTCTGTTTCCTAATTTATTACATTCTGCCAGTCAGAAATGCAACCCCAGAAGTGCTGTTCACATCTTATCAAACTGCAACAGAACTGAGAATTAGCCAGGGCTATCCCTAAAGGTATTCTGTGATGGCAACGTCCTCATCAGCTGCGATAAGCCCTCAACTGGAAATTATAGGAAAAACTACATTAATAATTGTGAAATCAAATTACATTGTATTTAGAAATGTTACTTCTGAAGGTATAAGATTTCTTGTGTCTTTGTACTGTAATATTGTTAGGGATTTTAAAGGTCCAGTCAGTTTTACATCAGGACCTTAAATCAGGCTTATTTCTGCAATAAACAGGAAAACATACGGGTTGCTGTTGTGTAGGGGACTGAATAAGAAATTTGCATAAAAACCCAGGTAAGATAAAATTACTTTTTACAGCACGCATGCTTTATTTCTTTGCAGAACTGATGCAAATAGGAGAACCTTAACATAAATCTGAAAATTTGTTTTCTTACTCTTTAGTGCTTCAGAATTGTTAATTTCTTTCCACCCGCACAGTGATTCTAAATAAAAAGAGATGTCAAATATCTCAACTGACTAACTGCTCTGTCAAACTCCAAAGTAGCTAGGTGTGAGTACATCCTTCCTTCCCAGACCCACAACAGGGGAAAAATATTGGAGTAAGAGCTGTGAAAGACAACTGGCCCTCTCTGAATTTGGCTGATGGTTGAAGTGCTGATGGGCTGAGTGTGGTGGTAGGAACTGAGGAGAAAGCAGGGGCTGTCCCTGGCTGCATATGGATGGGGAGGGTATAGACTTCTGCAGCACTGAAGTGGTAAAATGGGATTAGCCATATGCAGACTGGGAGATTTCTACCATTAGGAAGTAATAACAGAATGATAGCCTGGGCTTTTTTTCTGTTTTAATTTCATTGTTGCTACTGAAGCACTAAACAAGTGTGGGTAAGTAGGGTAAGGTTTACTGCAGAACTGCTAGAGGGACTGCACTTCAAATGCTTTCTTGGGGTTAATTTGTATCTTAGACTGTTGGTAATTCCTGCCACAAGTGGGAATTTTATGGCAATGTATGCATAATGCAATAGGCTGTATCACCAGGTGTCTCTGATCTCTTTTCCTTGTGAGAGGGAGGAAAAGTTGGCTCCTCCTTTCTATGTTATAACACTAAATTTTTTTTATCTGTGTTGGTTGACAAAAAAAAAAAAAAAGATCCAAACAATTGTTTTGTTTGTTTGTTTCTTCTTCTGCTGAGAGAAACATTGTTCCATGAAAGCCAGCCGTGGGAGGGCTGGTTGGGTCACATACTATGCTCATGTAAAGGGATCTGCCGGCAGTGGTGCTCCTTTGCCATGGGAGCAGAACCACAGAGGGTATTGCTGCCTCTCTGAAAGCCAGAAATGGATTGCACCTGAGCTGTCTGAATAAGCAAGGTGCCTGAAGGTGTGTCTTGTGATGACAGCCTGTCATCTGCCTTAATTAAAGCCTCTCTTCAAAAGAGAGGTCTTTAACTAGTGTATGGATTTTTAAAGTTTGTCTCTTCCCTGGTAAATGTAGGCACCCAGTGGTGATCTGGGCTTGTCCCTGTTCTTTTCCTGCCACAAGTCAAGAGTAATTCTGAACTGTGACAAAGCAGATGGAAAGGATTTGTTAGATCAGTTGCTAGGAATGTGTGTCCCCTGTCCTCATCCCCTAAAGCAAATAGCAAGTATGTCTTTGTGTGTATGGGAAGTTGGTCTGTGCATGCTTTCTTTCTATAGGAACTGAAATTAAAAATGAAAAATCCCAAAGGCTGAGGTTTCTCCTTCGCAAAGAATAGTGGGAGGCAGATAACCACCCACTAATGCCCTAGTTGTTAGGAAAGAAAAATCTTATGAGGAGAATCTGAGGGAGCTGGGCTTGCTTAGCCTGGAAAAGGGTAGACCTAGGGAGTAGCTACTAGCAGTCTTCTACCTCCAGAAGGGTTAGAGAAGATGGAGACAGGCTTTTCTCAGAGGATAACAGTGGAAAAAACCAGCAGCCACAAGTTGCAATAAGGGAAATTCCAACTAAATATAAGGAGAAAAAATTTACACTAAAACTGGAGTAATACTGGCACAGGGGTTTGGCATATACAGCCTTGGAAATACTCAAAACTCAACAAGACAAGGCCCTGAGGACCTGATGTGACTTTGAAATGAGGCCTACTTTAGGCAGGAGGTTTGACTAGGTGATCTCTAGAGGTCTCCCAGTCTTAATTATTCTGTGATTTTATGATTTCTACAATGCTGCTATTCATAAAGATAATTGTAGTACACCATATGTAGCAGGTTCATTGAAACGTGTCTAATAGCTGTGTTAACAGAATCATCCTCACCTATGGGCAGGTCAAGCATTTTGGGTTCTCTCTTTAATCTTACTGAGGTGGCGTAGTGTTACCTCCAGAACGTAAAAACATTGGAAGTTTAATTATTTTACACGTAGAAGGCTAGATTGAAGTGCTGGAAATGGTGGCCCCTCAGTCATGAAGTAGAGGAACCCTTTACCAATTGTCTTAGGGCATGAATTACTGACTGGTTATCCTGAATGTAGCATTCTTGATCCTTTGTTAAGGTCTCTGCAATTAAGTGCAGGCTTCTCTTGAAAGGAAGTGCAGTTTGCAATACTCTTAAGAAAGCTTGAAGGATTGTATTTAGCAGCAAACTTTAATGTGCATGGGGGGTTTTGTCCTAGAGCCTAAATTTAATTTTTTCATGCATAATGCACTCAGTTGAGAATTTTCTGAAGTGGTGGAGAGCAACTCTTCTTTTTCTGCCTATGTTCGACCAGAGAGGAAAATCTATCTAAACCAATAAGCCTCTAGTAATTCAATAGTTTGTGAGAGGGTGAGTGCAGACTCAGTCCACCTCTTTTCAGCTCTTCTTTCTGCAGTTCACTGACTCATCTTGCCCTGTTTTTCCCGAAGGCCATATTTAAAACCTATATTCAGGGTTATTAACTTTTTTGCTTTATGTAATTGTACAAGAGAGACTACCTGGAGTGAGGTTTATAGCTTACTACTGATGTGAAAATTTCATGGTTTTTTTTTCACTATTAAGGATGAATGAGGGAATGTTTGATACATATGCCTTTAATAGAGCTAAGTATGGTGAACAGGAGTGATTTATTCCAGCTGGCTGTTTCTGCCAGAATCCACACCTTTCTTTGTTTCTCAAGGGTTGTAGTGCAGGCACAGTAAACTTTGAGTTCTGCCCTTCCAAACTGTGCATGGTAAGACTGTGCCATTTGCATTTCTCAACATTGTATGTTCTGCCATTCCATTAAAAATAATGTTGTGCTTAGACAACGTCCGCTATGTATGCCCGAACCTAGTCTTACAGGTTTCAGAGCGGTTGGAGAAGTGATTTTCTTTGTTCTTATCTTACATTTTTCTTGAGGATTATGATACAAATGTATTGTCAAACTATTTTTTTTCTTTTTTTCTGTTTGTCACTTGTTCACCATAGCTTAAAATCAACTGTTTGCTAAAACGCTTACCGATAAAGTTATTCTGGAATGTCTGTAGGAAACAAAGGTCAATCCACTGTAAAGTGAATCCACTCTAACATTATGGTCACAATTCTTTACTTCAGTGTGGTTTTGGCCCTCCTGGTAGCAGTACTTATTTTTCATCTGGAAAGGTTCAGATGACCATCCTACATCTAATACGCTGCCATGTTTCATCATTTTGGGTTCAAGGCTAAACTGTAGATGTCGAAGGCTTTGGATCCTCGGACTCCTGAAGTAAACGACGCGTTTTTGCTTTGGTACAACAGTGGAAAACAAACACACAAGTTCTAGAGTTTATTGCAAGCATCCCACAACCTAGAATCGATTTTATTACTGGGAATATTATTGCAGGCCCACTCTCAGTGGCAAATATGCACAATTTTAAATCGATTGCTGTTTGCAAGTCTGGCCTAGAATGTGTGCGTTTGAATGCATGTCTATGTTCTGGTGGACAGAGGGCAAATGTAACTACTGACTTTGTATCTCATATCCTCTGTCTTTCTGGATTTAGTTTCTGGCTTTTCAATACTTCCCCAGTTCCTAAATTTTCTTTCTTAGACTTTGATATGGACACAATATTATTGACACTTTCTGAGTTTGATAGACTGGAGGCCATAAGTGGATTACTAAACATAACTAGAATAAAGCTGCATTTTCAGCAGTGCAGACCACCATATTAAAAAGCAACAAAATATTCCAGCTTTTTCAACTGAAAGGTCTGTGTTCCAACTTACAAAAGCTGTAAATAAACAGTCCTTTCTGTCAGTTTGTTGGTTTACTTGCTGTCACTATGCTTAGTGGATCAGAATTCTTTCTGCTCTGGCTTAAGGCAAAACTTCCTGTTGGGTTCTCTCCTCTGGAGCTATAGCCAGAGATTTTGATACTGCTTTTTGTCCTCTCTCCAGAATCTTTTAATATGTCCTTTTAATAAAGGTTATAAACTAAAGGACAGCTGAAACAGCTCCGTTGCCTTTATTAACTTATACCTGGATTGAACAATACTGTTGTCTTTTTCAGCACCCTCGGGTATTTTAAGGGATAGTTACTAAAAGAAAAAATTCTGACACAGTAATAAGCAGAGACTGGACATAAATCAGAATAATCTCCTGTCTTAAATCCAGTTTATTCTCTCTTGTTTGGTTTTTATCTAAGCAAAACAACAGTTTGGTGTAATTTGCCAAGTGGTTATATTAAGCACAAGTCTAACTTGGCTGTCAAGGACAGTATCTCAGAGTGGTCTTTTTGAACAATCTGTTGCTTTCTGAGCTATCAGGTTAAATTTAGAATCCAGGAAAATAGGAGACTGCAGATATTTTATTTACATTTTTTTTCTAATGGAATAAGATATTTTTTTCACTGCAGATCATTTCACAGCAACAGAAACTTCTGATCAGCCACAAGAATTTGAAGTCTCAGTCTCTTCTATTAATTTGAATTTTTCTTGTTTAGGCTTTTGCATATTTCTATGAAACTTGTGCGAGGTCAGCTCTGACTGCACTCAAATGGGATTAATTAGTCTGCTTTCTGTGAGGCTTGACCTATACTGCCCAGAAGAAAGGACCTTACTTCTTTTTTAAGCACTGCTTTTTACAGGAGTATCAAAACAGAGCAGTGTTAAAAGTTTAAAAAAATAAAAGTTTAAAAAACTGCTGCTCTGATAACTCTTATTCAAAACTGTTGAATCATCAGGATTGTCTTACTGTAGCAACGACTTCCCAGGGCAGATATGTGAAGGATTCTTTAGTTTCAGTAACGAGTCTACTGGTGATCCTGGTGTAGGGAATTTGGTTTGCTTTAACCATTTTACTAGCCATACAGGAGTCTGGAGCCATATTGTGTTGTTTTTGAAGTAAACTGCATTCTCTAGAAGACAGAGTGATTTTAATATGATTTTTTTTTTGTTGAAATAGGAAAAGAATAGGGAGAGAATGGTGCTGGGACAGAGAAATAAATACGACAGGTATTTTGAGCGGTACTGAGTCACCCTGCAGAGGTGTTGCGAACAGGCTTGGGTGCTTCTACAAGCCAGAATACATTTCCATGGTATAAATGATGCAGCACAGAGCTCCTTAAAAATGTAGCAGATAAACTTTGTTGCTTTACATATTTTATCTGCTACCAAAAACCAGGTTGCAGGGTAAAGTGGCACAAATTAATTAACATCTGCAAGTGTTTACTGGAGTAAGAACGAATAGAATTGAATTCCACAGAGCTTCTGCCATTGTTGAAGCTGCAAAGTAACAAGCTAATGCCCTGCGCAGCATTTCCAAGCAAAAAGCATAGCTTAATTGAAACCAGGTGTAGTGACAAAGCTATGTCCCAAGGCCAAGGTGGCAGGAGTCAGTAGTCAGAAAGTGTAGCAGTGGTTGCACCTGCATCTTTTCTTTCAGGACATTAATGACATTTGAAGAATCAAATTATTACCTGCAAATCATAATTTTACAAAACAGGAAAAAGGTATTTTATTCTGCCTTACTTGATGGAGAAAAGTGGTTGTCCTGGTTAACTTTTTAAGCTGCTTGAAAGTGTTGAGACCTTGATTTTTTAACTGTAAAGTAAATGTCCTATTTAAAGGTACTGCACCGAGTCCCGTTCTCACACCGAGTCCAAAACACTGCTCACAGTGAAGACATAAATACTTGTAGAACAGAAGGTAAGCTTTGAAAATCTGCAAGTGAAACTAGCAAGTCTTAAGGTAGTTGCAAAACTTCAAAGACATGTTAAGAACCAGTCCCATGTTTTAGAGGATCCTTCCGGGACTGAAGAAAGCAGGGGTTTTACTCCACAAGTCCCAAGAGGCATAGTGCTCATGTAGTGTTTCTCTGTCTTGGCTGTTCAATTTTGCTAGATATCCAAACGCATGTCCTCTCTGATGTTTTCTGTCTTAACTCAGAATAGCCTATAAATTGTTAATACATTCATCCTAATCTATGAAGTAGTTACTGAATAGAAGACTGGTGCTATTTCAATAGCTGTGAAAATGTATTTGTTTTGAGGGATGCATAACTCGGAATAAATGTTTCATTAAATGTGTTATGAATGATTTATTTAACAACTAGAGCAGGTCAATAATCTTTAAAATTAAATTTAGTGGGCTTTTTATTAAAGGTTGCCTGTTTCAGTGGTGAATAGTTTAGTAAGCATGTGGTGCTATAGACAGATGCTTCATATAGACTGTTATGAGTACTTTATTAAATAGCTAGTCAATAGCTGCATTTAGCAAATGAACTTAATTTATTGTATTTATTTTTTCCAAGACTTGCACAGTTCATTATAAATGATTTATTGAACATATGTAAACCAGTTTAGTAAGCTATGTTCTGTCTCTTAAAATGAATGCATTGCTAGTAGGGCTTGGTATTGCTAACGCTTTGTAAATTGTTTGTGCAGTGTTTATAAGTTACTGAAACATAATCAAAAAACGTTTATTTATGCACAGCCCCTTAGAAGTCATCATGGATGACTTTTAAAACATTACATTCAGTCTGTAGCATATGGTGCTTTCTGTGGTTCACACTTACTGGTAAAAGCAGTTTGTGGCGATTTGCCCCATATACTATAGTATTGTTTTCTCATGTAGCAACCATGAATTCAACGTTGCATGTGGAAAAGATGACTGTAAAACCTACTTCGTAGGAACCATCCATCTAGGAAAACAATGTATGTGGCACTGTGACATTCTGAAAGTTATCCTGCCTCATATTCCAGCCCAAGATGGTTTTTGAGTCTCCATCCCTGGAGGTATTTAAAAGAAGGGTAGACATGGTGCTTGAGGATATGGTTTAGTGGTGGACTTGGCAGTGATAGGTTAGTGGTTGGACTCAATGATCTTGAGGGTCTTTTCCAACCTTAACGATTCTATGATTCTATGAAGATAGGTGCTTGGTAAGTTTTAAGACTGATTTGGAGGTGGGTTGTTATCTTTTTCTGAGGGTTGTTTACTTTTCTCTTTTTATGTAACATGCCTGTCAGCGAAGAAGAGTTTTTCTGCTTTACTGGCTGGAGCAATCTTTAGTTAGAGAAAGAATAAATAGGGCATATTCCTCCATTAAAGCTAACCTTCATGGTTGTTGCTAACATTAGTGGTAGCTGGGCTGTGAATATCTGAAAGTGCTAGTTTGTCTGGCAGAGTTACACTGGTGGAGGAAACAAGAACCTAGAGCAGAGAAACTACTTATAGAGAGAAACACAAGCAGAAAATGGGACTGGGAACTGCCTGGTGACTGCTTTGGGCCATGGTCCTTATTCCTTTCTAGCACTCGTGGTTTTCCATTTCCTTTTCCAGCAGTGTCATGAATTAACATGTTCAATTTTTACTTTCCTTGGCTGACCCTCAAACTATTTTGTTTCTCAGCCAGTTGGTCTCATCACCGTGCCATTGTGCCCTTATCTCACTGTGGAGGCTAACTAGGTCTGATTAAAGCTCTGTGAATAGGATTTTGTATGTGGGGCTGGCATCTGAAATAGAGCTTTTAAGCATATTGCGGATGCAAAAAGCATTTTTGTGGACATCATAAAGTCACTGAAAGGCTTTGACTGAGGCAAGGATAAAGGACTATGGAGCCAAGTACAGGTATTTTAAAGCAGCCTATAAAACAGAAGTGTGATTTTTTTTTTTTTCTATTTTGATTGTTGTTCTGCAAAATGGTGGTATATCACACGTATAAATAATTAATATAATTGGAAAGCTTAGCTGAAAGTACCTTCAGAATGTGCAGCTGAATGTGGATTGTCCCCTGGATGTTTTTGGTTTTGGTTTTTGTTTTTAAACAAACCAAAATATGATGACAATTCATTCAGAGTTGTAGTATGGAAATGTAAACAAGTTCCAAAATATTTTCTCAAGGACTATATCTGGAGAGCGCACTAAAAAACTGGAAGTATAAGATGTTATACTCTGTGCGTGACAGAAGAAATAAGAGTAAACCTGAGAAATATTTTTCTCTTTAACTGTGCCTTGGAAGAACAGGGAGGCAGCCGGCAGTGGTAGCATTGGAAGCATCATGTGTTGCACTGTTATCATTACTGGCGAGGAGTATGCAAGAGCAGGAGGTTGCTCACTCTTTCACAGTCAACCAGATAAAAGTGAAGATGCTTGTATTGGTAGGTTATGTTAGAATACAAAGCACAGGTGGGCAAGACGAATCCAGTTCTGAACACCATTTGGTGCTCAACAAGTGGTTTACAATCTATAAATTTAAGCCGAATAATGAGGTATTAGAGATTTTTGCCTCCGTCCTGTGGTTTCTCAAAAAGCTCCAAAAATGACAAACCAGTGCCATCATAATTGCATCAACTAATCACTGTGTGTTTGTAGAAGCTTCTTCGGTAGCTTTTGCTCTCCTTTTAATTTTCCCTCTTTTTTGCATTTCCCATAAGTAAGCAGTTGCTGTACAGTCTTTCTAGTACAGATTTCCTGCGTCCTTTGTTAAACTAATGACTCTAGACTGTGGTGTCCTGAAATCTACCTACAGAAAAGTGCTTTAAGTACAATAACATTGTAAAAGACTGGATTGCTCTTCCAAGTTAATGAGTTAGCTCAAGCAAGGAGGGGAAATACTCTCTTGCATACCTCTGAATTCTAGTTTAGCTGCACTATGATGCCTGCACGTGGGAAATAATTAGAGCTGTTGTTGTTTGTATTAGTCATAATTTGAATTAATCCATGACATCCTGTTCCATGCCTGGTATGCTAAAGCAAAATGTCCAGACTTAGAGAGTCTGATACCAAGTCTGGTTATGCATGTGCAAGGCTGGCTTGCTCTATCCTGACTCCTTTCCCCCTGCCCCTCCTGCTGGAATGTAAAGGCTGTGTTAGGTGACTTGGGTGCATTCAGAGTCTTTAGGACCCCTTATTATATTCCAACATGTTAATTACTGACTGAATAGCCCAGTAATTTGGCTTGTTAAGGTTCAAAATTAATTCTGCCACTTCTCCTCCCAGCTATTTTCTACTGCTGTCAGAAAAATCTGCTTTCTCTCTGATTCAGCAAATTAATATGCAAAACACTGAAATAATTTTCTCTTCGGACAGTGACAAGACAAATACTGTAAATGTGCACTGGCCATGACAAGCATGGGCTTGAGCCAGAGCTCACAAAAGTCAATGGAAAGAAGCTCATTGACTGGACTGTGTCTTAACTTAATCCTTTCGCTAGCAGAAAAGGGAATGGAATCAATGCGATAATAAGCCATGTGTGTCTGATATTGCATGAAAAAATATTTGTGTCTAATATATTAGGAGATTTGTCAGCTTGTGTTATCAGCATTGTCAACACTACTGTGTGTGCACCGTTCTTTTCAATGCTTCACATTATTTGGGATGCTTTGGGTTAGATTTAGCCTTGTGGGTTAGAATCATTTCTCTGCATCCATCTCAGAAGCCTCTGATCCTTGTTTTATGCTCCTGCCTTGCTTTCTCCCTTTTTTTTTTGACTGTGTGATATTGACAGACGTTACAATAAGATTCTTGTTTGATACAGGCCTGTCTGCCTAGCAGCTGTTCTCACTTTCAATTTGATTTTTCAGCCACTTTGCTCTTTTCCCTGGATCTGGTTTTTCTATTGCTCACCATGTTTCTATCAAAAACAGACAAAAAGCAAACCCACCCCCACCCTCCTGAATCCTGCTTTTTTACAATGTGGTAATTAACTAGGTTGGTGATGTCTTGGAGAAAAGGCTCTTTGATTTCTGATGGTAGAGACCACACAGGAGCGTGGTAACTTCCATCATGTGAAAGCTCTTGGGTCCCATTCCATACAGTATAATGGTAAAATCTGTATTGTTCCCATTTGTCCAATTTCTAGTAGATGTGTGTCTGTGTCACAACAGCTTCCTTTCTGCTATGGCACAGCCCAGAAGATTGCTGGGCTAATATAACTAACAAGAAGACCTACTGGCTAAACTAAGAGAGTCAGTCTTTTTGGGTTATGTAGGACACATCTCACAGTAACTGCAATCTCTGTTTTCTGTTGGTTGTTTTTTGTGTGTTTTTTTTTTTTTTGTGTTTTTTGTGTTTTTTTTTTTTCTCTCCAGTCATCTGTCACCCACTTTTGCCAGACACTCTTGATGGAAGCAGTTGCAGGGAGAGTAGGGGGAACTGATCTGGTTTTTTCCTTTGCTAACCTGCTTCTGCCAGTCATGCATCTGACACGTTGCTGTCAGAAGAACTGGAATCCAGGCCCTGAATCTTACAAATGAAGAATATTGACTGAAAAGACTAATCAGTTCCAGAGACTGCTCTATGGATATTTTTTTTGTGGTTTGCTACTGTCCTCCCCCAGGGAGTCTGGTTAGAGGCGTGAGGAGGTGTCTAAGATAGTGGCTCTCCAAACCCAGTCTGCACTGTTAATCAGGCAGCTGAAGAGGAGCCACATCCAGATTGCTGCCAGATGTTTGTCTCTGCACAGATTTTCAAGCTGTGAAGCCAGGTCCCTGCCAGGACTGATAAGGCTAAGCATTAAATATTGGAGATGGCATCATGTTGGCCCAGAGGGTAACATTTCAAAAGCTTGTCATGCCCAGGATTTTAAAAATTCTTGCAGGATTGCTGGGACTCGGTCTCATTTTTGAAAAGCAGTTTAAGCATTTGGGCACAGGATAAGAAGCATGCTTGGAGCCCGATTTCTGTTTCTTTGATATCAGTGAGAATTCAGGTCGTAGGAGTCTGCGTGCTATTTTGTAAGGATCCCAAGGCCTCTGAGTTGCTTTTCAAGTATCTTTACTGAAGTGGTGTTTATTTTGAAGGAGATAGTTTAAACAGGTTCTTGTAGATATGACGAAACATTTTACAGCTGCTGTGTGGGGTGCTCTGAGTACTGAAACCTGGAGATCTGAGCCTTCCCTTTCCCACTTCTTTGTAGGTGTGTTTTAGGGCTACCAGCAAGTTATTGACCCCTTTCATGTTGTAAGCAGTTCTAGTCCTGTGCTCACGCAACATGATGCTCCGATTCTCATGAGGACTTTTGAATATTGTTGTAAAAATAAGGATGAAAATTATACTAATGCATGTATAAGAGTGGCTGTGAAAAGTGAGACCAAATGCCTACTTGTCAGAAGTAAAAAAACAGAGAAAGCGTCAGACAGTGCTTCCCCTGCTCTCTCCCAGCTCTAGCAATTTAGAAGGAGAGGCCCCCTGAGCCAGCCGTGGTTTCCGTTTACTCCATAACAAAATTCTTTTGTGCTTGCGCTGTCTTCTCGTGAACACATGTAGTTTTATTGTGTACTACAGCAGGGATAAGCCACACGCACAGAAAACACCTCTAACTTCACTTGATGCCCCCTATTTCTTTTCTTGAAAGGGACAATGAAAAATTACTCCTCCTTATCCTCTCCATACCACTCCAAATACTGTTCCCCTGGCTACTTGGGGAAGGAAGATAGATATTCAGCATAGCCTCTCAGCGCAGCCTAACGTTACATGAAGTGAAGCTCCTCTTTCACTAAATGACTTAGTTTGGAAACTCTGAATGTGGAAAACTACAGTGTTCTGTGTGACTAAACATGGCACTCATCTGGTTAACATCTCTAGATGTTCTGTAGATCTGTTGGTGTGCTTTAAAGTCACAAACGTGGCCATTAGAGAGGTGAAGTAATTGTTGCTGTGTTAGTAACCTGTATTCTGATTACCCGAGCAACAGCCTGGGAGACAGGAATTCTTGCATTGTAATCCTTCTTCAGGTTATTTTCCCAAATGTGAGCCAATGTGCTTGTATTCACTTTTCTTGCTTTTTAAAAAATTAAATTAATTTAAAAAATTAAAATACTGTTTAAAGAAACTCTTACCATAAGAATCAATGAGCCAGCATTCTGTAAACATGTAAGAGCATTCCTTAAGGAATTTTGCTACTGCTATTTTTTTGTTTATTTTTAAATGTTAGTATTTTTGATAATGCTGATGTTTAACTCTTCACATGCATGCCGGCATTCAGAAGACCTAGTAAGTAGTATAGAACTACAAAGGCAGTGTATTACATTTAAATATTAGTGAATACTTTAAAAGGTACAATTCTGTTGAACACTTTTGCAAGTAGTGTCTGCAACCTTCAAGATGTCTCTTCAATTCCCATTTTGGTTGGGAAGATGGAATTGTGGCATTTAATAGTTTAGATACCTCAGTGCTGGACATAATAAAGAGATAAATATAAATATCTGTTGCCTGTGAGCAGTTGTTCATAGCCTCCTGTTGTCTAGAAAAAGATATTTATATTTTCTCATCCTTTAATGTCTTAAGGGATTTTAAAGGATGTCTTAAGGGATTTTAGTTTCTAAGTGTTCCAAAACCTTAAGCTTTCCAGACAACACATAGACATTATCAGGCATATAAGGAAAATTAAAAACTTCTGCTGTGAAATCAATCCTTAGTACTATACCCACTAGTATTGGATCACATCCCTGGAAGAAGAGTTTTGTTGATGAGAAATACAGTCCAGAAACAAGGATGTTGCAAGGATCTCTGAAATAATGCAGAAGGACTGTAGTTAACTGACCAGATCTGTCTATATACTTTTTGAAGCTCCCCTGACCACAATAAATATTCTCCATTCCAATTGAATAACATGGTATAGCTGTGCATTTATTTTAATACCATGGCAAGTTTAGGTTTATTAAAATATAGCTCTAGACCAAGGAGAGGCATCTTCCAATCCCATCTCTATGGATGGGGTCAAGTGACTTGACTACTATTGGTCTCAAAATTTTTATCTCCTGTCCCTAACAGAGGACAATGCAAAGCTGGGAAAAAAAAACTCCCTCCAAAATCCACAGAAACAACATTAAAAAAACCCAGAAAAACTCAAACCCCAAACAAATGTCTGGGAAGTTTTGAGAGAATAGCACAAGATCAGTGCAAAGTAATAGCATCTTTCCATCTTGCTTGTGAGCAGGCTAAAGATCTTTTTCACAGGAGTCCATACAGAGCAGCATGGTTTAAAATAGTATGGAACATATAAAAATCTTTCTATTACTTAAATGTCTAAACTTTTCATTGCAAGGTGTGACCTAGATTTCTCACTTCTTGCCTACTCCAAAGCTTTTCTCCATGCCACATAAAATGAGGGTTCAAGAAAATCTGCCCTTTAACCTGTCCTTGCGATCCAGATTGCTTTTGGAGGAGTTCTAGAGCTGTCACAGGTCTTCAGATGAGGAACAGTCAGCAGGACTCTGCTTTGCACAACAGGCTTTATTGTTTTGCTTTCATGTGCTAAGCAGAACGAACTCCATGCTGACAAATGCAGGAGCCTTTGTACATACTGTGCTTAGGGTTCAGAGCTTTTCTTTGGTGGTGTTGTGGGGGCTGCTCTTTGAGCTACCATTTTTCCACCAGAAAATCTTAAAGATAGCTGTAGGTGGGCATCCCCCACCAAAAGCACACATAAGCAATTAACTGTAACTTGTAGGTTTAGCTGGGAGGGTGGGAGAGCGGTGGGTGTGGTATTGTTTCCATGTCGTGCTTAAGAATTGTTAAAAGGCTGTAGGGGCCAGTTAGGACATAAGTATATAATTGGGATTTTCAGTTATCTCACTCAGTTCACCTTCCAGGACAGGGAATCCTTGAAGGTACTCAGAGCACTAACAAAATTCCAGTAGCTGATGTTCTGTCAACAGCCCTATTAACAGCTCTGATTTCTGAAGTTGTGATCAGTGTGAGATCCGCAATATTCATGCGGATTTGTACGTCAGTTGGAGCTTTGTGCCCAGAGAAGTTGAGCAGAGACTGTTCAGAGCAGTTCCACAGGGCGGTCTGTAATCCTTTATGTGAAACAGGATTGAAAGGTTTTATGTTCCTGCTGCAGCAGGAAGGAAAATGAACTAATGCATATTATTTCTATTTACTGTGTGTCTTAACTTGTAAGTCTTGCATTGTTTCTAGCCAAGGGAGACCTGTCTGCCCTAGTAGAAATGTCATAACTCTGTAAAATACTGGACCTAATTCTATTAATCTTGAGATCATGTCAGAGAAGGTCTTGGTAAATATTTACTTATAGCTCCAAGATGGCCGCATTTATTTATTTATTTATTTTCCTCTGCAAAGTCTTATTTGTGCTGTTTCAAGATAAACTCTCTAAGTAGTTTGTTGCATGTAGGATTTGGAAGGAGGCTATTTTCCAGATAACTTCTGTATTTCCACTTGGCAGCTTTAATAACGACCTTTGTCCTAACCGGATCTTAAGCTTTTTCTGTAATTCTTAACAATTGAATGTTTCAGTCTTTGGGGCATTCTGACTTCCATTCAGTTTCACTGACCTAGATTTTGCTGGTTGGGATTGATTGCTGGGATGATCTAAGCTGCTGTCTACTAAAGCCTTAAATTCCCTCCTTTTTATAAAGGGAACATTATTTCTTAACTCCTTGTTTAGAGTATTGTCAGGAGAGACAAATTCAGGTGGTTTTTAACATCAATATTCCTTCCTGGGGAAGTGATCCAGCTTGGATTTAGCTTAGAAAATAAATAAAAGTGTAAATTGAATTTGCTGAGGCAGCAAACCTACAAGAGATGTGACAGCTCTGTGCCTTGTGCTGCAAGAGACCTGAGGCCAGGGAAATTGTTCTTCAGGCAATTGGGATGTTAACGGGTGACAGTGGCGCTGCTGGGCTTTAAAAATGTTAGAGAAAAAAGCAGTGGGTGCTGCTTGCAGTGTGCTGTCAATCCCCGAAGTCCTGGAGGAATGTTATTGTGGATTTGGAGATATGCCAGAAGTGCTGTGTGATGAAGGACACCTTTTCTCTTTTCTTTTCTTTTTCTTTTCTTTTTCTTTTCTTTTTCTTTTCTTTTTCTTTTCTTTTTCTTTTCTTTTTCTTTTCTTTTTCTCTTCTCTTCTCCTCATCTGCCCTGCCCCACCCCCTCCTTTTTCTACTGCTGAAGCTGTAAGGGGAATGGGAGCACTCAGCAGCTGAAACCAAGTCGCAAATTATCATGTGGGAAACCATTGCATTTCTTATTTTTTTGCCTTTTTTTTAGTGTGCTTTTCCTCCTTTTTTTTTTTTTAGTTGTCTTGTCTCAAACTGTAAGCAAAAGCAGGGACCCATTTTCAAAGGTATATTAAAATATTGCTATAACTCTCAGGTGACTAAATACCTCTGCAAATAAAATGTGAAAGTTCTGAGGACATGATTTACAGTTTGCTAAATGGATTGAATTTCTGGCTTATGGAAAAAAGCAAGATGATAAATTCACTAATAAAAAATGAAGTTGTACTGTTTCTGTCAGACATAATTTGCATATGCTGTTATCTGCCTCTCGGTGTTCACATAGGGATCACTAAATGTTACTATTACCATGGTCTGGAAGAGAAGCAGGTAGTAAAGGACAAAGGATATGTGTGTGAGAGAAAGGTAGGTAAATACTTTGGCTGATCTCAGCCCACTTCTGGCTTACTTAAAACACTGAAGATCTGAGTACAGAGAAAAGACTGTTGATGGGTTAACAACTGCACTCACGCTCCGTTAGGATTCCTTCCTTTTGCAGGATGAGAGGAATGTCTCAGTGCCTTGGCTTATGGCCAGCAGTGCTAGTAGTTATCAGAAGATTTAATGAAATCTCCTGTTATTAAAGCAGGACTCTGGGAAGGCAGGGAGTGGGTCTGGCATGGAGACACTTGTAAAATGGATAGCACCTTTTGTTATAAATAGCTCTTAACACACCTTGGTGTTTATGCATTGTACTTTCTCTCTGGGAATCGCACTGGTGACAGACATGCCCATATCACAACATATTCTAGGGAAGCTGTGTGTGTGTTGTTTTTCATTAGATCCAGTCTGTGTACACTGATGGCTAAAGCTGATCATGTTCATTCTGATCTAGAAGAGCCCATACTCAGTCGCAGTCGCAGTGGTCTTCCATCTGATTTTCGTGGTTAGCCTCTTGCATGAAAGGGTGTCTGTGCAGTAATTTTGGGTTTTGGTCTGGTTTCATTGCCTTTTTATAAAGGTGAATATCAACAATCACAGAACTTGCATTTTGTGTAGCCTTTCTTAACCCTTTACCAGTGTTCTGCAGCATGACAGTCTATTTAACTCTGTTGAGGATCGTTAAAGCAGAGTTAGAAGTACTGTTGTTTCATATTTGGTTTTAGCTACAGTTTTGCCTTTTTAGAAACTTTCTTCTATAGAAGCGTCTTGAAGCACGAGGAATAAATACAGGTAGTTGCCCTTCAGTAGGACAGCTTAACATTCTAGTTCATGTGTGTTAAGAATTTTCTTTACAATAGAAGAAATGATTGCTTGTCATTTCTCTTTCACTTTTAATGGATCGTAATGTTTCTAATAACAGTACATTCTCAATGATATCAAGGTCTTTTTAGTGTTTTGTCAACAGCAGAGCTAATCACATGAAGATTTACTTTCTGATATCTGAGAAGAGACAAAAAAAAAGAGCTGAAAGACAAAAAGCGTAATTTTTAAAATAAATAATAATAAATACAGCTGCTGGAAACATACAAACCTGACTTCAGGTCTCCTTATTACATGTCTACATAGGGAAAGAAGTCATCAGTGCTATGAAGTCTTTTCAGTCAAACCTGAAGTCTTGCAGTGCAATTTAGAGCCTATTGTTAATAGTATTTAATGTAATGGTGTGGTGGCAGGTAAAATTTTGAACGACATCTGTTGCTAAAAGATTCTATCATTTTGAAGACTTAGATGTTTGCTGGGTCCTAATTCTGCTGCATTTTCAATTGTTTCTCCATTCATATGATAATCAGGCTGCTCACAGTTGTTAATTATTACCACCGTTGTTTAAAGAATACGGAGAGCAAAAGCATGTCTGTGGCCAGAGCTTTTAGAGATGTAAGCAGTAAGATGATAAAACTCATAAAATTCACAGCCCATCATGTGCTGTGGATAATGATTAGAAAGCAGCTAAGCCTTTCTTGTCAACCTTCTAGCTAAAAGGAGAAGTCTGTGTTTGTAAGCAACATGCTAGAATCTTAACTGAGAGATGAATGTCAGCATTTCCATAAATCTCCAATTTAGAAAATTAAAATACTATGGGGACCATAAAGGGCTGAAGCTGATGTCTAGTTTCAGTTCTGTGCTGCTACAAAAGACAGACTGTCAAGGACATTCAGTTTAATTGCTAGGGGAAGGCAAGTACAAAATTAAAAGAATGAATAATGGAAGTGATGAGGGTTTCATGTTCTATGTGGATTCAACTTGTAAACTCCTTTCCTGTCCCTTTCTTCCTTCATCTTTCTACCTTTGCTTTAGGTTTTTCCATCTGCCTTTCTCCCTAATTGTTTTTACCCACTCTTCCTCAGTAGCTCCGAGTCTGCTCTACTTTTGCTAATTATGGCAGCTTTAACAGGCAATATGTGCATTTTCCCTAGTAAATCTGGCTTCACTCTGGCTGCTTGAATTTGTGGCTTTTAATGAGCACCTGTCAATTTGAAATCTGTGGCATTAGCCAATATGTTACCTCCGGGCAAGTGTCTGTGATTCCTTTCAGTTTTCATCTTCCTCTGTGCCAAACGATGATTTTCTACTGACATTCTGGTGTAAATAGGCCATTATTTTCTGGAAATTTCCCATTGCAAACTGTCTGATTTGAAGATGGACAACAAAAGGCAAGCTGAGCCCCCTGCTCGCTCACCTCTTGCGGTTCTAGTCACTTTTTTTTTTTTCAGTTTTCTCCTATCAGCTTGAAAGTGTTGGCTGGCGTTTTCTTATTCTTTTTATTAGGGTCTGGTATGTGTCAGTGTTGCAGCCCGGAGGAAGTATCACTCCCGCAGAGCTGAGTAGGAAAACACTGGAGGAAACTGTATTTATGAGACAAGATATGGAATAGATTATTTTGCACTGATTTGGCTTTGACTTTGCCTGCTCATGTGTTCATGACTATAAAAAAATCCAGTGAAACAGGTTGGAAGAAAAAAATTACATGTCAGAAATAGGCGAAGTTACGAGCTGATAAGAGGGAATGTAATTATGTTGCAGGCTTCAAAACATCCTTTTACGTGCCTCACCATTGCATGCAGCGCGATGCCTGTCAGTTTTCACACAAGAGGGCGCTCTTGGAATTTTAAAAGAAATATTAGGCTCTATTAGGGCCTTTTTCATATGCACGTATACTTTAATATGGCATTTTCAAAGCTACCGTGATTTACTCAGGTTCTGCCTCAGAACCCTAGAAAGTGGTGTCTCCCATCTATATTTACCTTCACTATGATTAATACATCTAACTATTCATATTGCAACTTTTAACCACCAAATCCACTCAGTGAGAAGGGATGAATAGCATAACCATGCAGATTTTGGTAACAGCTATGTAAATAGTGGGTGATCACTCTTTTGTAAGATGTAATATTTGAATAGTGTCAGTCAGAAATATGACCTAGTTTTAGATTAGTAACAAAGCAAATCCTTGTATTGAGAAAGTATTATTACATTTCTAGTGTCTGGAAGAAAGCATGTGCTTTTAGGCTAATGTAGGAAAAAAATCCTAATGAAAAACTAGACTCTCTGCTGAATATCACAGTGAGAGGGTTGTTCTGTAAGGGATTCCACATCCCTCCCCAAAGAAGTGTGTTCAGCCAAGAACGCTGTCTTAGGTACAGTTAAAACAGGGTAAGAGATCTGGCCTGTAGTTGAAGAACTTGCAGTGCACTAACAAAGTATGTGATAATTTTGTGTAAGGTGGAAATTCCATTTCTTACTGAGTACATCTCATCTGTTGTCACTTAGGTATGATGATTTTTGAATGCTCGTTAGCCTGGTTACGATTAGAACTGGATGATGTGAAGCTGAAAGGCAGTGTGGGGTCATTAGGATCGCCCTCTGCTATCCAGTTTCTGTGGTAAGAAATGTTAAATGTTGGTGAGAGAACGCTGATTTTCTGGGAAGATGAATGTGTTAAATCTGGTTCTGGCATTTTGGACCTTATGGGAGCAGGTCTTTCACTTCTCCAGAAATGCAAACACTTTCCCTTGTGTTTCTTGCCTCCCACCTACACTGTTATTAAAGGGAGAACACTTGCTAAGCAGAGTACAAACCATAGTAAACCAGATGTTAATGCATTTGTTTTGGAATGCAGTATTATGCTGGGACTATTGTGAGTATTGAGACAAGCAATATTTTTCTCTTAATGTCTGGGCATGCAGATTGGTGCTCTGTCTTTTAGGACAGGAAATTGTGGAGGGAATCAGTCTCAACCTCCCTTACCTTCCACATGGACTGTTCTTTGTATTGCAAAATTACCATGTAAACAGTCATAAATAATCACATTGCTAGTGCTGGAGCTGCACAGTCCGGGTAAGTTTGAGGATATTTTTCAGTGTCTATAAAAATGAATGATTGCTTTTAGTAAGGTGTTTAACATTCAACCTCTATTTTTCCCTGGTAATGAGTTCTGTGGCCTAGTAAGCTAATGTGTTAAAGAGTATTTGCTGTTAATTCACTTGTTTTGCTTCTTATCTTCTGTCTTTCAGATTCAATGACTGCTCTTGTTCTTCCCCTGTTCATAGACTTACAGGTCTGGAAATGGCCTCCGTGATCACCTCTGTGATCTTGCCTAAGGGCAAGATCAGCTGTATTGGTCCTTTTGGAAGGATGGTTGTCTGACTAGTTCTTAACAGCTTCAGTAAGACAGACTTTGCAGGCTAAACTACTGTATTTCATTACTGTTTGAAAATGTCCTTATCAGTCTTGGCGAAACTTAACCCCCTTACTACTTGTACTGTCCAACAAGCACGAAGAACAGTAGACTTTTATGTATTTGAAGCATATCACCTTGTCTTCTCTCCTTTGAATTAATCGAAGTATTTCTCCTTGCCTTTCCTCAGGTTTTTTAAAAATCTCTGATCATCATCATTGCTGAACATTCTCTGGTTTCCCATTTCATTTCATTTCCTTTTTTTTTTGTTTATTTTAATGTGTGATGGTCAGAAGTGAGAATGACATTTGAATTGGTATTTTACCATCTTGCAGAACAAAAATTTTGCAGATACTTCTGTATAGAGATGCTATATGATGCTTACTTTTTTTCCCAAGGTAAACAGAGACATTTTAAATTCCAAAATAATATTTGGATATTTAATAGAAGTATATTTCAGTTTTGCTATTTTCATGCTCCTAACCAAACTGCCAGTTTGATGAGTCCAGTCTTAGGTTTCCTTTATAAACCAACTAATCTGAAATTTCTCAATTTGTTATATGTGCTCCACCCATAGAAATCCAATTCTTCCATTTGTTCTAAAATGGGGATATCAGAACTGACTTTACAACATTTGCTGTCAGTTTAATAGCATCTTAATACTTTCAGTGGTTGCCGCTCCTTGCACAGTGTAAATGGATCATTTTATTTATCTTTAATCATGAATCCATTGTGAACGGAAGTGTAAAATCCAGGATTTTGTTTTGGGTTTTTCCTGTCAGTACTTGTAGTTAACCTGGAAGCAACAATAGTTTGAATTACTCTTTTCTTTTTAATTTTTTTTTCCTGCATGTATTACACTGCTCAAAATTTCCCTTCATCTTGATGGGGTTTATTGAGGTTGGGACTGAAATTTCTGTAGTACCTATCCATCTTCTTTGATTAACCTAAACAATTAGTTGCTATATTTGAGTGTTGCTGCTCTACACTTTACTTAGACTAGTGTTCTTCCCTTTTCAATGGACTTTTAAACATAGTAATAAACACAGATTTTTATGTTTTTAGGGAGGAGGAGACAGAATGTTTTTCACCTTCTTGATCTGTCAGATCGAAGTGGATTTTGTTAAAAAGCAGCTCACCTTTTCCTATTTGTTTTACGTTACCTGCTTTTCACCATGAATTGCACCAGTTCTCTCGTTTCATGTTTCGTAAGTCTTTATTTTATATTTCTGATCTGAGGCTCAGGCAAGCACAACACATGAGAAACAATCAAAATGTTAATGAAATTTTAAATTACTTTAAGTCCAGCCCTAGTGCTCCCAGTTCCTAGAGAATGACCTTCATTTTTGTCCCTGCTGGGAAGAAATCTTCCTTAGGCAACTATAGGCCATAATATGCCATCGGTTTTTAAGCAGAATTTGCCATTGATTTCTTCAGGGAGTTCCACTTAAAATGCAACATCACGGCAGAACTCAGTCTGGTTACATATATCAAATGAAAGGATGCAGTTCACATACATTCTCGAATCCAGTGTCTAAGCTCCGGTGGCCACTAGAGGGAATGAGAGATCCCAGACTGTTTCCATTTCAAAAGAAAAAATTGTTTTTCCTCATTAGTTTTAGATTCATCTCTAAGAAATAACTGCTAATCTATTTTAGCTCACTTTTTTATAAGAGCATTAAGCATGTGCATAAAAGTTTGTAATTCTCAACTCCACTGTGTGTTTTCTAGCTCTTCAACAGAAATCAGGCTGGTCCCACAAAAAGACTTGCAAACCATCAGTACAGGAATAAAAAAATCCGATTCTGATTAAAGAGGTGCGTTTTTTTCCCTCCTCTCAGAGAGCACTAGAGCTACTGGCAAAATATTAGATTAGTGTTGCAAACTGTCGGGGCCTTCATTTATAATACTGTCAGAATGTTTATGCCAGCCACTAATGACTACAGAAGAGTAGGCATTTTATGTTACTGAAAAATCTAAATTACATTCCAGACAGGTTGACACTGATGCTCCAAAGTGCAGGTTTGCAAGATGATAATTCCTAATCTCAATAGAAAAGAGGTGTCAAACTCAGTTTTACTGAGGGACTGATTGTAATTTGCCTTTTAATTCCAGGTACAGAAACAATCCACTTGATTTGGCTCTTAAAATGTTTTCTTTTCACTTTTTGTTCTGCCTGTACATAATCATAGTTTACATAAGCTCATGTGTTCCTTTCAGTTTCTAGTTACCCATTCTCTGTAAGCATGACTTAATCTTACACAAACTCAATAATTTCTGTCTCTTAGCTATCATTAATCCTGAAGATGCATCAGGAATTGAGCATGGGGATGTCTGAAATAGATCAGTGCTCCAAGAAATGGGAACTTCTTTTTGGGAAAAAAACCAAATGCATGTTTTAGGCTTGCAAAAGGGTTAACAGGACAGGAAAAAAAAAACACTTTCTGGATTGAAATATATGTCATAAGACTCAATGAAGTCTTTGTGTTTCTTTGTTTGAAGACACTGGGGGGAAAAACTAGGTTTTGAAGATTAGAGTAACTTAGGGGTCTTCTGTGTATTTCCATAGAAGCTAACAGAAGCACATATGTGAATAGGAATTGTGAGATAGGCTGTTCATCAGTGTGAAGTTTGTCCTTCATGTATCCAGAATGATATGCTAAGTGATTTAGGATCCTAAAAAACCCCACACACACAAAAAAACCCCACCAACAAACCAAACTGACATTATGTCCTACAACAACTTTTGTAGACATCCTTCGTGTATAATACAGTGAATAAAATAAACCAAAAGCTTGTTTTAATGCCCCATTTGAAGGGGTAGGAGGAGTGATACTGGGGAGAAAGTCCCAACAAGAAATCCCAGTCATGAGAGATTTTTGGGTGTTTTTGATAGCAGCTAGTGTAATCATGAAAAGTGGTGAGCATGCTGTTACAGCATTTTTCAAGATAAATAATGTTACACTTAAAAAGAGGCTTAGGATGAGTTTACTGATAAAATAAGCTTTTATAAGGTCTTTGGTATACACAGTACTTAAGTGCTGGACCAAATGATCTAAAAGAAATATGTGCATGCCCTAAAATAAATAACTTTGGGCTGTCTTATGACTTTCAAAATACATATTAATTTAAGAAGAATAGATCTAGGTATCTTTTGTCATGAAATAACTCACCTAACCTCAGTATTTGTACAGTGTATATTTGGATCACTCCTGAATATTAACATGATCCAAATTGTTACCCTATGCAAACATTTACTAAGGCAGCGTGAGGTATAGTCTGTAGTTTGATGGAACTTAAAATGCCAATTAAAAATGATGACTTATTTAATGCCAACAGGCCATACCCTGCAGTGCTTACTCAAGCAAAATTCTAATTGACTCCAGTGGGAGGTTCGCTGAAGTAAGAATAGTGGAGAAAGGAAGAGGCATAAGCAGAGGCATGACCTCAAATATTACTCCAGGCATCGTAAGGGGAAGCATTTTGTATTCCCTGGCACCAGTGAGGAACCTGCCTCACCTATGGACAAAGATTGGAAGAGCATGGATTTCTCTGCATATCCAGAACTCCCTGCAATTGTAGCGCCCTTTAAGGAATGTTTTTGCCAAAAGCTGACTTTTCATTTAAAACTACAGATTTAATGATAGTGAAATAACTTGTGAGCTTGTATGTGTTTTCCCAAATGGATGTGGGATGGTGAAATGGGGGGTAGGAGGGGAGATGGTATTAAAGACTAGCCAGAAAAAGTCAAATTTTACAAGACTCTGTTCATTTTTTAAACGTCCTCATTTAGAAATTTTCTTCCAGTTTTATAAAGTGAAAGCCCATAAATATTTGAACTAGAGACAAGGTATCTAAAGAAAACAGGAAGTTGCAAACAGACAAACAAAAATTATAATTTCCATTAGGCTTTATTTAGGGGCCTTCTGGTTCTCCATGTCCTGCTCCCAGCAGCCAGGAAAACCTGTTCTTTTCATCATGAGCTAGTAAGGTATAAGGAACATCATCTGAATTATTGTTGTTCTGTCTGTTCTCCTTCTCTGTCCATTGTTTGATTATTACTTTATGTGCTTTTTGAACTAAAAATAAACTGCCTGTGCAAGGTTTTAGTTGTTACTACTTGAGATATGTTCACTAGACAGGCAAGTTGGAAGGGTTTCCTCTGGCTCCGTCACTGGATTTATTCCTAAGTACTTTTGACATTACCAAAAACCCTAGAGAGCAAACCTGATTGATTACTATTGACTGATAGATTAGTTGGTTTGCTTGTTTTTTTTGTGGGTAGTAAGTTACTATCTATTCAGTGTGTACCTATAAATTATAGTGGTTTACTTACCTTTATTTTTAATAATTGCTTTGTTTAAGTAGACTTCTTGCATAATTTTACTACTACTACTACTACATTTGAATCAGCAGAATGACTTTATGACAGACTGATACACAATGAGAGGCATGGTAAGGTGCTAAACTAAACTAGAAGGAAATGCTTGAAGAAGTTTTGAAACCTGAGACAGAACAATTTCATAGGCTTGACTTTTTATAGCTACGTATATGTAAATGATAAAAACTTAGATGTGGCTGACAAATCCATTTGTAAGGGGTTGTATACCTTCCTAGTAACTTCTGTTCTACCTTCTCCACTTCGTTCTCAGAAAACAGAAAAGTTTTAAGAATGAGGAGGAAATGAAAGTTGACCATATACGGTCCTTTCAAAGAGCTTTGCCATTTATTACCAGGCATACTGTCTTTTCTACTAATTTACTCTATCATTGTGAGCAAGTGGTGTCTTGCTCAGATTTACTGTCTTTGTGACTTTATTTTTAAAAATCCTTCTTGATTTTTGCTAATTATCCTGAGTGATATTTAAATGATCTATTTGTGGAATAAACAAATTGCTGTTTAAGTGCAGCTATTGCTCTAGCAGCGATGTTAGCTCCTGTTTTGGTGGTAGAGGATTTAACCAGTGGGCATGGCATGTTGAAGGAACAGGATCGTTTAAAAGCACATGTTCAGTGCAGCTCATTTTTTTATCCTTTCAGGTCTCCATACAAGAGGAAAAATGGCAACTCTGCATCAGAAGGCTGAGCATTACATTTAGAGAAGGAGCAACTATAAATAACAACTCTGTTTTTATATATGACATATCCAGCTTGGTGGTATCTCTTTAGCACAAAGAGTATTGAAGCTACCTGAAGGCCATTTACCTTTGATAGATCTTGGTTTTTTTCCTCCTCTTTGTGGTCTTGTTTTTAAATGATAGCTATTTAAGAGGAGTGTTCAGTTGATTTACAGCTCTTTACTCAATGTCATCTGAGACTAAGTTTAAATCACTGGAAATTTTTGCATTAGATTTTGACATCAACAGTGCTGTATTTTGCAAGAGTTATACTCTAGTAAGACTTTATCCTAGATCACTGCTAAAAATAAGAAATGTGTAGTTACTATAAATCATGTTTTTCTTTAGTAGTATGACACAACTCCATTGTGACTAGGACCATCATCATGCTACCATGTATCATGGTAACAGTAATAAATAAACTGGACAATAACCCTACATAGATTGTGTTTAAAATATAGTTTTCCTACTGATGTCCCCCTGCGCCAGGACAGCGGCTTTAAATGCTGCCAAAGTTTTTCTTAATATTATGCAAGTCTGTAACATTTACCTGACTACAATTAGATTTTAGTATATAACATGCTTAAAAGCTAGCAATTTTTAAAAGTACATCTAAATGTTTACTGATGAATCCTGTGATTATAGAGACCTAATTTAAAATTAATAATTTATTTTTCTGTCAGCACACTTTTTAAATAAAGGTTGTAGTTAGTTTTTTTCTTTCTTTACTTGTGATAGGAAACTTCAAATTTTTGTGGACTGTTGAGGATATTTTCCAAATCATGAGATATACTGCTTATGTTTTTTCATGGAGTCTCTTGCATAAGGAGATGTGCCCTTTGAATTTCACAGTCTAATGAAATTTGGCGCCATTAATACAGTGCACTAAAACGCAGTACTTCGGTCATGAAACAAAAAACCTGTTTGTTTTGAAAACAAAAAGCTCACACCACACTGAAATATAAATTCTTCTTGTATGGAGACCTGCAAGGATAAAAAACCTACCTTCTGCTAAATAACTGTGTGTCTTGAAAAAAGAAGGGGAATGGCAAGCCACTATCTGCATATAGGCCTACAACTTGGATTTAACTTGATGGTGGTGGTTTTGTTCTGTTCCGAGCATGTGTCTTTTAGCATGGAGTTGTTAGGTGAGCTGACAGCTATTTAGGTGCCTAGAAACCAGGGAATGTTTCATGTAACAGATCTGGTTTTGTAGATCAATTTTTCTATTGAATTTTTGCATTCTGTATCTGAAAATATAATTTATTGTATCAAGAACTGATTTAAATAGACTTTCAGTCCAGGGCTGACTCTGATCATCTCTGACTTAAAACCTAAACAGCTTTATCCTTCTATCATTTTCTTTCATGGAGGTGTAATAGTTTCAAGTGCTTAAAAAACCACAGTGATTTAAATACTCTCTTTCTCCTAACCTTTTTGTTGGTTCCTGTAATTCAACAGTACAGGTGAAATGATGAAAACTGTGCAAACTCTTTCTTTTTCCTGTGATTGACTTCAGGGTAAACTGTATGAGATTTTTTTGCCTTTAGCTATAGCCTTTAGTTTCAGCTGATTTCCACTAGTGCTCTTTCTGGAGATTGTGCTTGAGTGCATATTCAAAGACTTAACCATGTGCATGGATGTCTGCAGGGCAAGTGACTGCTGCAGTACTTCTGCTGACATTAGAGACCCCTAGTGAACATAAAATCAAGGGCATTCATAAGTGTGTTCCAGGTCAGAACTAGATGTTTCCGAGGGTTAAAATATATCCAGTTAAAACATACACCTTCTGTAACTGTATCTTATGGAAGGTCTTATGGCCACTCAGTTAGGAAATTCTGCCTAAAAACCACTTGAATGTTACCCCATGAGCAGTCCTGCCTAGCTGATCACTCAAGTGCAGAGGGCTTTGGGCTTCCTGAACACATGTAAAATATTAGCTAAGCTACAACCAAAGCTGATTGGCCAATATTTTATATATACTTTCCTTTTTCTCCCTGAAAGTTTGCTTCTTGGTAAATATCTTGTGTGTGGCCCTAATAAAAGATGTATTTGTTAACAAAAATGCCTTTAAATGAGTTTGCTCTCCTGAAATGCAGCCTGCTTCCGAGACCTATGCCAAGTGAAACGTATCCTACCAATAATGACTGCAGGGAGAACAAACAAATAGAAGATTGAACTGTGCTTTTGGCAGTCATTCATCACAAAGGAGGACACACATGGAATTTATTCTCATTATTACTTTACAGCCCAGACACTGGTGACTGTGCTCTTCTGCTCTGGTTGCGCACTCTTGCTGTTTGATCCTTCCTATTCAGCACCCTTTTATGTTTCTTAGAGATTGGAAATTTTTGTATTCTAGATTCGTTCAGTTTAAAGAAGAATAATTATATTTGCTTCGTAGTAACTATGTCATCTAATCCATACTAAACACTGCGACTATACATGTAGACTAGTTACCAAGGAAACGGCATCCCCTCCCCTGCCCTGAACCCCTCCTGGAAATTTTGAAAGTGAAGTGTCTCACTTTAATCACACCCTGTTGTTGCCACCTTCATCCTGAACTCAGATTCCCAACAAAATTATAGCTTTTTAAATGTTTGCAATGCTGTTGTGAAGTTTACCATGCATTCTGAATGATTTAAGATACTTAAATGGTATTGGAACAAATTACTGCCTTCATTATGACAGACAACAGATGAGTACATTATACTACTTAGTCTCAGCTTCTTTAACTAAAATACTGTGATTGTTTTCCATCCAGTAGTTCTGTAATTACTCTTTCTTTATGTTCACTGTAAGAATTAAGATGGCTTTTTTTTGTCTCTTTAAATGGCACAATCAGTATAATTCTTGGGCATTGTTAGGAAGATGATAAATTATTTAATTCATTTATATATCAATGTGAGTAGCGTGGTAATTTGGTAAAATCTGGCAAATGTAGTTTGTTACCTTCTATAACCACCTCCTTGGCACCCCTCTCTTTTTTATTTTTTTTTATTCTATTGAAGGATTTCTTGCAGTAAATTTCAAGAAGTTGAGCATATTGACTAGATTGCTGATAGGATCTAAGCTTGTAATTCTGAGGAATATCAAAGACCTAACACTTTCATCACCAGATACCCACTTTGGCCTACTGGTTAAGAAAATGCAAATTTGATGCCTCTGTTAAAGAAAGGATCAGCTAAGGTTTTAATTAGTATGCATTGGTACGGGATTCTTCCTCTGGAGTTTTCAGAGATCAGAAATAGTGTTGCTGTAGTTTCATGCCATCCAGAAGGGTGTCTCCAAGAATCCACTGCTCCTGTGCTCTTCAGCTTGCTTCCTGATTCCAGTCTTTCCAACTATGCTATTGTTGGAAATATAACCAACTATGCACATGCTGGATAGATGTTTCAGTGATCAGATCTGAAGTGTGGGAGGTTGCCCGCTCCAAACAGCTCTACTTTCATTGGTATGCTGACCAAAATCACATTAATTTCAGATCAACTGCCAATAAACCAGAAAATTTTGTCTACTGTTCTGTCTTCTGTGAGAGCCAGTGAAGACACAGTGTCTAGAGGGCTTCCATATTTTGTTGGGTAAAAAAAGGCATAAAGTTAGTGTACTGATAAAAGATGATGTTTAAGAGAATTGCAATCTGAATTGGCCACTGTGTGATTTGTAAATGAAATTGTTTAAAATATCTTCATATTTCTAATGAAGTGGTTGGAGTAGCCAGTACATGCTGGGGCAAAATGTCAGCATTTTATATATGTAGGATCAGATACCTTAGTGAAGCCAGGTATTTAATGACATACTGCCAGTATTTTATCAGTGCTTTGCTTTTGAAGGAGCTCTTAATGAGGTAATGCATCGGCATACAGAGGCGGGCACAGTGGCTGGCTGAAGTAGTGGAATCTGGGACCGACTGTTCCTACCACTTGATGCATGGGCTGCGCTGGGGCTCTTTCTGCTGGACCAAGCTTCTGAGGACATAATCAGGGGGAAGGATGTGGGGGGAGAAGGGGATGCTGTTCTCCTGGGATGCTGAAATGATCCCATGTTATCAAAAGAAAAGCAATTTCATAGAAGAATTGCTGAGAAAAGAAACTGGCACTTAATGTAAGCATGTGCTATACAGACTACAGAATATATTGATAAATACCAGATCTTAGCTCATAGAAGTCTCAAGAAGTCTGATAAAAACATGCTTTTCCAAGGACTTTTTGCCATTGCTTTGAATTACTCCTAAGGAAATTACTTAAAGGGCTTGGAGAACTGAGATGGTAAAGAATATAGTGCAGAAATAATTGATCCTTCTGGTTTATTAGGTTGTGTCCCCATTGCAGAAGGTTTGTCAATAACAATAACACTGTGGAGATGTCTGTCTGCAGTTAGTCTGTAGCTAGATCAAACATTTCATGGAGTTCTAGCTACATGATTTCTCCTTGAAGAAGGTGATGTATTATTTAATTTGTAACTAAGTCCTGAGACATCTTGAAGCACTGCATTGCTATTTATCTTTGCTATTCCAGGCAAAAGTCCACTGGTTACATACAGCACTAGACTGAGTTTGTGAAAATCTGGCTTGTATAAGGTTGATAATGATTTTGGAATCTTTTCAGAGCAGAATTAGAAACATAACTTTTAAATTTGATTTGGAACTGTAGGGTGTTTGAAGGAAACTTTTCAATATAGTCCTTACTGAGCCCATGCTTGTAGTTTGTATAGTCATCTTGTTTGTATTTTATAATTTTTTAAAATCCATTTGTTTTAAAAGACTTGTCTAGCACAAGGAAAATATTTTCTCAGTAGGTACCAATATCACAACCCTCTCTCTTGTTTCTCTAGTGATAAAAAGGTCCGTTTGTCTGGATCCAGTGCTGAGGTTCTGTGTTAGCTCACAATTAGCAAGCAGGTTTGCTCAGGGTTACTCTTTATAATTTTTGGATGCTGGACAGTTAAATTGGTCCTGTATTGACATTCTAAATGTTTCAGCAACCCTATATAAAAATCTGTTGCTACAACTGGTATGCGAGCCTTTCTGCATTAGTAACACTGTGCAAAGTAGTCTCTGATGGTTTCCTTTACTAACGTTCATATGGTGAATTAAACCTTGAGTCCTAAGTATCTGATTGTGCTGACCTTCATTTCAAGGAGGTTTTTTATTTAAGCATTTAGCCTTCCATCAGACAGAAACATTATCGTCAATAAAAATAAAATAAACACCTAGTCTTGCATTCTCTGCTTACTTGAACAGAAGTATTCATAAATATATAGCTCATAGTTTGGCAAATATAGGCAGTCTGTCGACTACATTTACACTTAAAAATTTACTGCAGTGAGGGTCATTCCAATTCAAAAGGAAATATTTGGTAGATGAGTTGGCAAGCAGAATGACTTTGTAGTGTTTAAAGGAGCTCTGCCAAGAATTGGCTGGGCTGGAAAATGCTTGTTGTCTGTTCACACCTTTTGAAATGAGGAAGTAGAGAAGAGATTTGACTTTAGCAGAATAAAATATGGGAGACTGCCTTAGTCGGTGAAGGAACTGCCCTTTGCCTTGAAAATGCAAATGAAGGGGGAAGAAATTTATTGACCAATGACAGTGCTAAATTGTCTAATGTGGGGTGCAGCCATAAAATAAAGGTACTTTTTGAGTTTATGGAAGTTTCAAAACTCTTGTCCTGAAATACCAGTATAGATTGGGTCATATAGCATATTCAAAATATGCTGTGCATAGTCCAGGACAATACTAAAGAAAGTCATCCTGGAAGTTAGGACATCTGAGTATGGTGATGGACCCGGAATTTTATTTCTCCCACTATCAATCATGCAATCATGGGCTGCCAGTGTTTTTACCAAAGTCCTTCTCTTTTCGTCTTGGGTTCTTACAAGTGGGCGCCAGTGAGCTGTGCTCAGTGCATCACATTCTCAATGTAGTTGATGCTTCATTAGTGCAGTGGAGGAATGGGGCCTCTGGCCCAATATTTGTATGACACTAGTGACAGTAAAGCAAAGACACCCTTTGAACTGTATGCAATTTAGATCTTACTTGTAGGAACTGGAGACCAGAGGTAATTATTTACATTCGTTTCAGGTTAACTGTTTCCTGTCCTTCCTAAAGGGAATAATCTTTTCCTGCTTTTTCCTTTGTACAGCCACCTATTTTATTTGTTCTTTCACTTTGTAAAAGGACAAGAACATTAGGAAGGAAAAAGAAACCACCTTTGTTTTGCAAATGCTTGCAGTGAATGGGCATCTGCATGATGTGGCTAAGGAGCACACTGTCTTGTTAAAACTCATGGTCTGCATCCGGAGTAATCAAAGGAACCCAGGAAGTAAAAATTCAAGGCTGTTCTGAACTAGAGAAAATGGTATGGTCCAGAGGTGAAAAACCTTCCCAGAAATTTCCCTGTCAAAGTCCTCTGCTGCTTACTGTAGAGGAGATTTTGTTCTAATCTGCCACTGTGTGAGGTTTATTTTGGTTTTGTTCTTAAGGAGAACTTAGCCTCACAGTTGAGTCTGATTCAGAGGTATTTCTGTGGTCACACTGGCAAAATACTTAAGGCAAGATTAAATTTTTAGTCAATAGGATTGCTTTTTTATTAATTAAAACCAGGTAGGACATCTCTGTGAAAAAAGTTGATAAAAAACATGTTTTCTTGGATGTATTGTCCAATAACGATGATTTTTATGCTTGAAACAGTTGAGAATTAATACTTAGCAGTAAATACTAAATCTGTGTGTGGTGACTGACAGATTAAGCACTAGGGATTCCAACGGAGATTAGACCACACATTCCGAGAGTGCAGATGTCAGTACTGTTTTACGTCACAATGCTGAGTTTAGCTGCCTTATGTTTCACATAGAAACAGGGGCTGTTATATCACCCTTTTTTTCTTTTTTCTGTTTTTTTGTGGTCTTTTTTTTTTCCTATTTTCTCACTTTAGTTGCTTCACAGTGGTGCTTTTGGCACCGTTCATCCTTGCAGAGATCGAGTGATAACTGATGCAGCAGAAACATGAAAAGGCTGTGAGCCCAGTACACAAGTTAGGTAGGTGGCCTTTTGGTTGAGTCTGAGAGAGGAGGAGAAAGAGCTAGAGGATGTGAGAGTGGGAGCTGAAGTGAAGCAATTTAGTGACAGAATAAAAGTAGGAAAGCAAAGATGGAAAACTAAATGAAACATGACTCTGGGAAAGTTGTCTTGTATGTATCTGATACTTGTCAGAGCTGCCACCCTTCAGCTGGGTTGCTCATAGTTTGCTAGCACTCACATAGTTTACTAGATAATGTGTTTATATATTCATCTCAGATACACTTTACAACTATGCATATGAATTCATGTAGAACAAGTAAAAGTCATAAAAGAAATATGTTCTGCCCTTAGGCCTTAAAATCAATGTGGGGAGAAGTGAGCTACGTGCATAAACCCAGCAAAGCGAGAGAATGAATTTGCTTTCACCAACTGAAAGCAAGACTGCAGCCAATTCTGAACAGAACTCTCCATATGTAACTGATCACTGCCAGTCAGCGATGCAGCAGGATCTACTGAACAGTAACAAATGCTGCTAATAAGTCTAGTAATATTATCAAGAACAGACCTAGTCTTTGTAGCAAACAGCATTAGTGACTCTTGTTAGTTTTCACTGCACTCAAGGGATGGAGCATTGGAACAGTGCCCTAGGGAGACAATGGACTTGCATCACCATGAGTATTTGAGGAGAAAATGGCCACTTTTCTTGAAATATCTGCTTTGCTCCAGTTTCAGGAGATGCTTTTTAATCTGTATGTGTTGGAGGTGTTGAATTAAAGGTTCCTTGGCCTGTTTCCTTCAGTGAACCCTGAAAGAAATTAGGGGCAGCTTTTATTACATAGAACTCTGCATTAATATGATGATTACATTATATTTCATGCATCAGGGTTTCTGCTAATTGCCTGCCAGGAATGACTTCCTCTTCTGCAGTCTGCCTGTTCCCCTTACATATTTTGATTTTGGTGAAAACAGGGTTCCCTGTGAGCATCAAATCAGGTCATAGCTGGCATCTGGGTAATAAGTAGGTCAGGTCAGCGTAATCTCCAGGAAGCTGGTGCAGAGAATTCCCTTGTGTGTCTCGGCAGTGATTTGCTTGCAGGCCTGTGATCATTCAGGTTTTTCCTCTGGCTTAGCCTGGCAGGAGCTCTGGGAGCTTTTCAACTTTGTGCTGCAGAGGTGTGGTTTGGCTTTTGGAACTATCTAGACTTCCTTCTGCTCATTAGTTTCTGGCCACTGCAAAGGCTTTGTGTAACACCGGTGCTTTGGCTTTTCTGTAGTTACAGTAGGCTAAGTATTCCAGCCCTAAATTAAAACACATAACTCAAGTCTTTAGCTTGATATGGGTTATTTGGGTGAAACATAGTTTTGTATGTCATAGAGGTCAGACTGGATCAAGGGTCAGAAAGGATCTGCTTTGTCCTGGCCAACTAAGGTGTGTGCCTCACTATGCAACAAGAATTGAATGTTTTACCAGTCTGACTCTCAGTGTTCAAGTAGCTGAAATTAGAATTAGTCTCTCTCAAGTAGCCCCCTATGTGCAACCCTTATCATGATTCCAAGGACAAAGTTAGTGTCTTGCCTGTGTTTTCTCCAGACTGAGATGTCTTCAAAGAATTATTGTTTTCCACCTGACTGTAAAGCAGAACAACTCTTCCAGCAACTTAGCCAAAAATATCCGCCAACAGAGGGATTAAATTAGCAACCAAAGAGGCTGAGAAAGCCATTTAACTTTTTCAAATAGAAAACTGTGTCTTACTCATATGAAAGCATTCATATTGCTTCTGAAGTTGGACTTTTCTTTCTTCCAGCACTGCAGAAGCAATTTTGAATGGATGAGAACCAAATTGCTTCAAAAGGAGGAGGATCCTCTAGCACTGTAATAATATTAAAGGGATAGGAAACACGATAGTTGCAGGTTCTGCTAGGTTAAAACTCTCAAACTTAGTCCTTTCTAGCAGCTGTGCCACATGCAGAAGCTGGAGGACTTATTGGAAGCTACTTCTGCTTCAATTCATTCTTCTGCCTAAACTGTTTTATTTGGGTACTTTGGGGAGTATGGCAAGTTGATTTTTTTTTTCTTTACTTGTCCTTCCTTCCAGAGACTCAAGGTTTCTTGCATAACAAATGACATTTTAATATTATAAAAAGCTTGGGAAAAGACTTTAAATTTCTGCATTTGTGGGCTGCAGTATTTATTTAATCTAGTACTTAGAAAATGAGATTTTAAACTAGATAGCTCTACTGCTATAAGCACATTCTTGGGACACAGCCAGACTTCTTGGTTTCCCCACAACATTTACAAATGCACAGAGCAGATCTTTGTATGATTAATACTGTTTTTATCCAAGGCAGTGAAGTCCATTTTCTTGTAAATCTTCATATTAGCATGCTTTAATAAGTAGTCAGGGATGTGAGCGAAGAACCCTGCAGACTGTTGACTAATGAACCATAGCTGCTCAAAGAAAAGACACGATGTGAGTCAGCAGGGACTGAAGTGGGACCTCTAGCACCCAAAGCACCATCTATATAATTCAAGCAAAAGAGGAGTTCCTCTAGAAGTAGTCAGCCGTTATCACCAACTCCTGCCAATGGCAGAGGACGGAACTGCACTTGAGACCTGTGCTGCAGAGAGAGGTGTGGTGGCATCTGTTATCCACCACGTCCAGTGGTGATACACCAATTGGCAAGACCATGTACCAGCCAGGTGTTAGGCTTTCCCGCCATTGAGCCCTGACTGGACACAGATCCCTGTGCCCCTCCATGAATGCAGACATACTATACTACAACAACACCCTCCCTTGGGAACCTGTCCTAGTGTTCTGCTTCATCTGAAATGACAGTTTCATCTGAAAAAAAGCCATCATTCATTTTGTCTTAATTACGCTTTTAAAAATTGTCTGTGTATTTATACAATAAATGCAAGTCAAGGAAAGGCAAAACAAATCGGTGGCTAGAATGGCTAGAAACCTATCTGATTTTAAATGTGTTAGTCTTTCAGAGTTTAATTTGTGTTGTGAACCTCTAGTGACACAAATTTTTTTTTAACTTTTTTTTTTAGCAAGTCTCAATCTGTCCTTTCAGACAAGAAGAAATTCTTGGCAGAATAGGATTTTCGAAAACTTTGCCATTTTGTTTTGTGGTCTGCTGATCAAGTCTCAAGAGCATATTTTATCCTCTTCAGCATTCCCTGTTATACCTTGGTTTGTCATTAATAAATTTACTTGCTTTTTTGTAAAGTATATTCCAGTCCTCTGCCATTTGTTTATGAATAAATTAGTGTCTGTTAAACAGATGTAGCTTTGCTGCTGTTTAATTCGCCTTGAATGACTGACTCTGTCTTCAAAGGTAGTTGAATTTAGGCCTTCTCCTCTAAGGGCTGGCATTCAACATAATGCCTTTAAACAAAGGAAATAATTTTTTTGTTCTAATTTTCAACTTCTGGTTTTGGTTTTGCTCCTTGCCCAGTATGGAGTGATTTTACAATGTCTAACCATTTAGACAGGAATCTGTGGGGCTCTTCCTACATTGTGGTCATGTCTTTCCTTCTGCTTAGGCTGGGCACCGTTGTAGGAGTTGTTGCTCTTCACTAGGCTCAGGTGTATTTTGTTGTGCCTGAGGTCTGTGCAGCAACTATTGTTCGTATCACAAAAGATGTGTGAATTAATATTTAGATTATTTCTTTTCTTAGTGATAACTTCTTACTGAGATTCTGTTACAACCACATCTAATTGTGCCTTGTACCCTTACCTCATAGCTCGGGTATGCATGGAAGGAAGTTCTTTCTATTCTTGGGAAATTGTAGTATTGGGAAGGAGCATCATCCTGAAAAGATGCTGGATGTAAGACTGAGTAAACTTTTATTCTTCATGATTTCTTTAATTCATTCTATCATCTTCCTTGATAGGGGCATAAAACTCTCAGCTGAGCCTGTCAAACTAAAGAGTTAATATTACTGTTGAGCTGCCATATTTTGATGCTACAAGGTTGTACTGGATGGGAAGTCAGTTATGTATATCTCAGTCTTTTTTTCTTGTCATTACTTTTTTTTTTTTTTTTTTTTTTTTTTAAAAGCAGGCCTTTGGTGATTTATGATCTCTTTCCAATAGAATGGTTTCCTGTCCTTGAACCAAACTTTTCACATGCAAACACTACTGCAAGACATTTCTTTTCAGTCAGGTGTATATTTTTCCTCTGGTGATAGTGACCTTCACACACAAGGTACTGACTGACCCTTTTATGGGAATGATCCTTCAAGTCTCATCTCACTGGCATCACGTTGTGTGATTGCCTTTTCATTCATGTAGTGCTTCAAGGTGGGATGATTGGTAATAAGCTTCATGCTACATCTGATGGCTGTATCAAGTTAAAAGAGACATATTCAGGCTGCATCTTTACTTTGCATCTGCTGCATCTCTCATAGGAATACTTTACTTGTTTTAGCATTGCTAGAATCACCCATTCACTTGTTTTAACTGAAGGCAGTGAATGTGTATCTTCTGAACCTTCAGTGTGTATCTTTATTCTTTGGTGGTTTTGTATATAATTATAATTTGTGTACTTCCTTCGGTTTCATGATTATTTAATTCAGTTTGTCTGGCTGTAGCTTTGCATTATGTTCTTGAGTAATTCTTAGGAAGTTTGCGTGGTATAGTACACGGACTGCTGTTCATATTGCATTTAATTGTTTGGACTTTGTGTATGTGTGTCTCTTTCTCTATACCTAGTCCTGTCTTTGCTTTGCAAACAGGGCACTGCATTAATGTTATACATGTCAGATGTTATCTTCCAAGCAACTGATCCCTGTTGTTCCTTACTTCAATATGGTCCATTATTTTCTTGTCTGGAAGCTGTGACATAATTATTCCCTTTAGCACAGTTAGTGCACATGACCTGTTATAGAAAACACTGCTTTACTATCTTGGGTATTTTTCTTCCCGATTCCCACATGTCTTTGTATTAAGTTCATCTGTGTTTTGTACTTGTGCATTTGCTTTTTGCTTGCTTTGTTGCCTTCTGAGATACTGGATGAATGGACTCTAAGCCTGTACCACACATCATCTCTGTTTGGATGTGGTCTTGCACCCTAGCTTTGCATGTATCTGAAGGTCTTAATAAAGTTCCTGAGTATTCTTATTTGTTTCCTATATTTTTATTTCCTCTTATTAATCTATTGCACATTAGTTCATCTTTTTAAGATTTCATAGTAGCATGACTTGGCTGTTTCATGCAGATTGGCAACATACCAACCTGCTTTTTCTCCAAATTCATGATTATGCTTTGTTGGCATATGATGGACATTGTGGATTGAAAATGCTTCTAAAATTTTATATAGATCCTCCCGGTTTGTGCTGAAAAATCCAAATGCTGTTTGTAGCCTGTGGCAGCCGTTGCCCATTACAGATGATAATGTGGCTGCTCTTATTCTAGTTCTCTCTGTCTAGCTTCACTGCAATTTTTCATTGTGATCGGAAGGATTTCCAATTTCTAACTAGACTCTTTTCATGTCTATCTGCTCAGGGACAGGACTCTGGTACATTGCCATAATCATCGTTTGCTCTTTGTGTGCGTGTGCAGGAGGGTGATTCAGTATTACTTAGCTTCTGATATCAGGTAGCTGTAGGAGCTAACTCCTTTCTGTCACCAAGTTCACTGCAGGAGAATAAAAGGAGATGGAGCCAAGGAGTCTAGCATTTGAGCTTTTTTGCTTTCTGTTTGTGTATTATCCCATCTCATCAAGCACTTTTTAAATGCAGAGCTCTCTAGATGTTGCCTTGTATGTGAATATGCCATAAAATCTCCCATTGGGTAGCAGTATAATCGTAAAACAGCAAGCTTGGGAAACTAGCTTTTATTATCTTTTTTTTTTTTTAATTTTAGTTAACTCATCTGAAAATGAGTTGGAAAGAGATTGGTTACCTCATTAATGAACATTTGTATAATCCTTGGAGACTTGTGAATGAAAAACTTGATTGAACTGCGAAATTGGTGGTAGTGATGGCTGTCTTTGTTCACACTCAGCTTTATTATTGCAGCTGCACACTGAGCCGTTTCCCTTCCTTGCCTGTACTTTAGCATTTTCTTCTCTGCACACAACAGTCTCAACAGCTTGTATTTTTTTAAAGAACATATATACATTGCATGGTTAGACCAATGGTCCATGGAGCCCATCGCTCTGTTCCAATAGCAGCAGCACTCCCTTTTAATCCCCAGCATCCACCATCACTGGCTTAGGGATGTTAGAGGTACATTCCTGCCTCTTTCCTTTATCATCTGTTTATGGACAGATTTTTGCAAGAACTTCTCCTTCTTTTGCTCTAAGATATATTTGTTAAAGCTTATCAGTATTGAACTGCTTTGCTCTCTGTTAGCCTGTGCACCTGCTCTTAAATGATCTGCCTTCTTCTGCGTTTGATATAATTTGCCGTGCTCACTTATTTATGACCACTGAGTATTTTAAAAGTCAAATCATCTTCTACTTCTACTTGTTATCTATCTAACACTGATATCCCACTTGACAGTATTGATCCTGATTCCACAGAACTGCTGGGTCATGTTGTGCATAGGTTAATCTCCAGAAAGGTCCAAGGTTTCCCCAGTGATTCACCTGAGCATAAGGTTGGAGCCTGTTCCAGTGCCTGTGTCCACTTCTCTTGGCTGGGCCCCAGGATCCCTAGCAGGGTCCTGCCTGTAGGCTGTTCCCTGTCATAGTTTCCAGGCTCTATGCCTTCTCTGTGCTCCACCAGAGCTCTCACCGATTTCAGCTTCAGCTCTTCCTTGGATTAAAGGCCAAGGTGACCCTATGGTTTACAGAAGCAGTTCTCCAAGGATCCCTGTGCCCTGGTGAATGAGGACAAGACATCGTCCATAACAACTGCAACATACAAGGGAAGATAGACAGCTTTTGCTGGAGGATATGGTCCAAAGCCTGTGTTCCACATGCAGAGGCCCTGATCATAGTGCGGCAGGTGGGGAGAGGACACAGTATTTCTTCCTTCCTACACTAAACCTTACTTGGCTGCCTAATCCCCATTGTTTCCCATTGAGCAGGGCTGAGTCTGTATAGGTCTTCCTCCACTTGTGGTCAAGAGCAGAAATGGGAAAGAAGGAGATGCTGTTTTTACTAAAAGTTTACTTACTTTGTAACCTTTGGCCATCCTTCAAATTTTAAAGTTAGTTATTCCTAAAGATATCTCCCTATTCTTGTAATTAAGCTCTCACCTTAGAGCTCATCTCAGAGATGTGTCTCCGTTTCCTTTTTTCGTTGAAAACTAATAGGTTGAGTTACGCTGTGATTTTCGTCTTGGCAGTATCCTCAAAGAATCTCAATTGATCAGAGATGAGCTTTTTTTTCCTTCTGGAAATAGATCAAATTTGTTTTAATGAAGCAAATTCAATTTTGTTGTTCCTCTTTTTGATCTTAAGAGAGCACTTTCCCTTAATTCAAGTTTGTCTAAACTCTCTGGCTCCCTAGGGCATATACATAAGCTTGTGTGATAGAATTATACTTGTTACTAACGCTAGGAGTCTTCCTTGGCCTGATCCAGTTTATAAAAATCTCTCTTCTCAATTGTATGCATTACCTGGGTATCATGACTTAGTGCCCTTCTAGACAGGTATCCCCCTAATTTTAAATAATATCTTCAATAGTGTGTTAGAAATAAACTGGGATAGCCTTCTTTCTCACTGAAGACAATTGCTTTAACCTTACCTTGTTAAGTAAGTACCTGTGTTTTGTAAAGATGTCTTAGTTAAAAAGCCTAACTAATTGTGGCCGAAAATTTGCACATAGTTGCAAGCATGTAAATGTCATTCATAATTTTCTGGATTTCTCCCACTACGTGTACTACGTGAAGTATTATATGTTGAAGATATTATCTTTATATTCTGGATTGTAGGGTGAAGTTCTCTACCAATTTAATTATGCTAAGGCTTTATCCATCTAAACTGAGGTGGTACGAAAAATTATGTTTTACTTTTAAGCAGCTTAATTAAGGACAAGAACCTCTTGTTCAAGTTGGTCTTCAAGTAAAGAGCAAGGAATGCAGTGCTTGTTCCAGGGAGTTTAACAGCAAACTTTATAAACATATGTCCATTAAAAATGGATGTATATTCACAGTACGAATTTTTTAGCAAAGTTCTCTTTACAGGTATACAAATGTTGGACTTCTTATGAAAAATATTTTTCAGAGAGGAAGACCTCTGTAATAGATTTAATCTGTTTATTCCATTTTTCCCCCCTTTTTTTTTTTGGCTTGATAGAGGGGAAAAAACCTGCTCATGCTACTAAAGAATGTTCTCCAGACTGGATCACTTAGTTCTGTGCAGGCACTTAATATTGAAGACATTATTTTCAGGTTTGACCTATAGATTGCTTATGTTGACATAGGAGTTACAGGCTGTCACTTTTGTTCTCTGTCCCTTTGACAATTTGAGCATTGCAGTGCATGCATGCAAAGACAGACTTGGGTTTGTACAAATGCCGTTGTATGCAACCTTGAAAACTGCAGTTTTGGGTGGTTTTTTGTTAAAATTTCTGCAAATGAAGATAATCTCTGAAATTCTGACAGAAAGCAGAACAGCCAAAGGAGGCCAAGTGTGACTGAAATTATCTTATTACGATGGAAAACTGCGAAGAACTGGCCAACTTAATTACCTAGTGGGGGGTTAGAGGATGATTTTTTTCAGTACTTGACCTCTGTGTAAAGGCAGGGCAAGGAACAGCAGATTGGGAGTATTGGGAAGAGAAGGAAGATGTTATACTTAATTTCTATCAGACAAGGCTTTGTAGACCTCAATGCTGCGGAGTTCTGAAGAGAATGAAGCAATGGTCAGATGAACGGCAAGTGGTAACAGGCAGAGTTAGCTGCCAGCAGGGTTTCTGAAAGAAAAGCTGGGGTGAACATTGCAAGGAATGGATGAAGTTGAGCTCTGCAGGGTGTAACAATAGCTTCTTTTTTTATTTGGTTGGAAGGGGATCCAATGGAAATAATCAAAGCAATAGAAGCCTTGGGGAAACTAGAAAAATTTGGCAGCAGCTTTTTGGGGGCATTTGAAATGAATACGTTTTTAACAGCTGTGGGAAGGAAAAATCATCAAACCCAAAATAATAGGGATGCAAATTAGTTTGTATTGATGTGCACACAACACAAGAATGTGCTTTGGGAATGTTATATAGGAAGTAGCTTTGTGACACTGAAAGGGTTTATTGAAAGGGAAGAGTCAAAGATGTCCCCCTGACTATGGGACCAAGTATTACAACTGCAGTGATTATTTGCTGAAATATTCTGCAGTATTAACTGAGATCTATTGATTATTTCTCACACATGTACTGTGGATTCAGAGAGCAAGATGAGCAAATCCTTGTTTTTCTTCTCAGCAGAAATGTCAGGGAACAAACATTGGCTACTTTTACCAGAATTTCTGCTAGCTAGAATAACAAGCAATGTTTTAAGGGAAGTGGAAATCTCTGCAAACTAACTAAAAGGAAATTGATTTTTTTTAAAATAAGGCTTGTTTTATATTTATTATATATGCCTATGTAGCAGTAGAATTTTTTCCGAAACTGCAAATAACAAAGCCTCAAAATTAGAAAATGTGTTCAAACCTACATTATTCTGGTTATACATTTTATTACACTTCCATTTTCCTCCACTAATATTCACATTGCAAAGAAAGATAATATATTAATTGGTTGATGGGATGTAACAGAGGTATTCCGGGTATGGAGGTTAAAGGTAATCTAGAACTGGATTGTAGATAATCATAACATTATTATTTCAAGCAATTTGTGTACAATAAAGGTCAGTAACGGACTAGAAAATGATGTTTAATTTTTCTTTAAAGTTTTAAAAAAATACGTAGTGCTTTGTCATCAATTAGCAGCAGGAGGGCAAATTATAGTTACATTAAACTGCACTTGCTATATAAATCACAAATCTTGTTAGCAAAGAATTAACATCATAACTGCTAATTTAAAAACTGCCTTTAGCTCTGAATAAGGATTGGCTGTAGACATATTTTAATGGTATTGAAGAAGTAAAAATAGATCTCTTTCTAGAAAGAGCATTTCTGGTGATAGGAAATTAATTATTTTCTCTTTTATGAAATGGTAGGGTCTGTCTTAGCTTCAGTTGTGAAATGGTAATGGGCTATACAAAAGACTTGTTCTCTTTTTCTTGATCCATGGGCCTCATTCTAGATTTTAAAAAAATTTTTATTTTATTTTATCTTATTTTAATAATGGAAATACTTGGTTATATTGTGAAAGGACATAGGCATCTAGTTTTCTCACTGATTGGCTGTTTGGGTGCAGATGCATGAAAACTGCATGAATTCCCAGATGTGGATTAATAATAAGGAAGTAAAGGAGAGAGGTTTGGTGTGTGAGAGACAACAGACAAATTGCTCAGTTGCACGCTCCAAGACTTTATTCCTTCTGGCTAATGAAGTAGAACAAGACATAGAAATAAAATACACCTTTCTCATTGGTTTGCTGTATCACATTAATTTTCTTGTGGATTCTTTTAGTGTATTGACAACCTCAAAACAGGACCTATGCAAGCAGTAAAATGTGCTTTGCAGTGTATGTTGGGTTTTGGTTTTGGTTCTTGTTGGTTGGGGCTGGTTTTTTGGGGGCAGGGAGGGGGGAGCATGGAAGAGTACTGTTAGGCATGTCATTAATGCAAATTAAAGGCAGCTCACTCATGCTGAAGACATTTCCCTCTTCCTATATTCTTTTTGTGGTTACACTCAGTCAATTTCCTTTTCTTGTTGACCTCTTGCCTGTCCCTCTCTCCTCCTCACAATAGATTGGGAAACGCTACACAAAGAACACCTTAATCATCAAAAATGGTTTAGTTTGGTGTGAGACTTAGCATTTTGTATTCTCTCTTATCCTGGTACCTACCTAACTCAATTCATATTCTTACATACTGTGAGGTCTTCAAAAGCTGTTTAAGACTACCCTCCCTTACTTGGTAGCTTTGGTTGGAGAGAAACACATTATGCAAGTATTTTGTCGCTCTTTTGTAATAATGCTAGTGATTACTACTTAAAGACTCTTCCTAATTTGTTGCAGTTTGGCTTGATCAAAGACTGATATAAGCAGACATTATGGCTGGACACTTGCATTTATTTAAAATCTTATAGCGTAGAGGACTCAATTAGAAGAGAAGAACACATAATGACTGTGTGCAATGCGAAAGAATAAAACAAATAATTTCCACAACCTCTTTAATTTTTTAGATACTTTCCATTGGGTTAACAGATGTGTTGTTCTGTGGTTCTTCAAGCTTTTAAAAATTCTGTTTATACATTTTTAATGTTTCTGTAAGCCACAGTGTGTAGGCATTAGATACAAAATTCAAATTCATGTTCTTGTTCTTGATGTCCATCTTTTTTTGTCGTTTTTGCTTTACCTCTTTGTTTCGTCAGTTGGAAGGTGTTTAATACAGCCTTTGTAGGGATGAGAGATATAGCCGTGAAGAAAAATTAACCTTACAGTGACTTGGGCCTGTTTCTTTGTCAGCAATGAAGAGGTACGTAACACAGGCTGTTCCTGTAGCATTTGTTGGGTTTAGTTTGAGACAATGAAAGAAAAAATATCTCCCCAATATTGCATCAATCCCAGCCAGCCAGCCATAATGGGTTGCACTGGATGTATGGTATTCCAGAGTAGAAACTATATTCTGAGTAGATAATTTGATTTAAAAACTTAGGTATTTAAAATATCTTTTAATGTTATGCTTCGCATTTTCTTGTATATGTGGCCGTGATGTATCAAGTCAGCTTTTCGGTATGATCTTGTGGGATGCAATAAGAGCTTTCCTGAAGCTGCATACCAGAAAGAACTGGTAGTGTTGAAAAAGACACTAGTTCTTAAACTGTTACAATATGTGGATTTTGAATACTAAATTAGGTTGGAACAGGATTAGACTAACTGAACTTTGACATATTTGGTAAAACTGTTTAAAAATCTATTTGCACTCGTGGAAAAATATTTAAACTTACTGGTTTTTTTATACTGAGTGTCCCAGACAGGGGTGGCTTTTACCCTGGAGTTAGTGGGGTCTTATCCCCACCAAAACTTTACAAAAGCGGCAAAAAATATTTCCTGGGCATTCTGCATCTATAGTAAGGTGCCAGGGGGCATACTGGAGTGAAAATTAAAGAGAACAGTATCATAGCATAAAATAAATTCCATGTAGCAACTTGTTGCAATTTTTATTGTTCATACTACAGAACTCTGATGCCTTTGTCCTCCTTCTCCCTAGCCTGCAGTAGGATCTTCATGTTCTATTCCTAGGCTTCCTAGGCTGGACATGCAGCCTCTTGATCTCAGCACCAAAGATGTGTGGGAGACCTAAAACTAAACATAGGACAAAATCCTATGGACCCTCCTCAGGGGGTTCTGCCAAGGGACTGCATTCAGCCTGTGGTATCACTTAGCGGTCTACATGAGTGCAGTCTGGTAACAAGAGTGGGTGGATGGAGTCTCTCCAGAATGACATGAACAACATGAACTTCCATTGCTCTCAGATGCTTTTCAATCACATCACTCTCAGAAGTGGTCAGATGGTCCTGTTTTCTTTTCCACGTTTCCTACCTTTCAGCAGGTGGCTGTTACTGGAATGCCTAATGATGTGGAGCGTGGTTGATGAGACCCTGGTAGAGACACATTCTTGTGACGTAGTCGATGAAGGTGGATTTCTTTATTGCTTTTATTGCTTTCTAACTTCATCTATCAACTCATCAGACAGAGCTACTCTATTTGAGGAATGTTCTTTTTACTTTTTCTTTTTTTTCTTTCTTACTTCGTTTTTTGCTTTTCAAGACACAAAGACCTTGAGCAGAGACTTCTTTGTGTAGTGCTTTGGGTTTTTTTGGTTGCCTGTTTTAATCTAGTCAAACTAGCTAAAGGGGAAAATGAATTGGAGGTAGTTAAATAAGTTAAAGTGATTTGGGAGCAGCTAGAAAGTGAGGACGTGAGTGACTTGTGCTTGTTTGTGGATCATCTGTTCTCTCAAGGTATGCGTATGTGTGTCTTCACACAAGTAATTCCTCTCAAACTACTTTATAGCTAAATTTACTGATAATATTAGCCATGGGAATAAGTTGACCTCATAGCTTATCAGCACCATGATATTGTCATTTATGATTCCATGTTGAGAAACTGAGGCAAGGGAGTTTAAATGATACTGTCAAGGCCAGAAAATACATTGGCAGTTTCTGGTTACTGGGCTGCAGCTTAGACTCATTGTCCCCTCTGAAGGACTCCTGGGTGGAAGTCACCCAGTGATCTTTTGTTTTTTAAAATCCATGTTTAATTCCAGTGAAAGTTAATAACGTATTTTCATCTTTTCTGGGTTAAAAAAAAAAAAAAAAGCATAACAGATGACTTTATTGGTGCACATATATTGTAGCTGCTTTGACATTTATGTTTTCCATGCTGACAGATGAATGATTTTTGTAGAAGTAAATCAATTGCACCAAAACTAGTAGTACAAAGCACCAGGGTCTCCCTAGTCTAAGAGAACAGAGGTTTTGAAATATTTTGAAATATGATTTAACATATTTCTCTTCCAGAAGAATTTGCTGGAGTTTTTTTGGTCTTAAAGTACACACAACAAATTACAGCTGGGTGTTTATTGTAAACATACATTCAAATTTCAAGGAGCTGCCGAGCTTCCTTCTGAACAGGAGGCTAAGAAAGTCCCTGACTTCTTCCCAGACATTTTGTGTTCCCTTCTTTTCTGATTCACCCATCCTTCTTCTGCCTAACTCTGAATATTGTAATCCAAACTTCCCCTCAGCTTTCAGTCAAGCTACTGTAACTTTTTGCAGTGTTTTCCTGCAGCAGAAAATGATCATTTGTTATTCTTACCAAAGTTGTTTTCTTAAGTAACACATATTTTTAAGTATTTCCTTGCAATCACTTGCTTATAAAATGCAAAGGCAAATCAGGTGTAGGAAGGATGTGCTAAGTATCATAAAGATTTCTGAGAAACCATTAGGTATTTCAGTGATTAAATTCATGATCGGGAGTCAGGAGAAAACACTATTATGTGTTATGACAGAGTTTGTATGAAAGGTATTTAAAGAGCTTTTGAAAAATCTATACCAACACTTTTGATGAAAAATTTTGCTTTCATGCCACTATTTGAATAGCAAAACATTTACTTGGTTTCAGTGGCCCCCTGTGGATTCCCAAATGATTATTCTATCTTCCCTAACTGTGAAACAACATGAAACTATTATTATAACCATCTACTGTTACAAAATAGCAGTGACTAATATGTAAACCCAAGTGTACAGTGAATTTATAGGCTACACCACTCTTAAATCTATAAGATCAATAAGGTCTTTTGGGAATCTGTCCTTTAAGACAACAGTGGAATTAAACTGTGTACAAAAGTACCCAAAGCTCTGAGGTTCCTCTTCATCTGTCCCGACACAAGTGCTGAGTTTGGAATAGGTCTTATCAGACTGATATCATATTTCCTGCTTTGGGAAAGTCTGTACTGAACAATGGGATTCAGTTGCTTCAACATAGGTGTATAATGCCATTTCGTGTGTTCAGGGAGAACAAAAGCACGCACATTCATCTGGTAGGTATGGCACAGCCTTCCCAGAGAGTCAGCTGAGTCTCTACTAAGGTTTGCAAAATGGTGGTAGACACGTGTGTTTAGGTAGCTGATGTCCAGCTAATTTGTCTAGAGTATTTGTCAGAACAAAGATCATAGACTCTTGATGGAAAACAGCTGACCGAAAAATCAAAGCAAATCCATCAGTTTTGGAGCAGCTGTAACAACAGGCAATGCTGAGAAGATGAAAAACAGATTTTGATTTCTTCTGTGGAGGGAGAAGGAAAATGGTATAAGGACAAAGAAGGGCCTTTAATAATTATTTTCAAAAGAGGCATTTGCCTCTTAGAAACAGTTTTTTATTCACCCTTCCTTAAGGTCTCCCTTGTTGAAGCATAGCTATGGGAGGGAAAATGCAGCCCATATGGAAATCAACAGGAGTTCTGCTGATTTCAAGGAAGAAACCTTTGACCACTATATATGTAAAAACTACCTACACAGAATTAAGCAGCCTGTCCCTTGCTCTAACATTTGTGCCCTCGTGGTGTATTTTCATTGCATCTGTTCCCATAAAACTGGAGGCTTTCAGATGAGACCTTTATAGATTTTTCTTTGTAGAGTTGACATCCCTATGACACCTTTTTTCAGATAATGTTTGTTCTGCCACCTTTTCTGCCTGCTTTCTCCCAAAATGTACTGGTTTTTGGTGCTGGATGGCTGGATTTCAACATGCTTTAAGAATATAGTCTCTAAAGCAGTTGGGGTAAAGATAAATAAATCATTAATTCATGTATAAAATTTATGTTGTTTTCTTGGAAGACTGCTCAGTGATGCAAAGTTCTACTTTGCAAGTAAGAATCTTTAGTGTTGAGGATTATGAAAATTTCTGAATATCTGTCTTACGCATTTAAGTATGGGTTTTTAAACAGCTATTTTTCACACTAGCTAAATGTTACCAGTCGGGGAAGTGACATAAAAGAATGATCTTTTTTTAAGGTAATGCACTTTGTAGATTCTCTGTGTATTCTCTCTCACACAGATTTCTCCAAAATACGTTCTGCAGCTTTGAGAAATCTTGTTTACAACGCTATTTTCAGAAGTAACTTTCTGCAAAATCTATTGCCTCTTTAAAAGTGATGGTAACGCAGCTTTCTTCTGTAGCCCATTGTTGTGAGTGTGGCCTCACTGGTAGCAATAAGGTATTTTCTGAAGGGAGCTGACACCAAAAGCAATGAGCTGCCTTGTGTTGTTACTGTTATTCACAACCTTTGATTCAAAGGTGGTGCAATGAGAAAGTGATACCATCAGCTCAAATAGCATTTTGCTTATTCTTTCCTTAGAAGTGTCGTTGACCTGTGGGGAAACTATGGGATGACCAAGTAGTCGCAATACAACCTACTCAAAGGCCAGAGTAGTAAAACATATTGCTAAATGTCAATGAATACATTTAGGCATTGGGATTCAGAAAACGTACCTTGTTTTCAAGACTCAGATTGAAGAGAACAGAAAACAGCATGCAGATCTATGGCAGAGACATGGATCAATGGAGGACACTTTTTAAAAATGTATAGGTCTAAAAATCTTCTAAAATGTCTTTTAGAGGACTGGGAGAGTTAGTAATTAATTTTGCATTGACTGGTTGTAAAATATACACAACTAAGGGAGTGTCTTCAGCCCCCAGGTGATTAAGATTCAGGAAACGGAACAGGTACAAATACAGGGCCATTACTCTATCTCCGATGGTGTAAGCAGAACAGCTGTTCCTGTGCGCGGTGTCCTTGCATCAGCACAGAGCTTGTGGAAGGCAATTACCAGTTAGAGAACTGGAGCCCAGTTCCATCTTTACTGAAACCTCCCAGAGGATTATATTCTGCCTCCAAAGGGATAAACCAGGGATTATGGATATAAGACAGTTTTATTCATTAAACAGTAGCAAAAATACTCTTCCATTCTTCTTTTGGATTCAATAAAAGGGCTTACTTTGTGTATTATTTGATGCCCAAATCATGCTAGGTGCAATGGTAAAAATAAATAGCAGTCAAAGAGTTTATACGATGATAGATCTTGACGCAGTTGGCAAGAATAACTCCAGCAGGAAAAGAGACAATAAGGTTTTCAAAGTACTAATTCTTCTATTAATTTTTTTTTCAGGGTAGTAGGATGAACAGCTTCTTTGTTAGGTGGTGAACTAAGCCTCGGTATTTAAATGAGGTCCAAACTTTCTCAGAGTTTGACAGAGGAAGAGCCAAAGTTCTGGTTTTGGTGTTATTTCTGGATCAATATCAATAGTACAACATCCTAGTTAAGGGCAAGACTTTCCGCAATGCTGCTTCTTCATTAATAAAAGAGAGTTTGCATTTTCACAGAAGTGAATGACAGCCAGATTTTGTTGGTCAAGGTCTTAAATGTTATCTTCTCAACTTCTAACACTACTTCTTTCTTAGATTCATAAATGTCATGCCAGTGTCTGTCTTAAACTCAAAAATTTTCTTCTTGTTTTTTTTTAAGGAGGACACTTGAATAAGAACAGATGGCACCTGATGCTTTCAAACATGAATGACTTTTCTATAAGTGATTTTTACCTGTGGCTCTTCCTGTATTTTGAGCATGTAGCTTTGCATTTTAAATAATATATAGATTATGTCCATTACCTCAGGACCCGCTGCATGACCACACAGTCCTAACCTAATCACTGTGTGAGTTTGTGCAAAGATATGGACACTCCTTTGAAGTTACAAAGTTTATTGCCATACATTGCTACTCATTTCAGCAGAATGGAAAATCGTGTGTCAAGTAACACATAGGTGAATATTTAATTTGTTTTGATTTATGCTGTTTTCTCAGCTTTTGTAATCTTTTCCCAATTTGATTTTACCTTCATTGTCTAAAGTCATGCAGCTCAGTAACAGTTGTGCCTGTACTAAATGGCTGAGTTAAAAGGCAGTATTAATGCTTGGGCAACTCACAGGGGTATATGCACATGTTCTTCTATTTGGATTGCATTAAATGAGTTTTCAGAACCATATGGCAGCGTACCTTAACTATTCTTTCTGAAATAGTCTAACTGTTGCAGCCTTCTGTTCTAATTAGTTACATCTTCTGAGCTTTATCAATTCACTGGAAAAACTGCACACTTAATATTGCTTAAATTTTACACAAATGCCTTCTGTTCTTATGGGTGTGTTTTAATACTGTGCATGTGACATGCAGATAGCTTCTTAGTTACTTGCTTTACTTTTAATATCTCCCCAGACAATGCATCACTATTTTCAAATCATTTCCATTGTTGATTACAGTCAAAACTATTTCTCCTAAATTTTTGGGATTTGATGGGTTGTAGAAATCATACAAATATTCTTCCTTTGAAACTGAAGAATATTTCATTGCAGAACTACAGTGAAATATAGTTGCTATGTCCATTCTACCCCCTTGCAGGCAGGGGGAAGTGGAACACAGCACTTCAAATGGGAGTGTGCTAGCCCATCATGTCCAGATGTTTGAATGTTCTGCTGGAATACATTCTTCTTAAAGGACTTGGTGTTACATAAAGGAATTGGCCATTTTTAAAAACTACTTTTCAAAGGTAGTTAAATCATTCTAACAATATGAGTAATTAATTACAGTGTTCTGCAAACTTTTCTTTTGCTCTTACACCTTTTCTCTTGCAATGGCAAACACAGCAGCATGTCCTAGACCACTTAGCTGTACTGCTTTATGCACATTTTAGTAGGAACTGTGATAAGAATGATATGGCTTGTACTATTCAGCCTATTAAAGGTGGAGCTGTGACTGCATCACGTGTATATTTTAACTTGCCTCTTAAATGGGAGTATGAAATTTATTGGGTTTATTATGTAAAACAGTTCAGAAAATGGAAGAAGCACTAAAAGTTGGTTGGCATGAGCCTATGAACGCTGCTAACTTCTTTTAGAAGTTAGTAGGCGCTTTGTGTTTGTGTGTAGAACAGAGGAAAATACCTACCATAGGATCTTTTCATCAGTAAAAAGAGAAACTCCATTCCCTTGTTCCCAAAGGCACTGTGCAAGTAGAATAATATAAGCTGTAATATCAAATCAATCACATTTACATTTCAAAAGCATCCTTCATAAAAGTGCCCTAGAGGGCTGTATCCAGCTAATAAAAACACAAATAAAATAAAATATTTAACAAGCTATATCAAGCACAGGTAGGGTGTGCATGTTTTGTAAGCCTGACCTTAAAAATGGACAGCAAATCAGAATTTTTCAAAGAAAATTTTAAAAAGAAAAAATCCAATGTCTTTAGCGAGGGACCAAAGAACACAACCACACAGTGCCTGGAATCCATAATATCTGCTCATAGATCAGAGAGGAAAACCACTGAGGCTGAACAGAGATACCAGTCTGAACAAGAGAGAAAAATGGTCATATGGGTGTGAAACACCACAACAGTGCACTGAAGGGCAGTTGTTTTGCAGGAAAAAAAAAAAAGGGCTGACTTAATTGGCTGTTTGATACAGGACTAAAGTTGTAGGATCAGACACTCAACATTTAAACACTTTCTTAAAAATAAATTTATTCTCAGATTACCACAACTGAGTTGTACTTCCAGTTACGCTTTGAAAAGAAATGAACAAAGTGTGGAGATTTATGTTTAAAAAAGGTGAAGACAGGTGGCCTTGGATGGCCTTTGAGCCAAGGACATTTTAAGCTGGCCTTTTACCATAAACACTTTCATGCTATCGCTTTTCTTTAACATCAAAAAGGTTCCTTTTAAAGGGTTTAAAACAGGGCAGACCTACATGCTTGAGTGTAATGTTACTGTCTCTCCTTAGCTTCTTCAGAGCCTTTTGAGCTGCTCTCCAGGCAAGTTTATTTAAACTATTTTTTTTGTCTTTTTAAGTTGTAATGCAGTGTTTCTGTCCTGTTTTTTTGCTACTAGATATTGATCTCAATTGGACTAAAACTGTATTGCTACCAATGGGGAAACAATAGTTGCCCTTCATCTGGGAAAACCATATGAAACAGAGATGGTCTTTTACAGAACAGATGGCAGAGTGATAGCAGCTTCCACTTCAAACACGAGCAAGCACAGGGTGCATGTGGCCAGAAGGTTTCATTGCATGTGATTTTTATGAAGGCTTGGATATATGGGCTAGAGAAGGTAGAAAGAGTACAAGAGCAGTGAGAGGGGCTGTATTTAAAGCACTGGTTGGAGTCACAAAATCATTGACAATCTAGTCCGGAGGAAAAGCCAAAAAATCCTTCTGGACTGAATGTCAGCTAGAAAGTTTGGCATTGTGTGAGTAAAGAAAATACCTCCTTTTACCTTAATCTCAGTTGCATTCAAGGCAAGTCTGGGGGGGTTGTTTTGCTTGGCTGGTTTTGATTTTTTGTTTTATTGGTTAGCAGGCAGATTGCATGAGATACCTGGATCCGTCATGAATTTTTTATCCTGATCAAAATAAACTGCAGGAATCCCAAGTTGGCTAATGAATCCTGTCAAAATGGATTATCAGAAATAGGAGTTCTGTGAATTTGCTCTTATTTCTTAGGGTTGCTGTAAGCAAAACTCTTACACTTTCTCCATGGAAACAGTTTGTTTCCTGATAATAGGTAAGAATATATTTATGTACAAGCCCTATTAGCCTCTCCTGACTTGTGCTTGGCCATGATAAGCCCTGAACCTGACTGCTGTATGCACATGGTGCCACTGGAACTTGTTTTATGGTGGCCTATGTTGAGCAGCTATTGCACCGCTAATAGAAGAGCGTTTTACCTGTGACCTTATGCAGACATTGAAACACCTTTACATTGACTCATTTGTCTTATGGACATATCAATCTCTCTGTCCTCTGTCCTGGAAACAATCAAAACGGACACCAACAGACTATCTGAAAGGAGTTTCTTAATGAGTAAAAAGTCTTACCATCAGTAGTGGAATTCATACAACCTGGTTGCCTCAGGGTGGGGATCTTATGTCACTGTATGCTTCCCTCCCTCCACCTCACAATATCTTTTGCTTTTCTGGCTGCTTTCCCTCAGCCTTTATGAAACGGCATCTCCTTGCAGTACCTCTGATTTCTTCCCTGTCCCCCTGTCTAGCTCTTTTCCTTAGTAGCAGGGCTCTCTCAAATCAATGCTGTGACAGATCCTGAGCTACAAAAGCTCTGGGTAGCTGGCTGGTTTGTGTGTATTAGTATGGACCAGAAGTGCAGTGAGTGAGGATAACTTTTGAGTATACCCCATGAAGCAGATTTTCAGAAAACTTGTAAGGAAAAGCGGTTCTTGAACGTGGTGAATGGACAGGGAGGACACAGTAGCATGTGACTTCTTTTCTTACAACAGCAAGCTAAAAATAACAAATGACAGGGAAGATGCTAGAAAAACAATAGGATGCTGCTCATGACTTGTAATGGCTCATCAGTTGAATCTCGTGTTGGTGCAGACTCAGTCAGTTGTTATTTCTTTCATGCAGGTATGTAGTGCTTTCTGTATTAGTCAAGGTTGTAGTGACAGACCTGTTTTTGTAAATGATGGCTCTATAGAAAAGTCAGGACTAGGTAGGACTGAGAAGTTTTCTTTATATTTAGGCAACCAGATGTGAATATGACACATCCACCAATTGACCAAGTGATGGTTGTCCTTCTCTCTGAGCATCCCTTCCTTCTCCCCTCTGCATGCATGCATTTCCTTCTCTGTTTTCTGATGGTATCCTAAATTCATACTTTTTCATCTTTATTCCTCAAGCTAACCTTCAGCCTAGTTTGGTTTTTAGCCTTTTTAAATTTGCATGTATGTGTGCAAATTCACAATAGACATAACCAGTGCATCTGTGCCTCCCCCTTCTGAAGACAGTGTTTCATTTATATCATGACTTTGCCCCCAGGAATTCTCACCCTGTATATGTATGTCACTGCTGTCAGCTCAAACACAGACCATTAGCAGCAGGGAGCTTTTTACCCTGGAGTGCTCTTTTGGTGTCCTACAGTATTCTAAATAACATCAACCTGTAGTTTGTCTGTCTGTGTTTGGCTCTGTGGTATATGAAATGTTAAGGCCCATTAAGTTTTTGCAGCAATTGAAATTTTCTCTGGAAGTGGTCTTGGGTATTTTAAGCAATATAGGGATGGGTATAAATGGGGTGGCATTGTGAAGTTTTGTTTCACTTAAACTCTCATCTCAATTGAATTACAGTGAAACTGTACCAAAACATTTCATCTAATTGTTAAATAGTTCAGAGGCAGAGCTCGGTTCTGGATGAGATTTGCTGAATATGACAGCTCATAAAACAGCCTTACCGGGTGAGGCATAGACTTCACTGGCAATCTTCTTGTGGTCTGTACAAAATTCAGTCACTGGTTTTGAAACAATTGATTAGAACCGATTGATCAGAAATTATCTTCCACAAAAGACTGAGGTTTTTGTTTGAAAACAGTAAGAACATTAAAAAAAAGTCAGAGCATAGTTTTTTCATCAGTTCATCTTGTCCTATAACAATAGTATAACCCTCCCCATTTCCTTTGCAATTTCTGTCTCTCTGTATGTATTTTCAAACCAGTGAAGCTTTGGAATAACTTTTAAAACAACAATGATAAAAAGCGGTGTTCTAAAGTTGGAAGGGACACCTACCAGAGTCAGTTCATTTAAGGGTGACATCTTCAGAGTCAGCCTCCTGTGCTCACCTCATGTATGTGTAGATGAAATGCTTCTATAGTAGAAAAATACAATTAACAAAAAAAAAATACAATTAACAAAATATTTCAGTCATGAGAGTTCCTGGTAGGGAGTTACAAGGTTTTGAAATTGCCAGCGTGTTGGCCTTTGGCTTCTGAAATAGTTGAGTTTGCTTACTTGCTGCGTGCCTTTTTTAACTAACAAACTTAAGCCTTTAAGAGGGAGAGCTTTCCTGAAGTATGGTCTGAAATACATAGATGGCTTAATACTGTGTTTTCCCCATAGGTTGCTTTCCTTCTTGCTTGAAGTATTCTGTTTATGTGCATTAACTGGACATTTGCATCTAAATACTTCTGAACTCTGGGTAAACTGTCAAGTGGATGGTAAAAAATTAAGTTACATACATTTGGGCCAAACCTTGTCCTTGTTCGACACTTGCTTTCTGTACACCATAGGCTTTTTTTGAGGATGGGATACAGAGGGAAAATACTGGTACTATGTGCATCTTTGACAAAAGTTGAGGGGAAAAAATGGAAACTGAAAATATGAATGTTTTAAAGGTATGGAGATGTATCCTTGGGTTGTTTTGTTTTGTTTTGTTTTTGATAAGGGATGCATTTGAGGTAATTTACTCTTATCTCAAGTAATGTGAAGTAAGTGAAAGGGAATTGAAAGGATATTCATTTCACAACTTGTTATCTTTTATCTGCTAACAATATCCAAGGGTTTATCTGAACAGCTGAAGTGTTAAGTGGTTAAGAAGCCTTGCTTGCTCTCTATTTGCTAGGTAGATAAAATGTGGGTATTTATGAGAGGAACAGTATCCTGCATGATAGATTTTACCCTCCTTTTTACTGTTTATTTACAAGTCAATAGTATTAGTATAGAGCCAACAAATCTTGGCCTTGGAAAATATAAACTGTATTTTAAATTTTGTCTTCCTGCTGATAAACAACTGGGGGATAGTTCCCAGCAAATTTATAACAAGATGCTGTTTGAATTAAGTAATTTCAGACTCTGGGCCAAATTAAGTTCCAGTGAAGTGGATAGAATTTTGGCAGAAGTGTGCAGGGTCCATGATGGTTCTGGCATGTGCAGTTACTCTTAACGTAGTATAGATGGGCTCCAGGCAGGAACTTAAGAGCAGTTCATGACTCCAGAGAAGCATTCAGATTCAAAACAGTCACTGCTTTGGCCTGAATTCAAGCCACAAAGGTTGAGAAACTGAAGACCCAGGATCCCTTATGCAGCTTCCATCTGGGATTGTTTGGGTTCTGCTGAGAACTGCCATGCAGAGGCAAATTTTGGTGTTTCTTGCCTGCCTCAGTTTGGAGTACAAGACTAACAGGTACAGTAGAGTTATGGGCTGGCCTACAGAGTTTGCCTTGCATTTAAATGCAGATCAGTCTCTGATTTCTGTGGGGTGCAGGTTTGACTTCAGGAAATGTATTATTTGTCTTTTGACTGCTCCATTTCTAGAGATGCTGGAAAACAGGGAAGCTCTGCCACATAGTTTTAGTTTAAAACCAGCATGTGTCTACAAATACCTGATTCTGGCTGTCCAGGGAAAGGTGCATGGGGTCCTTACTGTGATTAAATCCAGCACAGACAGTGGAGAGTGCTGAAACAGGGCTTATGGTAGCTATAACTAGGCTGCAGGAGAGCCTGTGGGAGTCGGAGTATGTTGCTAACATACTAGCTTTTGCTATGAAGGCAGATCATTCCCAAAGGCAGATTATGACAGTGCATCTTTAAGGCATCTAAATGGCTTTGAAATTTCAAATCCCAGTCTGCTTGCTGCAGTTCACTGCTATGTCAGGTTCAGCAGCACTCAAAGACCACTAATAGGAGCTTTTATGCATAGTGGTGAACAGTTAGTGAAATGTTAGTGGGAATTCTGTATCAAGGGTGTGCAATCTAGTCCCAATTCTATTTAAATCATGAGATAGGAAACTAAGTGATGTGGAGAAGAGTGGGGTTTGCAGGAACAGAGATGGCCTTCCTTATCACTAGATCAGATGAATCATCTGTGCTGTGGGACTTGCTGTGGTAGTGTGATTAATACCATTTAGTCAGAGAAATTGGTGCAGATGTGTCTGTTTAAAGAAAAGGAAAAAAAAGCCTATCCCACCAACAGTGTGTGTCTGAGCATTTTCTTTATATTCTTTCTTTTTCTCATCATGGATTCAGTTTGATGAATCTGATACGGGTCCAAGAATACAGAATTTGTGCATAGCAAGGAAGTGTTGGTGTCTGGTTCACACAGCTGCCGTTTTTAGTATTGCCACGGGATTTAAATAGAGCAAATAATGCTGCATGCCTTTATATTTTATGTTGCACTGCCCCATATCACTGTATGCGATATATCCTTTTGATTTCTTAGCTTTTATTAGCAAATGGAACAGGGTGCTAGTGTATCACTAGGGTATCACTAGAATGCCTAGCCCACAGTGCATGACACATGATATGTTTTTTCTTTAATTTTCAGAAGCTTGAGCAGCAATCACTGTCTTGATAGTCTGCACTGCTGTTTGTATGCAGTACTGCTTTTGATATTTATGTCCAGAGAACGGGAAACTGTGAGAAAGTCCTGTGACCTGCCAACAAAAAAATGACCTGAAAATTTCTTTGGTGGCAATAGTGAGGCTGTGTTCTGAAAATAACTGAAAGGAAGTATGATCCTTGCACTTGGGCAGTAATGACCTTTAAAGTAATGCTGAGTCACTTTATAGAGATCCTCTTTATAGGCTATGAAAATGACATGGCATTTCATCCTCCTATTGAATCACCAAATTTTAATTTACCGAAGACAATTTACTACTTTGTTCACCCCCAGTGTAAACATGTACAGGAGACACTGCACAGGAGCCACTGCCCCACCGAGGAACAAAGAGCCCCAGCAAATAATACTCACCCCTGACATCACACCTTCTTTCCAAATATAAGATGCTTCCACTGTGCTATCTCTAATGTAAGTGCTGTGGCATTAAAAGAAATTCTAATGCTTGTAGCTCATCTTTCAGACAGCTGATGACAGCAAAAAAGGCCAAGTTTATTTAATGTGTCTCTTGACAAATAATACGTCAGTGTGAGCTCTCACCCAGAAATCTAGTGAAGCTCCTGTCCTTGGTGCCTCTGAGTTGGGGTTTAACCCCAGCCAGCAGCTAAGCCCTACCCAGCCACTCACTCACTCGCCTCCCGGTGAGATGGGGGAGAAAATCAGAAAAGTAAAAGTGAGAAAACTCATGGGTTGAGATAAAGACAGTTTAATAAGTAAAGCAAAAGCCATGCACACAAGCAAAGCAAAACAAGGAATTAATTCACTACTCCCATGGGCAGGCAGGTGTTCAGCCATCTCTAGGAATGTAGGGCTCCATCACATATAACAGTTACTTGGGAAGACAAACACCATCACTACAAAAGTCCCCCCTTCTTCCCCCCACCATGTTGAACATGACATCACATGGTGTAGGATACTCCTTTGGTCAGTCAGGGTCAGCTGTCCTGGCTGTGTCCCCTCCCAACTCCTTGTGCTCCCCCAGCACCTCACAGGTGGGGTGAGGTGAAAAGCAGAAAAGGCCTTGATTCTGTGTAAGCCCTGCTCAGCAGTAATGAAAACATCCCTTTGTTATCAACACTGTTTCCAGCAGAAATCCAATACACAGCCCCACACTAGCTACTGTGAAGAAAATTAACTCTATCCCAGCCAAAACCAACACACTTTGGAAGCAGAAATTCTCCATCCATAAGCATGGAGGAGAAAATTTGTGACTGCAATACTTCCCTCTTAATTTGAAAAACACCAGAACAACAATATGAGGGGGCAGTGAGACAATATTCTCCTCCTCCTTGCAGTCAATGGCAGCAAATTCACCCAACCACTCCCATAAAAATAAATATCTCATTGGTAAGTGGATCCCCAAGTATCAGTATAGGCCAAGCATCTCCTTTCAGATCAGCTCCCTGTCCCAGCAGTGCTTTCTTGGTCTTGCCTTAAGTTCTGCCACCTGAAGCAAATCAGTAACGCGGGTGGCAAATAAGTGAGGTCTCCCTAGCTTTCACTCAGGGCCCTGACTGCTTGCAAATGGTCACTCTGCTCCAGCAGGCGCTTGTTAACTCCTAGGATGCATGCAATCCTGATGGTACAGTGAGTTCTTTAAAGGATTAGGAGACCAGCTGGATGAAGCTCACTAATAGCAGCATTTCCACCTTTTCCCCAATGAATCACACAAAAGCTCTCTTTTCTCTCTGAAATGTCTTACAGCAAGACTGTGTGCACACAACCATTTACCTGGGGAGGAGCTGGGACACAAGGAACTGCAAGTGACATTGGTGCCTGTTAATGCACTTCAGGGGACTATTCATTTACTGTAGCGATCATGTTAGGAGAACCTGCAAGGAGCAGAGTGAAGGTGTGGCTTGTGTGTCACCTTTTCTCTGTACTAACTGGAGGAAACCTAATGGCTTATGCAGAATGCTGGGAGAAAGTAATGAATTTAAAAGCAGTGTCCTTGCTCTTAACCCAGTAAGTTTAGATCTAGGGCATGTTGTAGTAGCTGAGGAGCAGAGCTAATGGCTGTATAAATAGGTTGGTACTTAGATTAGTGAACAGCTGAAGGCACTAAGATTTAAACCTGGTTCCTTCTGCATGGCAATATCTAATGATAAACCAACTCCACAACATGCTGAAATCCCTTAACCTTAAACAAAAGCTAAGTATATATCTTTTGACAGAGTAGGCAGAAAGAAAAGGAGGCCTTGACAAGAGAAAAATAAGTAAAAAAGCAAAAATAAGACACAAGAGAATAAAACCAGAAAGCATGAAACAAAAGGAAAACCAAATCCACTAATAAGAGAATTGTCAGACAGGAAAAGAAAAAGAGAACAAACAGAGAGCAAGACAGAAGTAATGAGACAGGGGGGAAATCGGATTCAAAATGAAATCTGGTAATAAAAGAACTGTCAGACACAAAACGAGCCAATGTGTGACAGAAAAAAAGCTCCAAGAAGACAGAGGAAGGCAATCTTTGAAGAATTAAACTAACCAGATGTGGCCTCCAAAGGTAGTTTGAAGAGAAGTTGATACTACTCCTGGTTTCTAATGAAAAGCAAATTCTAAGAAGCATGTTTCTTTTATGCTCGAAGGGAAAAGGTTTTGTTTGTTTTTTTTTTTTAAATAAGAAAGTATGCAAGAGAAATCGGTGGTGTTTGCGTTGCTATTACAAGACAGTTTTGTAGCTAAGGCCATTCTGAAAGCAATTAAACTAATAAACTGTAATGGATCTTGTGGTTTGTGTGCTGAATGTGGCGTGCTCAGATGTCCGCCCTCATCGGGGTTACTTAATCTATCTGCATTAGTTTCCCTCATTTCAAAATACAGATGGTAATACATATATATATATTATATATATATATATCAGTAATACTGGAATGGAACAAAATTAAAAATGTTCCAAAAGGCTTTGATTGCGGAAAGCATTTTTACCTAGCCAGACATTATAAAAACTTCTAATAGTAATAAAGATCTTGACAATGGAAGCTACTGAGAGAACCTGAGCTTTTCTCGGAAGACAAAGGTGAAAAGAAATGGGTGGAGGAGATGGACCATTTTACTCAGGCAGAATGAACTCATTGACTTCAATGGATCTAGGATTTGAAAGACAGACAACCGTTTTAATAGGCTAGCGCAAGAGACACAGAAGTCCACTTAAAATGCTTGTAATGTTGGGATTCTCAAAATTCCTTATGTCCAAGGGGACAATAAAAAATACAATAAAAAATTAAATGCAAGTATTGGCAGTGCAGTTTCTGGATGTGTACTGCCTGCTTCACAACCACTCCCTTCTTATTAGCAGCAATGTTACTAGTGATTGCCTATGGAAACCACAGCTTAATGCCCTATGGCAGCTCACCGTGTCTTTACTTATTCAGTTTTGGATCAGGTCCTAAAATGGGTTCAGCTGAGATGTTGTCAGCATTGTTATTCTGGAACCTTAGAATGCTTTCTGTCTTTCTGCTTAAAAGGATATTTACAGAAGATACTTAGACACTGTAGTTGCTTTATTTCGCTCCTTCAAAACACAAAGATTTTTTTCCTCCCATTTTGGGCAGTGAATTCTGATCTGTGCTGATTTATCAGTGGTACTAACCAGCAGTTTAACCAAACTGTCCCTTGCTTGATGTATAGCATTCCACTGGACAACTGCTTGTTTTATCTTGTTTCTTTTTCTTAGGCAGATGGCTGAAAATTCTCAAGTGGAAATAAAAACTAATCTTAGCAAAGAATATACATATTTCCTCATGTATAAGAATATAGATATTTGCACAATGTGTTGCTATTTCTCAGATGAATTTTGGATGGAAATAATGGAAATAACAACTGAATCATTAATATAGGCAAACTGAGCAGGCAGTCATGGACTTAATGCAAGGTCAGGACCGCTGCAGAAAGAAGTCAGCACATGCCTTTCTGTGTACTTCAGAGACCCTTGGAGGAAGCTCTTTGGAGTTGTAGTGATGTTAAAAATAACTTTATTCATTCTATCTACTTTTAGTTTTGAGGATAACATAGAAGGATATACTGGCTCTGTGGACACAGTGTGGTTTGGTTTTTTGGCTTTTTTTTTCCCCCTTCTTTTCCCTATTTTTTTTCTTCAGAAGAAACTAATGCATTTTCTGTGTATGTGGAAACTGAACATTTACACTGGGATATACTTGAAACAGTATTTCTAACCACAAGTATATAGCTATGTGAAAGTTAGTGGGAAGGTGACATTTGGAGAACTCTTCTGAGAACACTCAGGGTGACAGTAGGGAATGAATAATAGAAGTGGTGCATGCAGAGAGTTTTCTCTTGTGAGATTTGTCACGTCTTAAGTAATCAAGTTTGATGCTCTCAAAGTAGTAGGTTTCCTCAAGGTACCTTACAATTAGCCACAATTGTAGGTTAATCTGCCTGGAGTTTTTCGTGGGGTGGGGAAGAAGCGTTGAGAATGTTTGTCTGGTAAGCTGGAGAGAAAAATTCAGAAATTTAGATTGAAAATAAGATTCCATTAAGTAAATATGTGTGTTTGGAGGTGTTTTCTTCGTCCTACTTGCCGCTTACAAAATGGCGCTTGTTTGCAGTATAATCTTCAAGTGAAAGATCAGTTAACAGAGCTCTTGAAAATGAGCTTGAATATGAGAAATTTTGTCTCCACACTAAAGTTCTATATCCCAGACAGTTCCTCAGATGAAATGCACATCATATTTGGAGATGAGGTTAATAATTTATATAACTGTATCAGAATTAAGCTACCTAGGATTTCATGTGCTTATAAGGCGACTGCGTGCAGAATGATGCCTTAAGGATTAAACTTTTGATGGTGGCAATAAATAATGTAAAAAATTCAAATGTTGAATGCAGAAGAGACTTCAGTCAGGCACAGCCTTGCTGAGATTTCTTTTCTCACTGCTCTGTTTGTATTCTTTCCACTGTTGTTCCTAAAACTAGTGGGCCTCCTCTTGAGAATATTATTGTGAGCCATATGTGTGCTTTGGTGCAGTTTAAAAATGAATTATCAACTTAAAGGTAAAATGAAAATACAGGAGGATGGAACCCTACCAGGGTCAGGTCCCAAGGTGAACCTCAGTGCATTTCACTGAATGGTTTCTACCCTGAGTTATTATGTAAATGATAATACAATAGTGAAACTCCTGTGAGATTTGAAATCAACAGGGCAAAAGCAGAACTACACATTTGTTGCATTTATTTTTATTTGTTTTAAAGAGGGAGCTCTTATATTAGATTTTTATCCAGCAAATAGCACAGCTGCTTTAATAGGTAGTCCAGCTTAGAAAGTCCTATAAAAATGTTAAAAGGAAGAAGCAAAGACAAGAATTCAAAAGCTGAAACATCAAGCCATGACAGAGTTGGTGAGCTGTGAAACCTTTAACTCTGTATCCTTTTGGGCTTCCTTTATAATGGAGCCATTATAACCTCCGTCTACCTGTCAGCCATTATTGTTAGGAACAAGAGCTGGGCTCAAAGTCTGGAGCTTCTGTGAAGAAATATGAAATAGAATTATTTTGTGCTCCTATTGAGTAACCTGAGAAAAACTTGAGCTTGCATGAAGGGTGATGTTTCCCCGCTCACGCACACAGACTTTGGTAGCACAGTTTCTGACTTTTTAATAAGTACATTTGTTAAGAACCCCATTACTCTCTACCTGCAGAGATAAAACTGTTGGCTAGGATTTAGAAAACACTATAACAAACTGGATCATTGCATAGGTAGCATCAGGAAACACTCATAGGAATGTAAAAACCAGACATCCCTTCCCTAGTGTAAGAGTCTAGTAAATGCCCTTCTCAGGGGATATAAGGTCTTTCTTTCATCACATGAACAAAGGCTTCCCCTCTTCTCTGGGGAAGCTCTGTGCTTCTGTGTAGCCTTAAACAGGCATGCTACTAGTGTACCCAAACCATTTTGTTTGGGAGGGGGAATGCTTGAATAGGTGGTTGATTAACTACCTCCTCAACACAGCTGCCTTCATAGTTGCTAACTCTTATGAGAAATATTTTGTCTTAGAAACAAAAACACTCAGCTGTAATGACAGGAAACTTTATAAACCAGGTTGAAGGTGTGGAGTGGTGTCTCTTGCCTTCCTTGACTGATGTGACAAAACTTAACACTCTGGAAATAGGACACGGAATGCTGGTATTTGACAGTGGTGCTGCAATGTTGTGCTCTCTGAAAGGTCCCCAAGATCCTCATAAGACGCTCTGGGGCTGTACTTGCACAGTGTTGAGCAAGGGTCTGCCTGCTCCATACAACGGACACAGTGCTTGCCAAAATCCGCAATTCACTTATTTCACGTGTACATTGCTATCAAAGTCTATTCTTTCAGTCTGCTTTTAAACGATGCTCCATAGGAAGGAGACTGTTCTGCCGTGCCAGGGACCCGAGTCAGACAGATCCCTCTTGTTTCTGTGGCTGGGTGACACAGGAATTGCTGGGCAGAGGCAAGGCTGCAGATCACTTGTGTTGCTGCTCCAGTCAGGCTATGCTTTTGCTGTTCACCTACAGCTATGTCTAATACAGTGAATACAATTATGGAGAGATGCTGATGATGATCCTGTTAACAGTTAACGTTACTTGCTTCTATATTTTATCCTGTACCTCTTGATGTCAAGAGGTCAAAGCTTAACTCCTTGTTCATGACTTTCTAAAGATGCTCTGAACTTACCTTTTGCTGAGAGGGCTCAAAGCACAGCTGGCCAATTTTCTGCCAGTGTTACTCAAAATTTTTCTGTCATTGAAATTTACTGTAACTGAAACAACAGAAATGTTGGGGGTGGCCCACTGTGTGTTGCTCATTTAGGTAATGTGAAGTTGGTAAGTGTCATTTCTGTTGAAATACAAAATAAATTGCCTCTGCACATTCCTTTGCAGATGGTTATTAATGCTGTTTAGTTATTTTGGATACTAACTTTAACATATTTCTTTCCTGGTGTGGGAGTATAACCCTTGTAACACGATGTACCACAACAGGCAGAAAAGGCCAGATGTGAACATCTGACCTTTCCAAAAATCTACCTATAGGCTACAGGTGACGGCAACTGCCATAGAAGATTCAGTCTTGGAAGCGTTATGGCTAGGAAAGGACTAATGGCTTTCATTCGGTGAGAGAAGGATTTCTGCTCTACCTGGAGAGCGTGAATGGCAGGAAAGCTGAGGGACAAATTCTAGGCACTTCACAGCAAAACACTATTTGACTATGAAAAGAATATAAAAAATAGTATTTTTTTTTCAGTGGTAGAAACTGAGGAGACTGGGTACTCTTTAGAGTTTAAAAATGTGTATTTTACACAAGAGTGCTAAAGTAACAAGAGTAGATTCACTTCATACAAGTAAAAACCAGACAACTCAGAAACAGTGTTATGAAAAAGGTGTCTGAAAGACAACTGCAAGAAAGCAGGAAGGAAATTAAAAGCCAGGCTTCTGTGAAAGATTGGATATTCCCACTCCTGGGAACAGAATCTTTAAGGGATTTTAAAATTATAGATTGACAATTCCTTATGCAAAGAACAATTTCCTTCTTTTTTTTTTTTCATTTGGTTCATAGAATTGGAAGTGAGATTTGCATAGGAAATAGTCAAGAAAGCTAGTCGTCTTAGTTTGAACAGGATTCTGTGCAGGAGTTAGTCACAGCAGAAACTACTTTGAACTTGCCAAAGTAGAAGCAAATTCCCAGGCTGTATTACAGGGAAAAATATGTGGCTGGCATTTTATCAGTTACAGTCAAAAGCAGCAAGGGCTGAAAAGATGCCTTGGTGGTGTAGTTGGAGCTCTATATTTGAGTTGAAGCATTGTTTGTTTTTCAAGACCCAAAATGTGATCTAGATTTGCAACAATGATACTATTCCATTCAGTGCAGGTGGGCTTACTGAATGACAGCACTCAAAGAGCAGTGCAGCCTTTTAAATAGATAATAGTGTTGCTGATGAGACCATTTTGAGAGCCTTAAAGCTGTTGCAAAACAATGGAAATTGTGCCACAGAGTTCAAGCAATATAGCCTACTCCTGTGAAATTGCTATATACAGAGCACAGGCCGATCAATGAAGCTGTGGCATTTCTTCCCGAGGGAAAGAACTCTCCAGAGGCAAGCCATTGAGAATGGAACTAAATGCCAGTAAATGAAAGGTGTGAGAGTTGAAATTAAAGCAGGCTCTTCAGACAGATTGCTGACGCAATGGCAGAGGAAGGAGGCTTGCAGACAAGCAGCCAGGTCTGTGCATATTCCAAGAATGCTGCCGGTGAAAATGCTTTGAGGGTTCTGTGTGAAAAGGGAGCACATGGGAAACTTAAAGAGGCAGCGGAGCAATACACCTGCAAGACAAATGCTGGCAGGCAAACTCCAGCACTCCCAAGTTTTGTGCTATGCAGGGAAACTGCAAGATTAATGGGAGTAAGGTTACTACAGCATTTGAGTTATAAGGACTGAGTTATGTTTCTTGTTTACCTCCCAGGTAACAAACCCAGACTAGCTATCCATGTTGGTATGGTGTTCCCCCACCACAGTAAGTGCCCAAGTCCAGCGAGATGTTAGAATCCAGGTGTGCTGTTTCTTGAGTCAGTGGCTAGATAGTGATTTCACCTATTGATTCACATTAGAAAATGCGAAGAGTCACTGGAAATAGATGGTTGGCTTGATATAACCTTGCCTTATGTTGGGTATTATTGATGAAACAGGAAGGACTGCTTATTAGAGAACTAGGAATAAATTTTTCTTAAAGAAGGAGGCTTATTTTTTCAGTTTGCAGAAGGCTGTCTGAGGTCCAGAGTGGTAGATATTTTGAAGGCCCATAATTGCCAATGTTTCTAGTTAAGATCTTGCAGGACACTCCTGCACATCCTTACAGTCCACAGTGCACCTGCACATTGACAGTCTTCTCTGTGCTTGTCCATTCTGTGGTCAGTTTATTTGCTAAAAACTCTTTAAAACATTAAGGGATAGCTGCAGTTGAGTAGCTTGGATCGTAGAAATGCTATACTTGATTTTTTTTTCAGTTTATCTAATCCTTTGGTATGGTGAAATACAGTTGGTTTATTTGTAGATTTAGGTGCCATACCCCACAAATCCACTCAAAATGTAATTGAGTCCAGTTATTCTAGTTAGGCTCTGAGCAGCAGGACACAATGACACTGTGTTACCCAGCTAGGACAGTATAATGTAAAGATATTACAAAGCAATTACTAGACTAGACCCTCAGGATACTGTAGTTTTCTAGGCATCTCAGCTAAGTCGCTTGTAATCCAGTATTATTTATGCCTGGTTTTTTTTCCCCTTTTGCTCTTCTGTATTTTCACTTCTTTATCACTGTCAAAATCTGACATCAGCCCACATGTGCACTCAGAGTCACCAGGGCACATGCTGAACGCAGAACACATTCCAGTATCGCAGCAGAGACATGGATGCTGGCATAATCGAAATCTGAGAAGTGCAAGTACAATTTTTCTCCCTACCTCCATAAAACCCCCCCAAACTCCCCCCTCCTCCACCCCAAACCTCCTTTAATTAATTTTATTGGGAATTATTGACTGCTATGTAGGCTGAAAGTCTGATTCAGTGTTCTATGGTGAGAAAATTACAGCAAGTTATCTCACCATCTGTGATACTCATGTGGACTCTTCAGAGGAATGGCACAGTTGTTATCAATCAAATTGCTTTATCAAACAGACCTCTGCACTATCAGAAGAGTGTGTTCACAGGGCAAAATAGAGAAAAATTATATAATGTATTGCTCTCCCCTTTTCCTTCCTAAGATGCTTGGGTCCTTGATTTACTGCTGTCCAGGAAGGCAGGTTTGCTGAATTCATGTGTGTAAAACACTCAAGATGCACATTCTGTACGATACCCTCACAAAATGCTTTCACTCAACGATGCCCTCCAGCAGTTGTACAAATCAGAAATGTAAGTCTGTACGTTGTAATCCTTTAAGACAGCTTTTTCAGTCTTCTGGGCTGAGGTATAATCAGGCAGCATTTCCGGAACATGCCAAACCAATCTGGAGCAGACATTTTCCTACAAATTAAATGGGCTTTTTCAAGATGCTATTGTTAAAAATCTTAAACAATAAATGTTAATTGAACAATATCAGACTCTTGCATGCCCCTATCTCTTTTCCTTTCTTTAAACTGAGTTTAACAATGGAAATGCTTCTCAAGCCAGCTAGCCAAAGCCCAGGAATGCAGAACAGTTGTCTCTAGTGAATCTTCTCTGTTTTTCTTTCATTAATTAAATATTCAACATTGTAGCATCCTCATTTCTCACTTGTTTGCACTGGATCAGCTTCCATTCTCAGACGTTTCAATGCACCAATTCCTTGTAATCACATTGCTGCCTTGAGGAGGTATTTAAGCACATCGCTGGGAATAGGAGCAGTGCAGTTCTATCCACATGCATTATATATCCCCAAATTTCAGGACTATATTTTTTTCTTTTGTTCACCTACACCCCATCCTTGTCTTTTTATATAAACCTCCCATACACCCAAACCTCATGCAGTGTATTTTGCCCTTCATCTCTAGTGAGATGCCAGAACAGCATGATTGTCTAATAATGTATTTTTGTCTCTTTATCGGTTTTTAACTTTTACCATTGGTATAAAAGGTAACACAGTCCAATGAAGGTCAGTGACTTACTAAAGCTCTAGTACATGCATCTTTCAGCCTCTCATTTAGTTCATGGGATTTTAAAAACTTAATTGTTGCTTAATCTTGAACTGAATTATTTTCACTCTGATGAAAATCAGTAGTTCTCTCGGCATGAACTGTAATACATCGCATCAGCCGGTGTGTATGAAGAGAAAATCAGGCTCTGTCACTGCAGGGTGGTTGTGGAACTATTTGTCTTACATGGTTTAACCAATATTTGCATTCTCCAGCTTTGTTACATTAAAGCATCTTCTGAAGTAAATTTGAGGTACGCATGTATAATGGCATGTAGGGTTCTTCTAGCTTCTGAGATACTGAGAGAATTTTCAAATTTCTTTACAAGATCAGTAATATTTGAGTAAGCAAGTTTTCTCCATGAGTGGTGATCTAATGTGCCCTTTATCCTCCTTGTACACTCCTGCTCACCTGCTCTCTCTTGCTGTACTCTTGGCATGCAAGATGGCAAACGATCTGTCAAGTCTGGAGCTACGTGCATACGCTGGTCAGGCAGCAAAATGTCAAGCAAAACGTTGAATAGCTGAGTTGTGCCTATCTGACCTCAAATGTGGGTGCTGATCTGATCCACTGCTGGTTTTTCTCTTGGGGATTTAGTTACCTTTGAGATAAGAGACCAGCCAAGCACTTTTTCTGATTTTGTCAAAACCTGCAAATGCATACCTAAATTACCAGGAGCAGAAAGGAGGGATAGCTGGCAGATAAGTCACGTTCAAGTTATTAATAAAAAACAAAACCTGAAACCAAAGAAAAAAAACCACCCAAAAACCCAATGTTAGCATGTTTTCAGCAGTGAGTTCTTATATTAAAGATGTTTATTTCTGTAAATGTTACTTTTCATGTAACCTTGAACTAGTTAATGTTTATATACTTCCAACAAATGGAATTAAAATTGTGTAACATATAATTGTTTTTGGCAACAATTCAAGAAAAATACTTTTTGGCTCAGAAGGATTAAATTCCATCTTAGTTGCTTTAAAGTGTTTTTCTGGCCATGGTGCTCAATATAGTTACAACTGTGAATTCCTGCATGGCCCGGGATTTGTTACAGAATTTACTAAAGCCAGCATAGATCCAGAATTAGAGTATTCCAGCTTACATTACTAAATGAGTCTCTAAGGGCATTTGCTGTTACAGTGTACTTAAATACTACAAAAAAATTATTCAACACTCAGTTAGTTGGATCCTGTTGTCCTGTTCGGAAGAAATGAAGACTGCCAAGAAATGCTCATAAATGCTTGTGAAGAACAGGTAGCGCATTGACGTTCTTTCTTGTCAAGTTTTGTGAACATTGGTGACCATTCAGAAGAGGAGTATCCAAAGTCATGTCCCAGGTGAAGGAAGGTCAGGCAAAACTGAGCTGTAATACACACTCTTCTTGGTGGCAGCTGCCAGCTAATCAACGCATATATAATTTGTTAATAACTACAGTGTATGCTGTCTCTGGCCTGGGGAGAGTGCCTTAGAGGACGTAGTTTCATTATTTCCATTATTCATGGAACATCTTGTAATGCTAAATGATATACAAGCAGCGGGAAGATGGAAAACTCATCTCTGTTTGATCATAAACTGCAGAAACCTCCAGGGACTAATGAGTATAATATTGCTTCATGCTATCGCCTAGGCCCAATGACAAACAGAAAGTCCACAGCTAGATGCAGATGAGAAATCATCCATCTCTACTCTGACTATCTTTGATCTGACATTACAACTGAGTAATTGCAGAGGGTGAGCGGTGTATGTGTGCATGCACGTGCACATGCATACATGGATATCTTAGCTCTTGTACTTGTTTCTCTAATTTACAATCCACATGAAAATTGAGAGGACATCTTACTTCCATTAGCAATGTTATCATTGCTGTTATATACTGAACAAGTGCACTGTTTGTAGCGATACGAAATCTTTCCCATGAGACTCTCCTGTTTAAATAGCCTCCTTTTGTTTGAAATAAAAGACACTTTAAGTTTCATTTTTCTTTTACTCCTGCCTCCTTCAGATGTTAAAGAATAAGGTATCCTATTAATTCTGCTTGTAGGAATTCATTCTGCTCTCATAGGACCATAAGTGCATTTTAAACTGTGCATGTGTTGGGGGGGTATCCTCTGTTCTCTTTGCCACTGTGTGCCAAACAGTTCCACTACCAGAAAATGAAACATAATGCCTACTATATTTTTATCACACTTTCTAAAAGACCAGCCAGGAAACCAGTGCATCAGGAAGAAACGAGATCAGAATAAGAACCAATTGTTCTACAGCAGCAATGTGCTGCTATCCAACACCTTTTAGGACTGGTTTCCAGCAATCTTAGCACTTCTGCTTCTGTTGAAAGATGACTTAGAGAAAAAAATCTGTATGGTCAGCTCTGGATGATCAAAGCAGGATAAAATCAAAGGAAAAGCAATGAGGACATGAGTTTAAAAGAAAAGGATGGAAAGGAGGAGGTGTGGATAACGAGTTTCTTAACCCCATCTGCAAGCCCCAGTTTCAAATCTCCTTATACTGAACAGTTGAAGTGGGCTGTCGGCAATATGCGGTTTTTAGGGGAACAGTCCCTAGTGAGCTAGGATGTCTCTCAAAGTTAGGAGAAATGTCCTTGTGCTATTGACAAATTTAGGGTCAGATTTCTGTAGTGGCCACTTACTGCACCTGCAGATTTCTGGATGCATGGAGGCTCCTCAAGTCACGGTGTGTATTGCCAGTGGAGTCTGGACAGAGATTGATCTTCCACCCATGCAGGTATTTCTTCTCAAAAAGCAACTGTGCAACAAATAAAAAGCATTTTCAGATGCTTCTATCTCTTTATGTGGCTTGCTCTCCATTCATCTCTTGGTGCCTTATGCTTAATAGCCTCGCTAATAAAAAAAGAAAATCAATTTCACTTCACTAGATCTCCCAGAGAGATATCAGAAGTACGGTGGTGGTTTTGGTGGAGTTTATTCTTGAAGCTTTGTTATAAAAGAACGCCAGGCCTTACTGAATGTCACACCAAATACTTCTGACTGGGGATCAAGGCCCATACTGCAAGGTCCTTCTTCCACTCTGGTGCACACATTTCATTTGAATTCAGCATGTTTAGCATCTGCTAAATAGTCTGTCAGAAACATCCGGTATTTCCTCAAGAAAAAGTGTTCTTGCTTGGTGCTATAAGCTGTCATAAAACTATAGCTAAAGCAATGGTGTTTATCATGTTCTCTTACTTAATACATTGCAGTACCTAGGAGTTAAAACTCACTGGGGATTCAAGGGATGGGAAGAACATTCTTCCTCTGTCTTCTGTCCACTTTCCTTGTTTAGTTACAATCTTAAGCGGGAGGTCTGGCAGGTTCACCTGCCAGTTCACCCTGGCCAAGATCCGAAGGTGGCACAGGAGCCACTTGCCCTCGACGAGAAGGACCCCCAGCACCTCTTTGAGAGGAACACCCTGCTGCAGCGCCTGGTGTGCATCAGCGTGCTGGACGAGGGGAAGAGGAAGCTTGATTATATCCTGGGGCTGAAGATCGAGGATTTCCTTGAGCACTGCCTCCAGACCCAGGTCTTCAGACTGGGCCTGGTCAAATCCATCCACCACACCCGTGTCCACACCCGCCAGCGCCACATCCAGGTGCAGAAGCAAGTGGTGAACATCCCCTCCTTCATCGTGTGCCTGGACTGTCAGAAGCACATCGACTTCTTGCTGAACTCCCTGTATGGGGGTGGGGTGTGGCCCTGGCTGGGTGAAGGGCAAGGACACCAAGAAGGGGTGGCGGGGTGCCGCGGTGGGGGGTGAGGACAAGGAGGAGGACTGAGCACATCCAAAATCAGGGGTGGTACCTTGGGGGGTCACTGACAATAAATGGAGTTGTGTGTGTCGTGTCCCCCCTGTCCCCGTGTGTCCGTCCCCCCGTCCCGTCTCCCCCCCCCCCAAAAAAAAAAGTCACCATCCCTGCAGGTGTTCAAAAAACATGTAGATGTGGCACTTCAGAGCATGGTTTAGGAGGCCTGGGGGTGTTGGGTTGACGGTTGGACTTGATGATCCTAGAGGTCTTTTCCAACCTTAATGATTCTATGATTCTAAACATACATCTGTTCAGTTTGATGTTTACTGAAGTCTTGGGATGCAAGATTCTAGGTTTTTCATTTTAGTGATCTGCTTTTGTTCTGCACCGTGTCTGTATTAAAAGCCTAGATGTTATGAAACATGGTATAGGAATCATCACAAGGGGGAATGCCATCATAGAGCAGAATAGCGCTTTCCGTCCACCCCTTCTTACTGGGTGTTCCTGGGAGTCTGTGTGTGCATAAAACCAATTCTGTCCTTTCTTCAGCTCTTGAAACAGAAAGTTTTGGTAGCCTCTCAGTATGTTATAAAGAGGTTTTACAGATAAGACCTCCATCTATCACAACTGAAAACATTTTACAATTTATTAGACAGTGCAATGTGACATACAGCTCACCAGAAAACACAGCGACCAGTTTCTGTGGAAAATTTACATGTGAATACAAGATTCTGGTCTTGACAGTTTCCCATTCTTTGTTTAGTGGATGCTGTTGCTGCCACGAAGACCTTACAATTAAATTTTTAAACCTAGGACCTAGAAATCAGATATATGTTTGGGACAGATCTAATCCAGAATCCGTAGAAATTGATTTCATGTGATAGAAAGGTGAAGAAAAATTGCAAACCTATGCTTAAGTGTTTTCTTTCTCTTCCTTACTGTATGTATTTACTGCCAGCTACTGGTTAGGGTTAAATACTTGCCCAAGGCCATACAGTTTGCCAGCAGAATAGGTTATAAATTAAATTACTTGTAAGACATGTTCTTTATATGGGGCTCTGTTATTTGAGTGGCACAGTCCTTCTCACCCTGAAGTTCTAAAATTCAGAGATTTTCACTTATTTCAACTTTTAATTTGTGGTCATGTTAAGCAATAATATGGACTGTATAGAACAACAACAATCTAATTAGGATTTTTTTTTTCCTTTTCCTCCTTGCAGCTCTCCAGAATGTTGGAGCTTCCGTAAGATGATGTATTCTTTTTAAGTCTAGTGACTGCAAGTTCAAAGTTTGCATCTGCTCAGAATAATATTCCTGGACTATTGCCTATTACTCATTCTCTCACAATAGCTTTGCAAGCAAGTATCATGGGTCAGGATGATTTACACTTCCTTGAAATTAATCTAATTAATAGATAATTTTACTATTGTACTTTCTAAAAAGATGATAAAGTTCAACAATAATGGACTCTACTATGGATTTTTCTATCTATTAATATCATTATAGATCAAATTTGGCGATTAAATTAAATTATAGATGGGTATTAAAAACCTTTGATGAAATTGTAATTTTTTAAAAAATCCCATTCCGGTACTCTTGTAATTGTGCAGCAAAGAAGGAGAGAATAAAACGAATCAAACGTAATTTATTCATCACTAGACAATAGCATAATTAAAAAAAATCAAATCTTGCTTTCTTAGTGATGCAATTACCTTACCTGGTTTGAATCCTAGGTAGTTTGAGTAACTGACAAATTCTGAGCTGCTTAGCATTTTGATCAGATTGTTTTAGACTTTGTGCCTTACTGGACTATTATTGTATCATTTCTTTCCCTCTGATGCAATTTTTAATGGGCTTTTAGTTCAGCTTATTGACCTTGTTGATTCTAGGAGCAGCTTGTTTGCACTTGTATTAGGTTTATAATGTCGTTAAAACAAAAGCAAACCTTTTACCCCTATATAACGGAATAACAACATTTCACCCCAGTCAGCAGCCTGGCGCACTGTAGCATGCTTTTGCTGCAGGTAGTGAAGGGTGTCTTTTAAGGTCTTTTTTTTTTTTTTTTTTTTTTTTTGTGGTGCAGAGGAGATTCTCTAACTGACCTTGTGTACCAGGACTGTTTTTTTAATTGCTGTATGGCTGCATAGCTGATTTGTCAAAACATCTCTAATTCTCATTTCTCCTAGGTCTCCGTGCAGTAAAATAATCCAGTAATTTATCCATGATTTTTGCTATGTATAAATATCATGTAGACAATCTGTCCTGTGGTCAGGGAAGGCAGAGAAAACTCTGCAATTTTTAACCAATGCAGAGCTTTCCTACAGATTTCTGTAGCCTTTGGATAACCAAAGGGAAATACTTTGGGTGTAAGAGAGGAAGCTGCATTACTTCTCCATTTCTATAAACATCCAATAACAAGGAGAGACAAAAGTGAAAGACAAGCAGCAAATATCTTTCTGTACCTATTGTTATTTGAGCTGATTTTATCACGGCCAGCTTTATGATGTCACAAAATCTCTTTTTCCTTTCACTTTAAAGGGACATGTCAGCTGCTGTCTCTTTGAGTTGACAGTATGAGGCTTTTAGGAGATGACAGCTCTGGTGCTCAATATAAAAAAGGCACAAGGATAAAATAAAATGTGCATAACCCTAGTATTTTACTTCATCCTCTAATGCTTTGCACACTTCACCCTTCAGTGGACAACATATGACATTCCTTTGTACAATTTTGGTCAACATTTCAGAGGCTAAATCATTTATTGTGAAAATTCCTCTTAATGTTTAAAAGCATAGTGAATATCCTTATGTAAAGTGACCTGACTCTTGGAGGTTTTCTGTCGGTACAGTCTGCGCACAATGTGTTTCCTTGAGATACTTCCCAGGTAATGTGAGTTAAGGCTGGCCATCGCAAACTGTTTTTGAAGGAGTGTTTAAAGACTTAAAAATAGATTGAGATACTGTTTTCAAGACCCATTTCTGTAACTTCTTTGTCAGATATGGGAGAGCGCTTTCCAAAAATCTGACCCTAAAGCCAATAGCTCCTATTATTCCAGCTGCTGCAACCTCTTCTGTCCTGCCTGGCATTACTGAGACCTGAGCTTTTCTGAAAGTCTTTTTGTAAAAGCTTTCTGAAGGTTGTATGGCTCCTGCAGTTAATACCAAAGCTCTAGTTACAGAAGACTCCAGGAATGTTATGCAATGTAAAAAAATATAAATTATCAATTAGACAAGCCCTAGAAAAACAAAGGAATCAAGCGGTCACTGTGCTTGATATACTGGCAACTTATCAGCTGGAAACAAATGACACAAGAGTCATCAGGAATCTAAATCAAATTGAACCATGAAATACCTTAGTTCAGGGAAGATTCATAGCTGATACACGCACACTAGTGAAATCCCTTTTGAAAGACTGAGTACAATGCCTATAGTTAAAGATGACCTGAAGGCAGAAGAACAGGGGTTGAGAAGCTACTGTATCACAAGAATGGAGGCCCTGCTTATTGGAAGGTACAAGAAGAATTTGATTCAGTTAGCTTGCTAAAACTCATTGAGAGGAGATACATCAAAGGTAAATTTCTGAGAATGGATAGGATTGATTAGATACGTTAAATGCAGTGTGTTGTTTAGAAAACAGCTTCTAGTCTACTGGCCTTTCAGTGAGATTAATACTTTCTAGGTGAATACATTATGAAAAGGTGGTGCCCCCAGTAATCCCCCAAAGCACATCCTTTCCCTATAGCGTTATACACTTCCAGCTGTGTGCTGCTTGCCCCTTCATGTGGTCTAAGTGGAACGGTACTTTCTTTTTCTTAATACAACACCTTTTTTCTTAACACAGCACCAATCAAAACATCTGGATCTCAGTAACAAGGGCTTAAAAAATATTAGCAGGGCTGAAATACAGCACCCCATGACCATTACAGCAACCACAGGTGTGGTATCATAACAGAAAAACAAAAGCCAAACAACTACAGGAAAAAGGGGCACGTGCACTGGTGTGCAGAGGGAAAGTGACTGTTTCCAGAAAGAGAAAGCATATTTAATATGACAAAAAGAAGAATTAATATGAAATTAAAGATGATGTTCTGAGAGGGAATTTAGGATGGAATTAGTCAGCTTGACAGAGGAGTATGTATAAATGAAGAATAGTTAAGTACCTGATTCTTAAAAGCAATTATGAAAGGAGAAAATGGCAGGAAGGTTTAAGACTTAAATGGGAAGCTGGGGCATAACTGTAGAAAAATATGGGATTAAAAAATTAAAGATGGCAATTCCTTAAGGTCAATAAAAGAGGAGAATTTGAAAACAGTATCGTTGGGTAGCAAGAAGTTGCTGGAGCAGAGGCACCATCCAGCAGAAGCACCATCCAGCACAGCAAAATGGGGAGTACCTTGTGACTTTCTGGAGGATGAGAGTATCCAAGAATGGCCAGAGGGTATGAAATTAGATGTTGTGGCACTCAATGAGGTAATAAGCTTTCAGGCAAGAGGAAATGGAGTAAGACCAGCTGAAACTCGACTGGTGACATTTGTGGTGAATGCTGAATAACTAAGAATGAGAAATTGAAAATATCGGGATTTAATGTCTTGGAACATTAACATCTGAAGTTGGATCTTCTAGCCAAAAAACTTGTTGGAGTCCCAACAGACCTAGGGTTTAAACCAATTAAATCTATTTCCTGGCACTGTGGGGTTAGTTACATGTGCAGCAGCAAAGAAATTGCAAAGAAATATTCTGATTGCTCACATACGCTGTTTCTGATTTAATGAAACAAAGTATGTAAAAAAACTATCAAAAAAGGAAGGGCATCATTAATTTTGGCATCTAAAATCAAATGAAAAATGATCACCTGACTAGTGATGTGCATTTTGTTCTTTTAAATTCCTCAGTAATGTGTGAATGTCACATTATAGAACACTTACAATGAAAAAACCTGGAAATAAAATAAGTTAGGATGGATCTTTGTGTTCCTCCCCCGACTGGTAGACAACTTGTCTCATTAATCTGTATAGTAGTGTTAAGTTAAACAAAACAGAATTTGTTGAGATTTATGGCTGAAAGAGGTTCACTGAGAAAATCTTCTACTGCTTTTTTCAGAGCACTGGGGTAATTTTTGTGACTTGTAGTGATTGGAACAGATCATAAACTCTCATAACTTGTAATGACCGTACAAACTACTACCAACCCAAATATTCTGACAGAGAACGAGGGCACCATGAAAGGTGGTTGGTCACATGTGGCCACAAGACAGTGGGCTACTCTGTCCTGCCCAGGTTTATTCTTTTATGGCACTGCTGTTTAAGCAGCACTGGGGTAAAGCTAGAGATAAAACCTGTTAACTGTTTCCTAATAATGAAGACCTTTGAGAAAAATAATGGAGAATATTGAAAACAGACAAAACAGTAAATATAAGAGTAACATTACTGCATTCATCCTACACGCTTTTTGAATATCATAGATCCTAGATGCTCCAACATTAAAAATGTTTCTTTTTTAGAAATAACTGAGTATGATTCTAGTTCTAAATGAACTTTAGGAAAACCTAGCTTTGCCTGGTACTTCCAAAGGGTCTTGGGGTATATTATTTAATCTCTGTGATGTTTCTGGCAGCTTCCCTGATGGAAAAGAAAACACCCTTTTGTAACCTCTGGGACATTGCAATGAGTTCATGAGGGTCTGAGTGGCCTTATTCTACTGCTTTAGACCAGAGTGTTGTTAAAGAGAATTGAAAATAAATGGCCTCTGGGCTGTTAGTGTGTGGGAGACATTTATATCCTACAGAAAGCTGTGGGCAGAATCTGCTTCCTGCATCAGCAGCAAAACTGAAGATGAGAACTTGTTTCTCATATCCAGGTCAAGGCTTGCACAGCCAGCAATTAAGGAAGTTTCCTGATGGCTGTAAGCCACAAAAACGCAGTATTTGGTCCCACAGCCCTCAACAAGATCATTCAGGAGCTAGGTTTTGCGATGCCAGACTTAACACAAGCGGTAGTTGAGAGATCCTGAGTTTGCAAATTGAGTAACTGATATGCAAAGGCACTGGGAAGGATTAAAAATGAAATTTTATAATAAAATGTTTTTTGTACTGTTCCTTTTCAAATTTAATTGTGCTTCTGGCTTTCTCTTGCCCTCCTTTAAACCAATTAGAGATATCTTTAAATGAAGGAGGAACCGGATTCAACAGCTGTTTTTGTTCCGTGCAAGCAGCTAGATATACTGGGATAGAACCGAGTACCCAGGCAGTAGATTATGTCTTTGACTAAAATACTTGGTAGAAATACTTGTCTCTAATTGGATCAAGTTTTGCTGTTGTTTGAAAACAATATGCACTGGTGGATGTTAGGGTACAGACAATGAAAATGAGGAACAGAGGAGCAGTGCCTTGCCCAAGGTCAGGCAGCAGAACAAGAGCCATCTGTGCCCTTCACATAGTAGAGGTGCATCCTTTGTATCATGAGTCCATCATGCCTTCTAGAGAACAGTCCACAGACTGTATGAGGCTTTGTTGCCACTGTAATTTTCATTTAGAACCATACAAAAAGTAAGCTCTATTTGAACGTTTTGGGGGTTTTTACTATTTTTGTGTATTTCTTGCATGCAAATAAGTAAAACATGCATGAAGGGAACAGTGGTTTGGAATTACTTCTGACACCTTACAGTCCCTCTATATTTCATGGACTAAAGGATGGAAAACTGCTAGGTGCATGTTTGTGTCACACTTCTTTCATCAAAATGTTCTGGATCAGCTCTACTAGACTGGCTAGGATTGGTTTCTTTTAAGTTTAAGAAAGCCACAGATAGGATACATTCGCCTTTTCACATCTAGCACTTTTAGTTTTTAATATAGATTCATGTCCAAATGTATTTTTATCTAAGCTTTATTAGAGATTGATAATCTTCTGTATGACTTTTCCATAGGGCTGTTGTGCATGTGCTAGTTGATTGATGCATTTTCATATGAAACACATGAAGCAAAAATAAAAGCACAGACAATCCAAATCAGTTCAATTACACTTGCAGATTAAAATAGAACTGTAATATATATCTATTTTATCAAAATGCTAACTCTATGAATTTTTGATCTGCTTTAAAAATGTAAATCTTGGATTTGATTAGATTAGCTCTGGAGTAATCTACACCAAATAAATCTGTCTTCCTTTCATCTGATTTGTCAGTGTTTATAGTAGGTTTGTACACATGGCTTTCACCATTATTTTCTAGGCAATAAAAGCAGCCATGCAGAAAAGCCACCCATAAATGTCAGAAAACAGAGATATTTTGTTGCATTCCAAGGGCTTTGAAGGTCAAGTTCAATTCAGTTAGCTCACCCAGCATGAGAGGAGTGTGGTATGATGATAGAATGTGTGTTTGGGTAGGATATATATGTTACTGTCCCTATACTATTCTATCAGGATAACAGATCAGTGAGAGATTAAATTTTATTGCTTGGAAGAATTTCTTTTGGAAAACTATCAATTTTTATGATTTCCTCCAGCTCCTATTGAGATGCTCTGCAGAAATAATGAATCCAAAGAATTTATAGCTTTTAGCACAGTGGAGATTGGCTCCTGATTGTAGCTTTTGGGTGCTATTCTACTGCAGGTGTACCACTCAGCTGCGCGTATTCACAAAATAGGTCTCAGACCATGGATTTTATTGTAAATGTGAAATTGTATTTTGCTTCCTTCTGATGAAAAATAGTTCACATAAAATTATTTTCCTAATTCTTAGAAGTGGAAGGTCAGCACAAAAGGCAAAGATTCCCCACTGTGGTTTTTGGTTTTGTCAGAACTGCTGAGGAGTCTGTTCTGCAGTGTCCCACCAGGGCTTGCCACAAGCTCAGTGCTTCGTGGACACCTTTTTTTTTTTGGTGGGTTGTTGGTTTTTTTGTTTTGTTTTTTTTTTTTTAATAAAGAGAAGATGTGATCAATAAAGCTCATAATTAAAATGAGGCCACTGTCTTGATCAGTGCTTTTACTGAGTTTCAGTGCCCTGATGTAAGGAGCTCCCTAGTCAACTGAGGGATGTCATCAACTTCTTGTGCAGTATGTGAGCAGTCATTATGTTCGGTAACTATAATGGTGCATATTCTTGCTATCTGGAGAGTCTCCCTTGCAGCAACTTCTGATAATCCCTTGCTCATGTTATCCTAGGATCAACAGCGAACAGACTCCTACATGTAGAAGAAATACCATTTCACTCAATGGGCAAGAAATATGGTTTATGTTCCTGCTGGTTTGCAACATTTTCCTGTGATTGTATCAGTAGAAGCAAGTAAAGTAGGGTCAGATCGTGCTAGTACTTGAAAGGAAAGTCTCTGCCAAAAATGTACTGGCCATTCACCCCTCTGTGTCAGTACGGATGCCGCATTGATCAGTGCAGCCCCTCCTACAAATGAGATTTAAAGTGTAGGCCTGCTATTTTTCATTTGGATCATAACATTGCTGGGTCTGCCCCTATGAGCGTACAGTGTTTAGCAGGGTTGATCTACATCCTAGATGGAAAGCTCTATGCTGTAGTGCTGTGATAATAGTATGATTGTTGATGTATACTATAAAAAGTGCCTTACTGAGGTCTGCACACCTTTGTCAAAAACCAACCCCCTAAAAATCCCTAGAAATTAATTCAGTGTGTATCCACAGATGGTATGTTGCTTTTGCACTGGAAAAATGAACTCATCAAATAGAATGAAACAATGCAACCATCCCAGCAAATACCACATCCTTCACATGCCTCCAACTGCTCAAACGTTTGCTGTCCTGAAGGGTTGTATGCCACAGAAATAGTTTAACATCTACATCTAAATCTTGGCTTTGAACGTCTCTTCAGAGATGACACAGTCATGCTGGTGCCTAGCTTCTTTATCAGCCCTTTTTAAATTTTTTTTCCCCCAAAGCCCCTTTTTCTAATCTTCCAATAGAGAAAACAGCATAAAGAACAAGAATTAAGCAGGGAAAGTGTGTTTTCCTCACTAAAATAGTATGTTCACAGCTATATGGCAGAAAATTTAAAATCCCATTACAAAATAGCTGGTCTCAGCCTAGACTTCTCTGTAATTAGGTCTTGCCTTTTATCAGCTATAAATGATTATGCCTATTGAAATGTTACTTTATGTGCCAGAAGCAGACAATGCTTGAAGGCACTGAATAATAAATTTGCTTTTCTGACGACATATGTGCCAACCACATGTGATGTAGGCTAGAGCAGGTTTATCCAAAGAAAACAGGAAGATTTTTGTGTCTGATGAAGGGAAAGGGCCTTGCCAAAACAATTTGGAGCCTGGCTTATTGTGGGTTTATGTAAAAGGCCGTCCACAGAGGCAGCTCTTGTGTTCTGCCAACCCAGGACGACGTGGCTACAGCACTGCTGGAGAATCTCTTGGTCAAATAAAAAACAAACAAACAAACAAACAAACAAACAAAAACCTCACTGAAATCATCTCTGCTTAAGAATATCTTCTTCCTAATTCACTGTGGTCTTCCTTTATTTGGGGGAAGACCAGTTTGAAAAAACTTGTCTTGCTGCTCTCTGAGTCTGGACCTTTTCCTGGTGGCTGTGAAGGAAGTCTCTAACACTTATATGCAGTACTTGTAATTTCTCATATTTCAGAGAAGAGCCAACCGTTCAGCCAGACCTTGAAAGAGCCCATATGCCTCCTCACACTAAACCGTGTTTGCATCCCTGCCACTGGAACAAGACATTAATCTGCATTGTGTTAGGGCGCACCGGCTGTCTGAGGGTGCCTAACACAAGACTAAAGTGAATAACAACCACCTGCTTCTGTTTCCCTTTTCATGCTTCTGAACAGCAGGTGCATTGCACACACTGTGGCAGAGAGCACATCCACAGCAACTTCCCAAAAGTGCTGGCCTCGCAAAGAAAAGTATGGATGAAGCTGGTGTGAAGGGCCAGAGCAAGACTCCTGCCAAGTGACAGACCGGGCAAGATCTCTTTGGTCTTCCAGCGTTATTTGGCCTTTAGAAGGAAACTGAGGCATCAGGCCAATTTTTGTTAGCTTCAAGTCCAGCATGACAGTCAGGGATCTTTGCAAAAGAAAATTCAATGGAGGAAGTTTGGGCTTGTCCAGATGGTAGTAGGCAATTACGTTTCACTTGTGTGAATTTCTGCTTATGCAGTTTTTGCTCTGTAGCATTAACTTTCCCCCGCAGGTAGAAGTGAGCTGCAGGCAAGTGAAGGTTTCCAGCAAAAGGCATTTTATTCACAGATGTGCAGCCTGATAATACTGAGAATATGGGGTTGTTACAATATTTTATTTACTTTCTTTTCTTCTGCCCCTGGGCTGCTGTCATATGTTTAATTTTATTTGTTTGATTTTTTTTTTCATTATCTAGAAGTTAGTACTTCCGGAGGTTACATCCCAGTGCAACCTATTGGTAACCATATAGGTATGTGATTAACATCTATTCCTCTTGCTGTGTACCAAATGCACTGATGATTTTACTGCCAGGGGCAGAAATTGAATTTATCTCACTTCCACTTTAGAAGCCATCATATTCCTTTTCCTGTGAGTTTTTAAAACAAGAAAGTGACTATTTCTGATATTTTGTATAAAATAACAAAGAAATGCAATATTCTTTTAATAACTACATCTTTTTTCATATATAGAGATCTGCAGAGCATAGGTCTGCTGGTATTTTATTGTTTTCTAAGAATCTTTGTTGATTCATCTGTGGCGCTTCTTGCTGTTGCTTTTCTTCTGGTTTATGTATTTTTTCTCTATTTTTGGTGGAAAGTATCAACTTTTTGAAAGGGATTTTTCATGAAAATGTCGGCAGCTATAGGGTGTCTTTCAGAATACTTGTGAAAACCCCTCAGTTAGGGAGTCATGATGTTGCCTATCATGAATCTTTATATATTTCTATAAAGGAGAGAAAGAGGTCATCTATGTGAGGTATATCTGGCAGGGTAAGAGTTAATACTCGCATATGGGTGTTTTTTTCTTTGAACTTTTTCTCAGCAGGTGAAAAATAGCTACAATCAGGCGGTGCTTCAATAAGTAGTAACAACCAACTGCCAGGCTGAAAGATCACAAATTCTTGTACCAGCAGTTCTATTATAGGGAAGCGTACGTCAGCCTGTGTGTGTGTCTGAAAGCTTGCCAAGCTATTGATAAGAAGAGCTGGGCAATAATCCAGAGTAAAAAAAAATAAAAGCACCATGTGAGAGTTATACAGCAGAGGCTTTTTTTTTTTTTCTTTTTAATACTACTTTATCATGCAGAGACTACATTAATATTTATATAATATGCATCTACAGCTATTGATGAAGTTCACCCTAGTTGTGAAGGACATCAATGAATCAGTAACAGCAGTTTTAGATTAAATATTCTTAACAGATCTTAGAGTCAACAGTCTTATTTCAAGTGTGTTTCTCTGCCATGGGCATTTTAATGGGCTAGATCTTTTAAGCCACTGGACAGCTTTCAGTTAAATTATAAAATGAAGTAGCAGACTGGCTAAAGGCATGCCTTACTCAGAAGTTTAGGTTGCCTTAGTGGTACTGTGGCTTTGTGGTTTGTGAAAATTGGAGCTGTGCTGATGATGTGTTTGTGCCTTGTTGGGAGTAGAGGCTGTTTGCATAGGGAACCCCAGGCCAGAAGTAGACTGCTGAAGGAAACACAAATTCAGCCTTGAGTAAGCAGGAAAGGAGCAGGAGAAACAATTATTACAGGATATGGAGAACTCAAAGTGCCAGAGAGCCTGAAATCACTTTAAGGGATAAGAATATATCCAGACAAAAAATGCTCCTTCTTATCAGGCTTAGAGTTTAGGGCAAGAGGGAAGAGTGATGCAGATTAATTCCTGAAATCTGGCAATGCTTTGCAATTTGAAGGGTTCAGGATCACTGGGAATTTTCAGAAGTAACAACTTCTTGTGTATGATGGTCTATGGGAGACCTTCAAAATACTTCAGTGGCTATTCTTTGAAACTTTGAAGTTCTTCACCTTACATAATTTCATATTATTACCCAATATGTTTGCTATTTCTGACGGGAATCCTGTATGCAATAAAGTTATGCAGTTACCTGAGTCTAAATGTCAATAGCGACAATCCTCCTATATGTAAGCAGTGAAGGCTTTTAATATAGACTGCTGCTGCCGCCACATCAATTGTTTGGACAATACTGTGCTGATTCCTGTTTTTGTTCTTTGCTCTCTGCATTCTCTGCAGATTCTTGGCTTTAATGAAGGAGGTGTTTGAATATTATTTTATTTTGCTGTGAAAAACACTATGTTGAGCTGTTATAAACCTAGATACACCACCATTCGTATGGGACTGCATTGTGAATCATGGTGAAAACTGAATGATGTAACAAGTTTTCAACAAATGGCAACAACAAAAGAGGTACAATGAGCTGTGTGCTTGAAAGCTCTTCAGCTGCCTTAGCTATAAAAAGGCCAGAGATCCTACAAAGGAGGCATGGAAGAAGTAATATGTCTCCTATTCACGCTTTCTCAAACAACATAAGCTGTGAACACAGTCCTGATTCAGGGTACGTTCTTAGAAGAAATACTTCCCAGGCCATACAGAAGGCTAGAAGTCATGTTTCTTTCACTGTATCTTTTTATCTATTTTTATGCATGCTGCATTTCTTGCCTTGCTGCTCCATCACAAACTAAACTTTATTTCTGCTCTTACTCCACAGCTTCCTGGCTGCTTACATTCCAGTTTAGTAAAGGTGCCCTTTTCCAGGAAAAAAAAAAAGCTTTAATCTTAATTGTACTGGGTTTTGAACCCAATGTCTGATATAACCCCTTTGCCTGCTTTGTTCTCCTCTCCTGGTAGAGAAACATTGACAGCCATCTCCTGTGGAGCCTTTGAACATATTCAGGTTAGCTTTCACTTGTGGAGGAAAAGAAAGTAAATCTTCAGCTACTGATTTTATGCAAATGTTGTTTGACATGTGTCTATTTCTAAAAGGATCTTTACTATATAGTCTTGCTTGCTCTTTGAAAACTTCTAGGACCCCTGCCTGAGTATCCCTCCAGCAGCTCTGTTAAAGGGAGGTTCAGGACAAAAGAGATAGCTGGAAGGCATATTTATTTCCAATACCAGAGAAATCAGGAAGGTATACTGAATTAGTGTGCTGAAAGAATTTCATTTTCTGCTCTGTTGTAACAGAAAGCAACATTCAAAGAGGATGCACAAGACAATAAAAGACAAAATTAAATAAAACTATTTTTTACATATAGTGGGCTACAAAATGAAACAAATTCAGTAAGTGTAGCCATTATTGTTTTCAACTGATATTATACTTGAGTAAAAAACCTGAAATCCTGCATCAGTCCTATAATAAAAGTAGTATAATGTGCAGAGATATTAAAAAAGTGATTGAGTTATTCAGCATGCTCATAAAGGTGGGTATTGTGAAACTAATACAGTATTACTGCATATTGTGTCATCTGAGAGACTCAAAACCCTCATGTAAGTCTTTACCTTTGATTTGTCCTTCCAAACGCAGTGTTATCATGTATCCGTGAAAATAACAGAACAAATGAATACTGTGAAATATCAATTTCTGAAAAAAGGTTTATTTTCAATTGCTGTTTGGGGCATGGAACTTTACTGGTTCCAATGGTTCTTTACTAGACTCTTCCATAATATCATATTTAACTTTGGCACTTAAATTCAGGCAGTTGGTTATAATAGAAGCAATAACCCTGAGAAACAACATAGTCCTAGAACAAAATTTGGGGGTAGCTTCTGCTGATTTCTTTGTGATCTTAGGAAAGTTGCTTTCAGCCTCAGTTTATGCATCTGTGAGATGGGTTTTTATTGTTACTTTCACTAGGATGGGGTTTTACTACTGCTTGTTAAATGGTTTGATAGTCTGTGCCATATCATACATTCTAAGTGGCAGGGTGTTGCTCTTGGGCTAGAAAGTAGAATAAAGGTAGTACATACCTCAGTAAAATTTACAGCTCATGAAATTTTCTTATGCTGAAAATATTTCCTTTATTCCTCCTTGCTAGACAACTGTATACAACACAAAAAAAATATTTGTATCTTATTATTCTACCAGGCATTATTGTGCTATAAAAAATGGTCTTGTCATCTCACACTTCTTAACAGATTATGAAAGAAAAACGACTAAAACTTGTTCAGACTGTCAAGTTCTTGCCAAACTGAAACTAATGAATCACCCTGGCACTGGTAAATAGCCAAAACCAGATGACACGAAGATTATAAATAGTGTTAGGGACTATGTTGCCAAATATCTATATCTATATGCACACACATGCATGCACACCCACAAAAGTACTGTTGTTAGTGTTTTATTTCCATTAAGTTTTTCATTAAATCCTAACCACCATAGTAGTATAACACTCTTGGTTTTATTTCGATTCTTATTTTATCAATGTAAATATAAATCGAAGCATTAGAAGTGTGAATCATGCCTACTGCTTACTTATTTTGATGTACACACTAGGCAAAATGAGCCTGGTGTCTAGGAACTAACTGAAATGGAAACTGGGATTATATTTATAGGTATTGAGTAAAAAGAGCTGAGAAGAAACTGTTTAGTTCTAGTGAGTGCTTTCTGCCCAGTGGGGTCCCCGGTATTGCACTACATGTACTCTGATCTGAAGTGTGTCCACTTTTATCCACTTATTATCAGCTACTTAGTGTCATTAAAAAATAGTAAACTCCATCACTCTTCTGCTATAGGATCCTGTATCCATAAGTATGGTAATTTTCTTCTTGCAACTGTCATCTAGACTATAGTGAATGTAACTATATTGTATGTATTGAATGTATGTATTGTATGTATTGAATGTACTATAGTGAATGAAATAAAATGTTACAAAAGTTAATATACTGGGCAAGTCATCCAGCTAGAAAACTGTTTAAAATTTGTCTTATTATTTTCTCCTCACTGTATATGTATAAAAATGTTTATAACTGAATATACATTTTTTATTTAAATGTTGGAAACATCAAAATATCTACATTAAATTAGCTAGGAAAATATAAAGATTGACTGAGATTTATACAGGAGGTGTTTCCATGTTAGAGAAACATTTCTTTTGTTAAGACACTACTTGCGTTCATGAGAACTGAAAATTAAGAAGGAATTAGATTTGTTTCTGTGCAGACTTGTTAATTAATGTTGGTGCAGCTCTCCCAAGTGGTAGGATGTATAAGTATTTAAAATCTTGATGCAGACAAATTTTGAGACAAATTAGAGTCTGGTATTCATCCCCTGTATATAGCTTCATACTTCTCTGTCATATCCTAATGTCATGTACGATTCCTGGAGTCTCCAATGCTAAATGTTAAGTTTTATCAGAGGAAAGATAACCAAACCATTTATCTGCAGAAAGGGAGATCTTACAAGAAGCGTTTACTGACAAATAGCATTTGGGTTTTTTTGGTTTTGTTTTTTTTTTTTTCTTGAGCAGGTGAAGGAGGGAGGAACTTAAGAGAAAGAAATTACTTTCAGAGGTGCCCTTTAGGATACTCTTGGCCACTGAGCAGACTGCCTTACTTGATGCTTAAGAAGGCTAAAATTATGACAAGCGGGTGCTTTGTTGCCTTTCAGTATTTTTACAGTGAAACTTATGGAGCCACAGAAATTAAAATTTGCAATAGCCTTTCCCTCAGAGAATGCACATTGTTGGACCTCATGTCTTTTACAAAAGTTGCAGGGGAACTGAATCCCTAACACAAGCTGCCTTTGTACAAGTTGAGAAGCAGACGTTGTGTTTGCATATGGCTGGATTTTCATTTTTCCAAAACAATTATAACAGATGCCTTGATTCCTTTGTGTTTTTTCTTTCATTGCACTGTTCTAGTTAGTGCAGATTCTTTCTGGCTAAGCAACACATACGACAAATCTTTGCTGTTTTCCTTTTCAAACAATATTTTCTTACATAACAAAAGAAAAGAAGGCCACACTTTTTTCTTTCCTCCTATAGTACAGTGTACTTAAAGACAGGGATTATAAAAATCAGATGGCATCCTAACGAAGGCCAAGAAATCTAGCTACACAATCCAAATTCTTCTCAGGGCAGAGGCTCTTTAGAACACCTCCCTGTGAGAAGCACACAAAGCTGATTGCAATGTTTTCAAGTTCAGAAAATATCAGCACAAAATAAAGGAAGTAAAAAATGGTGTTCAACAAACCAGGAAGACAGAATATGTGGAAATCAGGTAGTGGAATCATACAGGGCAGTATTGCTGCTTCCTGCTGTGGACATTTAGATTGAAGCATGCTCATGTAGTGGAATGAAGCTCTAGATTCCCCTTTAAATAGTTGCAATATTTTAATTCTGATTTGCAATAAATAATATGAATAATCCACGCTCCATCTCATTGCTTTATGATTATCACTTGCACTGCACATCTTGGCTGCCCTTAACACTTACAAGGCCCTGATATATAGCTAAACATTTCTGACTCCATCTGGCACAAAGAGAAGTGACACAGAAGTGCTCCCCAGCCAGTTTATTGCAATTTAATGCAAATCTCTTATAATGCAGCTGATGAAAAGTGCAGTGGCTTCGACGAATTCTGAAAGCTGTGATTGGGTTGCGACTGCTGCGCTGCCCTCTGAAGATTTGCTGGGTTTAATTTTACATTGCACAGCCATTAGCTGACTAAGATTCCTCACTGAATTGTGTTGCCACAGTACTCCTCTTCATCACCCTCTTCCCTTTCTCCTCACAGTGACCTCATTCACTCAAGTTTTCCATCTCAGTCTTTCGTTGCTTTTGTCTTATAAATTGCAGTCTCCTAGTACATCAAAACAGATAGAGCCATGCAATTGACCCCCATAATATACTATTTTGTTAACTCTTGTGTGTGGGAATACACAAATCTGCTGTGTGCTTTTTGTGATTCTTGCTGTTTTCTGTGTCCAGAAGCTGAACGAAAGCATGGCAGCAGTGCCTACACACCTTGTGCATGGGCACACAGGCCTTGCATGCTCGTGTTTAAAAAAAATTTTTCTACATGTTTCCCAATATGTTTGCTGTGTAAATATCATCATTTCTTCTGCTCAACGTTTTGAATTTCAGTTTCTGTGGACTGTAAAATGAATCTCCAGGCAAAGAATAGATTCATCTTACATGGTTGCAGTCAGAGCCCGCCTTTCACCCCTCCATTGCCACTGCAGCATATGCGATCTTATTGCCATCATGTACAAAAGCTGTTGTAAACGTGTGCTCTGCTGCTTCCTGTTATTTGGTGGTATTTGTAGACAGGGATTGGGGTGACCAGATTCTTCCATCCAGTATTAAATGTTACTATATACTTATGTAGGCCCTTAGGCAAATAATTCCCCCCCCTCTATTTTCTGTATATATTACTGCTTAGAGGGACAGAATTACATTCAGTAGGGTGATTAAACTGCGGCAAATTAGTTAAAGCTAGAATGTGATTAAAGTGCAGTTAAAACACCTGTAAATGATCCTTGTTCCCTTCCCTCAGGGAAAATTTAAAAATAACCTTTACAATACAGTATCATACCTAGAATCTTTACATATGCCAAATAACATGTTTTGTCCTTAACTAATTTGTCTAGAAGTAATTGACTGCCGTATTTTAAAAAATAGCTAAAAATGAGGATGACATCATATTTCTTACAAGTTTTCTCTCCTGCAGAATGGGTAGTTACCCACGGAAAAAGGTGATCCCATGGTGTGGTTACATTAACCAACCCAACCAACTGGATAGGTTAGAGGTGGAAAGCAAAGGTTAATTAGATACAGGCTTCAGACCTGTTACATTATTAACAATGGAGGTCATCTTGTCCAAGATAATAATGCCTCACTTTGTAAATTCATGAACCTGGAATAAGGCAGAATAGTGTGCTGATTTCACATTTATTCTGAAATATTTAAGGTTAGAATATGAGTTCTGTTGCATGGGAATGATTTAAAATTAACACTGAATAAATACAATCTATAGTGATCATGTTCACAATGGACTGTGTGGAATGGCTGCAAATGGCATTTTCACTTTGTGTATTTGTCTTGTACCTACAGCACTGATGATTTTGAATGGAGGTTTTGCTGTGGATGTTTACAAAAAAATCTTCATTCCAAAACCAAATCAAATTTAAACCAGTTCTAAAAGAAACTCTTGAAACCTTTGAAATGTGAATTTTTTGAAACAAAATGGTCCAGTCACCTGTCTCCTTGTGCTCCTGCAGCAAGGTCACTACCATAAAAATAATTTCACATGAAGCTTTCTAAAGTGTTTTTCCCTCATCCTACAGTAGAAGGTATGTATATTTAGTAAAACCAATTTTTCATTTTAATAATTTATTTTCTTCTTCTTTTCATTACAGAGAAAGTCCATTCTCGCTGTGAGTTTCATTGCAGCATTCCTCTGTCTGATCATCGTTCGTCTCACAAATGAAGTGACTTTCCCTTTGATCCTAAACTGCTTTGGACAAATCAGTGTCAAATGGGTGCCATTTTCTAATGGCCAAAGACAGCCTCTGAGAGCTCATTATGGATATATAAATGTGAAAACACAAGAGGTAAGACCTGGTATCAAAAGCACTGTAAAATGGACCAGTAGACTTCCCTTTCTCTGATCCCACGTAACTGCTTTTCTGCCAACCTGCCCAGCGTAAAAAACTAAAGCAAGAAATGTTTCTGAGCAAAGTGTCTTTTAAATGTGTGCTACCATTTAAATGACCATTGAGTTTTTTAAAATTTCTGTCATGTCTGCAATGGAGAGAGCAGTGAGCTTGACTCAAAATCATGCTTGGTTGCAGTGAAAACGGATATTTATACAAGCAAGAGAATATTTCAGGTTAATTTCAAGCCTTCAGGCCCTTTAACTCAAAAGGAAATTTTCTTGTGTGTTTGTATTTGAGTCCTAAAAATGTTTAATTTTGCCTGGGATACCCAAGCAAGAAGTAGTTTATTTGTGTTTGTACACGCATGGAAGAGGAAAAGGGGATGATTTGTAAAAAGAACAGATGTGAGTGCAGAAAAGTTAAGAGCTAGAGGTTTACTGGATTTTTCAGAAACTATTGCATTAACACTTGGTAGCTATTTGAAAGCTAGATATATATTTCCAGTCTGTATTGTAAAATGCTTTGGCTTGCAAAATACGTGCTATGTGATAAAAATACTCGTATGATAGAATTATATTTTACAGGGACTCCTGCTTTAAACTGTCTTAGCTGGCAAAATATCTAATGACATTGTTGGGTTTTGGCAGTAGTGGTCCTTTTTCCCCAGACTCTCACTCCCCCCCCCCCCCCCCCATGTACTATATCTTACGGATGTAAACCTGCAAAATAAGCTAATGTCAAAAATTTAACTCTTTCTAAAAATTGTTTCTAATCAGTTACAGCACAGTCAGTCATGAGAAATACATTCAGACTTCCACTTACTGCTACTTATTTTTCTTTATAAAATCGCAATCATTAGATTAATGAATGAAATTCATTCACTTAACAGCTTTTATAGAGAGTGAAAATACTTTACCATTTCATGATAGTCAGTCCTTGACAAGTTAGTTATTATTCTACTTATAGAATGCTAAATATGAAAATCAGAATGAGAGAGGGTTATAGTTTTTAGGAGGTAGCTTCTTTTAAACTTCTGTGTCTTTTACTTGTTGTCCATGTGAGGTGCAGCACTGAGTATATTGGAGGCCAAAGTGTGTTATCTACAGAGCAGAAAAAGGACAAGCACCCGAAAGGAAATCCGTTTGAATCAGGGTGTGAATCCTAGTCCCAGTGAAAGGAATGGGAGCTGCTGTTGAGTTCAAAAGGGCTAAGGCTTCATCCAGCACATCTTAAGTACATAAGGACCAGGAATCCACTAAAAATAAGAGGGCAGCGTGTTCTGCATGTCCCTGGGTTATTACCACAGTGGCAGGTGTGGAATCTGAATGAGAGAGGGCTGCCACAGTCATTTGATCGCTATCAGTCTGAACTGATAACTGGAGAGGAGAGGAGCATGCTAATCCATTTTTATTCACCGTTGCCTTCATCAGAGGTTAGATGTAGCTTGTGGGAGCCTTAATTCATTCTTAAATTTGCTAACATGCTTGGAAGTTCTAACAGTAAATGGAAATGAATGTCCTGAAAGTTGGTGACCAGTATCGATTAATAAGACATTTGTCTCAATTTAGCTTAGGACATGAAGGACTCCTTAAACTTAGTAATTTTAATTGTTTTTCCCCTTGCATTTGCAGATTACATTAATATTTGCTAATTAAAATGATAATGAAGAAACCGAACATGTCTTGCTAATTGTGAATGTACTATCTTCTGACTTAATTATTCCCCGTGCGAGGGAAGTTTTATTGTGCTGCCCATGTGAAAAGCTTTTACATGGCTCATGTTCCTAACTCACACTCATAGCTTTTTGAGACTACAATTTTAATGACACAGATTGCTTTATAAAATATACATTTGTGCACTATTTGTATTAGAATTGCCAGCAATTCTCAATTGTTCGTAGAGATTAAAACTGCAGACCTCTCATTTCTGTTATTGCCAAATACATTGAATTTCTGCTCCTTTCATAGAATCAAGATGTTCTTTTCTAGTTTTTTATGCTTCTATTCTATGTATGATAAGCAGAAGGTCCACTCTGTGAGTGTAGTTAATGCTCTAAAAAAATGTGGCCAAGGTTTTTGCAAAATGGGACCCGTGTAATCTCATCAACGGGCAAGGACCAAAAGGTGAGGAAACTATACCATAATGAATTGTCAGAAGATTATGTGATGGGAGGGCAGGTAGGAGAGAGGGCATTTCAAGACATAATTTTGGTTTTCTCTTTTGCTGGGAGAATCTATGCACACCTGTTGAATATGTTCATAGTCTTCTATGTTGTCTTTGAATCTTGTCACCCCACTGGGTCCTATGATTCTCCTGCTGTCCAATAGCACTCCCTCCTGTTCCTCAGCCACTTCCAACATCCTTCTCCTTTTCTTCACATCTGTTCTCTGTTCCCCTTTACCTCTTCTCCACTCTGAGGCCTGGCTGCATGCAGGATGCCAGGGCTCTCTAATCCCAATTTATCTGTGTACTCAAATAGTACATATACAAGGTCAACAAAATGGAGTGAGTAATTTATTAGCAACCCAGTCAGTCATCTGACAAGACAGGGAAGCTAGAAAATCTAGATGAACTACTACTCTACCTTTCCTGTCCCTTCCTCGCATACTTACTTTCTAAGGAAAAAAATACCCAAAACTTTAATCCATAGGAAAAAAAGTTGAAGTTAGGAGGAGCTGATTTCTTTTGGGGTAAGGGTGAGTGGGATGAGTCTTGAAAACCTTTTGAGATTATGAAAAATCAATTACTTGGTGGTTAAGGCTGAAGAGATCAATGATTTGTATTAAAGAAGATCAGGAAATATGGTGATATGAACATCTGTGTCTATCTCAAGTAAAAAACAGTGACGTGTATATTACTGGGTATGATCAAAATACTGCAGTAAAGATATATTTCAAGGGTGTTGTATACTTGATTTAGCAGTATAATACTATAGAATTTTTATTATTAAAAGTCTGAAAAAATTAAGATTACTATAACTGGATTGTATGGGACTATTTCATATAAAATGCAAAGAGAGACATAACTTAATCCCTAATTAAGGCTGTACATAGAACAGGGTTGTTGCTATGGTTTCCTTCATTTGTAGCTATAGCAACAGCTTTGGAAAAACTCACTTTATGTACAGTAAACATACTATATTTAAAATATAAATAGATGCGAAGTGTTGTACTATACTGGCCCATTATGTCTAGACACATTTTAGTTTGACTTTTGAGATATTTCTGAAATATATGATTCTTCACCTACAAAATTTGTATCCAGTGCCCACCCTCCCTCTCCTCAGGAGAACAGGATCCCGTAGTAGTCCTCCACAATGTGATCTCTTTTACCTTTTCAATGTCCGCACCTGAGGGGACTCCCTGAGATTTGCAAGAGGCTATGGTTGTCTGTTTTGACCAAATACGCGAATTTTGACCTTTCAGTGAAAAGGTGTGTGGACAAGATGACCTTTTTGTCCTTACTTCCTCTACTTAGTACCTATGGATTTTTGGTGCCGGGTCCCATGAAATCCATCTTTAAGAGATATCACACCTATTATGTGTTATGTTACTTTTATCCTATTCTTGGTAGTTTTTTCATAGGAAATACTTTGATACAACTCCACAGTGGTTACCTAATTGAAACCTATTGTCATTTGAGTAAACTTCACCCCCCACCCCAAGCTGATTCTTCTTGTGTATCAAAAATGGGCAAGCAGATAAAAAGAAACAGGAATAGAAAATATAACCTTCCTCCTTTCGTACCACTCCTACTCTACAAAGAGTTCTGACAAAACTAATGAACATCATGTATTTAAATTGCAGCATTATGACATCAATTTAAAACCCATTAGCAGTTTGAAACTTTATGCTAGGCAAGTCTAATAGTGTTCTTGGATATTTGATTATGCTTCCTGAAAGGTGAATATTGAATAGATTTTTACTCTACCACCAATATTAAAATAATATAGCATTTTCTTACATACGTAAAATCTGAAATATAGCTGCAATAACACTTGAAACATAATTATAAGAAGTATATTCAAGTACTATACAAAGATTAAAACTGTTCTTGGAAAAGGGTAAGTTCTGAGATGACCTAAAATCCCTACATTAAACTGCAACTGTGAGATCTAATGGCTTCATCTAAAATGAATTCTGAGGGAGAGAAGAGCCTTTGTGTCATGAACATTGAAGAATCTCACAGTATAGTGATGAACACTAGATAAAAGGAACTGTGTTGCAGCAGTTAAGACTTTTTTTAAAATCCTATCGTAACTGAAAAACCCATCAATACTGTGTTGATATTGAAGAAATAAATTTGGATCATATTATCAGATACCACAGAATCATAGAATCACAAGTCCTATGAGGAGCGGCTGAGGGAACTGGGGTTATTTAGTTTGAGGAAGAGGAGGCCGAGGGGAGACCTTATCGCTCTCTACAACTACCTGAAAGGAGGTTGTAGTGAGGTGGGTGTCGGTCTCTTCTCCCAAGTTACAGATGATAAGACGAGAGGAAATGGTTACAAGCTGTGTCAGGTGGGGTTTAGACTGGATATTAGGAAAAATTTCTTCACTGGAAGAGTGGTCAGGCACTGGAACAGGCTGCCCAGAGAGGTGGTGGAGTCACCATCCCTGGAGGTATTTAAAAGGTGTGTAGTTGTGGCACTTCAGGACATGGTTTAGGAGGCACGGTGGTGTTGGGTTGATGATTGGACTTGATGATCCTAGAGGTCTTTTCCAACCTTAATGATTTGATGATTTATCCTGTAACCTCAACAAACTAGTGTACAAGCAGTAATTGCTTGCCAGTTGTGGTGCACACAGCCACATTCATGTGTGAACATACAGCCTAAGTCTAGTTTCTATCTTCCCCACTCCCCCCAGAAGTTCTGTGGTAGAACTCAGCTGAGGTTCTACCATTTCTGGAGGTTTCCAGAAATGAAATATCCCAGATATTAATAAAAATAGGAGGAGGATACAGACCTTATACATATTTGTGTGTAGTCCTTTTTCTTTTTTTTTTAACAGAATAAAGTAATTGCATTAAAAAGCAACAGCACCTGAAGTATACAGGAAAACAAACACGACATGCAGAAATACAGGCTCTGTGATGTGCTATCTGACCATAAGATGAGGCCCATACCATTGCAAGGATAGCAAAAGCATAGTTGTCAAACATGTTAGGAGTAATCATAGGAAAGACCCATACCAATCATGAGAGACCATGTTCGTATAAAACTTGAATAACTAAATTTAAAAATGCACAAAGAAAGCAAAGAAAGCAAAGAATATGATGGATGTTTTAATATTAGTTTCTTTCCAGATATGGGAAGTAAGAAAAAAAATTTAAAAAATTTTTAGAAACTGAAATTTTTATATGAAATACTAAAAATAAGTAAAACTAGTGATCAACCTGGGAAGGTTTAAGTTTTGCCTCTGTTAGCAGTGGAAGCAAAATGACACTTACTATGAAGAGAAACTTGGAGAATAGCACTGGGCTTCATGTCAAACCAGAAGGCACCAGACTGTGAACAACTTGGATGGTGTGTTCAGCCTACTTCAGAGATGTTTCTTTCATACTCTTGATGGGAAGAACTGGGTCCTAAAGAGAATAAAAAGCTGCATCGACCAGAACTCACTGTGACAGAAAGTTGCTTTAGTATTTAATTTCTGACAAATTCATGGCTTCCAACTTGTCTTTTCCTTTGGGATCTTATTCATTGTTACAGCTTAAGAATTCATAGGGTATTTTGTTAAGAAAAGGTCATCTGTTTCATAGTCATCTATCATTTATATCCCTTCTAAGACACAATTTTATATCAATTGCTCAGTTACATCATTACAGCCTTAGCAATCATGTAATAATAATAGTAACAATAATGGAAGTAAAATTAAACATGCCACATATTTTTCTGGATATTTTTCTGCTTCGCCTATATAGATTTTCAGGAACAACCTTTCTTGGGAGTATTACAGAAGGATTGGCTACAAAATATTTTTAATGACAATCACATTGTTACACTTCTGAGAGATGTTTGTATGGTGGGGGGTTTGCTCCTGTCCCCCCACCCCTCTGCATTTGCTAAATATACCAGAGCTCCCATTCCTGGCTCTGGGAGCCACAGGCTCACACTTGAAAATAAAATTCCTTCCGAAGACTTTAACAAGCAAATGAGCAACTCCAGGAACACATCTTGTATTACAGGAATAGACCTCACGAAACAAATTATGACCAGAGTCCCCACTGCCCTCTTTATCTTTCCAACACCCTTTTTGCCTGGGAGAAGTGAGAACCATTGGAATAAGCTGTAAGGTCCACTTGAAACCACTCAAACTGTTATGAACTTACGGGAGAGAAGGCAGCACAGATGATGTGTGTCCTCAGTAGAGTAAAACTTGCCAGCTCAGCCTTTTTCCTTCTGTATGTATGGAATTAGCTTAGGTTTTTAAAGCTGCCACAACTCTGACGGTGTCTCATGAGGAAAAAGTCAAGTGCCAGGATAAATATATCGAGTATTCTATACAAAGGAATTAAATCTGCTCCACACAGAGCTTGAGAAGAGATTACTATCAGCCAGTGAGCTGTGCCATCAAAAGTCAATCCCCAAAGAATCTGGGCTGGTAGAAATAAACGTCTACGATGCACAGTCATGGGCTGGATTGATTTATTGAATGGAGCTTACAGGTTATACAGGAAAAGGTGCCTGGTGTCATAGATTTGCCATCCACCTTGGTTGTATGTAATTTCCAGAGATTTCTCCCACCTTCTTGAGGATTTGTTTACCGCTAGTGAAGGGGAGCTTTATATTAGATAAAGTTAGACTCCCTATGAGAAGGTGCCAGTTGTGTTTTCCATGTGAGAAGTGTGAAAAATGCCTCTCCAAATGAGAGAGACAACACTGCAAAAATCTACTTGAGACCATTTGGAAACCAGAAACAAACCTAAGTTTTGCAGTTAGCCAGCCTGATAGACGAGCTTCTATCAGTAAAGTGTTGTTTTAGTTAAACGGCAGATGGAAAAGACAAATTGAATGGAGTATTCTTTGGACTGGTAAAGAAAAAAGCAGAGAGGTTTGGTGTAATAACTTCTTGAATGAGACCAAACCACCGGGGAAGATAGGAAAGGTGGGCTCTCTGGTGTAATGAGCAGATGAGATTGAGGCTTGTGCTCAAAGCGAGGAAGGAAGAACTTACTGCTCTTACTCTGCATAAGAACTGAATTCTGTTATCATGATGTGATTTCCGCTTTTGTCAGTAATAGTTGCTATATGAAGGATGGGCTGGTTTGCATTAATAGCAGGCAAGGTGTCTTCTTGGTGTTCCATTTCTTCAGTTGGGAGAGCAGTGCCCTATCATTTACTCACAGAATATTGTCCCACTACTGCTGTTTAAAAATTAAGATGCCTCCATCATAAGAAGTTCAATGTCACTCTCCCGAGTTTATATCTGGAGTCTATTTCTCATAGAGATTCAAGGCATCCTCTGCAGCAAAGCGTTGCTAGTTTTGGATGCAGTGGTGATGGCTGAGGTACGCTTTGTAGTGGTGTACAAAATACACCACAGAGTAAAAAGAGCCAGTGAAAATGGAATTTTGCTCATATAATTGTTTCTACACGAGGGGTTTCTGCTGGCTATGGCAATCAACGATTTTAGCTCTTTGAGCTCTTGCCCAGCATAGCTATTCTGGCAGAGATGTGCAGCACTGAGCTGACCTGAGGCTATTAATACTTCCCTGCAGGGAAGCAGTGTGCCCGCCACACACACACGGTTGCACATACGTGCATGGGTGCGCACATAAGCACAGCAGCTAGAACGTACTCAGGAGACAGGCTCCTAACACTGACAATCATGCCAATTACTGGCTAGTTTTAAAGCCACAGCCATCTTCCTTGAAAGCCTTTGCTTTCCAAGCTTGCTCCCATGACCATCTGTCATAGCCTGCATTTGGCAGCTTCAGGTTCTGCTGCAAGGCTCTGTGGATTGAATACATAGTTTTGTCTTTTTTATTGTTCTCTGAGTTAATGGAAAGTTTCTACAATGTGAGCCTTTTCTCTCAGGCTTTTTGTTAGATTAAAATGTGAACCTTAAATGCATTTTTGAGCTGTTAATCTGTGCTATCTGCTCTCAGACTGGGCTGGAACAGGTGGACTGGTGTAACTGCTGCACAGAGAGAAATGAGCTCAGAGACCCTCTTAGAGCAGATGCAGACTGCACCAGTGATGATTGCTTTCCTTGGGATAGTCTCTCTTGTCTGGCTGAATACATTAATCCATACTACCAAACGTGTTGTTTGGTCTGTAAGAGGGCCTGTATGACTGTTGTATCAAAAAACTCATGCCCCTTACTGGCATTACTGTGTCGGCAGTGTGTGCATCTTCGAGCTCTACTTGAGTTACAGTATCTGTAACAGAGAGCTACGTTTTTTGTGGTTGTAGCTGTAAATTTTGTCTACTCATCACAAACCATTTTTGAACTACCTCTAAACCAGTTAGTGATACTACCATCAACACTGAAAAGTTCATAGAAAATTGTGTCCATTGGGCTGCACCCTAAAATGAAAACCAGTTCAGTCTGGGGAGGGGTGGACAGTCAGTGAAGTTCTGCGTTATTTGCAGTATTGCTTTCCTCCATCTTTATTCTTCCTCCTCCTCCTTTGATATATTTTTCATATGCAGCTAGTCAGACATTACAGCAATCTGCTGTTTCCTGTCACACAGGAAAGCAGTTGGCATGCCCATTATATGAGTAAATACAGTGTTAAATGAAATTCCCAAAATGGGTACAGAGAAATTACTAGAGTGATTTTGGCATTGTCCACTTAACAACAACAGTTCATCCTCCATTTTTATCCCTAACCCCAGGGGTGCACATTACTGGCTTTACCTTGTTCATACCAGTCAAGTCCTCTTTTCTGCAAGTAATAGCATCATTTTTGAAGTACAGCTTCTCGAGTCTCTTGCAGTTAGGACCCAGAGTTTTGGATTTGAAATTGATGGAAATGCCACTGGTCTTAGATCAATATTTCTCCAGAGGGCAGATCCTGCTCGCTCCAGTTAGAGACTGCAAAGGATGCTCAAGGGCCTCCTATTACTATTACACCAGTCAAAGTGCAAGTTGGTTTGGGTTGATTTCCCTGGTTGTAGTTCAGAGATGCTACCGCTCTCCCTGCCTCCCTTCTATCTTTTTGACTACTGGTGCCTTGGATTCATGTTTGTAAAGAGAAGGATATAATTTCTGGAGTGCATCAAGTTGAAAAAGTATTTTTCTAAGATTTTTTTCAGATGCCTTCGGACTCCTATGAAGTGCCTGACTACATGCACAAGAGTCACCCCAAAGTAGTTCCAGGGCAGTACACTGGAAGTTTAGATCAGCAGTGAGAAATACCCCACAATAGGAATGAAAGACCAAGGTGAAAAAAAAAGTTTGGCCTTTAGGTAAAAACAATAACCCTGTATTTGATGACATACAGTATATTATGGAACTGATCAATGACTGACAATTTTGTTCTCAGGTGTTTTTTGTGTAATTAACTTTATTGATTTATTAACAGTTTCTAGCTTACAATACAGTTTCTCCTGTCATCTTATTTCTAGCATGTAAAAGATTTATAATGTCTATTCTATTTCCTGTTAGCTCTTCATTTTTAGATCCAGTGCATGTTGTCCAAAATTGCTGATCTCTTTCTTCAGGCTCTGTTCTCTCCAATTTGGCTTGTCCTTCACAGCCCAAAATTTCTTTCACTGGATCATCAGATTACCTCTTCTCCAAAAATATACTACCATTTAGGACAGCTTCTAAGGCACAGCTTGGAGATTTAGGAGTTGAGAGGCTGTTCTTAAGCCAGCTACTGCTGCATTCTGTACAAGGTTTGGCTCCAGAACAGATTCAAGATGTAGCCCCAAGATGAATGCATTATATTGATCCAGTCTTCAAGTGACAAGCTTTGGAAAAGCGACTGGAAAAAGATTTCAAACCAGAAGAACCTATGGCAAAATTCTGTCTCAGGTCAGAGTTCATGTACATTTTTAAGTTTCTTTCTGATGTCTTTACAAGCATAACTTCTTTCTCAAATGAAGTGAGTCCCTAAAAAGTTTATTTGCAGTCTTGCCAGTATCTCCCAAAGGCTCAGTATAGGCACTTTTCAGTGTTTTCAAGGCAAAACAGGCTCTCTAGTTAGAAGCCAGAGAAATATAAATTTCTGAAACACATAATAGATGGTGTTTCTTCATTAATTCTCTAAGTGGCAGACCTTTAGGGACTCCCACAGGAGAGTGCCTTGGAGGTAGAAGGAGTGTCCTGTGGGATCTCCCATTCAGGTGAGCCCGTGCTGGAGGTGTCCTATTCTTTTCTACTCCGGCTGGTCCTTGGTGTTGGATGCCCTCTGTCATCACCAGTATCAGTGACAACTGATGGAGCTGATAACATTACTGTAAGGCAAATAACGATGATTGGTGTTGAACTTTAATCAAGAGAATGGGCAGAGGAACAGGCTGGAATGCTTATGAACTAGCCTCAATTTCTGTCCTGCTGCTGGCGTGGACCAAAGTACTCTTCACTGCTTCAGGTTCATCAGAACAAGTAACATTTCTGAATGAAGCAACTTCTGGTCATGTTCAAAAAGTAAAACAGGGGCAGTCAGATTGGCTGTCAAAATGATTGGGCATCTACTACCCCTGATAGATTATCACTTATTACCATTGTATTACAGCCAGAACTTTATTGTCAGAACAACAAAAATAATTGCGCTACGCTAATGCTTTATTCTGATTGACAAAGGATGAGGCAATCCAGGTACTGTGACACCAGTGTTGGCACATAGTACATAATGATATATAACAACTTCCATAGACGACCATTAATTTCTGCATGAATTCTGTCTTTGATAAGCATGCATAACTCCTAATAAATGATTTTGGAGCTGAGCACAAGAATCAAGGAGAAATGGACTTTTGTAGGTATGGAGGCTGGTGATAGCTGAAAATTAGAAGGCAAAGCTGACATATAATTGTAGATGAGAAGTCATTTTCAAGCAATGGATGGGGGTGATACTGTTTCCTGTTTAAAATGAGTTACCACCTCTGCTGGCCACAACACAAGGTAAATTCTGTCGTGAAATCTAAAACATTTGTTATGTTCGGGCTATTGATAATCACATAGGAACTAGCATTGTGGAGCTCCCTCCACTTGCTTTTAAATGGCTTGCTTCCATTCTGGTGGGTATTATCCACTCTTCATTTCCTGGGGAAGAAATGGCCTTCTCTGAGGTCGTTTATCTGAATAGCACAGAAATCATTTTCTGCAAACCTAACTATTATCATAACAGAATCCTTAAAAAAAATTACAGTGACACTCTGAGGTTTCTGAGATTAGTGTCTTCCTTTAAGGCCTCTATTTCCTCTGGTTTTACTTCCAGTCCTGTTCACTGAAACTACAGTGCATGTCTACCACAGATAGCATGAATAATGCATATATTTTTCTCCTAGTTTCAGTGTGTGCTAAATAGTTGCATGTACAAAAAATAAGATCTAGAGCTGAAAAGAAAACAATAGGCTGCTCATCTCCCCACTAATACGTGATTAACCCATATTCTGCATTAACTCAGTTTTTAACCTGTCTGCTTTTATATTTACAATTCTTGGGCCTTTGCCCACATCCCTTGGAAGATCTTGCAGTGGACTAATAGTCCACCACTTCAGTTCTTCCTCAGACTGAGGTACGGAAAATATTACAGCTGTTTATACCTCTTTATTTCCTGCTTCTTTTAAAGATCTTAAATACTTCTAATTCTCGTTTTGTTCTTTCTTCCAGTGTATACAGACACTCACAGTTCTACCATGTTGTCAAGCAAAACTCTTCCTTATTTTACTAATTCATCCATAGCAAAAGCCCATCCCCTCCTCACTTCTCACTGTCTCCGTTTTCTAGAACTCGGCCTGGGATTCAGCTGTAATGGGAGAGAGGAGATGACATAACATGTTACCTTCCCTTCTAGATATCACATTAACTGGGATTTATTTTTCCTAACATGTCTTGGATGTTTTTTCATGACATGAACCACTTCATGGTTTCCCAGGATTATGCCCAGCTTGTTACTTTCCTCATGCTTTTCTTCTCTTTCTGCAAATACCATTTATTTTCTCCTGAAGATTGTTTGTGAAGATAAGGCAGATTTAACAAGGAAAAGATCATAAAGATATGTGTTGTATGAGGCCAATTAAAAAAGGCAAAGTGATTTTTTTTTTTGTTTGGTTTTGATTTGGGTTTGTTTGTTTGTTTGTTTGTTCATGTCAGAAATCTTACAGTGGTCTGAGTTATTCTTGGAAATAGGATTTTTGGCCATCATTTTTTCTATTCAGCCTGCAGTAGCATTCTTGCAGTTTAAATGTGTTTGTTCATTAGAGGAACAGCTTTCATAATGGAATGTGCCAGATCTGTTAAGAAATTAACGGCTCATTTTGCATTCAGAACACCTGATTTGTATATACATCTGTAGTTCTTGTACATTCAGATTAATTGTCCAATTATCTAGGAAGTTGTACACTGAATTCCTGAAAGTCAGTCTTTACTAAATGCAAAAATGCCTCTAGTAATTTCCCTTCACTCACTAAGCATGTCATTTTTCTTTCAAAAATCTAGTTTGTCTGGCAAGGTCTTTATAAACATAAATATAATTTTAGCAACTACATATCACTAACAGGCATTTCTACGTTAGATGTGAGTAGATATTATTGCATAATAGGTCTTAAAATTTGCTTGAATTTTTAAATTGCTAGAGTATTCATGAATGTAGCATTTTTGTTTCTTTCTGAGTTGAGTATCTCTATATATAACCGTCAGTTATTTCTGGATGCAATGAAGTATTTTTCTACCTAAGGATGTCCTAGATTTCTACTACTTTTTTGCATTTGAAATAGGATAGTCTTTAAAAAGTGTTCTACACAGAGGTGGTGTCTGTTATTTAACAACCTAGAGGATCTGGGAGGGCAAGTGTGATTCTAGATTGCTTGTTTAGGTTTGTTCCCAGTCTCACTGTAAGCGAAACCTCAGGCTCTTGTGCTTTGTGGAACCTGTGTGTGTCTGCAACACTCCCTTCCCATTAAACAGATTGAGAGTTTTATCAGGTTCACACCCCAAACTCTGTCGCCCTTTGCAAAGCGTTGGTCACAGCTTCCTGCAATAGTTTAAAGAGCAAAGGGGACTGAAACAAGGTGAGGAAACACCCGTATATCAACAGCTGTTATACCCAGCCCTATACTCAATGGCGTTTTAAAAACCCATGTTTTGCCCCATCATAACTAAACTGTTTATGGTAATCAGTAGTATTTGTGGCTGTAATATAAATTCTACTGTGAAAGGATGCCCAGTTTTATTTTGCAGCAGAAAATGGAATTGACACGAGCTTTGGTCTGTAGGTAATAGGTTCTTGAAGGCTCAGAGTGTTACTTTCAGCAAAATGCTAATATGGGAAATTGGTACATTTAACAGTTATCCACAAATGCACCCTTTTGTGTAATATGCAGTTGATTGTAACAATTATGGATGCTATTTAATGGTGCAATCCTTAAACCTTCCAGTGTGATACTACCTAGAGAATTTGTTACTGATGAAATCATTATAGTGTTACAGAAATGAAATAGGTTTCTACTGAAATTACTCTCAAAATCTAATTGTAACTTCACTGGAATTTTTCCCATGATGGATGTTAAGTATATGCGTATTTCTTATTTTTATAGAAGCAGCTTTTGTATTTGTATGCTTAATTTTATTTCACTGTGTACTATGTATATATTAGGTTTTGCTTCTTATTTTCAGTTGTGGTCAAAGATAACTTTAGTCCAGCCTGCCTTTTATCTGATATTCTTCCATTTTTATTTCCCCTGTCACATGAATGAATAAAGCAACAGATTTCCTTCCCTGAGACCTGCGTAGGATTGCTCAAATTAACACAATGAAGAGCCCTATTTTATCAGTACCTGAAATGATGTAAGTCCTCTCAATTTCCTTTTGAGGGCTTCCTTGGAAAGAAAAACATGCTTTATAATTTCTTGCCTGCAAATCAATTCAGATTTCTATTATTTTTTTTCCATCAAATCTCTTGCTGTACCCAAAGGGTTCTTTATAGGCTTGTGATTCCCCATCATCTTTGATTCAGACTGTGTCTGATTAAAAGAAAAAAAAAAAAAAAGAAATCTTCTTGCTTGATTATAGTCCATGAAGAATAGGTGAAATCCTTGGTCAGAATGGGAGATCTCTGTGACTGCCCAAGTTCCCCACGTGCAGTCCCCCATGCCTTCATGTCACCTCTGTATTGTTCTAGCTCTTATTAAAAGATGTGATGTTTCACCACTTTCAGAGGGACAGCCTGACATCCATCAGTAGTTGTACCATTCTTTCTGCTCTTGATCTTACAGTATAGATTGATCCTATGAAAGCTAAAAAACGCCCATATCTGTTCATCAGATTCTCTCCCTGAGTGACAAAGCTGGGGAGCAGGGTGGGTAGATGACCACCCACCACTTTTGTCACCAGCAGTAGAATAAACTTGACTGCTGGGCTCAGAAGAAAAGGTGCAGAAACAGCTTCTATTTCCCATCCTCTTATGTTTCTTGCACTTTTCCCTCTTCCTAAAGCAGCAGACTGACTGAATGGTACAAACTTAATTTGTTAATTATTGTTGCAAATTTGCCTTCAGGAAACGGAAATTCATGAATCCATGGTTCTAAAAACTTGTAAGTATATGCTACATCTATACAAAATGTATTAATGTGTACTTGGACTCAGTACTCTCATTGTGTCTAGAAGTAGTCTACCCTTCCTCCTAAACAGAGAGAGCTTTGCAAAATAAGGAGGGCAATATCGTTGACATGCTGTGGATAGTCCCATGGATTTCTATTCTTTTGCTTAACAATTGCTTCCAAAGAATCTCAGATACCAGCAGCCGTTTGTTAAGAGCAAATATTGTTAAGACCATTGTGGTTATGTCCTACTGTTGTGAAAATTGCCATGGGATTGTTACCTTTCACCCAGGTGGTCCCCACTGATGGGCAGAAATGACCTTGATTTAATGTCTCATCTGAAGGCAGGCAGTTCTAACTGTGCAATGACATCCCCCAAATGCTCTGTTGCAGCGTCAGCATTGGATACAAGCCCATGTCTCAGCCAGAGATGTGCATCTCTGACCTTCTAGCACAGAGGCAATAGTGCTGCCAGCTGTGTTATGCTGACAGGCAAAGGACTTGTTTTTGAAATCCAGAAGTAAAGAAATTGAGCTAAACACAACACAGACTTGTACTGTTGAAAAAATTGTGGCAATAAACTCCAGACAATCTTACCTTCAGTTTCCAAATTATTTTGTTTTCCAGGTTGCTGTCAGTAATTTGCTTCATTAATGCAGTTCTGCAGCATGATCTATTTAAATTTGATCCCAGAACGAGTTCTTTTAGCTGAATAAAAGCCTTTTGGAAAACCTGATTTATGTCATGGTCACAGCATTAAATAGAGCAATTCTGGTTCAGTGGCAAAGTGGTGGGGTCAAGGTCTGTGGTCTGTGTTTTCTAAGTGCTGTGAATGGATTTGCATGCGCACAGCTTACATTAACAGAGTTTGTACATGTGGCCCCTGTGCAGCACTTTGGGAATGAAGCCCTCAATAGAGGAGATATTTACAGCACCGAAGCTCATGTTGGGAAATACGAACAGCTGTGCTCCAAACAGAAAACACACATCTGAAGTAAGACAAGCATACTTAAAATTATCTCCTGGCAGTTAACGTTTTTATTTGTACACACTGCTATGCAAAACTGAAAGGAAATACCATTCTTTCAGGATTAATATATTTTGCAGAGCTAATAGGAGGAAAAACCTATCATCAGAAAAGATTTTTGCTGATTATAATTTTTTTTTCTGCAGTTTCTGTAGCCTTGGTACAAAAGAAATATAATTAATAAGTAAAAGCATTGTCACTCTGCTGATTGTTTTACTAGCAGTGAGATGATCTCTGTATACTTTTGAATAGCCAGTTGAAATAATTTCCCTAGAACATATATTTACATAGATTTTTAGGTTTTACTATTTTAAATTTTCTGTCCTAATATCTGAGCACCTGCTGTGTGCAGGGAGTGAGCACCTGAGAAAGGTTTTATCCATCATACCATTTAGGATCCTTGCATTTACTTGCATCACGTCTAGAGTTGACCAGTAGCTAAATCCACATCAAGTCAAGAGGACTTAGCAAAAAGAAATTTTAGCTCCTTTTAAATTTGACTGATGGGAGGGCATGCCAGTGCCTCAGGTTTCTCCTGCTGCACCTCCCTGGAACTGATCTGCCCGTCTGTTCTCCAGTCCCTGCAGGGTGACGCCTGGAAGGTCAGAGGCGTAACTCCACTGCTCTCCGTGCGCAGGGAGCAAATGGGGCTTTTGCAGGACACATGATAATTCTCTAACTAAACAGGCCATGCTAAATACTTTGCCTTCATGTAGTTTTACATGTGGAGAGATTTGAGGAAGGGAGGCTTTGTTTCATTAACAGTGATACAACAAGTCCATGTAGTCCTTTCTGAGGTCAAGTATCAAACCCATTTTGCAGACTGGGAAAGTGAGGTCCTGAGGTTGTCATTTGCCCGATACCACAAAGCAGGTCGGTAGCAGGCCAGACCGCAGCTCAGCCTTCCTGAGTCCAAGGCCACTTTTCTGACCTCTAGACTTTTATTTCGCTGTTCTGGTGGGTCAGTGGGCTTGTATGTCCGGTGAATAATTTGTATTCCCAAAAGGAGAACTGGTGGGTAAAAGACACAAAAAGTGATTTATAATAAAATCTTGTTAAATACCTCTTAATTAGTTTACATAATTAATTTTGCATTACGGCTGCCTGTTAGTCTCAAAATTTTGGATGCTTCTTTAATATGAATATTTTATTTCTTAATTACATACTTGTTGGTTGGGGAAAATATATTATTTTCACTAGAGCTGGGTGGAAAGATATCTTCACCATAACAATCATGACGTTATAACTAAAAAAGAAAAATAATGTGGCTGCTGAAGTAGAGGGGGGTATTTTTTTGCTGCCACTATTACTACATTAGTTCACCTGACTGAAATCTGTGTGGTGGATAGGAAGGTTCTGGCCCTGCCACGGACAGCACAGGTGCACCTTTGAAGCTGACATAATTCTAGTAGGGTTGAAAGTCAAGGTTCAGGGACTGGGAAATGCCATAACTGAAATCACCTGTCTACTTTTGATTCAGACTTCTTTAATGTATATTCATGGCTGCACATAGTGGGACAACTTCAGCCTCATTCATTGTCCAGATGTTACTATTTCTGGTGCCAGCTGGAAATGTATAAAGGAGGTTGCTAGGACTGCTGTCTCATTTGCTGAAGGAATAGCAAGGTGTGAAGGAGTCGGGATGTTACAGAAATGGAAGGCAAGGCTGTCATGGTTAAGCATTAATGCTAGCTGCTAGATTCTATTTTTGCCTCTGTTACAGAATTTCTGTGTGATTCTGAACTAATCAAGCCATGTTTTTACTAATTATGTGTTGCTTACCTTCTGAACGCTTAGTTTGAGACCCTTGGGTCTGATTTATGAAGAACTGATCTTTCACAGAGGTAGCTCAAGTCAGTGAAAACTATTTGAATATACAAATTACCAAAGAATTCTAATTGCTCCAGGTTCTGTGTGTCAGTGAGTGTATACTTCTTAATTTAATTTATAACTTTCACTTTAGTTTCTCAGACCCCTTCTGCTGAAGAGGCCTCTCTTTAGAATTTTTATTCTTTTAGAGTGAATGGTGTTTGAGAAGAGAGGAGCTACTAAAATCTAAGTACTGTATGACAGCCCAGGCAGAAATTAATAAGTCTCAGAGCAGGATGTGAATAGTGCTCAATAAATGAGGCATGGGGACACGTTGACTAATAACAAGAAAACAAAGCATTGAGTAGCTGCTCATTATGTCAGTCAGTGTAGGCAGGGGTCCAGTGGAAAAAATAGTAGGTGGTCGGGTAATTAAAGACAGTATCATAATGCATGCACACGGGGTTGACCAATTAGGGCTGCACAGCAACCTTAGTTCTGACAATTCCCTAAATTTTCAATGCTTGATTTTACACATTTAATGTTCCCTAGCATATTTTTGGTGTATTTACATATATATGCTCCCCATTGCCTCCTTCATTGCCAAACTGTTAATTAGGTAGAACTACTGAGAAATGCAGTTAGTTGGATAAACGGGTTTGCAATGAACCTTGGCTATCATGCTGCAGAGCAGGAGACTTCAGGCTGTCAGAGCTTTGAAGGGTTTACATTAGTGGTGATGAATTTGTTTTCTTTGCTTAATTATTTTTAAGAAGTTAGATATGTTTTCAGTGCAGTGTCTTTTCTTACACACTATGTTACATTACTTCTAGTTCTGTTTCTGCATTTATTCTTCATGGCTTATTGATGAAGGTGTGGATGAAATATCTTTTTAATGAGAATTGGCTTCCTAAGACTCTTCTCCCTTGAGTGTGAGCAGTCTTTAGCTATGGCCCTCATTTTAGAAGATAATTTTATTTCATCCATTTCTTCCTTTGGAAAAATATTACCTGGAGCCAGATATTTTTGTTCTAAAGTGCAGCTTTCTAATTGCCATTAACTGCTTGTGTGATTTGGAACTTTTCAGAATATCAGTGAAGAACAATAAACATAAAATGGGAAAGATGGAGGCACTGGGACAGGAGAGTGATGGATAGGAAAGTAAAGGAGGTTTATCCAGACCTTTTGTCTTGTGCATGCACATAAATTGTTTCAGTGCTTCAGCGGTGCTGCACTCCTGAGCTGTGCCTCTACAATTGCACTGTAATCGTCTGCTTGAAGTAGGATGCCGTTATGCTGAAATATGCCCTCACTTGAATATGAATATGGCCAAGGGTTGAGCAAGGGCTTTGTTCCCTATGCTTCCTGGTGAGATGCCTGGATGTCTAAATTGCTGTTGTCAGAGGCCATTTCCCCTTTACCTACCTGTCAGAGCAAAGGGGTGGAAGGGGGGATATTGGAATGTACGGATGTCTCTGTTAGAGCCACCTTTGCAGGTATGGGTTCCAAAAGGCCCCTCCATTGCCAGTACTCTGTCCCTAGGAGCCTGCAGAGTTAAAGCAGTCTCGTTTCCTTGTAAAACTATGTTCTTATATTCTTACCCGTGCTAAATCTATCTTCATACCAAAGGGACAGCTGGGGCTGTTAGGTAATCTTCAGCATTAGTAATAGTATCAAAATAGAAACCAAGGTGATAGGTTCAGGATTAGAAAGCCTGAAAAACTTGGCCTTTTTCATCTTGGTCTTTCCACAAACTCCTAACTCAATTATTTTCCTTCCCTTTTCTAAGATTTTACCTGAAATAAAAAGCTGTCATCATGGGGACAAGAAATCATGAATGAAGGTGTCTACATTATGAACCAAGCCATACAGACATCATCTTTAAAGCCCTATTTGTATTTTTTTCCTGAACAAGTAGTTCTTGGACTTAGAGTCAAATGTGCTATAATTAAACATTGATGCACAGGAACACAGGGACTTTTTTTCTTTTCTCCTTTAAGGAAATGAATTTTAGTAGAGTAATGGAACAAAAGAAACATAGTATAACTTTTTTATAACAGAAAATAAGCTGCAAGTGACCTTTTACTTGCACTTAATACTCAATATTTATTTTAGTTTTCCATTGGAATTGACTTCAGTTGCATTTTTTAATTTTGATTGTTTAGCATTCAGGAATGGTGCATTAAAAAAATCTCTAAGACCATGAAAGCCTTTCAGAAAATACCTAAAGTCATAGTGAAAATAGATGGCTAACTCTGAAATTATATTGACTCTTTTATTGCAGTTTTTATATCCATTTTACCAGACTTCTACAAAGCTTTCTATTCTTATAAAGCTCTCTCTTTTAGAAACTGTATGGAAATCATTTGGCAATAAATTACATTATAGCATAGCCTAAAATGATTGTTTTATCTCATATTGTGAAATTCCATTGGAATAATTTTTTAAGACTTAGGTTGGTACAAGCTCTGACAGTCTTGGAATATATGCAAATTACCGAAGCTTTTTGGATCCTTTGCTATTTTTGCTCCATATCGGAATTTTGTGACATATTTTTCATTTTTCTACTTAAGGATTTGTAGTCGTATTTTCCTGTAACACCCTGTTCATGTGAATTAAAATCAGAAACGTGGACAACATAGGTGATTGGATGATAACAAATAAGGATGGCAGGTCACGCCAAAGGACATGCACAGCTCAGTGCTTATCCAGAACTTATGATATCTTCTGCTGCTACATTTAGGCTTCTTCAAGAAGCTTTTCTTGAAGTGTCCAAATGCTTTAGCCTTACATTGTTTAAAACTTGGTATACCAGATAGACTAGTAGCATTGAAGTGCTTATATACAGACAGAAATGACCTCTGTGAGACCTTTCATTCTCTCTGATAGTTTAGCAAAACACTTCAGCTCATGCTTAGCACCAGATATATTTAACAGAAGCCTCATCCAAAACCAGATAAAGACATTGATTTTTCATGTGTTTTGGAATGGATCCCAAATCATTTAAGCACATGCTAAATTCTCTATTGGCTGAATTACCTCCAATTTGTAATAGATAAAATTTTAAAGGGAAACAGTCAATGGGTGTACAGAGGAGTGATGCTAAGAGACATTTATACTGCATGAGAATTCTCTCTATTCTCCTTCTTATCCTTTTTTTTTTTTTTTTTTAAACAACTTGCTTCCACCACAGAAACCTGCTTTTGGTTGATTTCCTGCGGTATTTTTCATCCACTGTAAACTTCCTTCTTGCAAATAACAGAGCTCGGGCTGCTTACTGAGGTATTTCTAATGTGGTCCTACTCTATAATGGTTTCAGAAAGTAATGCCAATTTAAAATATACTGCACAGGTGGCTTAGTGTATAATTTATCACCATCTCCAAATCCTTTCCTTGTTCTGGGTGTTGTACTGTTCATTCCTTCCTTTTATGATTTAGTCTATGTGATTTTTACCACCATTCCATCTCAGGAGCTCACACTTCACCATACCATTCTTTCTGAACTCCTTTGTAACACATGGGTTTAATCTGTCAAAATGAACCTGGCTGTGTGTGGTCTTTACATATTTTGATTCCTGGGATAGTTGCCCAGAACATGGGCTGATACCTATACATAATTTTAAATTACAATAAAAACCCAACCAAGCCAAACAATAGAAGTCAATCTGTATAAACTGTTACCCCTCAGTCTTCATTGTTTTGATGTAATTATCTGCACTGTGGGTACAGAGAAGATGATACTATTTGGGTTTTGACACTGTAGTACTTTGCCAGTGTTGCTTAGTGATTGCATAGAGCTTACTGATATTTTGTCCCAAAACTATGATTTCAGCTCTCCGTAGTCTTGTATTTAAAAGCAGCCAACTCAGATCAGCTGCTGCGGACCTGAATCTTCCTCTCCAACTTTCTGTACAGACACAGCATATTGCTAGTTCTATGCAAAGATTTAAAAGCAATAAAATACATTTAGAGAAACTAATATGTAATGAAGACTTTTTTTTTAAATCTACGTGCTATTTGCGTATCTAAGATATATATTGCTGGTCATTGACAGAAACTGTGTGAGACTGGAAATTACGCCACCGTGTCTAAGAAAGGCCCACTGGCTAGCATAGCAGGTTGCAGTTCATTTGTTTCTCCTTAGCATAAAGTTTTTTACTATCCTTTCCTATTTTTATGTTTGACTTATGTTTCTTTGTAATGGTGACAAATTGTATATAAAAAAAAAGCTTAAGTGGTTCTAGTAGGTACCTGTATGGCAGTACGCATTCTCTACACTAAAACCTTGAAATGTTCCTTTTATAGACATCCTTGTTTTCTTCTCCATGGAAAGATTTATAACCCGCTCTGTTTTCTGTCTTTCTCAATGCCATGCTTTCCCACTTTAGAAATCAATCTGTTGGATGAAGCAGTATCAAATCATTTTTTGAGATCCAGAAAAAATATGTTCAGCCTTACACCTTTTTCTTTGTTGAACAGTGAGAGGATTTCAAGCAGGTTTTTTTACACACAGCCTTCTTTGTTTTCAAAAAAAGAAAAAAAGAAAAAAGAAAAAAGCAAGCTTTTGTGACTGATCTTTCCTGTAAACATAGCTCAGTTGGGGTTGATCAAGGTATTTGCCTCTGGGCTTGGAAACTCTGGAGATCATCTAGTCCAACCTCCCTTGTGAAAGCAGGGTCAGCTAAAGCAGGTTGTCTAGGCTTTGTCCGGCTGCATTTGAGTAACTCCATGGATGATGACTCCACAGCATCTTTGGGCACCTGTTCCACTGTTCAACCACCCTCACAATATAAAAGTTTTTTATATGTTTGAACAGAATTTCCTGTATTTCTGCTCATGCCTGTCACACCTTGTCCTATCACTGGCCACCACTGAGAAGAGTCTGGTTCCACCTTCTTAACTCTCACCCACTCCCTCTCAGGTATTTATACCAGATCCTTGAACAGGCCAAAGTCTTGGTCTTGCCATTAAAAGTTGTCTGTTCAGAATTGCTTCCCTGGGCCAGGATCCACAAGGTATATATTGTTAAATGTCTTTTAGACTTTGGCTCCATATGGACTCTGCTGTTGCTGTTTACCTTCTACCTTGTTAAACTTCTGTTGCTGTTTCTTCTTCCCTGCATCTGTCTATGGAGCCTCCCCGTAGGAGCGAGCAAATGTTACACAGCACAAACAAAACTGCATAAAAATAAATGTTGCCTCAATCGCAGTATTCTGGGGTCTGGTGAACATAAGCAATAGCTCACTCCAGGAATAATGCTATTGATTGTAGAAAGCCTATTCAGAAGGAAGGGCTACTTGAGGTGACACTGTCAGGCTTAGAGTCCAAGGGAGTATGAGTTATAAGCCACTTGTTATGCATTTGCTTCAAGACTGGAAAAATTTATATTTGAGAAAGGACTTGATATCAGAAGTAGCACTGATGGCCACTGCACCAATTTAGAAGTTCAGAAATGGATATGGCTGCCAAAGTTTGGACTCCTAAATTTGAAAATGCATCTACAGACAAACGCAAACTTTTCCCCTCCATGCTGTTTATTGCTTCTTCACAGGGGTTGTTTCATTACCCTCCTAATTACACTTCATCTGTACTCTTACATACCCTTTTAACAATAGCACCTGTTTCTAACAAAGGTATTTTAAACAAGTTTAAGGGATATCTGTATTCATTACTATTTCTCATGTATCGTGCTTTTGGGGAACAGAATTGGTATTTTTTGTGCTCAACAACAAGGACAAAAGTAAAAAGTACAGTTATGAGCCAGAAGCAATATCCTCCCTCAGCACAGTGGTTTTTCAGCAGAAACTTGTGCAGTCTTCTTACCTTCCTTTGTTTAGATCTCTCTATGGTGGTTTACAATTCACAGGGCAGGTTTCTTATTTCTGCCACTGGCATAAATGGCTTTCCCAGGATTTCAGGTTTATGTTAATGTGAAGGGAGAATGAGGTCCTCTGTTCCTTCTCCCTGCAATGAAATCGTGTGCATTAGCAGTCTCATACAAAGTTGGGATTCTTTTTTTTTAATTACCAGTGGTATGATTCTAGCTTTTCCTGGCAATACGAGTAACCATGCTGAAGAGATAAGTAAATAAATAGAATAGTGGTCCAAAGGTTGCGTCTTAGAGAAAATCTCAGCATCATTGTGCTGAATAGAGTGACCTTGTTGTGCTATTACATTTAATATTTACAAGTGTAAAGTCAAAGATAACACACACACACACAAATCTTTAGGAATCTGGCTCTCACATCCCACTGCCAATAATTAAAGAACATCAGCTTTTACAGTCTGTCTTTCCCAAGCTTGTAGGATTTATTTTGCCTTATAACCTTTTATTCGTATTGTAGCAGAGCCCCTCTGCTGTGTAGCCATGTGTAAGTGGTTCTGTTTCCAGTGAGCTCTGTGTGACTGCACTATCTGCTTGCCATACGGGAAATGGAGCAGACAGACTGATCTCTGTCAGAGAGAGTTGTTCAGTACTTAAATTGATTTGCATGTCATTTGAGGCCAGTCTGTAGTTCACTGGACAAGTTCAGCTGTAGTGATGGATGTGGAAAACAACTGCAGTAGAATCTCTACATGTGCGTCTCCACAAGTGATAGGTTTTCTCTGCTGGTAAACTGAATGTCACTGATTCACAATACCTCTCTGATGTAGGGAGCATCAGAGGTTACACACAATACACTCATGTTTTGTCAAGGTTTGTTGCCATTGGAACCCCATTATCTGTTTTTTTCAAGTGAAACATTTACTTGGTTAGCATGTAAGCTTGCAAGAGCTTGGAACCCAGCCAACACATGAAACGCAGGTTTAATCTGTGTTTTGTAGGGCAGTAGGTTCAGTCACTTGGCAATGTTTTTAAAGCATTCATAAGTATATGTTTCTTGAATAAATTATCAAATGTAGTAGCCACAAACTAGCACTTCTTTACCACAAGACATGTATGCTGCCTCTGCAGTAAACAAACGTAGGTTTGCCTTCACGGGAGAATCCCACCAAGGAAATTTAGAGCACAGCAGGCTTAGGCTCTGTGTCCAGAAACTTTCTGTAGCAGGTTCCTTCAAGGCTTCATTGCCCTTGAGCAATTTGTAGCATCTAATCCATTCTCCACTGGCAGTTATATATGAAGATGATGCTGACAATACAGCAAAGATTTTGGAAAAGCGACAGTGAAGAGTTGATCAGAAATGTGAAAATGCACACCTTGAGATTGACTTTAAAAGCAACATTTTTTTTTCCCACAGATAGAAATTTTTATACTTGAAATATGCATTTAACACCAGTCAGTGTAGACATATCACTACTCCAGACTGTGGTATGTACATTAGGCAGCATTTGTAAAGTAACTCATACTAAATATTATTTATTTAAGCGACCTTGAATGCAGGGTCTAATTGCTTATCATTTGACAGAGCTCACAATAGAACAGAATTTGACATCCTTACTCATGATGAGTGGTACTTTATTCCACAATTACTCCTATTCTTTTTACTGAAAAGAAAAAAAGGATAGCAAGTCTAACGCTATCATGAACTAAGAAGAAATACGGCTTTTACTCAAAGACAGCTTTATATCTACTGTTGTCAAGAAGCAGGGGTTTGCTAGGAATACTTCAGGTAACGTTTGAACAGATTTAGAGGAAAGAAACGTTGACTGCAACTTTCCTGTTGCATCTAAGCAGGATTTCAGCAGAAATCTTAGAAGGTGATGGGCTAGCGAATACCTCCATTTCAGTTTTATTTTGCTGTAGCTTGAACTTGAAAGTCAGAAGCACATGACAGTGTTTTAAAACAACCATTAATATTTAGCAAAATATTCTTGACTTTGTAAAAAGTACGAAGTTGTTATTATTGCTGCTACTACATTACGGAGGACTAAATTTGTTCTCATTTTACTGATTTCTCTATCTGGGGATTAGGGTTTGTCAAATTGCAGGTTGCTTTGCTAGTATGTGAGTTACACTCATAGACATGCATGCACATACACACACCTGCCTAGCTACCTTTTCGCTAAAGCATGCCTGGATAGCTACTTTTCCATGCAGGGCAGAGCACAGTGCTGGGTTAGAGACTGTTTCTATACAGCACCAAGTACCACCTTCTTTCTTTAGTGTCACCCAAGAAGGCTAAATTGTGAAGTGCTGTATGTATGTGTATCAGCCTAGTAAAACTCACTGAATCACAGAAAACAGGATAAGAAGGGACCTCAGGAGTTATCTAGTTCGTACCTGTGACCCTGGCAAGATTGTTTATAACCGTTTTGGTGTGTTGCTTGCTAGAAAGCTGCTTAAAGTCTAACCCAAATCTCTCTTGCTACCACCCTGCTCCTGTAGAACAGATGTGGAGAATCCTTTGCAGCATGTTTTAAGCACTTGGAAACATTTATCACATCTCCTCCATTTTCTCTTCTCTGCACTAACCCAGTTCTTCCATTGCTGGTTAAGTTTTCTAGGGCATGGATTATTCTTTTCGGTTTTTCTGGCCTTTCAGCAGCTGATCCAAATCTGTGTTGAAGTCAAATGCCCCGACTGAATTTACTGTCACTGCTGCTGAATAGAGTGAAAAGATAATTTCATAACCCTCTATGTATGCCTTGGGATTATGTTTGCTTTTTTAGTTATTAAAAACTTTATTGATGATTTTGCTGTCACTCAGCTCATGCTTGTGACTTGCAGCTCAGGAAATAATTGCCATTGTCAGTGAAGGTTCCCCCGCTTTAGAAAGTTAATGCATCAATTAAATTAGCTAAATGTTCGTGTTGCTGTCACCTGGCCAGCAGAACGGATGTGTAATTTTTGGAGTAGAAATCCATAGAAATCAAAGGTCATGCACAGAATAAGATTATGGCATCATAATCTCATTATTTGAATTGGGAGGAGGATGTTGAGAGTAAAAAGAGAGAGAAACAGAATGAAGTATACACCAAAACTGTTATTTGTTACAGAGAAAATGCAAAAGGAAGAAATTAGAGGAGACATGCCTGACTGAACATCAAAACGGTGAAAATAGCATTTCATTTCTATTTTTATTTCAAAACACATCTGAGAAAAGGAATAATGTAGGTGGAGACAAAAAGAGACTTCTAAGTGCTTTTCTTTTCAAAATTTGTCCTAGTGCGAGATGAATGGCAGGGGATTTTATGCCCCAAACAGCACTTATAAGTGCTTTTGCTTTTTCAATACTATCCTTAGACTGTGAAAAGGAGAGGAAGAAACAGATAGGGTGCCGTGACACATCACTTCTAAGTGATTTCTGTCCTGAAAGTATTCAAAAGACTGATAGAAGATTTTTTTTTTTTGTTGGATATTTATTTTGTTCTGTGCCTTGGCAGAAATGAAGTAGGAAGATGAAGGAAAGCTCTGGTGAATTTTTATTTCCCAAGGTCAGGAGAACAAAAGTCAGTTTTTCTCCTTTTTTTTTTTTTTTTTAATTTTATTTTTCTTCTGATTCAACAGAGCTGCAGTAAGGCTTCTTTTGAGGGGCTAAGGTAAAAATAAAATGGAGTTTTCTCATTTGTTGTAACAGTGGTTGCAGTGAAAAAGATACAAGGTTGGGCTCTTATTTTTAGCATAGAACAAAACTCTTGTGAGCTTCTGATTAAAGCAAAAATAATTCAATAGCATAAGAAAAAGAATGGCTGACCTCAAGTATTCTGCAGCATCAGAACCTTAAACTGACATGACTTGCTGTGGGATCACCCAAAAGGATTGTGCAGAGACAGAGTATCCTCAGAGCCGAACTCAAACCTGAGGGTAACTGTATATAGAAAATGTCCTCAACCCTAAAGAATATGTTTCTTATCTACTTCTTTAAAAAGGGCTGTTTGCACTGTTCTGGAAGGTGACCTAACCTTCCACCTCCTCCAAAGTGCAGCAACTGTCATTGTACAATGCAATTACACTGTAGCTGTGCCTTTTCAAACCCACAAATCATTCCTTCATGAATCTGGAAAAAAATTACTTACTATTACCAGCCTTTTCACTTCCTGTTCAGACAATAAAATTTTGGCATCCTCATGGAACAAATGCACTGCATGTATATTCCTAGACCAAGCACTCCAGGCAGCCGTCACTAATTGGTTTCCCTACCAGAAATCTCCCAAAATTAAGCTTCTGTTGAGCTGTTCCAATTTCCAGGTGTCATGGTTTTAGCTGGGATAGAGTTAATTTTCTTCACTGCAGCTGGCCTAGTGCTGTTTTGGACTTAGTATGAAAATAATGTTGATAACACACCGATGTTTTGGTTGTTGCTGGGCAGTGCTTGTACTAGTCAAGGACTTTTCTAGCTTCCCGTGCTCTGCCGGGTGCACAAGAAGCCGGGAGGGGAGGGGGCACAGCTAAGAGAGCAGATTCAAACTGGCCAAAGGGATATTCCATATCATGTAACGTCATGCCCAGTACGTTACCTGGGAGGAGCTGGCCGGGGGAGGGAGGCAGCAATCGCAGCTCAGGGACTGGCAGCGTCAGTCGGAGGGTGGTGAGCGGTTGTATCGTTCGTGTTTCTGTTTTTTTCCCTTTTTCCCTTTTCCTTTTTATTAAATTATCATTATTGTTGTTATTATCATGATCATTATTATTATCATTATTATCATTATTATTTTAGTTTAATTATTAAACTGTTCTTATCTCAACCCACAGGATTTCTTTTGCTTTTGATCTTCCAATTCTCTCCCCCATCCCAGAGGGGTTGGGTGAGTGAGCGAGCAGCTTCGTGGTGTTTAGTTGCCAACTGGGGTTGAACCACAACACCAGGGGAAGCTGGACCGTTCTTTAGCTGCAGCCATGATTAGGAGTAGTTGATTTCCCCTCTTTGCTTCTCTCTTCAGGACAGCTGAAGATTTAGCTCTGTGTTTCTGACTATTTTGTAAAAATACAAAGTCACAGCATTTGGGCTCTGAATTCCCCTGTATCATAGCCAATCAGCTGTCACTGGAGAAACCACAGAACCCTTTACGGTAAGAAAAAACACGCAGTCTGTTATGAGGTGGGAATAGTAAAAATAATGAAATAAAGAAGCATGTCCTAGAGGTGCAAGTGTACATAAATTTCTGTGTTGAGCGATAAAGTTCTGGTGTCCACATTAAAAATGCAGCAAGACTAAAGTTCAGCTTGACATATTTACAGATATAAACATGTTTTCCTTTGACACCAAGGTCAAACTAGATGTCTCATTCATCAGGTGATGTGGCAAGGAATCCACTTTGCATATTGAGTGCTTCTGTAAGACTTGGAAATGCCTATGGAACTATGTTCCTGAGCTCCAATATCAGCAGGTCTCCTGTGTTCACTTATGTCAGCTGTTACTCTCTGGACAGTGATCTAAATACAAATCAGTATCCACATTAGAGGCTCAGAACAGTCATAATCTGTTCTACCAAACAAACCCAAAAACCCCCAACTCTCCTAAGAAAGCAAAATCAGAAGGCATTTAAAACAAACTGATGAATTAAAAGTAAATATTCACCACAATCGGATTTTTCATTTAAGAATCCTAAAGATTCTGAAGAAGATTAAATGTCTTAGCATCACAGGGAAGTTTATCTTGCAAGTTAGCTGGTAATGTGATAGGAAATAAAACCTAAGAACAAATGGTCGATTTTTACTAGGTGGCAGGAAGGCAGAAATAAGATCCAAAAGGATCTCTGACAGCTCTTCTCTGATCTCATCTGCTGCATTCAGTTTTTTTACAACACAGTCTCATTCCTGGATGTCAGTGCGATGGAGGTTTTGGATTGGCGCTGCAGGAAGATCCTAGCCTGGGCGCCATGTGGAACTTCAGCTACCAAAGAAATGTTTCAGTCTAAAAAGGAACACACCTTCCATGTCTAAGGCTGAATGTGTGCTAAGTAGTGGGGATTGAAAGGGTTTGCATTTTTTAATTTGCCATCTAAAGATCACCTAAATTTTTTTTCAGATTTAGCCTTAGATATATCAGCATTTGTGAGATGATGAGGCAATGCTCATGAGAGCATGGAGGCCTCTGCAAAGCTCATCTTGGCACTCAGGTGCAATATATTATCCAGCTCTTGCCTGAGATCCGTTATTCACCATTCTTTGATTAAAAAAAAAAGACCCAAACAAAAGCCAAACCCAAAATCCAGAAGGAATTGGCCGCTAGTGAAGACCCTGAAATTTGTAGCCAGTAGTCTCATGTTTGCATGCTGAATACAAGCCAAAGTTCTCTTGTCTGTGGAAGAGTATTAAATACCTGACTGTAGCTTTAGTTGTGAGCGTGATAGGAAGGATAACCGTCTCTATTTGAAATGGCATGCTACAGAAAATTATTATTATGTTTTAAGTATTTTTCATTGTGGGGCTTCTCTTCCAAAGTATGTAGCTAATCCTAGTCAGGTAGCAAATCCCAAGTCAAATTGTCTCATGCATAAAGACAGACAGTTTGGAAGGCAGGAGTCATTAGAGGGAAAGGATTTTCATTTTGGTTATGAAACTTAATTTCTTTTCACTGTCTTCCCTCCTTTTCCTCTGTAAAATATTGATATAGATTATGATTTCTGACAGTGATGTTGATTGTAGCATGTAAGTAGTATCCAACAGCTGAAACAGGGGATACAATATTGTGATGGGGCCTATCACATAGTGACAAGGCTGGAAGGCACAGCCAAAAGACTGTATTATTTAGTATAAAAGGGAATTTTGAGTCTGAACACGCCTGAAATCAGAGAAAGTTCAGATCCAAACACAAACTTCACAACATCATCCCAGTTCTGAATTTCAGCAGTGATTGTTCAAGTGAGGGAGGCTGGGCAGCAGTGTGTGGTAGGGATGAGAAGTCAATCCTTCCTCAGCAACATAGCAGAGTACCAAGCAAGCTCATGGATTTTAATCCTGCCAGAAGACGGTTTTGTCTCATGTTGCTTCATGGCAGATTCTGCCTTTCCTATTTTGGGGTGCTCTCCATCTCTGTCATTAGTGATGACTACCATCAGATACCTGTGGTCTCACTGTGATGGCTGATTGAACATACATGCAAGACAGAGAAACAGCCTTCCAAATGTTTGTTGTCCTTCAGTAGAGTATATTTGAGATGTTAAATTCAACTCTTGTCAAGGCTTTTAGAAACATGTACTGGGGGTTGCTTTCTCTTTAACAAAAGTTTCAGAGTATTTGAGTACTGGGGAAACTCTGTGAGTGTTTATTGTTTGTTAGTTTGGGGTTTTTTCATAAAACTTCTTTCCAAGACAGATTTTTTTTTTCCTCCTTGAAGTTTTTCCAGCTGCTGGTAATGTCCCAAATAGCTCTGTGCTGCCTGGGACCAAAACATTATTGGCACCAAAATAAAGCACAACATTAACAGTTTTGTTTCAACAATAAAATGGGAAATATGGGAAATAAATGAATAATTTTTGCCTATTAGATAGGCAGGACCCTAGCATTAATTCATGAGGTGTATTTGTTATCTCCACGGCTAATTATATTTTGATTTGAAATGCCTGTATGGAGAAGTACACAGCAATGTGTTTAATAGTTACTGTGTCAGGGTTGCCCAAATAGCATTTAATCCACCCCACGTCAAATGGTTTGTGGGTAAAGGGGTGTCCTGGGAATATCAAGGCCCAGCAAGATAACAGCCATGCTCTTTACATTTAACTTATTAATCAACAGGTAAGAAGAAGAAATGGTTTGTGTCTGGCCAGCTATCCATGAGCAGCAGCCAGATGCTTTGCCTATTCCAAATGTACTCTGAATAAGAATGAAACCATGCTACTTGTTTTGCCCATTAGATAGCATTATCTCTGTGGAATGCCAATTCATATCTCCTTGTGCTGTGTGTGGTTCTCACATATGGGATTTTAATAACCTTCATGCTGTGCTATGAATTCATAAACAGGGCTGATAGAGGAAAAGCACCACAGGACTTTATTTTTTCATTATTGCTCTTTTGAAAAACAGGGTCTGCAGGATTTTTGCAAGGATCTTGTCACAGAACTAGCAATGGTTTTGCTGCTACAGTGGGGTTATTCCAAGGGGAGGGGATAAATACAGTATTCACTCGTGATACACTTTTTCAGAACTGATTTTCATCATCCTACATTTCGTAGCCACTATAAGTCGGTGTTAAGGTTGGAGCATTGCAGGTCTGATTATATGGGAGTTTCCCAATTTTTCTAGAATGCAAAGTGCATTTGATTTCTTCGAACATACCTCTTCTCCTCCTCCCCTCTGTCCCAGCCTGGACTTTGCAATCTCCACAGCCCTCTGGCTGTGAAGCTACAGCTTATTGCTCAGTGGTCACTAGCACATGACAGCAGTCTTGACTTCTGTTTTGGAAAAGATGTATTCACTCTGGATCAGTGGGGTTTTTTTCTTTCTTTTTACCCCTCTTAACCCCAGAGTCCATTAGAGATAACACTTCTGCATCTCAGCCACGTTCCAGTACTGGTGGAGGCACCACTCTTCGTAGAGCTAAAAGTAATAACAAGAACTCACAGCATTGTTCTCTAGGAATGACGCGGTATATATCACCTTGCATTCATTGCCAACAGATCTTAAGAAGACCTAGGAGGAGGACACCAGTAATGAACCTAAACTGTTTGAAACAGCCAGTTTAGCCATCCTGGAGCTCATTCATATATGCCAGGAATGAAATTCCACTGGGTTGCCTGCCCATACCCTGTGCTACACTGGCTGGAGTGCACTGGTGGTTATGGTCAATCTGGATTCCAGTCTTGTAACTGTACCTAATAATGTTTTATCGGGAATAAGATTTATTAGGCGTAGGTTCTGTGCAGGATTGTGATATGACATGCAGATCAAATCTTATCATCCCATTTTCATTTTAGGAATGTTTCTCTCTCCTGCTGTATTTTATGTGTGATTTTGTGTGTGACAGGCAGTAGAAAGAACCAAGAACAGACAAGGAAAAAGGATTATTTTTCACTAATTATTCAACTTTTAACCTTTTGTTGTGTTTTGGGGTTTTTTTCCCCTAGTGATGAATAGTCCTCACTACTAAAAATGTATGTCATTTTTTTCATTAAAATTCATCCAACTTTCTCTTGGCCCTTAAAGTAATAAAATAGAATTATTGCAAAAAAAGTATGTTGGAAAGAACCTCTGGAGTCCATCTCACCCAATATTGTCTATAAATAGGACTAATATCAAGGTTAGGTTCAGGTCTGTGCCTTGTCAAGCTTTGGAAATCTCTAGGGATGGAGACTCCAGAATCTCTGGGCACCTGTTCGAAAGCTTAATTATGCCCTGTTGAAAGGTGCATTCCCTAAAAAAAAAGGGATCTTTTTTATGGGACATATGTAGCCTATCAGTGTTAATTCCTCAGCTCATCTTCCTTAGTCCTATTTAGCCAAAAATCACTGTGCATGTCTGAGACCATGTACAATGGGGTAGCTGAACACACACAGACACACATTCTTCTTCATACTGCGTCTATAATTCTGCAGTAGTATGGCTCAGAAAGAGGAGGTGCCAAAGCTTTCATATTTACTTTGTAAATATTTTCTTACAATAAAATTAATACATTATCTAAACTCTCCATATAAACCTCTTTCTAGCCACTTTTAGTTTTGTAAGTACATATATATATATATAGGTTATTTTTAAGTCACTCAGCAGATGAGAAAACATAGAACTGACATTACTATAGAAAAATTTTCCAATATATACCATTCATAGAAATGAAGAAATGCGATTTCTATGCAAGCCAAGGTTCATTCCTGTCCTCTGGGCTTTTCCCTCAACATCAGATATAATCTGGGTGGGCATTTCTTTTGGATGATAATTTTATAATGAGTTGATGACTTCAGTGGAATATTTTTCTTTTTTTTTTACTTAGCTGCATATTATAGTCCCCCGGACCTTGCCTGTGGCAGTGAGGTGGAACTTAGCCTGTCCACTTCCCAGTGTGCGGTTGTGAGCAGTTGGAACCCAGAGGTGCAATGGAGCCTGTAGTGTGGAGCGGCATTGCTCTGGAAGGAGGAGGAAAGGAGAGGCACGGCCTGTTTGCTGTAGAAGGCAGTTGTCAATCTTCCATTATCTCTTCCCTTGCTAGGCCATCAGTTGACATATATTTCACCATATCCATAGTGCCAGCAAGCCAAAGCTGTCAGCAGGTGGATGGTACCAGAGGGCACCAAGTTTTCCTCCTTATTGCTGTCCCCAAGAACCTGTTTTGCCAGAACCACAGTATTCATTGCTGTATCAGTTGGAGTTACAGAACAGCTGATGAGCTTTGGTGTTGACATTTAAGACTGCTTTTCAAGTTGTCAGGCAATAAAGATCCTGCTGTCATTACAGTCCTTGGAAGCATAAGGAATCACAAGTTCCATTAAAGTCAACAGGTTTAAAAAAAAAAATCACAAACCTCCACAAACCCTGTGCATTCACAGGCAGGGTTGAAATGTAGAACCTGGCTTAACCCATTTGATGCTAGCAAGAGCAGGAAGGTAGCACGGCCTCCTAGCTCTTCATCCCAGGAACAGACTCAGGGGGGGAAATAGTTTCAGTAGTCACTGAAGTAAGTCCATATAGCGCAGAACATCTATGTGCATGCTCACATACAAAGAAGAAAGACCATCATCTGGCTTTGGGAGTAGATCGCTTACATCAAGAAAATACCCTGCATCCTTTTGATAGGTTGCAGCAGAATCGTAGCTGAGCGCCCTCTGCCAGGCAAAGGAGCAGCACCATCATCTTTGTAATTGCACAGAACATCTTTTTCTGAGCTATTTCATTTTATAGTCCCATGTCTAAATTTATTCTTCAGAGTAGAGTATGTATTGTTAAGCCCAGCCCTGCACAGACTCTCACCCTAAGCTGGACACATCACGTGAGAAGTTTCCTTGTTGTTTCTGTTGCCGCTGAGCTGAGTCTGTTTACAGATAGAAAGCTTTTCCATATATGAACTGGGAAGCCAAATTTCTCTTTCTAAAATTCAGACATTAGGTGAAGTCATGGCTCCAATGATGTCAGTGGGAGTTTTGCTTTTGACTGTAATGGAAGCTATGAATGTGCCATTGATTCTCCCAGAAAGTCAGCGTACAGGTATATTACAGTGGCATTTTTCTCCCTAAGATATGTGAAGGACTAAAAACTAATTTTTCTCTTAAAAATTTAAATTACAGGTAGAAGTGCTATACGATTATAACTACCCATTTTGGAGGCAGTGTTGTTTATATCTTGCAACTATATCGTTGTCAGGGCAGACTATATGGTGGAGAAAGATTGATAGAGTTTATTATTTTCATTTTTTAATATGATTTTGTTCTGCAGTTGCTTCTAGCATGCATCACCTCATAACTTGCCACTTCATTTGTGTGTGTGTGTGTTATTCAGCACCTCCTCAGGCCTTGTTCTGAGCTCCATAGTGATGAGGCACTGACCTGCACAAGGCCCTGTTGACTTCAGTAAGATTTGGCAGAGGCCACTGTGCTCAGGCTCTTTTCCTTAGTGAAGGCTTTAAAGTGAGGGGAAATTGGGCTGGTGTGGGATGTGGTAGTAGCAGAAACTACACCGTCAAGCTCCATGAGGAAGGATAACTGATACAGAATGATCTTTGAATTATTTACAAATCATTTAACCCAATAGTTCCCACTTGAGGGTGCTTACGAAGTTATTGCAGGTAATGTTAGTCCATGATACAAACTAGTGCCTGCAATGAAATCTGCACGGATGAAAATTTAGTTAGTTGACATATGCACTGAGGCAATCATGTAAAAGCAATCAGAAGAGAGTATATGTACAATGACTTTTTCATTTGAAACAGACCTTTAGTTTCAGGGTTTTTAAATACACAGCTATGCTTCAACAGCTTCCATTAATGACTTAAAAGACCTTAAAATAAATCTTCCTAATTATTTAAGCAGAACTCTCCAATCCAGTTTAAATGCCTGTTCTAGTGCCCAGTGCCATAGTGTTTGAAAGTTCAGATATCTGAAAAGTGGTGATTTAGCCTTGTATCTTTCTGCAACTGAAATGATTTAAATATCTGAAAATAAATGATATTTAAAACAATTTAATTTTTGGACTAGGACCTTGTAAGTTAAGTTTTAACCTGAAATGACATTTTTACAGAAGAGTTTAAATGTTTGTAAAGCTGACAGTCATAAAGTGGTAGAGCAAATATTCCCAGTATACCAATGAGGAGAAAAAGAAATTAATGTGGCCAGAAGCAAGTATGTATTCTCTTTTAGATAAGGGTTCCTGCAATTAAAAACACTGGACTCAGAAAGCTTCTTAAGGTTTATTTTGTCAAATGAAAAATGCTACTGGTTTTAATGCTATTGTAATAAAACTTATTGTTATTCCTGGCATGGGTATTTTTTTTTTAAATTTCAGAAAAATGGATAATTAGCATTTTAGCTTATCACTTTCCTTCCATGCGTACAAATAATTTGATAGATAGACCACCAAGAGAGACAAAATTAAATAATAGCTCTAGACAGCATGGTACCAAAATGAATTTGAGGTTGGACTTCCACCCTATTAGGTGGATTTTCATTTTAAAGAAAAGGAAAAAAAAGGAATAAAAGGTAGTTTTTCTGACAGTTTTTGCTGCTTACCTCAATATCATTTTCCCATATATGATCCCAAATAAATTGATCTGAAATAAGATGTGAACTTTATATTAGAAGTCCCATAATTTGTGAGTGTAATTTTTCCAAATGTATTTAGATTAGAGGCCTAACAGGCATTCCTGCATCTGTGATTCAGCCAAACAAGTTCCTAGATAACGGCCCATGATTAATGGTGAGTGCTGATAATAGGAGGTTATTAGAGAAAGCAAACTTGGAACAAATCTGCTGTGTACATTATATACTTTACCGCCATCTGTGGGTATTTATAATAAATACAAATTAAAGTCAGCGGTTACAGCAGTTACAATGTTTTGCATATGTGACAAAGAATTCCTTGGAAATAGTCTTATAGCAGGCAGCTTCGTAGTGAAGAATTCTCATTAATTTTTTTTGCACAGACACTTACTATTATTTGCAATGAAAGACCAGCTTTTGTGGAGAGAGCCCTTTTAGCCTTGGTTGCTTTGAAGAACATCATTCTAAAGTCTACTCTGTAAGGAAGGCTTTTGTGTTACATGTTACCTGTGCTCTACTGCTACAAGTGGTATTGGATGTGAGAAATTGTTTTTGTCCTTTCGTACTGTGATTCATTCGCTGCTCAGCCCATGTGCTAACAGTATGTTCCCCCCTTTTATGTCTCCTTGAGTTGTAAGTGACATTTTACCTCCTTGTGTTTTGTATTGTTTGCTGAGCAAATATGGCTGTAAAGAAAAGAAACAAACGTTCTCTTCCTTATTGCTACATACGAAAAAAAACTAGAAAAGAAATGCAATATAAACAGAATTGCAGAAGATAAAGTAAACCTAAATATTATGATACCAATACCTTGGTGGACCAAGTGACGATGGTTTTTGCTGGTGACAAATACGCTGTTGCTAATACAGTTTTGCAGCAGAGTGATGAAAGGGGTGCCATAGTTAAGAGCAGCTGATTGTGTTGTGTTTGGAGATGTTTGTGAAGTTTGATGGAGTGTCTGGCTTAAATTGTGTTTCTCCAGTAACTTTTGTGCACAAAATTCAAGAGTCACCAAGTGCTAACAAGGGCAAGCAAGCAATGTGGCGGATGTTAAGATAAACGACTTAATTGGGTTCAGCATTCAGCAAGCAGCATTTGGTTGGAAGGATTCCCGGCTTTTGAACTATTGCAAAGCCATGATATTTCAAAGGTTGTGTGTTTGCAAATAAGTGATAGATGGAGTGTCACAAACATTCCAGTTATTTACGGTCATCAGCTAAACCACTGGGATGAAGTTAGGGGTACTCTAGAACGAATGTGGTTTGTTTGGTTTTCCTTTTTGAGCAACTGGGAAATTACTTGTTTCATAGGCTGTTTTTCAGAATGAGTGTTATTTTAGCCTTGTGAACTTGCCATATAGGGTGTGCATGATAGTGAGTGCCTCCCTCCCGTATCAGTTAGGCACTCAATCCTCAACTGTGTTTGACATGAACACTTCCACATATGTTCTTGGGCATATTTGTATTTTTATCTTGATATTTTCTATGCCAAAGAAGATTCTGCTTTTCTCCACCTCCCACCCCCTCTCACCCCCCCCAGTTCACAGGTGTTAATTAAGTGGATCTGGAACTGCAGACATCTGTATGTCTACAGATGTCAGGGTTCCTGGTTACCTACAAGCTGTAGTGCTGTGCGCTGGAGTGAATGTATCTGATTCCATCTGTTTTCTGCTTGGGCAGTTGCAGTTTAAAGGACAGAAAAAAGGTATTATTTCTGCTTAATGCTGAGTTATTTGATTGACGCATCTGATAAAGCTTTCTTTGAAAAAGTTAGTTTGTACCTTAATATCTTTAGGTATTTGATTCTTCTCTTTTGCTAGATTTCATTCCCAAACATCATAGTTTATCTTACTGGCTGTATATCAGTATTTTACTTTTCCTCCAATCCTCTGTCCCCTTACATGTCTCTCTTGTAAACACTAATCTATATTCTACCTCTTCATAGCCTGTTTCGATTCTTCTCTGGATTTTCTGCTGTCCTTTCTTCTCTTTTGGTATCCTGCTTCCATTTATTTCCTTCTCCTTCTGTGACATATTCATTCACGTTAATAAGAGCACGTCCCTTCTGCCATCATACATCGGGATGGGAGAATTTACCAACTGCCTGAGATGCAAACTAAAATGTGACTTCAACTGACTGAGAGTGCACACGCAGGCCAGGCCTTCACACGTCCTTCAGGCAATGCCTCAGGGCAACACTTTCTTCACCTGCCACTCTCTCCGAGCTCAAAGTCCCGCAGGGCTGTTGACAGTCAGTCCCCCAGTGCTCTGCCTCTGCTGGGTCTTTCTGTTGTACTTGAAACACTGAATCTGGAAATTTCCTTCCTTCATGAGGCACAGAATTCCTTCCTCCATGTAGGCACAGAACAATTCCTCCTGTTCTTTATTTACTCTCTATCACCTTTCTATTTTTGAGTCTTTTTTTACCAGTAGAGCTACCAGGAATCTTTCAATAGTTTGTTATTCCAGAAGAAAATACTAGTGCAGGCTTATTTAAAAGCTGTCAGTTGCAATGAAGTTTCAGCTGGAAGTCAGAAAGAAAGGAAAAATTTGAAAGGGAGTGTTGTTAATGCAAGCATTTCATAAGCTTTTCATATACAGAAAAATGTTCAATTAAAGAAGCATTTTAATTCCATTTTAGAAAACTATTTAAATATGATTTTTAAATATGGAAAGTTAAAATATTTTGATCAAGCCAGACCTGTTTCTACTAAATATTATTTTATGGAATTATCAAGAGGAGTATTATCTTCAACTTTTCAATTTTTCCTTTATATTAGAGGAAAATACATAAAAAGACCTGTTTTTCTGTTTTCTTCTTTGTAGGTCAGATACTTGATTCTGTTGCTGCTCAGAGTTTTCTCACATGTATTTGAGGCATTTATTTTTCAGCTCTCAGTATCATGAGATGTACTTGATTCTTGCCTTGTTTCAAAGCTGCCTACATTGTTCCCAACAGAAGCAGCAAAATCAACAGCATTCTGGTGAGCGTTTGCTCTGCTGTATCTTGAAAGAGGTACAAGCTGGCACTGAGTAACTGGAGCTGTCTTGAAAGTGAAAAAGATGAGACTTCATCACTTTGCACTGTGGTTCATGTTTGGAAGATTTGGTTTGTGGTTTTTTTTTTTCCCTTCCATGAGAAAGAAAGCTAAAACATTTCAAAAAGACGCTTGCCACATGAAAGTTTAGGTGGTGCTGGCGACTCTGGCATGCAAGTTCAACCTCTGCCCGAAGTTGGAGCTTCCTTCCCCTTTCTGTCTCTTTACTGCTGACATCAGGAATCCACAAGATACTGTTCAAGCAAAGGGCTGATAACAGCCCTTTTAAGGAGCTGTGACATGAGCTGCAAATCAAAGAATAGCAGCTCTGTAACAACTGGGTCAGTGTATATAGAAAGAATTTCAGTGATGGTTATTTATTCAGTCTCTCACTGCAAGATTAGTCCCGTTATGCGGCTCCTATGCATTCCTTTCCAATTCACTCAATTTAAAGAAAAACTTCCTGCTAGCGCTTATGTACATACTAGTGGCAGTCATCTAAATAAAATATCCCAGCCACTTCAGTCTCAGGAACAGTCTTATGAAGAGGCAGATCATATTCTATTTATTTGGAAATGGGATGCATTTTGACATAAGGCTTATTTCAAAATAATATGAAAATGTTAAAATCTTTATGAAATCTTAACATTAAATTTTATGAAGACAGAGATGTTTGCTGGGATGTGATGCCGGGGGCTAGGACCAAAATCGACTGCTGAAGATTAAAAAAACACAGCACTAACACAGGAGGGAAGTGGGTACAACCACAAACTCAGGGTAATCAGACCTGTGGTTTTTTATCATTTTTACTTTTATTGCTTGATGTTAGTTATATAATGTGATTTATATACAGTGCTTCTGAGTGCTGTATTAAATTGATAGCTCTTGCTGGGTGAACACCCAAGTACTATCTTTCTTATCTTTAAATGTGCTGAATTTTGTCTTAGAGAAGCCTGGCAAGTCTTTTCTCCCAGTCAGAGGTTTGAAGAAAGTGAGTAAGTGTAGATAAAACCAGCTTGCTTAATCATCACTGAAACACAGAAAAAATTAAAATACATTTTTTGCTTGCAAAGTAGAGAAAAGCAATAAAAACAATGCCAGACGGTTAATGCCTCTCTTGTACCTTTCATTTCAAAGACCTCAAAAGAACATCAAGAAGAATAAAGGCAAAATCTATTCCCTGTTGGCATCATTATAAATGTTGTATCCTCTAAAACTCTAAAGACATCCAAGAAAAGCAGAAGAATAAATGGCATTGAAATAAAGAAAGTCTCTCTGGAGCTTTGTTCAATCGGCTTTGTTAGAATTCACTCAAATAGGATGATTATAAGAAAAGATCTCATTTGTTTCAACATTAAAGAAGCAAATTAATATGTGACGAGCTGCTAATAATTGCCTCATTATGTAGTGAATGGGCATTGCGTCCAATTTACAAAATTACAATCATATTGTTAAAGTAACAATTGGGAAAGTTTAATCTGAATTTCCTAACTATCTGTGTGATTAGTTGTGGGATTCACAGAGAGAGTTCACAGAGTTGGTGGTTGGAGCGAGCTCTCCAGCGCACCACCAGCCTATAGTGCTGAGCAGTCGCCAGAGAAGTTCAGCTTTTCATTAGCATAAGTTGCATCTGTGTCAGTCCTGAGCTGGGTGTGGTCCAGCTGAAGGGGGAATCTGGCAGCCTCTGCTAAGGCGGGAGCTCGGCGTGTGACTAGTCCATCCGGACATTGTTTTGTTGGACTCCACTGACTTGCGCTGAAGTTTTGGCCAAGAGGTTGAGACCTGGCCTGAGATCATCCCCGCTTGGGACTTCAGCAGACCTACAGGTCCGTGTCTGGGCAACTCGGTGATCCGGGAACCATGCCGCTGGGAAACCCACCCATACAAACAGTCCTGTAGCTGGAATTTCGGTCTCTTGGTGGAAACATTTGAAATGATGGGGGAGTTTTTTCAAATTGGAAAGTAGCCAGTTTCCCAAATATCTAAATACTCTGTGGAAGAGAATCATGTTATGTGACCTAATTCTAGTTAGATTTGCTTGTGACCTTTTCTAATTCTGGCTGGTTTTGTTATTTAATGATTTGACCTTTGATTCTGTGAAGCCACTTCAGTGTTAAATGCAAAGATTTAATAACTAGAACTGTTTGATAAGTGACCTTTATTACACAGCTATCTCTCTTTGCTAGAGAATCGGCACTGTTTTGCAAGTTCTAAGTCACAGTTTTAATTATCTTTTCTATTGTCTGTAAGCTTGCACAGGAAATGGAAAGGTCAGACATTTCATTTTCTTTACTGATTAAAATATAAGTGCTCCTCAGCAGTTACAATGTATCATTCAGGAAAAAGACGGGACAATTTGTCAGAATCATGCCCAGCTGCTCTGCTGAGGAATTCTACATCTTTCTGGCCAGTGACAAAATGAATAATTTTCTAGAAGTAATAACAGCTCAGCCCAAGTGGTGTGTAGAGGTGAAATATGCATCTAAATACATGAAAGGAGAAGAAAGGTGAATGGTTCTATGTTTTTTTCCCTCTAGCTCATATATCTACCGTGCAAGTGAATGAAGTTCTTGTGAAAAGTACAGGTAAACCCTTAACTGACATTCTCAGTCCAGACAGCATAAACAGTAACAGCACAGGTTTCTGTATGGTCCTGCCAATCTGTATCAATCCCGTTGCTGCTGGACTGCCTCTACAGACAAGAGGGCAGCCCGGACTGCCTGCCAGAACCATTTCTGGTTTCTCTGATAAGTCTGCTGATAAGTTAATGTTTAATAGCTATCCTGGTGTTTGTGATGTGGACACCTCTGAACACTTACTGTTAACTGTAAAACAGATCACTAAGAAGGCACATTTTGTCTAATTCTCCAGTTCCCATTCCTCTGTATTCCAGTTTCTGTGTGTGTAAGAATTCTCCCCCTGCTTCTGTTAATCCTTAATACAAAAAAATACAGTAAGTTAAGTGAAAACGTGATAGTTTCTTATACAGGTTAGAGCTATCGTGGGCAACCTTGCAGCCGAACATCTGCATATGGCAAAAGGGTGTGAGGGATGTAGGAGCCCAGCGTATGGGGTGAGGGAACAACAGCACATTACTCCAGCTCCTCAAGAGCCATAGGGAGCTGTCAGCTGTGTCCTGGTTCAGTAGCAGAAGTAGCAGCCCAAACTACCCAGGTGCTTCCCAGTTCTAGCCCCTCAGGCACACAAATCTCTGTGCCTGAACAGTTCCTGTGGGAGCCACCTGGCAGGGGAGCTACATTTGAGCAGCTTTTGAGTCTTAAAGTGATGGGACAGCCTTACCTGAGCTAGGGTGTCATAACAAATAGGTATGTCACATTAAATGAGGAAAATGAGAAAGCTGTTGTATGTGGATTACTGAAACTGCCCCTTTTGTCTGTGACACTTATAAACCAACACCACAAGCTGCCAGACTGTCTCCATATGGGGGTTCAACAAGTTAATATTGATGTGTGTTTCCTCATAATTGGGGAAGATATGATGCAAAAAGATACTGAAGTCAGTGGATGATTCTGGAGTCAGTGGAATGTCTGTCATCGGTGTCAGTCTCCTAACTCTCTCTGGGATCTCTGTTGGGAAATATGCATACTGCAACATGTAAGATTTCTCTACATTGTAAAATATATTTAGTCTGAGAAAGGGCTCGAAGGGGTTAAGCCTCTGCCTCTGTTGAAAAAGCACAGATTATATGTTGACCTAGTGCAAGCATTCAATATTATGAAAGTGCTTTATAAATTGGAACAAGATAAATGAATCACAACAAAAGAGCTAGAAAACCGGGGGACACAATTGCAAGAGTGAGTGTACTCAGTTTATTCGAGCAGAACAGTTACACTCAGTGAATAGAAAATGTGCAATGCATTTCTAACTAAGGTCAGAAAAATCAAACAGTTCCAAATTTAAGAGAGCAGCTCAATTTTAATGGAGAAGGAAGAATATTTGGAGGAAAAGAACCCACAAAACAAAAAAGAACACCAAGGTTGAGGCAAATTTAAATGGGACCAGTTTCTTGACCAAACTGGCTTTTCCTATCTAGCAGTTTCATATTCAGCACTTGTTAGTCTGAAAGTTCACCCTGAAAGCTATAAATTAATCTACTGGGACTTTACCAATTCAGTTCATGTTAGGATGTGAGTTATGCTTATGGATTTGTTTAGGTCACCCAGCCTTGTCTCCATAATGTATCTTAGAGAGGATTTCTGTAACTAAGCGGTAAACAGAAAGACTGTTGTGTTCAGCTGCATCTCCTGGGATTTCATCCCTGCTGTCAGAGAGCTATGCAGGACAGCTCTCTAAAACTACAACAGCTATAAAAAAATACGTGGTGTTCTGTAAAGGAAACATGACCAATGCTTTTGCATGCAGTCAGGCATCTTTAACTCCTGATGAAATGAGGAAAGAGCATTTTCATTAACCACTCACATACACAAATCAAACCAATCACGATACAGAAATCAAACCTTTGCAACTGTGAGATTTATTGCAGAAGTCTTGCAGGATGCACCTTAGTCCTGTACAATATTTGCCTCCTGAAGATGAGATATTTTAGCTGTTATAATTTGGCTCTCTTCAGATGTTTATCTCTTGTCCTTATATTATGCTCCATTATCAAAGAAATTAGGTGTTTTGTCAGCTACCATGTCCTAAGGTTAGGGTGGTCAAATGTAGACAGGATATTCATCCACATCAGCAAAATGAGGTGTGAAGTTGAAGGGAAATAACCACAAGTCTGTTCAGAAAAGCACCTAGCATCCTGTCAGGCTTAATTTCTGAAAAAGGTGAAGGGAATTATTCCTAAAAAGCATTAAACTGAAGTCACTGGCTCCCAACTGGGAGCATGACAGAAGATCAAGTCTGTAACTGTACAAAAAATTGTAGATGATCTGTGGCCTGGACCGCCTTCTGTAGGTTTTTTCGATGGATCTACTTTTCATTTGATTTAGATTTCTAACCAAACTTTTGATACAATCCAACTTAAATACAGGGCACTTCCTTTGAGTCTGTTGGTCAAAAGAACCAAAAGACATTTACTATTTATACTCTGACAAACAGAACGTCAGATGGGTCCCTATATCTCTGTTAGACAGATAACTGTTCCTATTTTCAATTCATACTGAAGAAATAATACCCTAGAACATGCTCAGAAAAATGTCTTTGACTTCAGTTTGCCCAGGATTAAGTTCCCAGTCCACATGTCACCAGTCCATCTGCCTCTCATTTTTCATGGGTCGTAACCATTCTCTGTCTATGTCTTTCCAACTGTAGGATTTTCATGCTACTAGATTGCTTTTTAGAGCTAAATCTTACGTTTGACTTCTATCACAAATTTGTAAACTATTCATTCAGACACATAAACACAACCGGTGTAAAGTTAAATTTCCAGCATTACTTTTTGTGTACTTTTTTCCTATTGCTGACAACACCTTGTTAAAAGAGAAAAAGGCATTGGTCTAAATATTGTTTTCTGCTGTTTCTTTCTTTCATTGTTTCTAGTGGAAAGAGTAACATTTAGAGGAAAAAAGGAATTACTGTTTTTCTAGTTGACTTTGCAAGGTAGAGAACAAAGGAAAATATTGGAACTGCCACCTATTTCACTAAAAAGGATTGCATTCAGAGCTTTGTAGTGTTAGGGTTTTCTATCAGCTCTACCCATGGGGATTGTTGGGCTTTTCTAAAGAGAAATATTGCTGTCACTTTGTTGGACTGTGCCCATCCTTCTTTTAACTGAATTTTCACTCTTCACGTTTTACAGAGGAAGAGTTGCCAATATTTTTGTTTTCTTTCTTCCAGCCTCTACAACTTGACTGTGACCTCTGTGCCATTGTTTCAAACTCGGGACAGATGGCTGGGCAGAAGGTGGGAGCCGAGATAGACAAGTCCTCCTGCATATGGAGGATGAACAATGCTCCCACAAAGGGCTATGAGGAGGATGTTGGGAAGAGGACAACCGTAAGAGTGGTCTCTCACACAAGCGTGCCCCTTCTACTCAAGAATCCCGAATACTTTTTCAAAGAAACCAACAACACTGTTTACGTGATCTGGGGACCTTTTCGAAACATGAGGAAGGATGGAAATGGCATTGTGTACAACATGCTGAAGAAAACTGTTGACAGCTACCCAACTGCCAAAATCTATGTGACAACAGAAAAGCGCATGAGTTACTGTGATGCAGTATTTAAGAAGGAGACAGGAAAAGACCGGTAAGTCCTACATGTGAAGAACAATTATAATGTCTGACAAAAGATACACGAGAGAAGTCCATGCCGGATGCCAGCTACTAAATGAGTCGCCAGATATGTTTTTAATGGATTGTTATATGGTTTTGACTGTTATAAGCACTTGATGAGGCAGCAGCTAGGCCCCATTTACCCCACCTACGCTACCTTCTGTTCTTTCCATTTCTGTTGGCTTGAGTCCCAAAAATATTGGATGTCTTCCTGAAACATTTTCAAAGCTGTGTGTTGTTTTCAGCTCAATTTACTATTGATTAAATTGACATTTTATTTGAAGAGGATAATCCTACACAAACATTTCCAAATGCACAACCTCAGGATAACTCTGGATATTGTATTTTCTCCTCTGTTGAGATTCACTGTAGCTTTTCTTCAAACACCAACCTCAGGGTTATGCATTATTTGTATTATTTGGTAAAAATGGTTTATCAGTGATACTGTAACAGATTTGGGTTTCTACTGGAACTATGCTGAAATTCTATCTTCCATGCCTGAGAATGTGTGTTTATGATGCTCAAGAGGGGATTGTAAGGAGACGAAAGTGTGAGGGCCACTGTTTTGGCTAGCATGTTCAGAACAGAAATTGGATTTTCAGAATTAAGATCAAAAATTACAGGAATTTGTAACTAAGCTGCAAAAATTCTGATCATCTGTGTTTTGGCATGCAAGAGCACCTGTCACACATACTCACTGGAGCTAACTAGGAAGGAGTTTCCAGATCACTGCTGTGCCTTAGTATTAATTTTTGAATTTGCACATCATGAATTTAGCACTGTGAGGGACTGTAGATATTCTGACCAAATTAAAAATATAGGTATTGACAAACAGTTTAACTTAATCCAAACTTTTGACTTAGCTTTTGAAGTAGAAGAGCTTGTTCTCTCAAACTTCCTTAACTCACTTCTTTATTAAGCTGCCAAACTTGGTTAGAGTTGATTTGTCTTTTTCTTTAAACTGCTGAAGCATAGGGAAGAACTTGCCCCTCGCCTTGTTCACCATGTGCACATGTTGCTGCTCTGATTCTGGAGTTGGAGGGTAACTATGTCACAAAGGTGTCTAGGTTATCATGGCTTCTTTAGTTTAACTGAACCAGCTGATGAACAGAGGCCAACAGAGAAAATACACAAGCTCTGTTTTTCAAAAATGCCCTTGAACAATCCGAGTCATCCGGTTTACAAATTAATAGAGCTAAATATGATCATGGGTACATTATTGCATTGCTAAACATAAATTTGTTTATATATATTACTCTTCCACAATAACAGTCAGCCAGGACACAGTGACTTTACAATACTTTATCAAAATCCTTATTGTAAGACCAGTCTTTGGTACATCCTATCAAAAAAACCTCATCATCCAATGTCAAAGTGTCCTCAACTCCAGCCTAATCCATTCCTCTTCAACAAATTAACACATCTCAAGGTTTTATTATTATGCAATTAATACAATACGAATGCTTCTTTCCATGTCAAAGGCAGATTGAACTTCTGTTCTCCCAATGCTTATGAACAAAGTTCTTAAGCAGCCTGATGTCAAAGTGGCCCAATTTCTTTCTCCTTAAGCTGTTACAACAACTAAAAGTTCCACATTGTGAACAGGGGCAAATTGTAACGAGCCTGCCTCATGACCCACACCCCATTGCGTTTGCACATGCCTCCCTTTAACACTGTGAAAAAGCCCCTACCGCTTCCCACAGCGGCCATCAGGTAACATCTTGTGTCTGCTGCAACTTTCATTTTTAGTCCTACTTTTCCACATCAAATACTAAGTGGTGTTTTTAACATCATTTAGTGCACTTGTCAGCCAGAAACAAGGGAAACAATTGAAGTGTCACCAGCCAACACCTTCTGTATCACAAGAAAACATCCTGCAGTTCCCTCCTAATCAGGGGACCTCATTTGGAAACTGTTTCATTTTCGGTAACATCTTCAATTCACAGGACCCATCTGCTGTTTCCAGGGAGGGTCATGAGGCTGGTAGAGGTATGCGGCATTTGTGGAAGCAGTAAAGGGGAGAGCACAAGAGATTTGTGGGTGATGAAAACAGGTTCATGTGTTGTGCCAGACTATTATGATGCTGAGACAGACTCAGGTTCCTCAGCCAAATATTCCTTCAGTTCCTCAGAGAAACATCAACTCTTGCTTGCAGTATTAGATTGAACAGAGGTCTGTTTCAACATGTTCCCAGAAAAATTTCTGGAAGGAAACCAAGTTCAACTCATATTTTAAAATGTACCGAGTGGATTGTAACCACATCTATTTTAGTTTAATCCTGAAATACAGTCCGTATATACAGTGTATGCTACTAATGCATAGTAAGATTGCAACAGATTTCTAGTCTGTCAAGCCTTTAATGAGCTTTCTATTTCTACTCTTTGATGTACCATCTTTTTAGGTAATTAGCGGGACTTTTCAGTAGTTTCATCATAGTGGTGCTCAAGTTTTAAAGGATGTTATGAGAAGCAGCTAACAGGTGTGTGCTGCAGTCACTTCTCTGCTGCAGAAAAGCTCTGGTCCTGCACCACTGGCATGAGAGCTTCATCCCTGACTTCACTGAGCGCAGGTTCAAAATGCTCAGCTTTGGCATTGACAAATGGTTTATTATGGGCTCATGGAAGGAACAAGAATTGCATCTAAACAATGTCCAACAAACAAGTTTGTTTATTTCACAATGAAGCATTTTTTAATTCTACAACAGTACAAAATACCCTCTGATATGGGTTTTCTACGCTGGAGAATTAACCTTGCATGCGGTGTTATGAATCTGGGGGACAGATGTTCTTTCTGAGACTCTTCATTAGTGAAGCATTTGAGTTCAAGGCAGCGAATGCTCATCCACTTTGAATAATTATTGTACATAAATAATATTCATTACCAGACATTCACAATTTTTCATTAATGCATTTTACTTGGTACTTCCCTAGAGGGAGCATAAAGCTGGCAGCTTCTTCCACTACTTCACTGATGTTTTGGTATATTACATGTACTGAGACAACCTAAAGGATTTAAAGGAACATTAGGTAATTACTAAATGTGGCATCTGTGTACCTCAGTCCAGGTAAGTGGTTCTAAAGCCATCTATATCTTTGCCATGCATTAGAAATATAATGCAGTATGATATAGCAACATTTAACTGGTAATAACAGAGAAAACTGTAGTCTTCATTAAAGCAGCAGAGCTAATTCTGGTCTGATAAAGTGCACTGAACAGCCCTAAATAGGTTTTAATTAGCTGGCACCAAAGCTGCACCACCCTTAGGGGAGGGTAAAATTAATGAAAACCAGCAGCAAATAGATCAATGCTACTGGATGTTATTGCCTTAGGTGAAGGTGATGAGGAAGAAAGGAGTGTCTTTTAAGGATCATTTAGAAAACAGTCTGTGTTAAAAGTCACTTTCAAAAAGCGAAGATAAGATAAATCTGTGTTAATATCAGTGAAACAGCCTAATGTCATCCAGGAAGCAGGCTCCATTTGTGTTTATACTACGAACATCTCAGACAAACCACTCAGCACGGTATATCTGAGCAGTGCCTCTGATGGCACAGCTTCACATCCCCTCTTGAGGCTGATGGTGTGATCAGACCACTCTTGTCCCACTGAATGTGGAGGATGTCGAGCCCCAGCAAACAGCCAGTAATGCATGTGCTGATACCGCCCAAAGCACAGCTTACCTTGGTGTTTCTAGTCATGTTTGTTATAAATAACCACCAAAAAGAGCCCGCTGAGCTTTGCTGAGGAGATGTATTCTGAGCTCCTAAAATTCCCATTGAGAGACATAAGATAATGTTCTGAAACCCATCCAGTTTGGTGGACAATTGACTTTCCACACACTCTCTCTTAACTCTGACGACACCCATCCCATACCCAAACATTTCAGTTCAATTCAACATTCTATTGAGATTATTAGCTATACAAGCGTGTCTACAGGAGGCAGGCTCACTGAGCCGCCTTTGCAGTCAGGTGGCTATTTCTGAAGGATTTTTATTAATATCTTGGACAATTCTGAAGACACTAAATTGCTTTTGTGCTTCTCTTCCAGAAGTTCTTAGTTTCCTCTGTTCGTGCCAGATGGTGCTATGTGTTAGGTTGTGAGAAAGCTGTTTTATCATTCAAGGCAGAAACATGGATCATTCTGATCACCGACTTCTGCATCAAGATTCAGAATTTGGGGGTGTGCTCAACCTGCTATTTTATTCACTTCTGCTCACTAATTATTTATTACTTTGGCGATATAAGAGATCTATATTATATCTCTGTCATTTAGAGCTAACAAATTATATTCATCTAAAGTTTGGATTGACACTGTTAGACAACTGCAGTCATCACAGCTTCACCTCAGCTAATATGTGGTTTTTGATGTGTCTGACTAATCTACATGAAGCTGTAGTCTAGTAAAAATGTCAGTGAAATGAATAAATGAAATTACATTCTCTAAGGCTCAAGTAGTCGCAACTTCTATTGTTTGGTGATATTCTCTGTGAATCGAGGTAGTAGAGCTGTCGGTGGCCAGAACGTCAGTCTTATGCCATATTTCTGGTTGTTGGCTTGAATGAAATATTAGAGTAATGTTATTTCCACTTTCGCACTTGCCTACATATACGTATTATTTTCCCAATCAAGGCCATTCAGAGAAAATATAAAAACTTAGCTAGTGTTAGGTATTCTTTGCAGAAAGCAGTTTTTCATTAGGAAGTTGTGAACACTGACACTGTATCTGGCTCGGAGAGTTAGATTTTGGGACTTGGGAAGTACCTCCTGTTTGTGCTTTGTATTAACGTGTTTTTTTCTAAAGAAAATAAATTCTGGAAGATGAGTAGAAGTTCATTTCATTTTGAAAGGAAAATGAACAGAGTTAGAGTACATCAGCAACTTTAAATCACAGAACCCTTGGAAGAAAATGGTGGAAAAACTGGTTCAGACTGACAGGGAAATATATAATGCCTGTTGAAATGTATTTAAGGACAAAAATGAATTGTAGTTTACATTTTGACATAGTCTTCGTCATGGTGATGTAGTGGCTGCTGCTGCACCAAGGCAGCAAAAAGTTTTCAACTTCCTGTGAGCATCACAGCAAACCCCAAAATGTGTTTGATAGTGACCATTTTTCAAGTGCTTGATAGTGGATCTTTCTTGAACCATTGCTTGGCACTCCATTCTTTCTTTTCATAAAGTAATTCCTTCAAAAAAATGCTAAAGGATTTGTCCATCTTAATTCATGGAGGGTTTAAATAGTTTCATTGTCAGCTAAGACTGCTTTATTACCTGAAAAAACAGGGGTCGAAAGCATGAAACCTTAATGAAATAAATAGATTTTTCATTATAAAACACTTAAAACCTCAACATCTATTGCTATTTGTGGTCAATCACTGCACGGCTAACAACTGTTTTGGGGTTTATATTCACTTTTCCATTTTCTGGTAAAACACCAGTTGCTCCTGAGTGTCCTAGATTTATTCCCTGCCGCCCATTATTAACTGCATTTATATTTCTTTATGAAGATTTTCTTAATTAAGTTGAACATTCTTCTCTATTAGGCAGATGGAACTCAATAGAAGTCTGGTTTTTATTAACATGCCAGTAAATGCTGTACAAAGCACCAGCACTTTTGTTAAGAGACACAGCTTCTACTACATTACATTAATTACATAGTAGAGTGAAACTTTGTTTAAAAATATCAATATTAGCTAATATTTTGTGATAAAATGGCTGCATATAGATTGGTGTGGGCTTAGAGACCTACTGATTCTGTGGCAGTTGCTGACTTTAGCCATGGTGTTATTTCTTTTTACCTAATAATTTAAGTAAAGAAATACATAATCAGATCTACTTCACCTTTGTGCATTTTCACATGTCCTTTGAATTAATCCAACATCTGTTGCTTTTAATTTATCACATCTTCTTTAAGTGCCACTGAATCTGTTTTCTGCTCCTGACAAGCCGTATGTTAAATCTTTGGTGTGGTGTTTGGTAGCAGTGTTTGGTATTGTCCTGATTACATGCACTCCTTTTCCACCCTGCCCTTTAAGTATTCTGCAGCTTTTATGGTCAAGAGAGTATTGCTGATATCTCTCATGAGCAACACTGGGATTGCACATGTAGGTGAGGTTCTGCTTTGACTTTCCTCACATCCCATGAACATACACCTTTTGAAAGGATTATGTAAGTCAGTGATTCGTACGCTGGCAATCCTCGCAGCGCTGTGGATTGCAGTGGTTCCACTTTTTGCTGCTGGTGGTGAAGGTATTTTATGGTTGCAAAGGCAGAAGTCTTGGAGGGAAAAAACAGTAAAGGCATCGATTTTGAATGAAGCTTTTGGTGTTCATAGAAGCTCCACTGGATCATCTTCCATAGTTCAACATTTTTGATTTTTCAGATCGCAGTGTATAAAATAGACCTTGCTTTTCCTAAAGGATCTTAACATTTTAAAGGAAAAGGACTGATTTTTAAAAAATCAAGAAATTAATCTATTTTTTACTCTATCTTGCTGCCAGCTGAAATAGTTCTTTAAAAACACAGAGTGATTACCACTGAAGTCTGTACTTATCACCGGTTGTCACACAACAACACTTTTCTAAGATATTTAAGTAGAATAGAAAAATAAGTGCAAAGTTGCTATTACTTTAGTATGATACCTGTTGGTTACTGATAGCTGTGGGTTTTCTAATGGAAGCTCCCTGAAGTGCAGAGCCGTATTTACAGTCTTTAGCAAAATACAACATACTACAATTAAACTGCAAGAGATGCACTGGGAGCTTTTGTGTTGTAGAGTTGCCACTCAAGTGAGGATAGCAGCTTTAGGAGGTGGGGAATACAACACGTCAGTGATTTGTTTCTGCAGACAGAGAAGAGTTCCTGTACATCTGTCCACCCACTAGCTAGTAAAACTTACTGGCAAAGGCTTTTATAAGAAAAGGTGTATGAGAACTAATTTAAAATATCTCACTGAATGACGTCTGGAAAAGTTTATCTTCTCAAAGCTTTAAACAAGTACGCAACACTGCAAAAGAAAAATCTTTTAAAAGTAGAAAGAGTTTAGCCTGAACTGATGTTGGAGTATTTTACCTTAAAATGTAGAAAGATTAGTAAACAAATGCTGCACTGAAAATTTCATTGGTAAGAAATCAAGCCTGTGTAAAACCTCATACATATAAGTGGGAGGCAAACTGGGGGGAAATGGTGACTATTTTTTTTAAATTAGTTCAGAACTCAGTGTTAACTAGGCGCTTGCTTATGCACGTCTTCAGTGTGTATTTTTATCCATATAAAAACAAAACAGATGTTCTACACTGTTTTATTTATACGTCTGTTATCATGTATCCCATATAAAGAATTCAGGCTGCAATTTCAGAAGGGTGAAACTGTACAGATCTATATATACATGCACACATGGGTTTATAGCTCATGTCTTTAAAGGTAACTCAGGATTCACGGCCACGCTTCTTGGACAACATGATGTGCGACTGGGATATGCTACAACCTACATTTAGAAAACAATCACTGACTACATCCTATACAGTTCCTGTGATACTCAAATTCTCTGAGCTTTTAACAGTGAGGCAGCTATGCATTTAAAGAGTAACATGTGCAAGAGCAGCATGTACAATTTTCCTCCAGCATTCACATCTTCAGCAGGCTTTGGAAGCTATAACAGTTTGGAAAAACAGCTACAACTGTGGGGATTTATTATGAATCTTGAGGATTGTCCTGAAATAGTTTGTCTGACGTCCTGGATATTGATGATCAGCACGTAGCTTAGTTTGGGTGTGAAAGGAAACACTTTTTGATTACAATGTTCAAAGATTCAGCCATTCTATTTTCAAGACTTTGTAAGAAATTCTTGTTTGTAGTGGCCTTCAGTACAGCTGGGACTGCATACCAGAGACACCACTCATCTCAGAACATGACCAACCCTGTCAGGTACATTAGTATTCAGTAAACATGCAACTGCAATAGAAGAAAAGGTTTCTAAATGCCCATATATGTGCTTTGCAAGTTTGCTGTTACTATCCCATCCTGGTCTTTGGAGGCTCCTTTTTCTTTGTTTTTATTTTTTAAAGTCAGTCATCCCAGCAAGCATATCCCCTTTGCTATAGTCATACTGGTTACAGAAAGGAGGCATGAACTCCCTAACAGCATTCTTTACATGACTCATTAAAACTTCCGAAGCACAGGATTTGAAGAAAAACTTTTAATATTGCTGCAGATGATGTCACTAGTGTAGAAGACACAAAGAAAGGAAAGAAAGCGATAGGAGATGAAATCCTAAAAAACAAACAGCATGCTTTTATCTCAGCAATAAAAACAAAGATAAATGTCAGAAATATGTGCTCTGTGTTCAGTTTGCTCTCCATATGTTGTTTCAGAGTTTTCCTTGAAGTACATTCATAAGAGACGCTAGTGCTCCTGTCTCCAAAGAGCATCCCAAACATTTCCGTGAGAGCGTTTCCAAAAATATTGCAGATATCACAGAAGCCTTAAAATGCCTTTGTGAGGTGAGGAATATTTATCCCGTTTTTACAACTTGACTTCCCTGAAAAAAGGACACTGGGGAAAGCAGAAGCTATTGCTGTGCAGATATTCATGCCCACAGGGCTTTTTGAATGTTGTATGCTTACCATGAAGGTATTTCCATCTCTTACAGTGCTAATTTTGGGTTGGAATGGTCTGGAACTGCAAAATGGAACCAATTTCTGCTGCTCTATACCCTGTTTTCGGCCAAGCAGGGTAACGTTCCGGCACTTCCTTCCAAGTAAAATTAGCGGTAGTCCCTTGACACTTTACAGTCAATCAAAATATTAGGGAAAGAAAACAACTTGAACAGTATTTGCAAAGCAGTATTCCTCTAAAAGAAGAATTTTAGTTTCAATTTGTTCAAGTATTATTTGTTTTCCTATCCTGTGTCTATCCATCTTAGCATTGTCTCCACACCATTCTCCTCTCCGTTAAGAAATGTTGCTAGCGTTCTCTTTTATCAAGGAAGAATTGTGTCTGTGCTGGAGCTTGGTGGGAGTTTTTTTTGTGCTTTCTCTCTCTGCTGCTCTGATTTTATATTAGTGATGACACTGTTGAAATATATTTCATATTTGGAGTAGAAAAAAGCAGTGGTCCTTAGCTCCTCCGGGCTTATTTCATGGTCTTAAATTGCCTTTACCTTCTCTTCCAAGAAAGCACAGTGTTCAACAGAGTTGGATTTCAGCCTTATTGTACAGATCCTGCCAGGGACTCTCATCTGCAGCATCATCCTAGAGCCTTCTCACTCCTAGAGGTATTTTAGGTCTCACTCATGGAGTGCCTTGCGGATATGAAACTTGATTTAACTTTACATAGGATATCCTCAGGATATCCTCAAGTTTTATGTGTTGCTTAGACCTGTCTAAGCTTCCTGCCAAGCTACACTGCTTTGCTTGGTTAGGATAGAAGCAACAAATAGATGAGTTACTAAGGCCAGGTCATCGTATATCAGTGGGAAACAGTATTTCAGGCAATATTTCTGGATATGGTTGTTGCGTTAATGGTAGGAGTCTGAGGAGTGGCTAGGGGGACACCCTACCGTCGAGTCATGAGGTTCAGACAGGACCCCCTTGCTTTCTAAACTCATTCTCAGACATGAGTCTAGGTGCAGCTAAGTCCAGTTTTAGTCTCAGGCTTGGTCAACAGTTTACTTTCTAAGGGTTATACAAGTAACCACTCATCAGAGTATTTGTTGTTAGTAATGAATAGTACAATTTATTAAAGCAACAGATACACAGGTTCTTTGGATTACCGGTGATCAGATTGCTGGTTACAAGACACACAAAAATACTAAGAAGATGAGTAACACTGCTAGGCTACAAATGCATTAAGCAAATACGAAGCATTGGAGATTTAAAGTGAAGCTATAGAGAGGTTTATAAGTTTTCCCGGGGAAACAGATGGTATACCCAGATGTTTTGATCTTACCCAAAGGCGTCCCAGTGAGGGGGGGAAGGAGGCTCAGCCCGTCAACTGGTCCCAGAAGTCAGAGTGTTACGCGACGGTATCTTCCCCAAACCCTCTTTCTCTTCACACATTTTATACTAACTTTTACCTTCCAGGTGGAGCTTGAGTGACTCTAGTCATACATACCTTTATTATGATTGGTGTAGAATTTCCTCGCTTTACTTTTAAAAGCATAGACTAGAAGAAATTCAAAGCCCATGCCCAGTGAGGGGTGGTCGCACCTTAGAAGTGGGTAACTTTTGGGGTGGAGGTGTGTTTTGGTATTATAATGATATTATAATGAGCAAAGTTCACCAAAAGGACAGCATTTTGTCAAAAGTATGTATGATGGACTGTTGGCCCAGGGTGGCAAATATGCAGCGTGCCAGCTCCCTGGTACCTTGAGTTCCCATTTATCGCAGAGCCTGGCTGCGATGCCTCCACACCGCTCCACCCTCCGGACAGCTCCTGTTAGAGTCAGTACACCAAGTTCTCCTGGCATTGCTGACAGCTATGGTTACTAGGGAACTTCCGTGGAATGGATTCCTCACATATCAGCTGCACTTCACCCTGACAGCTTCTTCAATGCTGTACCTTTTAAAAACATAGATTTAATTTCTAAGTCACCTCCGGCAGTTATCCCACAATGGTTTAAAATGGTACTCGGGAGTGATATATTCAGGGAAGGCTTATTCCAGTTTCACTTCCAAGCTTTCAATTCTGGATCACTTAAAAGTTTTCTTCTGCTTTTGAAATAAAAACCAGCAATTTCATAGGTATTTGACCAGTTTCAGGATAGCAGTAGCGAGAGCAGCTCCACGTTTTCCTTAAATGTCTGTGACCAGACTGAGGCATATAATATAAACATTTTCTTCATTATTACTTTACATTTTTCCCTGAGGCTATCATATTGATTTCAAAACCATGGTCATCATTAAACTAAAATAGTGGCATTAATACATTGGTCTCTGTGGGTAGATTATAATAGAAAGTTTTAAAATAATTGCCCACTAATATGAGAGGTGGAAGTATGTATAGTATTATATTACTTGTAATGTAACCATTAAAATAACGATTACGTGATAATGAAAAGACTTGTTATGCTTTACTTTATCTTTACATAATGTTAAGAACTAAAGAAAAGAGGGAAGATTGTATCTAATTACATTTTACAATACTGTTGCGTTTCCTGTAAAGAGAACATTTTGCACAGAACTGTAGACGCGTGCCTCAGTAAAGTTTGTGTCCACTCACTATGTACTTCAAAATACGACTGTTTTAAAACCAATGGTTACAAGCTCTTTTTATCACATGGTACATACAGTCTTCACAAAGAACACTTTTGAAATTAAGTTATCAGAGGGAGACAAATCTTGCAACATGTCTGCGTTAAACAAAGATTTTAAAATAATTTTATGTCCTTCGGGTTTGATATGTTAGAAAAACAAAGGTAGCTAGACACTGAGTCAGTCAGTAGAATATCATCTCTCTTTAGGTGAACGAGAAATGTTAAATGTATGCATTATGATCTGTGGCAATTGTGCTTTAGTACTGTCTACTACTGAGTAGTATTGTCAGCCACGTGAGCAAGTCCCTTTTCTATTGTGTCGAGAGGTGGAACACGCAAGAACAAACAGGAAAACAGTGCTTTGACATGGGTAGAGAAGCCTCTCATCTTATATGTTGGGATATTGACCTCAAAGTTAAAAGTGCTTAGTTCAGGAATGCATCGATAGAGCTCCCAAATTATCTTAATGTCAAGAACATTTTGGTATTTGTATATCTAGATCAGACTACACTGATATTTAAAGATGCAACGAGATCATTCCCTAGTTTTCAATACTTTGTGTATTTTCTAAACATAATGTCATGGCTGAATGTTACCTTTAAATGCCAGGCTCATGCAAGTGGGAATTATATCATCTAATCCATTTCACTCCAAAATAGAATTAAGAGATATGAATTAAGCAGTTATGAACTAGGCATTAAAAATATAATTGCATTGATTTTTTCTAGGTCTTATACCAAATCATATCGATAGAAAATGTCTTTGGTCTAACAGTGTGATATTTAATTAGTTTATGTTAATTGCCTACATTTCAGAAACAAATGGCTTGATTTCTTTATTTAATGAATGAATGAACGACTTGTCCTTCTGCCATTCCTGTCAAGGGGAGGGGATTGTGGACTTCCACCTTTCTACCACATTCCCTGCTGCTCTTGCCCATAGCCGATGGGAAGGCTAAGGCACCTCCAGGCTGCCGGGGTGGGAGCGCTACAGAAGAGAGTGAGGCCGGAGGCCAGGTTAGTTATTTGGTGCATCCACCTACAGGATTGTGTCCTTGGACATGACAGTTCTTGTGTCTTTGCAAAGGTGGGGTTTGATTTTCTGTTCCAGTGAGCTAACTGGTGGGTTGGGTTTGTGAGCCACAGTGTACGTGGTTCTATGGTGGTGTTCAGAGGCTGGTTACTGTCTGAGTCTTTGTTTGGATGCCAGGAGAGCACGGTACGTACTAAGGCATACATTGTCTGTGAGGCCTGAGGCCTGGCCCCAAGCAATTCCTGAAGCATTTCGTCTTCCATGCCTTCTCCTTATGCCCATCTCGGACTCATCCATTTGGATTAGCTAACTTGAATCACAGGCTGTAATGTTGTTGCTGTACTTTGGTCACAAACTCTTCCTTGCTCATGTTTCTCTTTAATAGGATACTTGTTTCTATTCAGCACATTTCTTGCTTTCCTTCAAATATTTTTTTCCTCTCTGTCATAACTTAACTGATATTTTCCACAATTTTTCCTCTTTGATTTCCTGCCTCATTGTTTGTAACTGTGTCGCCTATATAACTTTCTTCTTTCAGCCTTTTGTCCTTTTATTGTGAAACATATTGCCTCAAACACACCTCCTGTTTTCAGCACAATCTCTTTTAAAACAGCTCACAGACCTGCAAGGTATCTGATGAAGAACAGCTCTCCCCTCTGTGCCCTTGCCCTTGCCCTTGCGCTTGTTCCCGGAACAGAACACCTGAAAGCCTGATCTGGAATTGCAGATCCCAACTCAGTACAACCAGTACTTAAAACAAAAACAAAATACCACAGCGGGATGTAGAAGCTGTGCATGATTATTTATTGATGATTGCTGGTTACAGCAATTAAAACAGCAGGGAGCTCAGATTTTGATCAGAAACCAAGTGATTTTTCTGTACACTTTTTATTGTAAAATGAAAACATAATATAAACCCATTGTGCTCAAGCTGTTAAATGCTAAGCTCTGGCATGACCTCCGGTATGAACAGCGCATGTTGACTCTTACATGAGTACGCAGCTTTGTATATGCAAGCATTGATAAAGGCTCGGAGCTGTTATACAGCAATTTATACATACGTATATACATGAGCTATCACAAATGCTTTGTGTCCATGTTCCAGTGTACCAAACACCCAGCACAATGATTTCAGTGTGAAAAGCAAAGGGATCTGGTATGCAACTGACCGACTGGAGCTGGGGCAGCCTTTCTGTGAGCTTCCAGCACCAGAAGGGTTCACACAGAGACTCACTTCATGTGCTCCGTAGTGCTAGCAACGAGCTGGTCCGCGAGGTTTGTTTTGGCTTTTTGTAAGTACTTTTCAATTATGACGGTACAAAATAGCCAGACTGTCAGTGACTTTCAGGTCTTTATGTGCTATAGATATAATTTATTTGCTTTTAGTTTTTGTAACATCACCAGCTGCTAAGGGAATTGATGTTTAATATGTTTTCTAAATAAGTAAAACTAAAGTATAAATAAATAATGCCTGGTTTATTAGTCCAGGTGTTTTCAGCATTGCTGAAAGTGGTTTGATGACAGCCACCACCACTAGCAGTGGAAAAAAACCTGATTTCTCAGTGATTATTATCATTATAATAAACCATAATTGAAAGATTACAAAATTGATTCTTTTAAAAATTAATGTTGCATGAGTGAGCAGGCTCTGTGGCATTCAGGTTTTTTCAGTAGAAGGAAAATGGCTTGTTTTATTCCCCAGTAAAAAACTGCTGATTTTCAAACCATCGCATTAGAGAAAACAGTCCCAGAGGGTTACAGGAGACAACAGACCTATGTCATTATGCTTTACCCTTTCCTGAAGGGTTCGGAGAAGAGCCAGAAACAAAAGAAAGTTACATTCATTATTGAAAGAGCCTTGGGAAAATCTGTTTGGCCAAGCAATTTTGCATGAAACAAGTGAGGAAATATTTGACTGCAAAGAACATAAACTCCTTCCATCAATATGCAATTTTCTGGATCCATTTGTTCAAATGATTATTAAGAACAGTTTCTGAATTTGCAGTGCTTTACAACTTCAAAGGGCTGTGAAAGCATTAACTAGTTAAATGGATGGAAGTGTTTTTTAATAAATAAATAAATAAAAGACCAAAGTCGGTTGTAAGACAGTTTAAAGCGCAAAGTATTGAAAACAGCAGGAAACCTGAGGACCTGGAACAGCAATCATAGAGTACCATCCGCCCCAATCAGGAAAGTGGGAACCACAGATTTATCTTTGATGATTTCCTGTAAATATGCCCTTTGAGGACAGATTGCCCTGCCCAGTCTTGTGGAAAAAGCTCAGAGTTACATCTCTTCTCATCACAACATATGGATCTCAGCAAGCCCTGCTTCTCTATTCTGAAATCACTCCTCAGGTGGAAAAGTCTGAACAAAGAAGTAGTGAAATATTGTTGCAAAAATACTGGTTAACATCCTTCAAACCTGGTCAGTTTGACTGGAAAACAACTTTCTGAGGGTTTTTTTTCCTGGCCATTTTCTTCAGTAAGGTCTGTCCAGTTTTCCAGACCTTCTGCTATCCTAATAGAAGTGGTTTTATTGATGATTTCCTTCACTTCAGAAAACCATGTCTCACTTTTCCCTAGGATGGAGCAGTATAGCTTTGCTTCCCCTAAGTGTGCAGCACTGTGTGCTAAGGGCTGGGGAAGGTACGTTTGGGTCTCTGAGTGCCCCCAGCCGCACACTCTACAAAGGACTGCATCTGCTTTGTGACATTGTCAGCCAGAGGGCTGTTCTGTGTTTTGGGGGTGGCTAGTGCAGACATGGGGATCCTGTCTTGCTTCCTCACTACCTCTTTGTAACACTTTGCCTCTTCTGATCTTGTGTTATTGGGTCTGAAGGGCTGGGAGCTGGGCTGCAACCAGCAGTGTTGCTTCTTGATAGCTTGGGGTTTCCATTTAGTGCCATGTCCCACATTCATGAGACACAACATCAAAAAAACCCAAGATATTGAGGTTAGTTGTGGCTTATTCTTTTCCCATATATATCCTGAAGAGAACCCATGCTATTCCATTGTAAAGCTGATGTTAATGCACCATTTCACATTGTCCAGATAGTTTCAAGTTTCTGAAGAAGTTTTCCGTGCTTAAATTTACAGTAGACATGCAACCTACCACATTTCGTACGTATGCTCTTAGTTGATGACAACCTCCTGCTGGTCTTATGCAATGCAATGTTTTATTAAATAGAGGGGCGGGTCCCAAGCCCATCTTGCTTCCTAAGATTGAAGCCAGTGTTCTTCCTCCAGTTTGATTTCATTAATAATATTTTGCATTGCATAATGCGTGTCATCTGCAGACCTTAAAGCACTGCAGGATGTTAAATCAGCTTTAATGTCACCATTTTCCTGATTGTAAAACTCATGCAGGGAATCATTTGTCAAGTTATGCACAGGTATCATCCTGCAAGCCTATGGCAGAGCTATGAAGATATCCTTCAGCCAGGGTTCCCAAATGGCCCCTGATGTTCAGAAAGCACAAGAGTGTATTCTTGCCTATGTAATTCATGCTTACCTGGGAAGCAGTCCTGGTTGACCCAGTGATGGTCAAATCCATATCAAGTGCATTTTTATAAACAGGGAGAAGTGGAACTTCCTAAGTGAATTCACTAGAAATTTTTAATTTCCTGAAATTCTCTATGACTAGACTCAGCTTTTATGTCCTGGCCTCTGTGCAAAGATGGGCTTGTATTGTTTAGCTGAGCCTTGTTTAAAGATCACACTTTGCAGGAGGGAGGGGCAATCATTAGATTTGGGAAGGAATCTTACAAGACATGCTGGAGCACTCCACATTTGAGCAGTTGCATTCCTGCCACTTCCCAGCAGTCAGCACTGCCCATCAAAGAAAATCACTAAAAAGCTCTGCTACATCATTCTTCATTTACATTAGAAATGGCTCTAAGCAATAACAGGATTACAGCCAAAAAGTGCTAGCACTTTATCATTCATTTATTTGATTTAATATATAGAGGTACCTATTTGAAACAGCATTTACTTTTCTTGAGCTCATCATAAAACCCACTCTGAATGGAAGTGTTTAAGATAATGATGAGTCCAATTAATTCCCTTAGAACAGCAGGACTGGAATCAGATACACTATTTCTCTTTTCATTAGGCATTTCTGGGCTGCTAAGAGTGATCTTATAGCATGAAAGGAATGAAATTAACCGAAGCAAACCTGATGAAAATAGTCCACAATATGCTGCTATTCTTCCTACCCAACACAGTAAACTGTGAGCTGAGATGCCTTTGCGGTGGCATCCAGATAGCATTATCAGAACCTGATGCAAACCTTCATTTCAGGAAAGGTGGAAAAGCTGTGCTTGCTGTGTGCTGTGGATTTCCCTTCACCTGCACTGTGAATTGAACAGTGTTACAGCTTTCTCAGCCAGCCATTACCACCTTCTCCTCTCCTCTCTGCCACCAAATCCCTGGAAATCCAAGCCTGGTCTGAGCAGCAGATCTTTAATCTGGTTCTCAACATGCACATCCCCCACCAAAGTCAGGAGGTCAGCCGTGTTGCACTTCTTGCTGCATCAGGAGCTGGTTTCTCTCTTCAAGTGAGCAAAATGTTTCAATTAGTTCTAGGAAATCTGAGAGCTGTCAGCTAAGTTTTGCCAGTGTTTTATTCCTGTTTACGTTTCTTGATCATCAATAACTACTGTTTATAATCAGTGGACATGGCACAAATACGGGTAAAAAAATTTTCTACAGCACCTCCTTGACCAAATAGCCTGCATTACATCTGAAAATGAAACAGTTCCCTGAGTAATTTCAGTGTCTTGAATTTTTTTTCTACTCAAGTATTTGGAATTCCCATGAAATATTTAGAAAACAGAACTGGGACCACTACTGTAGGCTGTTTTCATTAGTTGAAGAAGCAGAGATTTGCTGGTAACATTTGTCTAAATCGCTTGTGCTGTTTTTCCTAAACATGATTAAGAAGTTCTGCATGATTCCTGGTGTTGCAGATATCTTAGTATTATCATGTGCTAGTAGTAGTAGTAGTAGTAGTAAATAAAAGATGCTGGGAGTATACTGAAGACTGAGGTTTTGCAGTGTATCCTGTCCATGTCTAAAAGTAACATTCTCCAACATCACAGCAGATTCAAATATCTAGATGCTATGTTTCAAGCAGAAAACCTTGTTTCTAATGTCTTGGTCTCTCTGCCCATTCATGCCTTTTCAAAGTGTGCGTTGAGAGACATGATAATTTTGTGAAATGAACATTCCCTGCACCAGAACCTGGTAAAAACTTTCCAATTCTGTGAGTTTGCATGAGACCCAGTTCATGGTAACACTGCTGTCCCAGCTTTGGCTTCTCTCCTGAGCAAAGATCGCTGGTCCAACTAATGTAAACCGGTCTTTTCCTATGTACATGAAGCACTGCCACAGACTGGTGAAACTACAAGGTTACACCAGTTTGTCTAATCTAGACTTGACCTTAAAGCTCTGTGGTGAAAGACTCATATAGTAAATGAATGTAGAGGTTTATTGTTTAGTAATATTTTTAAACATTTTTAAGAAATCTGCAGTATACAGTTCCATCATTGCTTTAAAAGTGAAAGACTCCAAAGTGTAACTCAGACTCTGATGTGCAAAAGGAATGAATTGAAAGGAGTGGCTAGGAAGGCAATGTGATACAGAGAACCTCAGCTGAAAAACTTCTGAGAAAATACTGTTTAAAGTCAAAGTTACAAAGTGCATGCTGAGGACCAAGCCTGTTGGTTTCAAATTAAAGGGTCACATAAAAGTTATATCTGCTGTGTCTAATCTGCAGTAATTGATTCTTCTGATTCCTAGGGGAACCCTCTCTATTTAAAGTACAGTTGAACTCCAAATTACCTTACAGTGTTACAGTTTAAGAAGTCATATCAGCCTAGCACTGAGCGGTACCGAGTGGGGTGCAGATGCACGCACAAAGTTTAGACCCTTTTCACTTCTTTATTTCATGCCCTTTGGATGCTAAGGAGTCCAATCAGCAGCCTTTCCTTAATCAGCAGCCTTGTACTTAACTGATGCTTTCATTTCTTACATTCCTGTGCATGGCAGCAGAACAGGAGAATTCAAAATGCTATGGTTTGCTTCAATTCAGGCAGGCTTATGGGTTGGTTTTTCTTTTCTGCCTTCTTGTATGATTCCTAAAAAATCACCTGTAATCACCCATGTAATATCAAGGCTAATACAATAGCCTGATTTTCATCATTGTTTGAATAAGTTTTCAGGAAAAGGTTAGAATTCTGCTCAACCATTACCTTATCTATCAGAGGAAAATGTAGCCTCCGTGCTCTGTGCTGCGCCTCAGCCGCTGTGTGGAAGATTATATGAAGATAAGTTGTATCTCATCATGTGATCCGCACCGTTATGGATTATAGAAGTATTGGCTTACAGAATCAGTTTTTAGCATTATTAGTGGCCATAACTTTAGTCGTCAGTTCTACAAAAGAGTCTGGCTGAAACTAACAAACTGTGTGTATCTGTATTTGTAACAACTGTCTTGATAGTTTCACATATCAGTTCAATAAAACATCTTCCACTCAGGGGAGACATTTGGGCAGGAATATCTCGGTGACATCCCTGCCATCCCCATTACCATCACTACACACTCAGAGCAATATAAGTTTTAAAAATTGATTGAGTGTGTATTTACAACATGGATCATGAGACATGTTTTTTTAATGGTGAGAAACTCCCAATGATGCATTCTGTCATCTGTAGCAGTGATTTGGATTCTCTGATTTTAGTGCTACAGAATACAGTCATAAAACTTTTAGACCCTTAATGTCATAGGGTGCAGCTTCTTGACACAGAATGCTAATGTAAAAGGAGATAGCTACTGCAGGCAAGAGTTCCCAACCCAGTAAAAACCAAAGGCTTGCATTAAACATAGTTAACTAACTGACTGAATTTGTATTCTTAACATGTTAAATATAAAATATAGAGAACTTCATTGAAAGGGCTTAAGGTTGAGATGTAAAACCCCTAATGCAGGTAGACTTTCAGTGGGTCGCTTGTGCAGTGTGGAGGACAGGCATTTGGTTTAGGTAGTTCCCTCACCTCCCTTCAGGCAGTTTTCAGTAAGCACCTCTGAAAAGTATTTTTCTGAAAGAGTTGTCTGAAGACAGGTGAAACAAATTTTCCGCCCCTTCTCTGTTGACTAAAGAGAGTCTAGAAGCTTGACCTAGACACTTAACCCTTCATTCACAAAGGAAGGTGAGGTAAATTGTGGTTAAGTGTATTCTGTTTATGCATTACATCTTCTAATAGGTATGTGCAGTTATCTTAGCACGCGGTTGTACTTAGTTCAAGGTTTTGGAAAAGGCATAAGAGAGGTGGTATCTCTCACGTTCTTAGTACAGCAGAAAGTCTGTCTGCTATATCACCCTCTTTTTGGGATGGTTACCACCCCGGTTCTTAAGAATTATTTATTTCTGGCAACATAGAACTGGGTCTGAAAATTAATTCCACACTGGGACAGAGGGAAAAAATGACATGAAAAAGGGAGTGAGAGAGGTAAAAAAAACCCATAGAAGTTTGGCCAGATAGCTGGAGTGCCTTTTCCAAGTGTAGGAATAATAACCTTTAAGTATTTTTTCATGGAAGTGCCTATAGGGAACAATATTGGGAAGCTTTTAATTGTTATGGAGAAGTCCTACAAACATCCTAGATGTATTAGAGTTCCCTTGGATATAGAAAAGTCTTGACATATCTACTCAGTGAGATTACTGTCCAAAGTTATCTGGAATCCTTCCAGTGCAAAAACTTAGTTTAGAAATGGCCGAAATTGTTTCGCTCTAGTTCTGTAGTGACTAAACTCAGCTGGGACATACAGGCCAGCAGTACTGTGGATTTACGTATGTGAGCATGGCTGGCAGTTTTAGTTGACTGCCTTTTGTTCTGAAATTCATTCCTCCCATTGGCGCAGTAACGTTTGGTCTTCTCAGTTCTTAGAGCATTGGTTGGACACAGGCTATTTTTCACTAAATTTGCATTTTCTTTTCAAAGAGAAGGGGGAGAAGTTAATTGTGCTTGTTTGGGGGAATGCCTTTTCTTTGTAACAGGTAGACCAAAGTATCTGCACTGAGAGGTGCATGTTTGTTTAGGAACTCACATTGTAAGCCTTTAGTACACCAGTAGGTTGATAATTTGGCAATACGAGTGTAGACAGAGCTTGCTTTCTCTATAGCACATACTCTCCTGACCGCGTAATCTTACCCTGTGGGACCTGTAGAGCTGTAGGTGGGTCAGACTTGTCTGTAGACTGTTGTGTGACTCTACCTAACACTTAGCGTTGTTACCTGTTCCCCCGTGGGATGTGGGACCAAGGGCACAGCAGTGAACCCGCTGGAGGGAATAATAGGAAAGCAAATCTCTTTGCAAAGGAGTAAGATGCCTTAAGCTGATGCTCGACTGTATTTACAGTGCCTGTTCAGGCCCGTGTCTCTGTGACTAACCTTTTGTGGCGTCTGCCGTCCAGGAGTGAATTGACTTTCCCATCTGTCGTGAGCAGGTTTCCGCTCTGAATGTTACTCTTCCAAATGTTTCCTGCTGCTCAACAGCGCTAAAGCTGTTAACAAGAGTGCACCCACCGTCCAGGCTGGGGCCTCGGGAAAGGCTTGCAGTAAGTCCTCATGACATTGCTGCCTTCTCTGCACGTGGGCCCAGGATCCCCTACTGCCCACCCCTCACAGTGTAGAGCCATTGCGGGGTTCCAGCAGCCCAGCGGATGGCAGCTGCCCCACAGTAGTTGGGGCTGCTTGAATCTCCATCACCTTCCCATGCTTTTGGGAGCTTCAGGTGTTGCCGCAGTGGTATGATAGTTGAATGGATGGGATCCAGCTCTAGCAGGCTGTCTTTCTTTGTTCCAGCTGTTCACAGCTGCTCTACAGCTGATTGAAAAGGCATTTACTCCCCTCATGTGAATAACCTTCAGAAAGGATCAGGAAGTCAATTGTTCAAAGCACATAGAGTCAGTGCAAGATGTGTGTCCAGGAGCCATTAAGAAGAGCTGCTTGGTGGTGTTTTAGGGACTGGCAGGTAGCTGCAGCAACTGAGGAGAATTTAGAGCTGGTGAGAGGGGTGCAGAGGGTACCTAGCACATGACTGTTAGGATTTTAAAAGCTCTGTTTGCACCTCCTTTTCCAGAGCAATATCGAGCATACATCCCCTGTGGTTTTTAGTCTGTCAATTCATCTGTGAATGGAGCAAACATTACTTTAATTGTAGTTCATTAGTTCCATCTGGTGCCAGGGTGGGGAATGGAGACCCTTTCCTACCTTACAAAACATTATATACCTTCCCTGCCAAGCTGCTCTACTGACTAATAGAGCCTGGGGCTAACTCTAAATGTAAAGTTTTAGAGTTGTTTCTCTGTTGGCCTTCCCACAGATGCACACTTGCCTCCCTAGACCTGGCCACTGTCTAAAGAAATTAAGACCAACAATATTATATTTAAAGCAGTAGTACACCATATGCAAGGCCAGAGATGCTCTGTGTGATACCCACAAAAACGGGTATCTGTCTGCTTTTTTTCATTCCCTTTAATCGATAAAAATATGATTTCCCCCTCGTTCAAAGGAAATTGAATTTTCACATAGCAGGGGAAAACAAATGCCCTTCAGCATTGCTGTCAGTGAATTGGGGCACCAGATGTCTTTTAAACAGGTCCAGCATATTGTCTCTCCATTTCCAAGTCACTCTTTTGTGCTTCTATTTATTGTAGGCAATTATGCTTTGACCCAAAGACATAATCCTAGTGGAATTAAAAATCATGTGCCCTCTTTGTATAAAAAAGCTGAGTCTGATTTTATGGAAAAGAAGTGTAGAGAATGAATCTAATGGGAAATTAGGCAGTAGTATTTGATGACTGTAAATGTATTTATTTATAACAGCTAATCTTGGTGGAAATGAAGAAATAAGATGAAATAATTAACTTTACTATTTATAAAAGATTCTCTTCTATCCACTGTGAAATACAGCCACCTCTGGGATGAAATGCAATGGCTGCTAAACAGCACATAGGCATTTAAGAAAGAAGGGAAAGACGAAAGGTGCATTTGACACAGTGGGGAAACTGCAGCATGGAAGGAAAATGTTTTCATAAAAATGTTGTCCCTTTTTGTTGACAACGTATTTTTAACTGGCTCTTGTAATTATTCAAACTGGAATTTGGTCATAAAAGGAAAATGCCTTTGGCCTTGCAGCACGCGTGCTGATATTTTTAATAGCTTCGATACAGAAAAAGCACTTACTTTGCAGTAAGAAAGAACACTTACTCTCTGAAAGATAAAGGGCTTCATTTTCCTCTCACAAAGACCAGTTTTACTGATGATTTCACTGGAGTTATTGCAGCCTTAGAACAGTGCAAGTGCAGGAGGAATCGGGGCCGTCACTCCAGCAGCACCGGGACAGAGGTAAGAGTGCTGCCTCCTGAATTAACAGCCCTTTTCATAAACCCAGGGAATGAAGGAGTAATAAAGAGGTTGGCTGGCTGTTGATGAATTCTCTGACCGTGTGCAGTGTATCCTGGAGCTCCAGTTAAACCTTTATATATCTCAAGAGAGAAAGAGAGCGGATGATATTGTAAAGAGCACTTTGCCAAATAAAATAGAAAGATCCGTGGGATTGTTGCACTATTACAAATGTCAGCACACAATTAGGAGTCAGTTTATATATATAAAATGTTTTACGGAGCTTGCTGAGTGAAGTTTGCAGTTTATAACAGGAGACCTATTGAAAGATAAACTACCATCTGTGATACACATTCTCACAACTTCCTCTGCTTAAATTAGATCACTAAATTTAAATACAGTGTATGCTATTTCCCATATAACTATTACCCTCAAATCAATCCACATTCAACCAGTATTATTTAACTTACATGCCGACTGAAAGTTGGAGGGAGGTTGAGTCTTGATAAAGTGAAAAAAAGGCAGCAAAGTGATTTTAGTATCTTAGCATCATGGACTAAATGTGGGAAGCTAACTAAGAAAACAATCCGCAAGGAGAGATGTTGTGAAAGCGGGCACGTTGTGGCATTGATTTGTATTAAATGCTGGGGGGACAGAGAGAGACAACTTGGAAGATTTGCTTTTCATTATGGTATGAATTGATGTTCAGCTACTAAACTGAAGTAGGTTTGCATAAGAGTTACGACTGTCAAAAACCATTTGGAATTTCATTCTGTGCAGAGAAATTAAAATTTTGAGTGATTATGTGAAAGACTTTCTCTGCTGAAGCAAGATTATAAAACCAGTGCTTTCCCTTGTTACTGGATCTTTAGATTAGGTATAATTCTTACTGTTTGTTTTATCTCATCTCAAACGCTTTTTAAGAGACTTGCTGAATTAATATCCTATTAAATTCAAGAAACTATGGTGATGGAACAGTATGCTTGAGATTTTAACTGCATATAAAGATATTCAATGTTATAGGTCATACGGCTAATGTAAGTCAACCATCTGGGTGTATGCATACAAGAAATATTTATTTCAATTTATAAAAGCAGTGTAATTGAGTACACTGGGCAGATACACCATTAATTACATATTACAATGCAGTCTGATCTGATATCTGGAGCAGAACACTCGAAATTCAGAATCTCTTGACATTTTTCATTCATTTCCATAACAATCAACCACTCAAACCACTCAGTTTTGAAGGAAATAATGACACTGGAAAAGGACTGAGTTTTACAGCATGCTTTCAACATCCTGGCTTCAATTAAAGTGGAAGAATATATTCTGAAATCGTAAGACTTGTCCTTTGAACCAGCATCTGCAGATGAACATGCATGATTCCCATTGGCATAAATTTCCCAGATAAGCTTAACTAAATCTTGGAAAGCAGAGCGATTTTGAAGGGTCTCAAAGTTAGGACTGTTATATTTCACAGCTACGGTATTTTACAGCATTTGAGTATTGCTAAGTGGTTGCTGTAGGAGTTATGGGCCTATTATTATAATTGCATTCTAGAAATAGAGAATTTGGCCATACTGCTTTATCCTCACAGAACTGTTAGAACAATCAGACAGTAGAATTCACTGCGAGATCCTAATGGACATTGTAACTGTGGATCTCAATGACCCGATCAGTGAAGAGCTGTCAGATAGTGATGCACCATAGAAAATGCATAGGTAAGCTTTTGTGTATTTAAAGCTTTTAGCCTAATTTTTCACTGTTTGTGGCTATCATCTGTTTTAAAAGAAACAATAAAACAACAAAATCACCCACTTGATGACAGAATCAAATATTGGTTTGCATTTATATAATCAGATGTTGAGATAAAAGCACAAAATGTGTGCACTCTATCGAATGCATGCCCACTGAAATAAATGCGCTTGTGTTTTCTTTTCAGAAAGGGTTTCTAGACCTGTAGTAACAAGCCTTACGTTTTTTCACTGGCATGCAGGGTCACAGCTTCAGTCAGCTGTCTTACCTTCAAGTCCCAAAGTGTGTTGGTTTTCTTGCTTTTTGAACTTCGGCTCTTTGGTGCAGTGAAACAGCACTGTTGGGAAAAAAAACCCAGATGCTGCAAGGAGTCTCTTTGGAAATGCCACATGTGCTCGTCATCACATCTGCATTGACACATATTGTGGAGCTTCTCCTCTGAGTCCTGGTGTAGATTCTGGGCTGGGAACAGGAGCTGGTTTGAGGTGTCAGTCAGTGTTTTAATGCCATCATTCCCAGGTGTTCAAGGCTGGAGCTGAGCCTCCCAAGTTGGTGACATTTTAGGAGGATAAATATGGACTTCTATTAATTTGTGTTCTTGTTCTTGGGCTTCCTGAATTTGTTTTCTAGCTGTTCTCTGAACTAATGATGCCTAGAAAATTTCTTCTGTTTTAGCAAAAGTGACACCTCCCATCTAGTCAATTGATTCCAGAAAGCAAGGCTCAAAGAATTAGAGATATTGTAAACTTTGCAATATAATTGTGAAATCTCACGGCTTGAGGGTCTTGCCATAGAAGCAAAAGATGTTTGGATCAAGTTTTCCTATATTTATCTGGATGGTTTACTGCACTGTAGAGGATAAGACATCCTGGAAAATGGTCTTGCTACGTTTTTAATGTAACAGCCCATACATGATTAACTTTCCTTTTCTCGCTGTAGAGTCATTTGAGTTAAGGTTGCTGCCAGCTTTTCCCTTGGACTCTCAGCAGAGGCAATGAGTGAGGCAGGGACAGGTCTGTTGAGAGATCCTTGAACTGTGCCAAAGGTTCAACTCCCTGTGCTCTTCAGGTATGACTATGCTAATAAATTTGCATTTCCTCCCCCAAGCTCACATCCCTTTCATCTTAACTGTAGCCTCTTGTACGATATGCCTTACTGGCTTGCAGCCAATGTCGTGTCCTGTGAGGCTGAGGAAGGTGTTACAAAGACAATACAGCAAAATGGAACACTTCAATCCGAACAGTGCAAACTTCCTCAGAAAAAATGGGCTTTTAATAGCTCCAAAAACACAGTGCCCTCTCTACTCTGCCACACCAGTTACTAGCGATAATGCATTATAGAAGAGACTGATAAATTTGTTACAGAGCTCAGCCATCAATACATTTCACCAGTAGTGGCTTCTATCCTTTTATCAGCTCAGCTGTGTTTAATAGCTTTGTACTCAGATGACAATTTAAGTGATACTAGACCATTACTTTTGGATTATGATCCAGGGACCTGACAAAAAAGAAGCTAAAGTGTTAAACCTTAGGAAAGGCAAATGTATGCAGTCAAAAATACATTACTGCATCATGTCCTGATGACAAACGTAACCATAAAAAAAATCAGACCATATTATTTTTCGCAGACTTTGCCAAGCAAAACGTAGAGGTCTGTATAAGAGGCTTTTTAAAAACCCTGTTATTTTCTGGAAATCTTCGGATGCTTACTCTGGGACTGCACTGCTGATATACTGCATTGGCAGCATCACTTCGGCATTACTGGGGAAGCTTTGTGTAAGTTCCCTTTCACACCTACCTTCCAGGATGAATCGGTCCTTTCTGATGACACTGGAGACCAGCTGAAACTGAAAATGAACCTCACATGCTTTGAAAGCAGAGCCTTAGATGGGCTACATCTCACTGGCTCGCAGTGCTCACATTGTCATTATGACACTTGAATTACAGCTAAGAAAACCTACTGTAATTTTTATATGTCTGTTTACAGCAACCTAAAAAAGGCTGTATGAAGTTAGCATCTTAAACCTCCATACAGAAACCTAAAATATACCCCAGTTTTTCAAAGTACACATGCAACAGGTCCTGTATTTTAAAAACACGAGTTTTTTTTCTTTTTAGTAGCATTCAAAAATAAGATTAAAATTAGGATGATAATTATACAGTAGAATGCATTGATTAGCAGTGCCTGGTGCGGGGTACTGAGCAGAAATAGACTTTTAAACATCTAAGCAGTTAGTTTGGAGATAACGTTTTATTGATTGTGTAAAAAGTTCCTACAAGTCAATCTAAAATGTGTCATCCAAAGATGTATTATTATAAACACAATAGTGAGCTTTGCACGGGATGTGCAGTGAATGTAACGGTTTTTGAGTGATCCCAATTGTATTATTTCTGTCTCGAGCCACCTTAGATTTCACAAAGATATTTTCCCTGGAGGGCTTAAACCATGGCAAATAAAAGCCTGGCAAACCTAGCCTTTGATAAGGTGACATGCTGGGGAGATTGCTAGAGGTTTCTTTCCTCTCCTGTGTAGCTCTTTCATCTCCAGCTACAGGTTATCTGGGCCCCTCTCCCTGTGCAGGTTGGAGCTGTTCTACCTCAGCTGCCCCCTCTCTGGAGTGATCTTTGCTTTCAAGCCTGTCAGACGTGGTTTAGAGAAGATTGACTGCAACTGTGGCACGAAGAGATGGTGCGCAAATACCAATTAAAGTCTTGAGGCATTGATTGACGGTGTTGGAGAGCTGCCACTCTAGCTGTGCATTCAGTGCACCTAAAACACGAGATTTGCTGCGTCACCCCGAGGTGAGGACTGTTCTGCAGCAGGCATTGCCACAGCACAATTCTGGGTCAGGAGTTCTTCAGAGAAGTCAGGTTTAGATCTCAGCCCTTTCCTCCTTACCCCCCAAAAGTATTTCTGAGGTTTTGAATGTGGATGTTTATGTCCCTTACCTCTGTTGTAGCTCGCTGCGTTCCTATACTGAAGAATTTCTAGTTTGGGGGATATCCATGTTTAATGCAGCCCTTCTTGTTAGACTCTAGATGCACAGCCGAGAGCAAAGCAACAGCATTAATCTCCACAATGAAAATGTATTTTGGGACATTAGCGCACATATGGTGAGGATTTTTTAACCCACATTGCTGTATGTAACTTTGCAGCTTAATTAATCAATTAGGATTAGTGCAGTTGGTAATCAAGTCCAAGAGTGATTGATGCATGCCGCATTAATTGCAACATTCACGTGAAACTTGTCATATACACAGTCATTTTACAGCTGGATTTCACATTGGGTTGCTCATAAGCACTTAATGGCAGGAATATTTTAGACTTGCAATCAGGGAAATTGTATTGCACAATATGCTTTATATGTTGTACACCCTGCTTAGATAATAACTGCTCCATCACTGATGTATCCTCTCGCTCCTCCCTCCTGGTTCGATAGTTGGCAAAGTAGTCCATTTTCAAAGGCTTTCCTTTGCTGTGGAACAAGAGGTATAATTAAATTGTATCCCAGTAGTGAAGGTTTCTAATGATGATGAGCCAAAACTAATTGTATTGATTTGTTTATTACTGGCTTAGGAAGCTCATCAAACAAATGGACTGCAACTATTTCCATATTCTTATCTGTTTGGTAAATGAGAAACAAATAACACTTCCATATGTCTGTTGCATGGTGTCACGGCATTAATACTAATTCTGAAGATAGACTCAAGCACAGGAACAGCATTTTCTGTTATGTTTCTCAATGTTTCTACAGCTAAGAAATGCCACATTTTTTTCCACATTCGTGTCTTGTGATGAGCAAAATGAAGGTATTTTCTTTCTTTTTGATATAAATGTTATTACTAATGAAGGTTTGCTGACTGCCAGAACTGGAGAGCAGCAGGCTATGCTCAGAAAGTGGAAAAGAATGGGGCAAATGAAAGGAGACTGGTATTACATTCTTGCCTCCATGCACATTTGTTCCTTGGCCTCTGTATTAAACAAAGCTGGATGAATAATGGGAACTGAAAACTTCTATGAATATTCATCTTAATTTTTAAATTAATCTACTTCACACTCTCACATTAACTCTGCAAACAGTCAAGCAATCACATCTGGTATAAACGTTTACAGAAAGTAAATTTCGATATTTCATGTACGAGTTTTTGTAGGAGCAGAGTTTTAATTCTGAAAGTGCAAAAATTCATGTTAATGCTCACCTGGTTGTGGGCAAGACACAAGTTTCTGTGACCTATGTGAAAAATCACTTTTGCTACATAACGACTTAAAAATGCTGGGCTTTTTGTTACTAAATATTTATGATCAATTCTTAGAGAAAAGGGTGTCCAGGATCATTTAAACAGGTGCTGATCTAAATGCATTGAAGCCAGCAGTAGTCATTCATTGACTTGGGTGTGTTTTAGATCAGTCCTTCATGGATGCAGTTGAGAAAGTCCAGAGCTAGGAAAAATGACCAAGTTCATTGAATAAATTGTGTTTTTAATTGAATTGGGGGCACTGATTGTGCTGATGCTGTAAGAATGTGGATTCCTCCACAGTGACATGTTGACTTGGACCATGTTTTGCTCTTAGTAATCCACAAGAAGTGGCTACCTTAATCAATTTAGAGCCTGAATCTGCTTCCAGTAGAAACAAAAGCAAGCCTCTTATTCTTAGGAGCTGGATAACGTTACTGAAAACTGCTATTTATACATGTGGAACAATCTCATTCATTTACTGAAATACAGCTAGCTTCCTTCTGCACTCAACTGTGTGTTTTCAATTACAAATGTTCACCACATCTCACGCCTGTTATATGCTGCAGCATATGACACATTGTGGCAACTTTTGTTCAACTAGCAGGTTTTGGTCCAAAGAGGATTCAGTAAAGTTGGAGGGTGAATTGCCCTTACATCCCTTGAGAAGCTGATCCTGTCAGCTTGTCAGAGCATTGCTCGAACTGCTGCACTGCATATTATGTCTAGACTGTGGGTAAGTTAATAACGCTAGAAATAGAGCTAAAGGTAGAGGGTATTATACACCACAGTTGTTAACCTTTGACCTTTATGATGCTTTAAAATCATAAAACATTTTTAAAATACCTACGCTACATCCACGATAGCACTACTGTCTGGAAAACTGCCTCTCAATAAAACACACAGCATTTATATCAGCACCTCTCTTCATATTCCCATTTCCCTACGTAGCAGTTAAGGACTGGTAGTGCCACCTTCCTTCCAGTTAGGTTATCTGTGGAGATCTGATGTTAGAGACAGAATCCAGTGTGCTGCAATGTGAAGCATCCCATCCTCTCTGTTCTGCCCCTTGTACTCCCATCGCACAGCTGCAGTGCTTTACAGGCTTCGCCACTACTCTCACAGCCCTGGAGCAGGTGGATGCAAGGGGCACCAGCTCTCCCATTTTGCAGATGAGAAAACCGAGGCACCTGCTTTTTGTCAGGCACAGAGTCTTGTGGAATAAGCAAAACCAGAACTGAAGATATTTAAACTCCTACTCAGAAACCTATTAGGAAACCTGTTAGGAGATTTTAATTTCTTGCTCCTTCCCTATTCATTGGAGAGAAAGCCTCTTTTCACAGCTATTGGAGTCCTTTCTGGAGTCATCAGAGAGAGAGGTGATTAAAAATAGAGGCCTACTTAGGGGCCCTGAGTTGCCTTCTGAAGTTCTCTCTCTTCAATGGCTGTAGAAAACCTGGGGGAAAGTGTCTCAATTAAGCTGTGTGAATATCCTTTCTCCCCATGCTGCATCTTGTGCTCTAATTATAAGGCAGCCTTTCTTCCCTATTTGTTGCATTGTTATGCGTAGGGAAGAAACAGGTATCAGGGAACAAAAAAATGCAAACTCTAGAGCTCTGATCTGAGCCTACCTGTTAACAAATATCTCAAAGGTAAATGTTTTTCAGTCAGGATTTAGCTTTGGCTCATTTTAAAGACCCGCAACCTTTTGCAAAATTTCAACGTTCCCTGGGTTAGATCTCTTATGTTGCTGCCCTTCCTTGTCCACACAGGGCTGAAAAAGTACATACTGGTCTCTGGTTATCAGAATTCACCACCACCCATAACAAGTTGACATTCACAGAGGAAAGAAGGTGCTTTTTTTGTGGCAACAAACACAGGGTACTTTTTCCCCAAGCTGTCTGAAAACCTGCCTATATATTTGTGCGCACACTATTATTTTGTTTAATATATACAAAACGTGGAAGTTTTTGCATTTAAAATGGTAGGTGAATCAGAGGTCTTAAGAGCACTAATGAGCCAGTCCTGAAGGAGCCATTTCCATATGTCATGTCATTTCACTGAAGTTTGGGCTCAAGGAAAAAACAAGCTCAGCCACTTAGTATGCAGACATTTGCACGTGCCCTCCAGTTGCTAAGCTTTGCTCCAAAAGTCAGCTCAGTGGCCGCTCCACACGTTAACAATACAAACTCTGAGAGGTCCATTTTTGCTTTCACCTTGCAACAGTACAAATATAAACTCTGAGATTGGTCCCACAGGTACGAAGCATGTGCACTGAGCACCGGAGATCTAAATCAACCGCAGAAGCACTCAGCACCAGGAGGGGAGCAGCCAGTGCTTGCAAGATCAGATTTTCTGCATGCAGTTAAAAAGATCTAGTGTCATTTCATTTCAGAGCTATTAGAAAAGCATAAAGCAAAATCTCCAAGCCTTTGAATAACGCATTTGGATTTTTTGCTTTTGGTGTTTTCATGCCTTCGCATTGCTTTCATGTCGCACAGATGTGTTAGAGTGCAAAGCAGTTCTCAGAAGTATATGTGGCTATTCACTTTGCCCACCATATCTCAGAACAGAAGACAACTACTGGCAGTATCTTCCTGTGATACTGAGGAGCAAGAGAGAGAGAGGTTTGTCACCTGCCAAAGCTGTGTAGCAGAAACAGCCCTCTCTGCGGTTCACTGGAGAGCAGCAGATATTCCAGGCAGAAGCTATGCTGCAGAGCAGACATCCCCGTGGCTAAGACCTTCTTATGGTGCTTATTCCACAAACATTCTTGGGGAATAAAACCTTGGAGATGGGATTTACTATCAGCAAAGGCTTGTCAGGGCTCCCATTCAGTAAGGGCCACTTTTACCTCCTATTGCACTAACAGCAAAGTAAGCAATCACCTGAATGCTTTTGAAAATCCTATCTTTTGATGCTGGGTTGTTTGTAAATATGCAAACAAAGAGGGATAAGAGTAGGAGCAGAAGTGTCAAGGGATTTTATTTATGAAGCTATTGACAAATACCTTTTGCTCTGTTTGCTCACTTCTTCCCTTAAGGAAAAAACAGATAATGCCAAGGATCTTTATGAAATCAACTGAAATTCTAATATAACATCAAGGCTTAGAATTTTGTCTCTTAAATGTTACTAAGGTTAATATGCTGAGCATGGGATAGTGGAGGAGATGTGAGAAAACAACAGGAAAATACCCTGAACATCAGGGCAGTTGCAGATGGCAAGCAGTGTTTTAAAGATTGGGTTGGTCTGAAAAGTAAACCACTTCAAGTTCATGATAACCTGTGAAAAAAAAGAACCAAAAGCCAATATTTTTCCACACTTACTATCACAAAAATTAATCTTCAACTGCCCACATTATAGCTACTGTCAGTGGGAACAATTAAAATTCCTGTACCCTGCAGATGAAGGACCAAAAATTGCCTCTTCCTAAATATATCCTCATGGAGAGTTCAAAAGCTGGATAGCCACTGTGAGGCTCACAGGTGCCGTTTACACAGTGGCAGTCACTGTACCAAGACCAGCAATGTTTCAGCCTGCTTGGGCGCCCATTCCCAGGCAGATCACAGAGTTAGCGAGTCTTGATGCAGACTGCGTAGCGAGGCACAGGAGGACAAGCCTGGTTTGGAGGTGACCTGTCCTCTTGCAAACCCAGGGGAATTCGCTTGCTTTCAGGGCAGCCTGTGCAAAACTGAAAACTCACTTTCCTGGTGAATCTGTCATTGGTAATTCTTCCTCCATCTAGCCTTCACTGAGTTATCCTGCTGAAGAGCGAATACCGATGCTTTCTTTACCTTCATGCCACAGAAGAGAAACCTTGGCCTCGAGTCATGGCCGCCTGGCTCTTTTCCTCTTTATTTTTGTTCTTACCCAACCTTCTCCTGACTATTATCCAACTTTGCTGCTGTAGGTTGAATAATTTAGGTGGAATGAACTGTGAGTTGAAACAAGTAGACAGTGTTCCACCATTTGTCCACTTAAGTTATTCACAAACAGTCTTGAAATAGGACCTTTGCTCTGAATCTGAAATGATTACAGTGTTTCAGGTGGAGTTATGACTAAATAATAAGCAGCTGTGCTCAGTTTCAGATACTCAAGCATGAAATACATTAACATCTTTTCCTTGCTATATAACTGAGCATGTATTCTTTAATTTTAAGTGCTATTTTGCCCTGACGCTAATGAGTCATGTCATTGCACTAGATTCTCTTAAGCTTTTTTTTTAATGTTTCTTCAGAGCAATTCATATTGTTAGCTGCTCCCATTAGTTCCACCTGCTGTTCCAGTTACCAAGTTCATGTTAAGCCAAGTTACGCATGAGTGTCACAGTCAACGTCTTATTTTCTAAAAATCTTAATTTCCCCCAAACTTCCATCAATAACATCTTTAAAATCCATTTGCAATGTAAATGACTCAAAGTATAATCCATCCTGCTGTGTTCCAGAACGCTTCCTTCTTATTTAATTGCCATAGACACTTTAGTTACTAATTAAACTTTATTGTTTATGATGTTGCATTTCATTAATAGTTGTGATAAAAATTGTATGTTCCAGCAGATTCTTTGCATGTTAATGCCACTAGTGGGGTAGAATTCAGAATTTATGGGAAAGAGTTCCTCTCAGAGGTTTCAAGATTGCACTCTTATAACCATGTAGTGAAACTGCCCCACGAGCGTGGTCTTGAAAAAAGAGGGTGCATGTTTGGGGTGTAGAGTCTTTCCCTTCTTGTGTGATGGAATAAAAGTTTCTTTAATTGTAAGGAAGATACTGGAAATGTCACAGTCATTTGAAGGAGAAATGTTTCAGATTACATATGTTCCTGTGTTCATATGAATTTGAATGGCAAAGTGAATGATTAGCAAATTTGAAACATAGTTTGAACTAAGAATTTTTTAGGCTTAGGAGCCACTAAACCCATTCACCCAAAAACTGTAATTTAAAATATAACTCAGTTCTGTGATGAGGAAGGTACCTTCATTTCTGGAGAGATGAGTTTTATACCTCCAGTCCCATGGATTTTCAGGGAAAGACTCATTTAGGTCCAGAGTTCTGAGGGCACTCATTATGGGAACTCACCATCCTCGCTGTTTCACCACCCTCCACAATACCAGAATGGCCCATTAGCTTTAGTTCTACCTCTAGTAGTACTGAAATAGCATCTGGCCTGTGCTGGATCACCCAGAGAAAATGGTGCAATGCAGTACTGCTGGTATTCGACAATACAGAAAGCCACATTGATCCAAGTTACCTTTTACAGCACAGCATGTTTATACCAGGATTTTGTCCCGGTGAAGCTATGTTTGTTCCTCTGTGCAGAAAAGAGGACCTACCCCTTCTCAATCTCCTGCTCAAAAATCCCCAGGAATGAGAGCAATGAGAGTGAGGAGTGCAGGCAGATGTTTCCCTGGAAGACCCTCCCTCAGTGTTGGATGCAATGACAACATATTCTCTCATTTCCAAATTTCAGCTACACCTGCACTTAAGCCGATGTCAGACATTATTCCTTAATGGAGAGTGACCCTTTCTTGCAAATACAACAGGTAAACTCCTTCTCTAACCTGCCTGGGCCAAGTTAAGGCAAATAATGCAGTCGAATGAGACAACTAATTTTGTATCGTCCTTTACACACTGTTGCTCCAGACCTCAAGTGCTCACTCAAGTGCTCATTGAGCACCATTGGCAGGATGCTAAACAATTGGCAGAGTCTTCACAAGAAGTTTCTTTTTCTGGATCCAGAGTTATTCTTTCAGGTTGAAGCTGTATTGAACCGATCGTGTGAGCAGAGCGGCCCGGTGCTGGGCACTCTGCCAAGCTGCAGTGTGTAGAGTACAGGATTTGTCCTGCAGCTAAACAATAGCTCTCCTTCACCTCTGTGTCTCTTATGATGCAGCCCTTTCAGCTCGGAAGGAAACTTTGGTCTCCTAATGACTTGCAAGTCTAAGTTGGCTGTGTGATTAAGAACTACTTCTTTTGTGCTGTAGCAGAAAAAGAATTCAAATAGATGTGATAATGGTATTGCATTCAGCATGTAAAGATCATTGAATGTAAACGTGGAACAGAATGTACTTCTGTTTCACAGAAAATTGCATTTAGAACTTGTTGCTACTTCGCTGCTTTTGTAATAATGCTTCAACCTCAGACCCTGAATCTCAACATAAATATGTTGGCGTTTCACACAAAGGAGTCAGAGAACACCTATTATCTTCCAAAAGCTAAGAAATTCTGGAAGGTGCATTAAGACATGATGGGATTCTTCCCCTTGTGACTCCACAGAAAGTCACAAAAAAGATTGTTTTGGAAGAACTAATTTTTAAAGAACACTTTATGTAACAGCATTAGGTCGTGATGTTTTTTGCACATATTGGCAGAGCCACAGTTCTCCTGGAAAAGGAGCAAAGGGAGAACTGGGGAGTGGATAAATGCTGGGTTAGGAGTTTTGACTTCAGCATGGCTCAGAAGAGTTGCTAAGTGTCACCACAAATTAATAATTACTTTTCATTTGTCATCCATTGTGTATAAAACACAGTGAAAATATAACTAAGATTTCTACACTTAGGTACCAGAAGTTAGATGTTCACTCTCGAGTTTGACAGCAACGAGATTTCCCAAGGTACACCTGGCATTTCCGTTCCCATAACTCATGTTTTCCTTGTGAAAATCTTCCCCTTAATAAATAGCTTTAGTTTAAATGAATTCTGAGGTACAGCAACTTCACTGGTAGCTGCTGGGCATTCATTACTTTAGAAGGTGAGGCCGCTTGGATAGACATTTCTTGCACTCTTTTATTACTATGCAGACAGGAGGCATGGAACAGAACTTGTTTGCACTTCCTTCCTCTAGCTAAAGTTGAATACCTCTATTTTGTATTGCACAACTTTGTGCTACGTAGGTGTATCCTTCATTCAGAAAAGCAGAGGAATACTGAGTATTAATCAGCTGTGTCCATTTTCTGAACACAGCATGATTCTTATAGGTCATATTTGCAGTACACCCAAAATAGTGCATAACACAGATTATTGCTGTTTTACTGGAAAATAATAAATGAAAATTCAAAATTCATTTTGAAATGGAAATTTAAGGATAAAATTATGGCTGATGCATCTTGTAGAGTTCTGCTTTGGAAATTATCTTTATTAGCTTGCAGTGAACTTGAATTTTGGACTGTGAAAAATGGACATCATGTTGTAGCCCTGTCTTTTTGTTCCAGCACATCCTTAGCGCTGCCAGACACTTCATGGGATGTAAGCTGGCCAGGCCATAGCTCTTCTCTTTCTTCTGGGAACTAAGTGTTCTACATCACTGTCGATACTCTACAAAATCAGGGTGCTGGGCAGTTTGTCTTGTCCAGACTGGAATGCCACTCAGAAGGAGCGTTACTATCTTTGCTTGGCTTTGTAGAATTCAGCAGATTTTTAATGAACATTTAGGGGGGGAAAAATCCAAACCTATTTTTGTCTTAATCCAGCTCCTCTGGTAGCTACCGAGTAAAATGTGTTTTAAAGACATCAGGACCGTACATTACACACACATTTTATAAAGTTATTCTGTTAGGTATAAAAAGATCCAACAAAACAGTGAGTTGAAACAGAGCGTTTAAGCTAAGATACCAGCATGTGGATGTCTCTGTCCATATATGTACCAAATATGGTCTTTTATCCTTGAAGATATATTCTGGATCAGCTTGAGCTAAGGCAACTTCCTGTTCTGAAATCCTGTTCTCATCAATTCAAACCCCTTTCCGACGCACAAGCTAGTTCCAGCTTCCCGCGCCAGCCACCCTCTGCCACCTCTCCTTGCCTGTAAGTCACACTTCCAGCCTATTCCAATAACTTCCAGAGGAAGATCCTGTGGGATACTGGCTGTCCTGCCAGTAGCTTTTGTCTTTCTTTAGGGAACAAAATGCCTCATTTTATTCATGCCTCAAGCTACCGGTATCCAGAGTCTCATGATGCCTCCAAAGGCAGTTCAGACTGGGTCAGCAGCTGAGCCATTAGACTGACAGCAGCAAACAGGCTTTTGTTTAGAAAGCATGAGAAGTGTGCAGTGATACACAGTAACCTCCTGAATGCAAATATGTGTGACATTTTCATTTTTGCAGTTTTCTGAGGAAGTAGCAAGCCAGGTCATTGTAATGAATTGGTAAACATCACACTGTATTATATACAAAATTCATCTGCTAGAGCTCAGAAGCAGGGTGTTAATGTAATACTCCCCACTATGATGTTTACTTTGTGATATTGGTATGATGCTGTGTTCTAAAATATTCGTATCCCAGTCATACCGTACCACAATATTAGCCTAAATCTATGAAGACAAAAAAAAAAAAAAGACCAGGAAGAAAGTTAATTTCACTTTTGGTTTTCAATTCTTATGCACTGTAACAGAATGTGAATAACCTCATTACTATACAATTTTTGTGTGTCACATAATGACCTCTATACTAAAGACCAAAGTTTGCATAATTGAGGAGAGGCTCACCTACAACAGTGCTGGAATTCCTTAGCATAAGGCTGAAATAATGCTAAGGAAATAGCATTTGGTGTCACCTATTTAAACTGAAGCACAAGGTGTTTTCCTTCTTTTGGACTTCTTAAAGGTATACGCTGATGATGGGGAGCATAACTTGGCTTACCGAGTCGGGCGAGGAGTGAGAGAGAGCCCTGTAACACCTCATCCATTTGCATAACAAATGCAAAAGGGCTATTCTTATGCAACTTTGCTGTTTCTTGCAAATATCAGTGAAGTACATGTTACTTAATGGATTTATTTTTATAGGCAATGTATTCATATATTTATCTCAACTTTTAAGTGTTCATCTTTCATGCTAGTCTCTCTGTGGTAATTAAAATATACCATAAATCATATCCACTGTAATTACCAAAATACACTGTAATTATCTGTTGATCTTTTGCGCCTATTAAATAACTACTGGGATGTTTCAAAGCCGAGTTATTTTTTTATTCCTTGAGACAAACCTACTGCAAAATGTTAGTAATTCATTTAATATTGCAGCATAGATCAGCTCTGGAATGTTTCATATCTTCTCCCTCTCTCCACTGAATGTTATGGCAATTCTATTGACTATCATTTTGTTAAAAATCACATTTATGAATGATACCTGAATCCTGAATGCTGTTCCAGCTGGCAACAATATCCTGTGGTATGCAGTTATCGAGGACCACTCTGCAGGCAGCTATTCCTTTCATCCTGCACTTTGTCTTTACCATGACTGCAGACAGAAATTTTACATGAGTCGAGGGAATTCAAACCTGAGTTGGAAAAAGGAACAACTCTTATCTGAAACCTGCAGGTAGTTAAACCTACTTCAGTGCATCTGCTCAGAATAAGAGAGAGTTGTGAGCCCAATGGTAATAAGCACAAGTATACAAAAACAATCTGAAAAATTGCAAAATAGTTCTGCTTACCTTCATTGCAGTTATAAGAATCCATGTACAAATGTGTGTAGTGTAGTTTTTATGAGCCTTGGGACAAATTCACCTGCCATTGCTTACTGCGACATTTCCCAAGCTTTTCCCTTTTCACAAGTATTAATTCTAGCTAAAACACAGGCACCTTACCAAATATTATAATATTACCAGTTCCATGGTGTATAAGAAGTATGAGGAGGCAGTTTGCTGTAGTGTTATATCAGAAATGGAGGTCCACCACGGACTGAACATTTGTTATACGTAAGCCTATCAGGAATCTAAGCAGCCGGGTATCACTTTCAGATTGCATATGATGCAAATTTACCACAGTAATTCAGCCTTATTACCCAATATTACCGTGTTTTGCTTTTTGTCTTGTCATGCCAAATCCATGACATCTATTGTCATACTGCAGTTAATTTTAACAGCCCTATGGCCAAGCCTAAAAGCTGCCCAATGGTTAAAATAAGATAACAACAACAACAAAAAAAATCTAGTTGTGTCAATATTATAGTAATTCATGCTATCAGGAAATAGAAAAGGTAAAACCGTGTAACCGTAATAGCTTGGCTGGAAAAACTAATTTTCTTACAATGACTGATAGGGCAAGTAGTGGTAGTCCCCAATTCCCAGTAAACAGAAGTAGTAAGTAACCAAATGGCTCAAGTCCAACTAGCAGAATCTTATTGGTTCAAGATAATCCTTTGTAGGTTAATAAGCAATTAATTATTTTTACAGTCATAACAGCATGCACAGGAGTGCTCCAGTCTTCATTTGGCTGTAGCCTGAATGACACACACTTCCTGCCCTGCCAAACTGGGGATATGCAGTTCACAGGAGTGGATGGGTTTCATGATATCACTTACAGCCCAGAATACAAACTCATTACTCTAAACGCACTATTACCCATTATTTGTTTACTTTTCAATAACTGTGAAGAATTAAAATAATTATATGCTTTATAACACACATATCTATAAATTGAGGTTATCAACCTCTACATAGGCAGGAATTATAGCCTTTAGCAAAAGATTGTGTATAAGTTTTGAATATCTATGCCAAGGTTTGAATTTCTAGAACAGATGCAGGGAGGTGTAGATCTAATTGTAATCACATAAAGAGAGTAGGTATGAAAAGCAGGTTCATGTCAGATCATGATGCCCTTCGGTGAAAACAAGTGCCAGAACCGTAATCTTGCTGGATCCCACACAGCAGTGGAGCTTGCTAGCCAGATGATAAGGAGCTGAACTGAAACACAGGTAGCAAAACACATGGGGGTCTGTGTACTGTGGTAAATCTGTGTCTAAACTTAGCAAATATTTTGTTACTTTTTGAGCCTCTTTCTTCTATGTTTATACAAAGAAAGTCCCCTCTTTCCTATAACCTCTTCCTCCCTGCAGCAGAACTGGCATATCCTCTGTGACAGCCTTCCATCTTTAACATATTCCAGTACATTCACCTTCCAGCTGAAGGCAAATGTATTCGCAGGCCTCTATTTCTGCAACAGTTTGGAAATGCAATATCCCTGGATCAGTAGGCAAGAAACAAAAGAGATCTTACACCAGTCAGCCTCTATGATGCAGAAGAGAAAGATGGTGATGCTCTTAATCAGCTCTATGTCTAGCAAACTCAAATGACAACCCCTCAATAACTGCTAGTTTTTATTCTTTATCTGAGCAGCATTTCTTGTTTATCTCACACATTGCCAGTCTTTCCAGTATAGGACTGACACGCTGTTATCTTAGTCAATTCTAATGATTCAAATTATACAAATGGCTTGTTCTGACACAGAACTGTGTGAAGACTGCTGTCTTATACCCATGCTATGTCTCTGAGCAGTGCCAAGTGCTAAACCATAATCAACTACCACATTTAAAGATAATTTTGGTCATGTAATTAGATGCAATCATTCATATGTTTTTGCTTATGTACAGTCTTAACAATTTTTTAAAGTAGAGTGTAGTACATAGGGCTTTCCTCTACTTGAAGTCAACATTACTGAGATCTTTCTTTGGTTCTGTCAGCAAGTGTTGTCATTTATTCCAGAGCAGGGTTTTTCTTTTTAATTTTTTTTTATTCCATAGTGTCAGATGAAAGGAAGAAAATACTCTGTAAAGGTATTTGTGGATGCACAGGGTAGAAGTGAGAATAATGTTTGCTCTTGCTGGGTCCTTTCAGGAGCATTGGTAGACATTGTGCTAATTACAGTGTGACCATAACTATCTGTAGGGAGGCAAGAACTGATGGGTAACACTAACAGGTGTGACTAGTTCCCTTATCTATCTGCTTATGGTGGATTTAGTCCTATGTGTCAAAGTTGACAGAAGGACACCCATTAATTAATACAGGAATTGGATTAGACTGTCCTTGTGATCCAAGGCAAACTTACCTCAAACTGTGCTTCTAGTGTCCTACATCAGTGTTTGTGAACATTTCCTTCCCTCACCTTTTTGTGTACCTAATGACGTTTTTACAATAGTCTTGTCATCTAGTCTCCTGTGGGAAATTCTGTGTAGATGTTGGCTAACGGTGATATCTGGGTTTATTTAATGGATTCAACTGTAATAGCACATTTTCTAAAAAAAACTGTGGAGCAAACTGGGATGCCTGTCTTTCCTAAAGCTCTAGGGGGATACTGATACGCTGCTGGCTGCCCAAAATAGGCAGATACATTGCATTTTTTAATAGTAAACCACATTCTACCTTTTTATTAAATTTAGCTTTACCTGGTATAGCTGATCCTTCTAGTGGAAACCCAGTCCAGAGTGGTCTCACAGGGAGAAATGCTTAGCTCAGGAATTGCAACTAAAACTACTGGCCTACAATATATACATTCCGTTTATTCTTCTCTTTTCCTTCACTCTTTGCTCTGGACTATTTATGACAAGCCTTATGTAGCCCAAATGTAAACGATTCTGAGCCCAAAAGAGCAAGAAATGCCCACAAACAGTAACCAGAAAATTCATTTACCAGAAGAAAAATGTGTGTATAAATAATATTCAAATCTATAAAATAAATCATGAGACATCTTGATCTGGTGGTTTTAAATCATCTTGTGACATTAAAACTTTTAAATTCATCTTCTTGGAGGGACAGGTTGCAACTCCCAGAACTTTTTCCTGCCAGGGGACAGAGAGAGCTTAGAATGACCTGTGGTTACATTTGTTTACTTTTGATTTGAGAAAAATGCAGGGAGGAATAATACAAAACTCTCAGGACTTCACTCCATGATTAACCATAACGTAACTGACAGAGGAAAACAGCAACAATTCATACAGCCAGTAATTAGTCTCTACCTTTATGGCCTACATTTGCCAACTGTCTCCATATTTGACAGAGAGAGTGTCTTGCTGAATGTTTAATTTCCTCAGTGACAGCTAAGGTATGAAATCAGATTTGAAGATAAACATCTTCTGTGTCTTCTGCTTACAAAAAGAGTAGCCAATTAAGTATGCTTGCTTAGTCCTTGCAAATATTTGCCATGGGACTGACATAGGAAATAGAACGGTTTTTTCCCTTTCCAGGTAGGAGCCCCACTTCAGTAGCTGCTCACCCTCTGCAGTATGTGTTCAGGAGGATTCCTTGTTTCATGCACATGACACATGCAAGTATTTTATTTTAGTTTTATCATTCTTCTTTTTTTGCCTGTGCGTTAAGGACCAAATCACGAGACTCTGAATATCTCCCATGGGGAGCTGCATGCCCTAGTGGGACATGAGCAGTTTGACTTATCCCAGGAGGCGATTTGCAACCAGCTCCTGGCGTTAGTAAAACAAGTAAATTGGAGATCAGGCAGCGAGTGGTTGCAGTGAATTCTGTCCAGAAAGATTTTATCCATATAGTATGGGGAAAGACATGTATTTGCATGTTTTCATGAACAGGCAAAGGTGCCCATCTGACCCACACCACATACTGCTGGTCTGCAGGAGGAAACTTCTCCCCTCTGCTTTCCTCTGAAAATTTGAGATTCTGTCCACATTCTGCGTCCTCTGGACAAGTCAAATAATCTGCAAAAAAAACCTGACAGCTGCAGTCCAGAAATGAGAAGGGAATTTTACCATAAAAAAGAAATTAAACTGGTGTCCTGCTCACCTGCATTTGATTTTTAAAGTAAATACACTTGAGATGTTTCCCATTTGGTACTATTGAAAGGGTAGTTTCTTGACACCATTTCATATAAAACAATCAGGAATGTGAACTCTCAGGCAGCTGTATATATAACAGGACTGTGCTTGTCAGAATCTTCTTTATTAAGTTGGAGTTGGTAAAGGAAATAGATCTATTTTTTTTTCTTTAAGCTTTAATGTGCTTTTGTTTTGAGCTTGTCATTTTGATTTGCCTGTGAGCTTTGTTTTGATTTGCCTTGAAGATTTCTGGTAACAATAATTGTTTGCAACAGGAAGATTCATGTGAACTGACTTCCATTTTAGACTTCAATTCCTATAAAATGAAAGGGGATTGCGATGTGGATGTGAGCAGAGAGGACTGATGCTTCTGTACAATGCACTTCTGCTCCAACTGTAAATATATTTTCATGATTAATAAAAAGAGAGTAGAAGTCATTGTACTCTGTTAGGGTTTTATTGATGGCTGCTCCCCAGAATGCTGAAAAGATACTATCAATACTCTTGACACTCTGCTTAATCAAGATGTGACCCTCCAATGCAACCAGACAGTGTGCTTGTTTCAGCGATAGAACAGTGCTACCAGTTAGGGGAGAGGTGGTTGGTGTTATTTTTGGTTGAGGTTTTTTTGGTAATTTCATTAAAACGTAATCAGTGCCATTAAATAATATTTAATGCCACTAAAATGCTGTTGGACACAAATAGGAAATCAATCAGCTTGTTCTCTAGTTCAGTGGCCTTCAGCTGTGTGAACTGCATAGGTACCTCAGGGGAAAGGCTGCACCTTGCTCAGCAGACAAAATCAGATCAATAATAATATGTTCAGTTTAGTTTTTAAAATTGCTCTTGCTTGGACTGTGCCATGGGCACATTCATTATCAGATATCTGGGCTTGGAACAAGAAGTTTTCAAGTGCACCCTTAATGTCTGCAACTTGCTAAGTATTTTTGTTCCGTGGGTGCTGCGCATCAAAAGCCAAAATGATAGGAGTGGAGGTTCCCCTGGGCAAGCCGGAAAGGCTGTGCTTACTGTCAAATATACAGCATGATCTTAGCCCAGTGGTGGAATTAGTTAGGCAAGCTCCTTGATGTGCTTTACAGTTTGAACAGTAGGTAATCTTCATCGGTTCAGTGCATTCGGCCTCATTTGTGTGAAAAGATGCATTGGTAAATGGTGCCCTAAGAAATATTGTGGCAATTGAGATAGGTTAGGAACTGAACCACACTCTGGCCTCTGTTACAACCGGTTCCCAGTGGGTTAATGGAGTAGGATAGTTGCCTCTGAAGGATTTAAGATGATCCCATTAACTGCAGTGGATACCTGTGGGGGCAGGGGAAAGGGATTACAGTCAGTAGCCATGAGCAAAGGCGATCTCTGCTGACTGTTAGTAATGTCTTCATAGGGCTGGGGAAAACGGAGCAATTCTGTAAAATTTTGAAAAGTCCTGACCAGAGACTTGTACCTTCCTTCAAAACGTCTGTGTGAGGTGAGTTTTCACATGAGCGCAAATTATTTCAAACGCTCCCACTGGGACTGGCCAGAATGCATTTGACGATTCCTTGCAGCTGTTTAATTCCAACATAATTGCCTTTGAGATTTCCTTCCTGTTTTTTTCTGTGTAAGATGCACTAAGCTATGTAGATAAGGAGAAATCTGTACATTCTGTGTATAGGAGTAAATCAAAGAATATAACGCAGATGGACAACAGCAAGCAAAAGACTCACTTCTTGTAATTTAAAATACATTGCAATTTGAATCCCACTGAGTTGAAATATCTCATTTCCAAGAATTTCCTGGGGCAGGAAGCATGAGGTCACTTTATTCTGCACCGGCCACACCAGTCTACAAATTAAAATCTAATGAAACACGTTTGAAACAATTGCACACACCTTGTCTGAGTTCCTTGCACAATAAATTTATATAAGCCATCCAACGACTAGCAATTCTTGCTGACAAATATTATGCTGACAAATATTATGATACTACATAATTGTGCTGAAAATGTGTTTTTCCCCTCTGATCGCACAAAGATGGCTTAATCAACTTTCTGTCATCTATGGGTGACAGGTGGAAGGAACTACTAAGTCTGTCCCTTTTGGATGTCATTCCCCTTGATATTGAATCCTTCCCTACTCTATGTGCACTTTAAAAACTTGCCTTACTAACAGTACCAATTCCAATTGTCTTTTTCAAATAGATCCTAAATCCTAAATGATGCATTAAAATATTGTTGCCAGGGCCTTTGAGCACTCACCCTGTTGGAACAGAGCCATGGGCTATACAAACCATTGCATTAGACCTTTGCTCCCTGACAGGTCGATGTGGGAACTGTTGAATATGATTTAAAAAATAGAAGAGGGAAGGAAGGAATGGTGGAAGCTCAGATGAGAAGGAGAGGGATCGTGTTAGTGAAGAGGAAGAGCTGAATACCTCACATCCCCAGCTCAGCCATGTCTAATCTCCATACTCCTCTAAAGAAAAGCAAGATGTGCACTGCGTGCAGCTGGAAGAGCTATTCAAACCATGCAGTATGAGCACGTTGCTCTGCGTTGTGAATTTCGTTCCTCACACTATCTCCATCCCAGCATGAGAGAAGTCTGTAAGCTCAGTGCAATCGTATCATAATTTGGATCTCTACAGGAGGCTGAACTCGCATCACCAGAATGCATCAAGCCAATGCATGTGTCAATGCACAGTTACATATACACGCTGCAGTTCCAGGCCCATGGTGACATTTTTCAAACTAATATATTGACAGGAGTACCAGGGTATTTTTTAAGCATATCCAGGAGGAAAAAAAAGCATTACAATGAGGAAGAAAACCCAGCAGAATGCTGACACCCAAGTACATTACTCAGTGTGCAGTTGCATTAATGAACCATTACTTCAAATCCCAGGTTTGCCAATAGTGCCACTGTTCGTTTATCAAGGCAGAATCATCCTGGATGTGAACAGAATGTCTGTATAATAGATAACTTCTCAATCCTCCCATAACATACATTTCCTTGAGCCCATTACAAAAGATTTATTTTTAAATTGGAAATTTTTTTTTACAGCTGGACAGAATGAGACTGTTTGTTGAACAAATGGTGTTAAAATCCCCAAGGGTCTGACTTACTTCAATAACAACCAAGGCTACTGCTTGAGCCAGCTGATGCTCTTTTAATGAGCACTGCTTGTCAGAGGATCATATCTGCAAGTTGCTGTATAAAATAACCGTTTTCCATGAGTTCATAAAGCAGTCTCTCTTTTGCAATGGATGAGGTGTTGTACCAATCTCTGGAGCACAAAACAGACACTTGTTTGAAATGAAACAGGGGAACAACCAACTCAACGCATATGACAGGTTTTTTTTCTTTTTTTCTTTTTTTTTCAGTTGGTTTCCTTTTCTGTGATAGAAAGCTTTGTGTTTGCACACAACAACCTCAACAGATTCAAGAGGAAAAATGCTGAAATACGAGCTCAAAATGAATTTCAGCAAGTGACTTAATACAAGCATGACAGGTTGCTTATTTAGCAAACTGGGTGGACAGTAAGATAAAGCCTTTTCATGTGACAAGACATCCCAAAAAGGTCTCCCTTTGTCCCTCATAAGGGTTTTCAAGGCAAATCAAGAAGAGACCCCCAGACAAATCAAAATGACAAGTTCAAAACAAAATATGAGTCCTTTTTTAAAAGGAAGATCATCACCACACCAAGCCCAAGCTTATTAATGTTGCCTTCTGACAAGCACAAATACTTTATGGTTTTGCTGAGTTTGTGGGTCTGATTGCTTTTAAATAAGACTGTACCATGCAACTACTATACTACTACTACAACCGATAGATTCAAAGCTAAGATCATGCAGTGAAAGAACAGCATTTAGTAGCCCTGCCATCAATCTTCTTTTTAATATATGTGTTATTTATGGCTGCAAGTTAGGTTATACCCTTGAATCTCACATTTCTCACCGGAAACAGCAATGAGTAATTGGGTACTGCAGGGTTTAATGTGCAATACTGAGTCATTTTGATTAGACCCATATTTTATCACTTGTGCTATTAACATCAACGATTTTTTAAACTACAATACTCTGTACAGTTGGTTTTAATGTGAATTAAGGAAATCAGGTCCCAACATACTCAGGTACCTTAGGGTTTTTTGTCCCACGCACATCAAACCAGCCTAAGTCACTGATAAAATTCTGATTGCGCTTGTGTGCTAACTCTGTCCTATGAAAGTGAACCACTGAAGTTAATTCAGATTTGTTCAGAGCCTTGAACTATGTAACTAATGAATCTTTCAGACAGTTAATTCAAGCAGAACAGAAATAGAATCCACTTAAATGTTAGTACTGCTTGGATTGAATCTTACCAGCCTGGGTAGGTCTGAAGATCCAAGTCTAGGTGAATGAGATCTGCAAACCCGGTTTTGACAACAGCAAAGAGAGACGTGATGACTTGGTCTTTGTTTGTTCAATGAAATGACTGCCCTAGCTTACTTTCTGACCAGGAACATACATATATAATTCTATTTTGCTCTAAAAGTCATTCTGATATTTTGTAAACCTTTCTCAATTTTGCAGATTTTACATCCAGGCTGATAAAATCATGAAGCGGGAGTAACAATGATTTCTTGCACAGAAAAATGTGTATGTTAGAGATGTTGGTTGAATGTTTCACCTCTATTAACCTCTCTTCCAAACCAGCAGAGAAGTGGGAATATTTACTTATCATACAAATTCAAACTAAGATGCTTTTCCTGTGAACAAAAATGCTCCCAAACTTTGTTTGCAAGAGTAACATCTTGTATGGTTTGCTGCATATATTACCCTCACTGTAGTTTTTCAAACGATATAGGGTTCTTAATATTGGACAGACAGTAAGAAACATTCTCACTGGTATTTAAGTTTTTACTTCAAAACTGATTAAACTTTTATTCCTGTCCATCTGTCTCAAGTTGTCACAGATTTTCCTATGGTAAGTTAGCTGCTATGTTATGATGCAGGCTCTACATATGATATTTAGCATGCTGCTTCTCTTTAGTTTTCCAGGCGACACAGAAAACAGCCTCTAGCATATTAACTGCCAGTTTCACCTGAAGTAAAACAGGAAAGCGTTTTAAAAGATAAGTTTTCCCTTGTCACCTTTCCTGCTTGTACTGTAGATTGTCAGAGCCTTTTCCCCCTCACATGTAAGCAGAGGCAGATATAGAAAAAAAAAAAATGTGTTATTTAAACCACAGGAACATTTTTCTGTGCTGTTCTATTAATATCTGACTGAAATAAAAAGGAAAAATTCTGACTAAATTACTACAGGCTTTTTAAAACCAGTAAAACGATTTTTTAAACTGGGATTTGGTTAACAAAAATGGGATCTGAACATGTGTGTAATGGAGCCAGACTCACAGAGGAAAATGATAATTTCTTATGTCTGGCACCTGTCAGGTTTCTTTAAGAGTCTAAATACGTATGTTATCACTGATAACCTGCCTTAGTCCCAAACAGACCAATCAAAGCCTAATTTTCAGAGGTAAATCTTAGAGTCCTTTCAAAGTCCGATTTCAAAACATGATCCTGTGTTATCCAAGAGAAGCCATTATCAGCTAGATTTGTTTACACAAAATGTAGCTTTGAAGGATAGTAGTGGTAAGAAATCAGAGAGAATCTCTCTTCCAACACTGAACAAGGAGTGATAACAGTGTAAGAAGCAGTACTAGTCCTAAAACTTGCCTCTCTGCTCCAGCGGTTTTATACCAGGGGTTTAGAGACGATGCACATTGCCTCATGGTTGTGATTCTGCTGAAACCTATGGTAAGCTACTAGGAACAGCGTTCAGAGCAGGTAGCAATCATATTGCCCTATATATCATGATTAGTCCAGGACAAAGAACAGATGGCATGAGAAGGAGATGGATTCCATGAATATGGAGTGGGTGGCAATTTTAGCTGGTCCAAGCTCTGAGACCTGAAAGACTGGTATTGGTAAAGAGTGATAAATGTGAAGAGGTTGTTTCCTGGGTATTAGAAGCTACAGGAAGACAGAATGGAGTTGTCAGCTATCTGACAACTAATTTTTATACATGAGGGTTTTTTTATGGCTGCTTTTGTTCTGTGATGTGTTGTTTCATTTGTTTGTTTGCTGCCAGGCATTCACTGTGAGATTTTAGGATGGCTTTGTGTGGGAAAAGCCTGTAAGACCAACCAGGGAAGCTGTGGTTTCACAGTTAGAGAAGATGAATTCACAACTAGTAGTGAATGTTTAAGCCCTGGTTTTCAGGTAAATGAGCATAAGCAAATAAAATTGACTTTCCTTTGAGTTTTATCCCACAAAGTTAATTGTTTGATGTTGAACTTTTATTGATGATGATTCCTTTTCCTCTCTGTATTTACTGTATCAGGAAAAGGAGTGCTCTGAAAGCCAGACAGAAGAGGAAAATACTCCAAAGGAAGTTGGACTATTAGTCTCCCGAGACACCCAGTGTATAGATTTCTTTCGCTTATGAAAGACACATCAGTCACACCTCCATTCAGATCAAGTCTAGCCTGTTTCTGAGACTTAGTGTCATAGGCAGCAAGTAATAACTCTACAGTGGAGAGATGACATGTTTCAATGGAGATGCCAAGGTGTAAGCATGGATTAGTTCAACTGACCGTTTCTTGGCAGATGACTCAGAGAGTGTAAAATGGCTCAGCAAAACCCTTGGGAATATGTCTGGGACTTTAAGGATTTTATTCCCCTGCCCTGACAAATCAATTAATTAATTGTTGGTGTTCATGCTTTTAATCACTGTGATGCTCATTTTTATTCCAGAAGAAACCAGAAGAGTAAAGTTGTACAGCTTCATGATTAGAAATTTTGACCAGATTTTCTTCTAACTGTTTTCTTAGGAGAGTTTTTCTCTGTGCCTAATACATATTTTAGAGACTAACAGTTATAGCCTTTCAGAAGATTTTTACTTCTCTTTGCAGGAAAAGAAAATGGGTTTCACAGGAAAGCTATAAAATAATTTCTGTTTCCTACCAAAGAAATATTTGCAGTATTGACACTACTTGCACTGTTTTTCTTCTAAATAATTCCTGTCTTTTGTTAGAACTTGGAAGAAGGGTATTGGTACATTTTTTCTTTCAGCAAGATTTTGTTTATTTCAGGTGAGGCTCAAGCTCATTTGTGGATGCCATATAGGTTAAAATTAAGATACTGTGTCTGAATGATATATAAGTTCTATAATGAAAAATAGGTATTTTCCTTTGGCTTCAAACCTGATTGCTTGCCCTTTCCAGAGCAGTTCATTTAAATTTTTGAAGATTTATTCAAACCTTATTAATAAGGACATTTTGGAAAAGGTGGACAACGGGAAATATAAGACCACCAGGAACATCAGGTCAATTTATTGATGGGAATTCTTCACCTTTTCAGGAGCTAGGGTTGAACAATATCTGGCTCTTTTCTATTTCTTGTTTGTAGGAGCCTGGATTCTGTGGCATGGCAGTTGTTTTGATGTCTGTTTTGCAGTACAGTTGCACTCCGTTGGAGGGATGCGCAGGGTTGGCTGCGAAAACAAACCTCTGTGAGAATTTGAGCCAATGTAGGATGGCACTCTGGGAAATCAGCTCCCCGTATTTCAAACCTGTGTTCAGTGAAAGCACAGCCTGCACAGCGAGACACAACAAAAAGAGGATTTACTGGGGTTTAACCTCGTTTGAAATTCTGTTCTTTGAAAAGTTCTGCATGTATTCAAGCCAGGATGAAGGTTTTTCTTTGCATGCAAAACCTAAGCATACATCCCACTTAGTTATTTAAGGTAATTTGTGGAATATGTTTTTCCTAATAGGGAGTCATGAGGTTTATCAGGTCTGCTTGAGATTCAGGGGCAGAAGCAGACAGGGACTTTCACGTTTTAAATCGCCTCCAATTGCTTTTGCGTCACAATTGCGTGATTAGTGGCACATTGCCCACCTGTAAGGGAGACATTCGAGGACTGCTGGGACAAATTGTATCCAGGTAGTTGTGTTGCAAATGCCTGCACACCCCTTGTGGGATATGCTGTATTAGCTGTTGCTTTGTGCAACTTGTGTTTGCCGAGCACATTGTCTTCCTGTTGTCCTATAGTCTGCTATGCATTGTTAATGCAATCGATTGAGAATTAGATTTATCTTTTGTCAATTTGCTGCTTACTCTGGGCTTGATCTTATGGCTCTGAAGACAATGAGAGTACTGCTGGTGGTTTCAATGGGAGCAAGAGCAAGCTGTCTGGATATGTCGCATAGCTTCTTTGTGCTTCAATTAATAAGTCAGAATGCCTACTTAATTTGCAGGTGTGCTAATAGTTTAATTCATTTTGCTTTTGGGAAGTACTTTGAACAGAAACCGAAAGACTGCTATTTATTTTGGAGCACTCCAAAATGTGAAGGCAACTTAGTAATTCAGTACAACTTCGTGCAAACGCCTATTCTTAGCACTTGGGCACCTGAGGTCCTCTGTCCACAAAGTCACTGGGATATGAGCACAGTATAGTGTAACGTCAGACCAAAAACCAAAAGAGACCGCAAAGAACATAAATAATTTTACACCTTAATTTTTATGGCATTTTGGGAAAAAAAAATAGTTTGGATTGAAACTTATTTTTTTTAACAAATAGGAGGAAAGAAACAGATAGATCATTTTCTAGAAGGTGCATTGAACTCCTCTTCTACCTGCTGCTTCTGGATGATAATCCATAGTAATGTAAAACCCCACATAACCACTCTGTCAAATAGCTTTTCTGCCTGTCCACATGATTATTTTTTAACAAAGTTAAGCACCTAAGGCAAAGTACTGAAAAGCTCTCACCATTATTTGCTTAGGGAGGAGTGTTTCACTAGTGGCCTTGTCTCAAGCTGGTGCTATTCTGTTGCATTTTATAATATTTGAATTGTGGGGCTTCATAACCACTGTTCAGGTAAATAACAGTGTGGTGCCCGGTAAAAGATACAAAGAGGTGAACTGAATGATATTTAATCATAGCTCTGTCTGCTACTCAGGCTCCTGGAGTGGACTCCTGGAGTGGCAAAGCAATTACCATTACAACGATGATCTCTGTACATGGATACTAGGCATGCTTCAACCCAGGCTTGAAAAAGATGTGGTTCCAATAATTGTCTTTATAGGCACAAAATTTTTTTGAAGCTATTTACCTGTCAATAATCAAAATATCAGATAGTTTGCGTTCCTCAGATGCGTTTATTTTCCCATTTTCCTATTTATAGAAAATTCTAGGAAGCTGCTCTATCAAGGCTCATGAATGCTCATTCCCAGAGGGTCAAGATGCATATTCCTGGATGGACTGCTTTAAGACACAGCCACTTCCTAACTGCCCATTGAAATTCAGCTATCTGCTGTTATGCTTCCAATGTATGTGAGTTGGTCTAGTCTGGCTATTTTGCTTGAAGCAGGTTAGAGACCTGGATCATGTGCTGCCAGAACTGCGGGATCAGTAACCTCCAGTGGTTTGGTGGTGATAAACAGTTGAAGAGTAACATCATCTACCACACAGCTCGAGTCAGGCGGTGTCTGACAGGCTGCTGAGCATGAGTGAGGGTGGTACATAAGCTCAGCATAGATTTAACCAAGCTGCATAGACCTAGCTTTGTTGAACCAAGTCTTAGCTTTTCTGCTTGATGGTAATATTTGTCCTTGCATACCTTGCATAGCACTGTGAGCTCTTGTTTATTTGCAGTATTAAACTGCTTAGAAAGGACCATGTTGGGAATGTACATTTCATTTCTGGACTGCAGTGTAAAATGCATTTTTCCCATGGTTAATTTTCACACATTTATGCAATACAGAATTGCATTTCATGCAGTTTATGCACTAGTGAAATAAGTTATCAAGAGGAGATAATTTTTTATTTGTTATACCTTCATTTCAGACTCTTTTCTTAAAGGGAAACTGCAGAAATCTCTAGGAAAGTAAGTTAAAAAACCCCTTCCTGGGAGAAATGGGGTCTGTCTTATGCATTCATTTACTGTGGTATTTGAGGACTGAGGGAGATAATATCTAACATCTTTTCAAACACTGCTCTCTACAAAACACTTCCACTGCAGCTGCTTCTTACAGCCTCTACAAACTCTGTTTAAATGTTATAGAGGCTGGCTATTCTACATTGTAGTTTGCAAGTTAGAAACGGGCATCTCATTCCACAGTGTGTGAAAACAAGCATCATTTCAAACTAATCCTTTGAATGCACTTAAAGAAACCACATAAAACTAGAAAGGTAAAACAAAAGCAAAGCATCACTCATGGCCCAGAGGAGAAGTGACAGTTCCCTATTTCAAGAGCAGCTCTCTGATTATGCTTGTACAAGTAAATGGCAAACTTGAATGATCTCAGCTGAAGATGTTCTCTCTTCTTCCTCCACCTGTATTGTTGTTCTCAGGTGTTTACGAAAGCTTTTGCTCTTGAACAATTGCTGAAATTTATTGCCTGAGTCATTTTAAGAAATGGTCTTCATAAAATAGTTTGATTTATATTCTTCTCCCCACCAGTAAATTTTTATTTCTTACATCCTCTTAGGAGTGAATTGAAGGAAAACAAAGTCATAATGTCACCACTAAAATCATTCAACATTTACAAAGAGTGAACCTCTAGTATATAAAAGATAATGCATTTGTTTTGTCTTGTAAGCACAAGGAATACCTGTGATAGATCTAAGTGCAATGTACATCTATGCTATCAGTAAATCAGTTAGCTTAATCTGTGTGTATTATATACATCTGCAGAGGTGGTGCATAACAAAGTGTGTAATAATGAATACTGCTCGATGGAGGACAATACTACACAGCATAAAGATAAAGGATAATGACATTACTCTAAAATAGCAAAGCCCTGAGCAATGCTAGTAAACCTATGAGGAGACGTAAGGCATCTGCATTGTTTCATATGGTAATAATCTGTGTTTCCATGTAGTTTTCATAATGATAGATGGATATAGACTATTATATGAGCAGTTCAAGAAGAAATTACCTGTTTATATTGAATAATTTCCATATGAATGGTTGAGGGTTGTGGGTTTTCTTGCCTTGCTTTTCTGAGATCTGCAGTTTATTTCTAACACTGGCTTCTTATCACAAACTTGCAGTCATACAACCTGATCTCATCAGATCAAACAAGTTAAATGTAGTCAGATCTGGTCAATACTTAGATGAGCTATTTCCAAGGTAATTCAAGAACGCAGTAGGAAACTGCTCCATATCCCCTCTTGCCAGCATTGAGCAAGCATCTCCCATGCTGTTGGGGAGTTTACTTGGTACATGGCTCTTCATCCTCATCCTAATTGTCCTTTATCATTGCCATGCTGTTAAACACCTTCCACACTGCCCCACATTTGTTGGTGTGTGTTCAGTCTACCAAGAACCTTTTGGGATGAAACATACTACATAAGCAATGGCGCCAGCTCAAATGCTATATCTTATATTAGCCTTCTGCAGCCCTGGTTTTAGTGTTTCCCAACAGAATGTTAATTCTGAAGCACAATTTAGGTCAGGCTTTGACTGGAAAGTACAGAGCACTGTTTCCTTGTCCAAAGTTCTTAGGCAGAATCAGAAGCGCTGGCATATACCTGCCAGAAGGGCAAGATAAGCCAGCATTTCTATTACCATCTTCTGTGAGATAAAACAGAATGATCATGGCTACTTTTTATTCCTTTGTAAACTGTGATTTAATTGGCTTATTGGACTTAACTGAGAGCTGGACCTGGATATTGCATCTTGAGTTTTCTGTTTGCTTTTACTCTAAGCCAGTTGACGTAACATTACTTGATCTGACTGAACACGTACAGTGAAATCTCACACTGCGTAGACGCCTGTTCTCAGTTTTGTGTAACAGCTACAGTTCTACCTCTCTTGGAGAAAAAGTATGGGAAATCCATACATGAAGACCGAATACTGTAATAGCTAAGAGCTATGATAAAGAATACCAACTCACATGTAATCATCAAGCCATAAGATTGCATCAGCGCAAAATGAAACAAGAGCCTATGAAATTTATTGCCAGAGGAAAATACAGATTAAGTACAAATAAGCACAAAATACAAATGAAAGATATGAGTAGGCTTGTATAATGAGAAAGAGGGAGCCCAGCAAGCTGAGTAGCTTCTTTACTGTTTAATGCCATACTCCAAAGATAAATATTTCAGCTAATTTTTCAGAAAAGAAAAAGTCATGCTTTTTTTCTGTATTTTTTCCTGAATAAATAGCAAAACCACGGAACAGTTTCCTGAACGGAATGCACAGAATGAGACATACATCAAAATACCACTATTACTGTGATCATAATTGTGATTAGGTAATCACAATTCGTTTTCTTGCTCTAAGACAATCATCATCCACCGTTTTGAAGAAAAACAGTGTGTGGCATAATTATACAGAAACTGTGTATATAATAAAGAAACCTCTAGGTCATAAAGCTAGAATCTAGATGTGTCCTTTCCACAGGTTTAGGGTGGGGCCAATTAGGGGGCCTTATCTCCAAAAGGTACTTCTGCCCATATACCAGGCAATGTACCCACCTCACAGAGAAATTCAGCTCTGGCAGAAGTGGTTCCATTGACTTGGCCTGACCACACCAGAAGTGAATTATACACACTGCTATTAATTTCAGTCTGTATACTGTGTCAAAATACTGACACGTGATCTGAGACCTTCCAGTGAACAAATCTCTTTAGAGCAAATGGTAAAATGAAGACAGGTGTCAATCATTCATAAATCTCTTGTATTTATATATAAAGCTGGATAGGAAATCTGATTCTGATTACATATCAAGAGTATGTACACTTATAGAAGGAACAAAGGAATGAAATCTCTGTTGATTTTTTTGTTTCAGTTTGGAAAAAGAAATATTTTCATAAACATTCTGGATACTTTGTAATATGCACATTTGCATTCTTTCCTTCCTCTGGTGCTAAATGAGGATGCTCATTTCCAAAACCTCTAAAGCATAGACAAATTTGCCGATGACTTTTAAATTCAGATTTAGGCAAAGGAGGCCGATTTACACAAGCTTGGAGAGGCTTTGTTAATACCAAGCATATCTGGATATGCCTGTCTTTGTACCGTTGCAGGATTTCACATTGCCTAATATAATGTTCGTCATGGTTTTAATTTTTCCTCAAAACGGATCTTTTATGTCTGCTATTTACCATCCTTGCCAGTCACTGAGCACAAGAAATTCAGTATCTACAAGATGCAGAAACTGCTTTCTTCCTCGCACTCATGTAATAGGTAATGGATGGTTTTAAGAAAGGATCTTTACTCTGTGCTTTACCTATTCATGTGTAGGATTTTGATTTCATTTGAAATGAAAGGCGTAAACCTCAGGTCTGAAAACTAATGGAATTTCTGCATTTACCTGCTGATCCATAGCCTTTAGGTTAGATTGTGTGTCAGCCAGCAGTCGGCTTGTTGAATGAAGCAATACTTTAAGACTAAAATGAAAAGACTTCTGTTATATGTAGCCTGACACCAGATATGAGGCAGATTTCTGGTGGCTTATTATTGGAAATATTTTCCAGTGAGTCTGATAAGCAAGACTGAACAAGCTGTAAGAAGTAGACCTAATCAGATAATGCTGACTTGCAGACTAGAAAAAAGAGAAGAAATGTATTTTGCCTAAGTGCTATGCCTTCTCTTGTCAAGACTGAGGACAAAATGGATAGTGTAATGGCAGAAGGCACTGTAGAGATCTGGGAGTAAACCTGCTGGTTTGTGAGTGTGGCTGTTGCCTCTAAGCCTATTTACTTGTATATATTAATTGTTTTTGTTACGGAAGGTTCATATCTAAGCGCTTGAGTGAGTTGGAGCTCTGGAGATGGGGCGTATAAAAAGGACTAGGAGAACATAAAACTGGGTCAGCCATTCATTTCTCAGTAAGTCTAGGTATTTTTTTGGAACTTCAAAGGAATTTAAGATACGGACTTGTGAGGAGGGTCCCCATGAAGGATCAAGCACTGTATTCTGCTCAGACTCTCAGTCCATGCACATCCTTCATGGAAGTACATTTGAACTCTGGGGTTGCTCACAGGATAAGCAAATTCTCAGTATGATTTGAGGAGCATTCATGACCTTGCAGGATGGAGGACAAAGGAAGGTCTTGTAGAAATGTTTAGAATGAGATCCCAAAGAATTGAAGCAAGAAGATTCCTTTGTTAATTCCATGCCTAGATATGAAGTGGTAGTTACCACAGATTGATATTTAACACAGAAAGGTATTAAACACAGCATCTTATTCTTTCATCCCTTCAGATTGCATGCATGCAGATTATATCAAATGCAAACATTGTCACTGTTGCATTAATATTGCATGACAAACGTGCATACTTTTATTTGTGGGCCTGGACCCTTTTTTTTTTTAAACTATTGTTGGAAGATCCTCTTAGTTCTAAGTCTTTTTGAAAACAGCTCAGCTTTTGGCTTTGTATCTTAAATGTCTCTGCTCAGGGGAAAAGGAATTTAATTGCATAAAACCTACTCTGCACTGATTTTTCCAAACAACTACTGTAAGATTAAAGTTTTAAATGGATTTTGTGTCTCTATAGGTATATTCACATTCATACATGTCTGGAGTAAACATGCCATCTGGGGCTTCTTCTTTACTTTTCTTACCGTATATTTGGAATTCAAAATAAGGTTTATTTTGTGAGGAAAGATCAATAAATCATTTCAGTTGTCCCACTCTTTGTATAACTAATTGTAATTAGTATAATGTCTTTGTTGGCAAGGGCTTATCAGGCAAATAGCATGAAGAGGCAAAGAAAAAGCTTCCTAAAGAATGATGTTGTTTTGTAAAGCTAATTGTGACACTATCTCTGGTATTGTGTGTGATTGAACTCCTAATTTTTAATGTGGTATTCCTTCCAGCAATGTAGCCACTAGTGTTACCTGAGGCTCTCTGTAATGTAACTATAACAGATTCTTGGCAGTTTTAAGTTTTACAGTTTGGTGCCAAAAAGGTGTAGTCTTCAGTCATCTAAGCTGTAGCAAGTGGGCTGTAGTTTCTAGTTGTAATTAATTAGCTTGTTGAATGTTTGTTACACAGATCTCATAGGCAAGAATTCAGTAAACTGTCACGTCCTGGATTTTGATGCCTAGTGAGCAGCAACAGCCTCCTCTGATGTATGCTGTCGGGTGCGTGGCCTTCTAAAGAGCTGCTTGCCTGCAGAGCTTCATTGGCAACATATCCAAGTCTTAACTAGCTGATACTGGGAATCACTCAGAAGATCATGTGACTAAGAACAACATAATATGTGGAGGAGAAATCAGAGCATTTATTTATAAGGCAAAGGACCACTGTCCTGCTTCATGATTGTGTTCTAATAACTTTGGTTCACTGGAAGTATCAAATCCCTGAAGCTAAATGAATTCTTCACCATACTTGGTACCTAGGCAGTACCTTATACTGACAGTGAGCTGGCTAGATGATTAGTCCGATAATTGGGTTTACTATTCTCAAAAAGCTGGATTGTGAAAGACTCAGAAAATTAACTAATTTGCTACTTCAGTTGATAGCAGGGAAGCCATAAAAATTCTCTTTTAGAGTATTTCATTGCTATTCTAATAAATATGGAGATTTTTCTCCCAGCTTCCATTTGTACGATTACCCTCCTGCAGTCTATTCAATGAATATGGGAAGAAAATAGTCTGAAATTGTCCAGTGTTGAAGGAACTGTGCAGTGGGATGGAAGGGATTCTGCTCTGATCCATAGTTCCTCTTCCTATGAGCTTCTCTGTGGCAGTCTTCTGCTTTTCTAAATTATTTGCTGTATCATGTTTTTTTCTAAAGGTTTACATCTGAGAGAAAAGAAATGCACCATTCTTTGTCCATTCTGCCAAATATATTTGTCTGCAATCAAGGCGCTGCCTTCAGTGTCAGTGGCTGCAGGCATCTGGCCTTCAGAAGACCCTGCTGCATAAACGTAGTGGCTCTTGGTGAACAGAACGGGAAAGACAAAAGCTAATCTTGTATATCCTGAGGATTTGGGACCCTATATTTCAAGTGGGGTGTTAATTAGACCTCAACCTCTTCTGTCCACAGTGAGAGGTGCCCATCAGAAAGCCAGCTACTATGTAAACAGAGCAATGGAGAAGGTAGGGGAAGTTTCAATAGCTCAGAGGCTAGGATTATTTGCTTCTTTCTAGATGGTTGAACAGAGGTGGGTTAATTAAGAAAGCAGTGAAAAACTGGAGACATTTGGATGGAATATAGAGATTAAGCAAGACCATATTTATACTAAACAGTAATATGATATCTATAGATGTATGTGCATTTCATGAAATTGCATGTCAAAAAAAGAAAGGGAAAGAGAAATATTTTGTTCCTTTTTTACTTTAAGGAAAAGTTAATCTGGAGAAAGTTACAGTAGTAAAAGAGAAGGCAACATCTGTGTTAATTAGCAGTTCATCTTCAAAGCTTGACTGATGGGTTACATTATGGCCTCTTGCATTTGAATTAAAATTCAGACCCACACAAGTTCTATTTTTACCTCCTTTTTTCCACATCAGAATAATTTGTCTGGATTTAAGATTTCATTTTTGCTAAAAATATTGATGTTCCATAATCTAAAATGAACTTTTGGTTTGTGCAAATAGGCAGTGTAGTGAAGAGCACTGTGGCTCTGGATTCAATCTCAGAGAATGTGTCTTTCTAACACAATGTACTATTCTAGGAAGTTTCTATGGAACAGTAGTAGAAGGTCTTGCATTTATTTTATTCCATTCTACCTGCTATACTTGGCTGAGAGACTTTCACATGCATGTTAAATTACTACTTATATACACGCCTTAAATGTAAGGGAGGAAGTCTCGGTATGCATCTGTTCCCTGTGAGAACTAGGGGTAAGGATATGTACGTTCTCTAAAGAATCTGTTTCTCTTGATTATTTGACAGTTGAACTCTTTGGGTCAAGGACTGTCATACGCTCACAATATACTGGGTGTGTAGTGCCTTGCAGAGTGAGAATTTGCCATGCTACTGTAATGTAAATAATCAGTGATTAATTTAGCAAAAATTAGGAATTAATTTTAGAATACCTGGAAACATTCTTATGAATACCACAGCTGGGGAGAGACAAGTGATTGATAGAGGGATGTGCACTGATGAAGGCTTTATCTGTGGGGTTTGACTTCTCTTTTTCCAGTGAATATTTTCCTTTCAGAAATGAAACTTCCCTTTAATAATGTGTCTGGCATTCCATATGCTTTTTTTCTGGATGAGCTTCCATCCTGGTGAAAGGCGAAGTTGTCAGAAAAATGTGAAATGAAGGGAGAAAAATGTAACACTGCCTTCCCTTCCATGTTAACATTAAAGAGGCAATGACTGAACTAACACAATGACTGCAGATTGTCGAATATGTAAAAGGATATCAGCTGATGTACATCAGTGTGGTTTCTATCAGCTGAGCAACTGGTCCTGTGTTCTCCCCACTCAAATGAACAGAGTTAGGGTACAGTCTCATGCTAGCTGCTCTTTCATTTTCACCATAGCTGTAGAACAAAATACCTTTTTAAAAGCCTCTGTTCACATCCCAACTTCACACAATGTGCACCTTTAGAAAGTTGTTTCATATTTTTTGCTTTAAACATTAAAAAAAAAGCCTAATAGAAAATGTTTGTATGAAAAATTTAAGCTGCTTTCAGCCAAGGTTAGATGAACTCCCATCAGTATCTTGTCTTGACAAGGTAAGAGCTAATCAAGAAATTTCTTCTGTATTCAACTACAATAGATTTCACTAAAATATGCAGCTAGAAGTAGGAAGTGCCCTTTAATACCAAAAGAAAAGGGTGGGAAAGCCTGCTTAATTAGTTCTCTTCAGGGATCCTGGATTAACTGCAGCTCTGTTTAGTTTACATCCTCCCTGGAGGAAAATGTGCAGACCCAAGACAGCAAGTATTGATTTAAATGTAGATGCAGGAAAAAGTCACTGTTGTCCTTTTTTCTTCCACTTGGCACACTTTTGAGTTTTGATTTATTTTTGGTTACAAAGGATGAAAATCTAAATCCTTCTCTACACCCTTTCATGCTGTGGGAAAATGTTGAGCCAGCACTCAGAAAACTGGATGCAGCTACTGGTGAAGAGAAGAGCACATAAAGCTGCCCTACAGAGGCCCGTGGCACAAATCGTGAAACCTGTGTCAAGGTTTCAGCTGTCGCTCCCTTTGTCACAGCCATCAGGGGCTGCAGTAAGTCTTTGGCCTAGCATGGGCCATTTGAAAGTGGAGAACAGTGGGGTGGTATGGGAGTACACCATGGTGCCACAACTAACTTGCAGGCTTGAGTACTGTCCAGGGAAAGCAGATTTGGCATTACCTCCCATTTGCTTCAATCGCTGCGAGCATAAGTAATTGTACTGTGGAGGAAGCACAGTGCTGGCACAGACCAGAGGAGTTGCATTTCCTGATAAGCTCCGTCTTCCTAAGGCGGGGAGTGAATTTTACTCAGGTGATTTTTGAAGAGAAAAATGGCTGTGTAAAGATGCCAGCAGCTTAGCCCTAAAATCTGCTTATGTGAATTTAGTTTTCCTTAATTCCAAACATAAGTGCATGGTTGTAATGGTCCACACTTCTGGGGATCCTCTTTTGATGCAAACATCCATTTGCTCATCAACGAAATCCAAGTGTAAATGGAGATGTGTGGAGCCATACACTTCTCTTTCTGCACAATACACCTCCAGTGGGTCAAGGGTATTGGTAATCATGCATAAACTGCTTGACTTCAGATCCCAGGTGGCAACTGCAACCAGGGCACTTACAAAAGGCTTCTTTTACTAATAACTTGAGCACATGCAATAGCATGGGCTGTGCCTCAGCCCAGAGCTTGTACTTAAGAAAGGGATAAAAAGAATTCTTGATTCAAGAGAAATCAAGAGAATATGTATTTCTGGAAACAGGAGGATTAGAGAAGAGAGTGGGGAACAAAAAAGTCTGGGATTCGGATTTACTCTTCTATAAACGGTTTCCACCAAGAGCACAATTTGTATCTGAAGAGTCAGTGCAAGCTACAGAAGCCCCACAGCTGTAAGAAATTTACCTAGCAACTCCTGTTCTCTATGGGGGATGCCATTCAACTTGGAAAGATTAGCACAGGTTTTCCTGCATGAGAATCACGTCAAAATAATACATATATATACACAAACTGGCTGGAAGGCTGGGGTTCTAATTAGAATTCTTTAGTCTTGCTTCTTTTCTGTGTGCTTTGCAGCAAGCTGGACCTCTATGATTACTCTCGATAAACAGGAATTCTCTTTTTCTTCTCTGAGCTCAGCAGCACAGTCATCTGAAGGAGCCCTCTCTGCCTGGATGAAATAACTTCCTTTTCGTGTTGCCTGAGTTCACAACCGAGCTGAGATGCATCAAAGTCAGGTCAAGGAATCAGAAATAAGGAAACTACAGAAGTGGAGCAGCAGAAGTGGATTTCTTTAAGCTACTTTCCCCGTGCCCACCCCGCTTTGTTTCAGGTTTCCATGAGTATATTGCATAGAGCAGAGAAAGAGAGGAAAGAAATAAAAAAATATGTATGCAACACATACATTGGATTGGAACTATATGCATAAATTACATACCCAAGCAGATGCCACATGGATTTCAGTAATTGCAGTTAGAGATTCTTCCTTATTTCTAATATTGTTTTTCCCGTCTTGCCAAAAATTGTAAGTAGTATGTCAAATAATTGTTTGGCATTTTTGGGGTTTTGTTTTTGGTTGTTTTGGGTTTTTTTAATTAGATGTAGTAAAATACAGACATCATTTCTCTGTTCCCTTTTGTGATCATTCAGAAGTGTCCTTCCTGCTCTTTTTTCAAGGGTATTTTGACATAAGGTTTATTAATTGTTACATCTCTCTTTAAATCAGATTGTGAGGGGAGATTCTCATGGGCTAGTTTGTGACCTAGGCGTAGCTTTTACTGTAGGTTTGTAGCAAATTCAACTGAAATTGGCTCTTGTCCTCTGTTCCATTGGTGCAGTATTAATAGAGATAGAAAACCTATATTTCTGGAGATTAACTGGACAGTGTGCCACCTGACTGCAGTTTATTTTCAAGATTCACAGCAAGGATGATCTACCAAGAGTTTGGGCTGGCGGGAGTGCTTCACCTCCCCATTCCCAGGTACATCTTGCTGGGCACAGCCACTGTCTGAATCTGGAATGTGGTCTGTGCTGTTCATAATGCATTCCACTTGTTTAAGCTTTGCATAAAACCATACATGATGGATAATAAAACATCTGTCCATATATAAACGTTTCACTTCTCAGGATGACCTGAAGCACCGCGTGGGCTTTTGAATGTGTGAGACAGTCTGCTCACTGCTAGAGGGGCTTGAGAGTTTATTATTAGAGGTCCTGCATCATTATGGAATGCAAACCAAGCACACGTGTGCACACACACTCATACAAAAGAATGAATAATTATGATAAACAACTGCCTAACAGGTATCTTTATAATGCAGAAATAGCAACCATTTTTACCATGTGAAATCAATTCTCTGTGCTTGCGCCTTCACTGCTCTTGTGCTATTTTTTTTCTGCAGAAAGTATATAATGAAATTATTAGGAATGAAGCACTGAACCTTACAGAAAACAGAACTAAATCTGGGCTAGTGCTTACACACTTCAGCATTTAGAGTCTTGCCCTTCTCCTGCACCAAATGTACTTCCTTTTCCTCTCAAGAAGACAGCTTTCTGGCATGAGAAGTATATGTGCTCCTCAAAGGAGAGGTGCTAGGAAAATGAGCCTTGTCTTTCTCTCAGAGGTGGGGGCATTTTTATTTGAGCTTATTCTAATCTGTCATTTACGAGTCTGCTTTTTATATGAAGAGGAAGGCATAGACCAAACCTGTGACTTGAGGAATGTGGGCGTTTAATTTGGCAAAGAAGAGTTGTTCAGCAGCTATATTCAGAGATGCTTCCCCAGAAAAATAAAGGAGAAATCTCAGCCAACATAAGTACAATGGTAGCATTAATTTGGTTAGCATAGAGTTAAGTAACAGATGACCAGTTTGTGGTGGTAGATAAATTTTCCATATTTTCACTTGTAAGGAAACATGCTGTTATTCAGCAATGCCTAAACCTTCAGTAACCCAAGGAGAAAAAGAGCTGGTTGTCTTTAACGAGGGAGTGCAGAGGGACCATGTCCCTTCTATCCCCATTCCCGAGGGTTAGTCACAGACGAGGCTGACATGGCAAGTGGCAGAGTGCCAGGCAAAACCAGAGCATACTAACCCCCTCCCAGAAGATTACTGGCATCTCAATGCACTGTGGGTGCAAAGAAGTACCAGAGACATGTCTACCTGAACACAGACTAAGCTAATATTGGCACAGTTTTTGAAAATATTTCTATTTATTTTGAATCACTTTTACAAATCTTTTAGTGTGCTGGAAGGACGTCCACTCTGTGGGTTACAGGTCTTTTAGTTTGTTTAGACCAATACCCTTATTTATACTTATTTATTAATCAAGGGGCCTGATGAGCTGCTGCAAATAAAGCTGCGGTAGATTCAGTAGTTTGGTAGGAGGGTCATCTGAGGATTACAGTCTGTAAACAGCCTTTATGAAAAGATAATTTTTTTAATCAATTAATTGGCCTGGAGAATCTTGTCATATCAATCTGTCATTGTTGAATTTTATTTTACTGCAATATTTTGAAATGAAGCAAAAAAGGAAAAGTGTCTAGTTAATGCTTTTGGCACATTCCCTGTTACTTAATAGCTTCTTGAAGTCCTAAACTTCTTCGTTTTTCATCTTAATTAACATTCTTAATTGACCTTCTGCGCTCTCTAATTTCTCCCAGTAAATAATTAAAAAATAGCCTCCTAAATTCTTTTCTGCAATCAGATTGACTTGAAATTGGTTGTCTACGGATCATCTCCACCTTAAGAAACTTTTTTTTCCCTGTTTTTTTTTTCATTTTTTTTGTTTTACCACTGAAGTCCCTGCTGGAAATGGCAGTCCATTGAACCATAGAGCTAGAATTGATTGTGCACATAAAAAATCCTGGAACAATTGAACAAAGAAAAGAACTTCCTGGAACTCCATGGTAAAATCAGAACTCAAGTGCCAACAAAACTTCTGCCCAATTTGAACTCACCTGCCTCTGATCATTAAGAAAATATTTGGTGTCCCTCCATTTTCCCCTGATGAAAGAAGGAACTAGTTTTTCCTTCATTTAGCCTACATCAAAGCATGGTTATAAATGTCAAAGAAGATTAATTTCACTCACCAACGCTTTTATGGCGCATTCTCTATTCCATCTTTATATCAATTTCTTATGCTTTTTGTAGACCATTGGAAAGCTAAAGCTAAAGAACCCTGTCTAATTGCTTTTATTTTAAATTAATTTTTCATTAAACCTTTATGTATCACTCATTACAATTCTAGCAATTCACATTACACATTCTAGCATTCCTAAACATGTTTTTTTTACCATTTTCTTCTAAAATGTCACGTTCTAAAAGAAGGTGAGTCTCCTTTTTAAGGTGTTGTGAGTAACTATAGTCAGTTCTTTCTACTGAAGTTTATGGAAAGCGTTACTAAAAATGCAAATTCTGTGTTTTGAGGCTTGAAATGTGCAAATAACTATTAATCTTGGAGCTTATTTTTGTATTGTGAGATGAAATAATGACATTTTAAGCTCTTAAACCTTCACTAAGAGCAAGATAGGCAAGCATATACTTTGTTTCAAGCATCTTAATTAAGTTGATTCCATTGGTCTTTCCTTGTGTTTAATGTTAAGCATATGCCTTTGTACTTTTCTGCAATGCTGGATGGTATTTAGCAGAATGAATTACATCCCAATAACTAACATTTCTTTAAGAATCCTAATAATGTAAGAAGTATGCAAAACCAGCTTTCATTTTCAAGATAAACAGACAAAGTAACTTTTTGTGAGCATTGCCTTTTTATTGCTGCATCCAGCTGTAAATCATGTCTTGAAAGCAAAAACATCTTCTGTTAAAATGCTTTTTTTGAAAAATAGTGCATTATTTTCTCCTGAGCTGTTGAGACAATTTCCTGCCTAGATCTGGTGCCCCATTAATTTCAGAGTATAAAAAAAAGTCACTGTGAGCCATAGGGAATAATTCTGGATTTGCTGCACACACATATATCACGATAGATTTGCCTATGGTAGTTCTACAGATGATATTTAACACACTCCTGTTTTCCCTATTTTGGGATTAATGTCCTCCTTCCCTCAGATTTGTGCAGTAACATAGCCTTATGCTACGCATAAACAGAGGATTCTTTTATTTTCAGCGTGTAAAATTTGACATTCGTATGCAATTACAGTAACAAGAGGAACTCTTTCTAATGAGTCTCAAAAAGCCCCGGCAAAAAAACATGTAAAACTCTCCTGTAGAGAAAGAAATTGAGTGCACCGTGTTAACATAATAGCAAGGGCTGAGACATTGCTTTGCACTACAGTTTTATGGGATGATATTTTAAAAGGCATTCTGAGATTTATGACTTTTTAGGGACAGCTAAAATTGTTTTCACATTTCTAATATTGCTTTCATTAGAATGTTGAAAGTGTGTTTACGGTATCAGATTGAATTCTAAGGTGTTACCAAATCATCCAGAATCCCCACCGCTTAAGTATATTCCCTTGTATCCCTATGTATCTTCAGAGCAAGAAATGGGAGGAATGTAAGTGCTTTGTTTTAAAGTATATAATCTGTATTCTGTCATGTACTTCATCTCCCAAGGAAGGTACCTGGGAACTCACTCTGCTGTTTTTATTTATCCTGCCAGTGTAGTATATAGATGAGAGGACTAAGGTCCAATGGTGTTAAAACAAGACATGAAATATTGATTAATTCTTTTTTAAAATTCCTTTTTCCTCCTGAGTATAGCAAATTTCAGATGCTACTGTCAATATAGTACTCTGTGATAAACCTCCATTATCGGAAGGGTCTTGATCTTCATAGTGTTCTTATAAATGGTTATTATGATTCTAAATGACTTTAAAAGCTCAAGGCTGGTGTTCTTCTGGTGTAAGAGCAGAAAGCAAGTTAGAAGCAATGCAGCTTTTCATAATGGCAGAATGTACTCTGAAATAACATGAATCGGATTGGGAATTCTCTTTGCTAGACAGTAGCAGAACATTCCATTTGAAGAAATGGAGATCCTACCAGGACAGATAAACAGATGTACAGCTCCGTGGCTATAAAGGTGTCAAGGAAAGAAGCACAATTATAATTGTTGTTCACCTAATGAAACATGGGTATTTGACACCCTGCCTTTTGTTCCCGCTTGTCACTCTTCAGCACTAAGTTAACCCTTTATTTATTGTTTCCAGAATGAGCCTTTACAAAAGACACTTGGGAGTTTCCCCAAGGAAAAGGATGCTTCAGGAAAGCTAGGGATAGAAAAATGATGAAGGACAAGGAAGACAAGATGTAGCCCAAATTATTTTGAGTGTTCTCAAGTACAATAACACTCTTGGAGAGTTGAGGTACTGAAGTTTCTTTAGGAATGTAAGCTCTTGGACCTTTTCTATTTTCCATAATAAAAGGTATTCACCACAGAAGGAATTTGAATCTAAGTCCTGCATGTGTCAGGTAAATGTCATTATAAAGGTTGTACAATTACTTTTTCACCCATCATCTTAATTAGTATTTAGTCAAACTTCAACAAGAAAGAGCAAGGAAGTAACACAGAACGTGAACCAAAAGCCACTGATGGGCAGATTTACCTGGGAGGAAAGAGACTGTAGTATGTTCTTGCATTGAACCATGAAGAAACACCTGAGGTTGGTTCTTCTGTCTCACAGGAAAGTTGGGTTTTATAGGCTGGGTATGTTGCTATATGATATTTTTTCTTCCAGCTGGAAGCTTTATTTCTACCCCAGGACGAAAATGTTTTCAGAAGATTTTGTTGATGGGGATAACCGATTCGCACATAGGCCTGCTTGGGAGTTCTTTTGCAGCAAAACTTAATTGTGTGCAAACCTTAGGCTACTTTAAGTAATGATGGAGAACAGACTGCTCCCTGCTGTACCCAAAAGCTAAGAGCTAAAAGATGTGGCATAAAGCTAAATTATCCCCTCCTCTCACTCACACCCAAGTCTCTCAAACTGAGCCAAAGCTGAGGCTCTATTAAGATGGTTTTATGACTTTTGTGATATTTTTCTTTGGAAATTCGACATATTATTTGTAATTTTAAGGTAATTATTTTCATTGATTTCAGTCAAACTGAAAGCAATACATGCACAAAGCTGGACTTGACAAGGCTGTGAGCAGTGAGGGTTAAGTGTGTTCTTATTATTTGTGAGATTTTAAAGCAGTAAGTCTCACTTGCCCAAGTTATATGGGTAGCTCTGTTGACTCCCAGTCCCCCATTGGTAATGCTTGTCTGAGTAGAGTGAACAGTATCTGGTCTGCAATTAACAATGCATACATTTGCTCACATAACCAATGTGTGAATCAAATCCTTACCCATGTCATTTGTTCTCACTCATGCAGGTAATACTTTTGGACTGATTTAATGCAACTAGTTATCTCAGCAAAGGTTATCAATCTGGGCACTGTCCTCTTGTATTTTTCTCTCTGCTACATTACCTTAAAGAATGATAACACAAACTTACGTAAAGGGATGTGCACATAAATTTGTTTTTCAAAGCCTTGTGTTAGATGGTTTTCTACGACAATGTCCTTAAAACTTTCATTACTATGTGAATTTCCAAGCTGAGGATAGCCCACTGCAGAATAAGATTTTGCTGTGGGAGAGGAAGGTGCATACTCACATGCACACAGCACAAACTCTACCAGTAGTTTGCTTTTTGGTGAGCTTTATCTCGTTTTCCACACTCTACTAATTGCTATCTTTCGGATGTAAAAATAAATTCTTTTCTGCCTTATGGCAGAGGAATTGTTTGACTTCGGATATTCAACACAGTATTTTTTCTGTGGACAATAGCTTGAGGCCCCAAGCTGGCAAGAATGAGAGCATACGTATAAATAATTCAAAATAATTGTATGGTTTTGACAGATTGTCAAGTTGCTTAATGCCTTTTGTCCCAGGTAATAGATTATATTTCTTTGATAAAATGTTGATAATTTCTCATTGCAATTTGTTTTGTGTATGTTGTATTTTTACAGAGTCCAGTCAGGTTCATATCTCAGTACGGGTTGGTTTACCTTAATTTTGGCTATGGATGCCTGCTATGGAATTCACGTCTATGGGATGATAAATGACACCTACTGCAAGTAAGATCACAGGAAATTATTTTCATGCATCTACAATTCTGATGTCTTGTCAAAATTTCACAATTGATTTTAATATCATAAATCCAAAGAATGGATCAGGCCGTCATTTCCCAGTGTTTTGCATTGGTGTGACACTACTGTCAGCATCTTTAGTCCTGATACAGCATTTGCTGTTGACAAAATCAAAACATTTACAAAATCTAACATCAGATGCCATAAGGAACTATTTCTAATCAAAGATCTTTTGCAGTTTCTGAATTAGCTGGAAACAAAGTATATTCATAGTCTTCTGACAATATGTACTTACTTCTACGGCTAAAACAAATCTATAGAGAAAATACTAATATATTAGTTCTCTGAATACCAAATGCACCTGGAAGTGAAAGAAGCTGATTAGCCCAGGATAGTTACCTGAAATTACATTTCAACACCATTGAGCAACCTGCTTGAACTTTCTAGGTTATATATGGCTTGTTTTGAGTAGTAGGGGGTTTCTAATTAGATAATAAAACAAGTCCTGCGAGCTTTATCACAGTAAACTGACATAAATTCCAAACAACTACTGTTAGTGACCTTACAGTGACAATGAAGTAATCCTATTGTCAGAAGTATAACTCTAAATGCAGTTTTTTTAAGGTCCAAGTTAAATGCTTTAATCTACAGTATATGGTAGCAAAATATAAAATGAAACTATTCCTCATTCAGAAAATTAGGAAATACCATAAACAATGTATGATACTAGTATAAATCTGTTCTTCTGTACCTAGGCTGGTTCAAGTCTTGCATGTAACCATTCCACTGGGTCCCCAGCTCCTAGAGTAAAGTCTTTGTGCAGACTCTTCACTCTGCATTCTGTGTTACTCCAGAGTGGGACACATTCCTGGCAGACCCTATGAAAAAAAGGGGGGAATTTGAGTCACAGCTGTTTAATTAGGGTGCCTTAACATTAGAGGCTGACTTTTTAGAACTTGCAGATCTCTCTGATTGAGTGAGTCATCCAGATGGAACGAACATATGTTGTTCTTTGTTTATGAAAACACAGTAGGTGCCCTGAGTTGAGGGGTGACAGGACTAAAGTTGTCCTCACACAGTTCAGCCAAGCTGGCACTACATAGCCCTGAAGTGAAACCAGTAAACAGTATGATAGCACTTCAGTCTATTGGCAGCAGAGAAGGATGGTTTTTCTCAAAGCTGCAATTCTGACTGCATTACCTATTTACAACATATATTATTCTTATAACTGCCTTATTCGGCCAGTTCAAGAACCAGTTTCAAGAGTTGGGACTATCCAATGAGAAGACTTGCTTAGAGATGGAGCCGTATGGACTGAGTTCTCCCAGGTTACACAAAATATGCAGTACCCATGAGAGCCAGCCCATCAGCTTCTTACTGAAGTTGAAGAAGTTGAAGATGAGTATATTTTGAGAGACACATAGCTTCATTTTCTATTGGAAAATTCATACAAATCATGCTGTAATGAAAACCCTTACTCAATTTAGCAAAGGATCTCAGGTGCTGACAAATGGAAAGGATTTCAGGGAATTCAGGCTCAGTATAGATTAATGTTTTTCTTGGAAATAATTCTTAAGTGTATCTTTTTTCTCCCTAGGTCAGAAGGCTTTCGTAAAGTTCCCTACCACTATTATGAGCCAGGAAGAGATGAGTGTGAAGAATACTTTCTGCATGAAAACGCTCCATACGGAGGCCATAGGTTTATCACAGAAAAGAAAGTATTTGCTAAATGGGCCAAGAAGCACACAATAACATTTACGCACCCCAACTGGACAGTGTCTTGATACTGGTTTTCTTAACTCTCCCTTAACAGCATATTACAAAAATGTCTCAGTTTACAATAATTTTGCTTACATCTGGCTGGCCTTTCTCAGCCTAGGTAACACTAAACTAAAAACTAGAAGACAAAGAGGGTGATGGTTCAGCTGTTAAGCAAAATTAATCAATCTGTGGAAGGCAGACACATTGTTTGTTATTTCTTAGGGTTTTACTCCACACAATGCACTTTATACTTTAACTGGATTTTACTTCAAGGCAGTAGCAGTTAAAGACAGATGAGATTTCCTGTATATACAGGTGTACACAGAGAACGTGGTGGTCCTTTAAAACTTGTCCATCACCTTAGTTAATTAAAATTAGTATTTGCAACTGATGTGCAGTACTACAGCACTAGTTCCATCTGTGGCATTACTAAAAATTTTCCGCAAAAGAAATATGAGGAAAAATAGAGACCTCTAAGGTCTATGAGTGAGTAAATTTTTAAAAACACCTGAATACATGGATACATGTGAGCACTTGCATATATCGTAAAATTAGAGATGAGCTAAATATGGTTCTTGAACCGTACACAACTCTCACATGAGAAAATATTATTTACTCAATGCTCCTGATTAGTTCATAACTTCTGAAATGCAGCTGCCTTCCACCCTGGTCAGGCTGCACCATCTTGGATGATGTTTTTTGTCCTTTTTGAGGCTGTTGTCCCACAGTTTAGCTCCAGCAGCTTGGCACTTAGCAAAGACTATATTTTGCGGCCCATGCTGAACCTTTGGCTGTTGTATCAAGCGTGCTTTCAGTACCCAAGATGGTTAGCATGAAGTTGTCTCATGAACACCTCCATTTACCCCAGTTGTGCCTTTGAGTTGCTCCGACATCCAAATACCAGTATTTTGACAGTCTTTCCCATGCAGCCATCGTAATTTATTTTAAATCTCTAGTTTCTCTCTATCTAGTTCACAAGGGAGTTGTGAGGATTAATTTAGGTCCATAAAGCACCTTCCTGATGAATAATGTTACAAAGCATTTATTCTTAACACAAAAACAATGGTACCTGTCATTTATCCTTGTCTGCCCCGTATCTGAAGTGACAGTATGGATGGCTCTGATGGTGAATTGTTTGGCGCATCTGCTTCCTGCAGAAGATAATTTGGAATACTGAGTTCTCTCAGCTTGCATGGCTTCGGATGGAATTGAAAGAACTCACCACCTCACAGTATTATCTGCACATCAAGAGGCAGTTCAAGAATTTTAAAATATACTCATCTCTAGTTGAAATATATATTTCCAAGCTTACTCTCATGGAAAGTTTTCAACTGCAGCAGATCATCTGTAATATGACCATAATTCAACTACACAAGTGAGTTTTATTTAAACTGTATTTAAATTAATGCTTTAATTTTAGAATGTGTCCTACAAATATTTTAACATCTGGAATGTCAGATTCAACACTGTAATAGCCAATACTGTGAACACTTGAAAGAATTACATGTGGAACATGACACACAGGGTTTACTCACACTACTTAAACATTAACCAACAGGAAACTTTGTATGCTTTTGTAAATCATGAAAAGGGGAAAGTAAAAAGCTATTTTTACATGTAAGTATTTGTATACTGACTATTTCCTATTGTATATTTGTATATATAAATCTATATTTTATATGTTGATTTCATATATATTCTCTCAGCAGCAGCTGCAACTCTTAGGTTGTGGAGGAAATCTCTTCACCAGTGTTCCTCCTCATCATCATTAGTTTCTTGTTCCTGTTGGTAGGTGATGCCCAGGTATCATCCTTCTTGCCTCTTTTATTTTCTACTGTAAATGCAGCTTCCTGATTTTATTTTTAGTATAGCTCAGCTTTCACTGCTTACTTTAGTGCTGTAAGTGTTCATGCTCGTTGTCAGACAAAGGCTGGGGCCATGCTTAGGATCTTGGATAAACATCTATATTCAAATACAGGCTCTGTCCCAGACTTCCTGTGTGACTTGATGTCTTGCCTTCCTGTTTGGAAATGGAGAACAATAATATTTTCCTACTCCTTGTCTTGACTGACTTTCTTATAAGCTCTTCAGATGGATATTCTCATTTGCAATGTATTTGTATAATGCCTTGTGGAAGAGGTGCCCAAAGTGTCTGAAGGCTACAGGCAACGCTGTAATATACAAATAAATTGAAGTGGCTGCTTCTCGTCCCTGGAGTTTAAAACCAATTGTAGGCTAATATAGCATGGGGTGAAATCAAGAGGGGAAGGGTTGTGGATAGATGAAGAGTTGTAGTAGCAAAAGACAGTAAGCTAGATTTATCGCCACATGCATACGCATCTTCTCAGTTCAGATGGATGGCTAGATAGATGGAAAGCTAATAAAAAAATGTAATGCAGGATTTGAAAAATGCAGGATGCACAGAACTAGGGAGAATGTTCTACACATATTGTACAGGGCAGCCTGGGAAAACCTATAGCTCCCTTGTGGGAAGAGGAGCTGGAAAGGAACACATCAGTCAAATTGAACTTGTATTTAGAAGGTCTTTGGGTTAATAGAGAGTTACTATGGAAGTGCTGCACATGGAATTGCAGTTGGGCTGGACAGACTTACCTGAGAAGTGTCCTCGTGAAGCACAGTCTTTCTCCCCAAGAAGCACAGAATAAGGATTCTGCCTGAGCTGTGTTCACATGCAAGACAGTTTTTAAGCCTGAGAAAATTTTTAAGATAATTAAGACTTGGCAAATCACCATAGACCTTTTGCAAAATATGAGCTTCCTATGGAAGCTCCTTGTAGAGTGTTTGCATGCTGTATGAAACAATATCTCATGCAAAGTCTAGCTAAGAAAAAATACATCTCTAAGAACAGCTAAATGTACAGCAAAATTGAGAACATCATTAGAGTGCAGTTGTCACAGAGCAAAGTAAAAGTGTTGCTCTCTACTTGGATTTGCAGTAAGAGCAGATCCACTTTTAGAAACATTGCAGCAGGCTTCATTCACACTAGAGTAAATGAACATCAGTTCCCATATTTAAATGAGCCTGTCTTCAGCATAAACTAAACACATATTTGCATGATTTTTATTATATGAGTAAGGAACTGTGACCGCTGTGTTAAAGATGATTCTACAAAGAAATTACTTTGTAGAAATCTGTTGAAAATCAGCATTGCGGTACTGAAAAAAGAATATCAGTGCTTGGCTGTGTAGTAAGAGGCCTTGGTGATTCACCTTCTGAGAGCAGTTAAGACATCAGTTGAGAATCATTTATTAATTCTTTAAAATAAAGAATAAACTACAGTTTACCTGAATGTAATCAGATCCTAATTGCTTATTCATTCAAGCAGCCCTATTTTAATCAACTACTCATGTGTATAAAACAAGCAGGGAGTTTACCTGTGGTTTTCAAAATAGATCTTCGCATTGTTGCTAATAGAGGAATACTCACAAATAATTTGGCTTCTTTTTTTGCCATCAGTCAGCTATGTGGTCACCAAATGTTTTCTTTCTTATGTTTTCTTAGTTTTTTAAACTACACTTTTTGAAGGAAAACCAAAGGTGTTCATTGTTTGGCTTGCTGTGCTGTAGGCTTGGTTTTAATAAATGTTTAAATTTTAATACACTTTATGTTTTATGTTACATTACCATCTGATATAATTTTTTTTCAAGGGGAAAAAAAGTTTTAAATAGGAGCAGAAATTTTCCTAAGAAAAATAATTTTTGACTGGCTGTTTACTAATTCACAGCTACTTAACTGAATAATGTAAAAAACTGGGGTTTTTCTTTTCCAAACAGACACAGCAGACATGTTCCCAACGTCATCTAGGTGTCCAGATCACATCCCTCTGTTTATACCAAGGCCTCTTCATGAAGGAAAAAAGTAGTCTATGTATCCAGCCAAATTCCCTTTCCATCTGGGCTGGGAGGCTCCATCTGCAGACTGCTCGTATCAGTTACATCAGTAAGTGGGAAGGACTGAGGAAGAGCTCTACTTAGGAGCAGATGGTGTTCCAACTTCTAAAAAATGCCCCTAAAGTGCTTTAGGAGAGGAGTACCCATTGATCTCTCCTGGAAATACTTTTCCAAAGTATTCTGTTTCTTCAAATGCCTTTAACTCCTATGTAGAGCTATTGTCCTACTCTCTCCAGTAGGAATCACCAGCAATGGGAGAACATGCCCTTTACAGGAAAAAGTAGAAGCAAATTCTGTGCTGTTAAAGATTTCTATATATACACCACCAGGGATGAAGAAGCCAGCCTGACACAACTTAAATTATCTGAAGACTCACTGATTTAGGAATCTCTGAGGCCTTAATTCAAAACTAATGGAAATCCCTTTGGCAAGTTCATGAACAGAGCACCCAGCCCAGTAAAATTTTGCACTCCCAGGCACTAAGGTAAGCAGTGTTTTGTCTGAGAAGTGCCGTGTGCATGTAATGCAGTGCTCAGCTAGTAAAGGGGAGCCCATCCAACGAGTGGAGGGCTGATGCAGACGGTCTTTATTCACCTGCTCGTGGGCTGGACGAAAGTAAGACCCCACACAAAAATTGCTGGCAACAGAGCACAGGTGCTCAACCAGACCATATGTCCCAGGTAAGTAAGAATTAAATAAGTAATCACTCGTGAATTATAACTGGATTGTGCCCTTAGTCAAGTAGAAAATCAGAAGCACTTTACATACTGATGACTATATCTTGCTCACTTTTTTTTCTGCATGTATCTCAGAAATAGCATATGTCTTTAGTTGTGCTTCAGTAAAGTTTGTTTATGATGAACCTTAGGGTTCCTGCAAGAGCGAAACTCTGTGTTAGTGCCAAAGGGTGACACCAGAGCTGTCTGTGGGCATTGTGATGTACTGTGTACAACAGCCTCATGTCTTTACTAAAAAAGGCCTGGTTTTCCTGACTTGGCGTAGTTCTTTTGAGGAGAAAGTGTTTAATTTTCAGCAGATGTGTCTCATTCTGTTCCCTCTTTCCTGAGAGGATGCAGAGGAATGTGACTTAATCATGGGGGATTAAAGAATGATATGGTAAACAGCCAACAACCAGATTCGTATGTATTTTTCTGGCTATCGCTATGATGACTAGCTAATGACACAGAGAAAAGCAAGCTTTTTGAAAACCTTGTATTGCATTATCTACAGAGCTCTCATGTGTCTGTTCTGGGTTGGAGTCCCCTAGGCAAACCCTCCAGGAAGGGGCTGAAGGAGAAAGAGAAGGTCTCTCCCCATTAAAAGACAGGGCTTCTGCAGATGCTGTAATAACCTGCGTGGCATCCCTGGGCCTGCTCCCACAGCTTTCATAGGCTCCCCACCCAGCCGTAGCTTTGGGCCCTTTCCAGCCCCACTGGATGAAGTGCATTCTTCAGCTGACTTATGCAGACTGTGAGCTTCATAAGTGTCCCCCGTCCTCCCCTTCTGTGGGGCCAGGGGAGTGGTGATGCTAACTTGGGGGTGAGGAACGACAGGTGGCAGAGCAGGGATGCTCCCTCAAGTCAGCAGCATGATCTTGCTTGGGGCACAGTCTCGCCTCAGGTGCTGAACTTGGCTTCTTTGAATGCGGTGGGAAAGTTATCACTGGGTTTTGTTACTGTTTGTAAGATTAACTCACAAAGAGTCACCATTTTATGGGTGTCTGAAACAGCTGATTTCATGTCTTTTTTGCATTGCTTGCTGCTCTTTCAGAGAATTCCTCAAGATATGCAGCTGTCAGCAGCTGCCACTGCCGTTCTGATTTACGGGCCATAAAGAGACTGTAAACTTGAACTAATGCATGTTCTTACCATGTATTATGCATGATAGCATGTTACACATTTTATTCTCACACTATAATAAATAATGTAAGTTGTGTGTAACTTTAGTTTAAGCAGTGGAAGTAGTGCTTTTTCTGTCTCTCATATCCTGCATTGCCCAGTGCACTTTGCTGGAGCTCTGTAAGGGCCATTAGCAGCTAGCAGCAAATAAATTGCTGAAACCAGTCAGGAAATATTTACTAAATTTGACATTTTTCACTGGAATATCAGAAATAGTTAAACTTGCTTTTGTGAACTTACTCTAGTGCTCACAGTCACGATTCTGTGTTCTATTACAAGGAAATCTCATACCTGAGTGTAACATCAAGAATTACTTTATTGAGACGGAGAGCGTCAAGATGTTGGCAGGGCAGCGATCACAAATTTTTGACATTTATGGGAGTATCTTTTTAACAGGAATTGCACATGTAGAAGACTCGCTAAGATGCCTGTAGTTTTTTTGTATTGTTGCTGCTGACAATAGTATTTCTGAGGATGACTGGAGAAAAAAAATTGTGTGCTCGCTGCTCTTTTGGCTGTTCATCTGTCCCCTCCTCATACACAGACACATGCACGCACAGCTGCAGTCACAAAGAGTGCCTATAGGGAAAGTCTTTTTTTCCAGTGGCAAATAAGGACAAATAAGACTAATCTCTTACATGGTAAATATGGGCTATAGTACTGGTTGATTCATGTTAATTCTATATATTTCCAAAGCTTATGTCTACATTAACAAGGAATTAGATCATCTGGATCAGATCTGTAGCCTGAAACTGTTGGTGCTAAGGACCTGATCTCCACACCATGCGCAGTCTCTAGTTTGGTCCCACGGGCTGAATGCCACTAGTGATTGGAGCACATCTTTTAGTTTCATCCAAAAGTAATCTAGTTCACATCCTCAGGACCACTCTATCATGTAAACTAAAGCTTTTTAAGTGAGGCCTCTATGCTGGACTGCCCCACAGGAAAGTAAAACTCCTGTTAGCCCATCTTTTGGCTAAATAGAGTCCTTCGATGAGTTTTTCCCCCCTCAGGCTTTGCACGGGTATTTTTTTTTCCCCATAGGTATTTTTCTCTCATAGCTGAGATCTGATTCCTCCTGTCAGAGCATGGGAATCAAGGGCTTCCAACTCCTCCTAAGATTAGCATCCAAGTGTGCTCAGTAAGTCAGGAATGCGGTACAGGACAGAGGTATCCAGCATGGGTACAGCACGGAAAGTGCTTAGTCTGATGAAGAGTCAGCTGTGACTCCAGTTGTGGATGTGATTTTATCATGAGCACGCTGGATGCTTGCTAACACATGCATTGGTTAATATACTGCATCACACATAAAAATTCCCTTTATCATTTTCACAGGGTATTTCTGTTCTTGTGGCCTTCCAGTTGTATCTGTATATGTGTGCATATGTGCATGTATATACAGTGTACAAGCATTCCATTCTCAGAGAGTTGCTACCATATGCTGATAGCATAAACTTATTTAGTAAGTTCATGTTACGCTATTTATTACATGTATTCTTTGGTTACCTTTTTGTAATGCTCACAAGTGTATTCATAGTAGATATCACTGTAGACTTAGGAAACTTTCATACTATTTATACTTATTTTAGATGTTTTGCCATGTGTTTACTTGCTATATGCTACTTAGTTTTTGCTCCCATTTGGAGAATGTGCTTCTATGTACTTGCAAAATTGTGCCTGGGTTATTTTAAAATATTAATAAATGTATATGATTTTCCAATTGTCTAACATGATTTATACCTCAACACTTTTATTCTTGTTTACGTATGTGCCACTATAATAATACCTGACAATTCACTGAACACAAAAGAACAAAGATCTCTCTTGTAGAAAGTATTATAATCAGCCACACACAAACATAAACTATGCCTAAATTATTTCTTAATTGACTTTAGAGACATTTTAAAGTATCTATCCTAAATGTATCCAGTAATATCGGGTAAACTCAGCCACAAAACCTACACTTACAAGAGCTCACGTGTTTATTTCTTTGTGTTAAAACACACGTTGCGCGCACACGTGCACACAGAAATGGGGATTGTTAGGAAAGGTCCATTGGATCCTATCCATAAAGGGTAAGTCCTTCAAGCACTCTCTCAGAGCAGAGGACTCAGAAGTCAAGTCATCAAAACCCCTAGGAGCGGACATTCCGCACATGCTTGAGAGAGTTGTGTAAGACTGAGCGGCTGTGGGAGAGATCACATCTCATGAAAAGGTGCAAACCCCTACTTGCAGCTACAAGGCTGACAAGAGTATGAGGAGGACCTACATAACTTCTCTTCCATCGTGCAATGGAGCTAAGGGAGGAAAGGAACTAGAACTCCTCTAGCCTCTAACTAGCCTCTGATTTTCCTTTTTTATTGCCCAGCTAAGAATGTGATTAAAAAGAAACAGATTCAATGTGTACATTTTAACTTGGTCTCTATATGGTGAATTAAACACATAGAGACTGACTGGGTTTGTGAAAGGACTGGAGATTCCAGATGTGTTTGTCAGTACTGGTGTATATAATGCAGCAACAGTTACCATCAAATTTTGGACCAGATTCTGGAACTCAGGTACACATGGCACAGAAATTTATTTCCTTTACAAACTGGGCTCTTTTGTCAGCCACTGCAATGAGGGGAAGGAAAAAGTTAATTTCTGTGGTAAGACCAAAACTAAATAAAGGGAAGAAATGCCATTCACATGCTCAGCTTTGAGGGTCCTTCAAATCTGATATGCTGCCAAGGGGCTTGTTAAGAATTCGTGTGTTATTTTTCAGACGTACTCTCTGAATATACTATAATGGTCCCTTCAGAACCATTACAGCATGAGCTGTGAATGCATATTAATAGCATGATGTAATATGGATTCATTTCATCCTTTTTCCATGCAGGACATTTAGGTTTGTATATTACTCTTGAAGTACATTCATAGAATCATTAAGGTTGGAAAAGACCTCTAGGATCATCAAGTCCAACCATCAACCCTACACCACCGTGCCTCCTAAACCATGTCCCAAAGTGCCACGTCTACACATCTTAAAAATCTCCAGGGATGGTGACTCCACCACCTCTCTGGGCAGCCTGTTCCAATGCCTGACCACTCTTTCTATAAAGAAATTTTTCCTAATATCCAATTTAAACATCCCATGATGCAGCTTGAAGCCATTTTATTCTCTCGCTAGTGACCTGGGAGAAGAGACCGACACCTACCTCACTACACCCTCCTTTCAGGTAGCTGTAGAGAGCGATAAGGTCTCCCCTCAGCCTCCTCTTCTCCAGACTAAACAACTCCAGTTCCCTCAACACTCCTCATAAGACTTGTTCTCCAGACCCTTCACCAGTTTCATTGCCCTTCTGTGGGCATGTCCCAGCACCTCCATGTCCTCCTTGTACTGAGGGGCCCAAAACTGAACACAGTGTTCAAGGTGCGGCCTCACCAGTGCTGAGTACAGGGGCACCATCACTGCCCTAGTCCTGCAGGCCACACTATTGCTGATACAAGCCAGGATACTGTTGGCCGCCTTGGCCACTTGGGCACACTGCTGGCTCATATAATAGTAGTGGCATGGGATATGAATGTGAATTTATTTGATTATTTGTCATACAACCAGATACTCAGGTAAAAAGAATTACCCACCTTAGACATTTTCAAATCCATATAGAATAGCCAGCCTATCCCCCTGAAGATTTTTTTTCCTGTGGCTTTACATTTGGATCTTATTTTGTTAGTTTGCACCAGATCACCCAATAATTCTTGACAACTAGTCTCAGTGATCTTTTCTTTTTATTACTTACTTCTCCCTTAATGACTGAGTCTTCTGCAAACCTTTGGGTTTTCTTCCAAATTGTTGATAAAAATGTTAACTAGAGTATGCCCAGGAAGCTATCCCAGCAGAATACCTATTCCGTGATCATTCTCCATTTAAATTCACATTTTGAAATGTCAGTTAACCAGTTTTCAATTCATTTAATGTGCGACATGTCAATTTTGTATTATCATGGTTTCTTAACTCAAATGTCAAGAATACCACATCAAATGTCATATAGAATCAAAGTATATCAACACTGTTGTGTTTTGCTTGTAGTCACAATTGGAAAAAAAGCCAGCAAATGTGTTTGACAGTATCTATTTTCCATATTGCACTTAGATTGGCATTTACCATATTTCTCCTCTTTAATTAGTTAGTAATTGAGTCCCCTGTCAGCCATTCCATTACTTTGCTCGAAATCAATTTCAGACTGACAGCACTATAATTATCTAGGTCATTAAGTTTATCCTTCTTAAATATTAACACAACATAAGTATTCTTCCAGCTTTCTGGAACTTTCCCAATTGTTCCAAGACTTAGCAAAAAGCAGTAGTAACAATATAGATCCCTGTCAGCTCTTTAACAGCTCTTGGATACAAGTTACCTGAAGTTTCCTATGCAAATATTTCTTACTTTAGTAGCTTCCATTTAATGTTTTTCTTTGGGGTTTTTGTTGCCTGGTAGTTCATCATCCTCACAGGCCATCACCAATTGTCGGTCTTTTCGTTAAATACTGAACACAAATACTTATTGAACACTTCTTTCTTGTCTTCATTACTCTTAACAAATCTTCCACTTCAATCTGATAAAGAACTGGTACCATTGTCAGGATCCCTAATGTATTTGAAAAATATTGTCCTTAATTCTCTGGCCATAAATTTCTCCTTACAACTTGGCTACACTTATTGAAGGAATTATTTATGTAATTCCTTACTTCTACTCTATATTCACTGTTATCAACTTTCTTTCTTCATTTCATTGATTTACAATTATGTAGAGACTTTCATTAACCCTTTGAGCGAGATATTTTTAAACACATACAGCTTTCCTAATTTTGCAACTATTAAATAAAATATTTGCATTTTCCAATTATTGATCAGTTCTCTCTCCTAGGTGATTCTCCTTTTACAATAAGTTTTAGTTTGGTAAGAAGTCTGCACCATCCATACTACTGTTTGGGCTTCATTCTCTTTATGCCGTTAAAAAGCAATCATGCTATCATCACAGCCACTAATATTTAGTTCTCTTATCAAGTCCTCTGATCTCTTTTCATTATTTGTGAGATTAGATTTCACAGAAAATTCTCATTTTTGGAGAGTTTCCCTTTTTGGTTTAAGAAATGCTCTTATATAATGTTCAAAAATTCTGCAGAGGTTTTAGTACCAGCATCATGAAACTTTAAGCGTATGTCAGGCAGACTGAAATCTCAGATGATAGTACAGCTTTTTTGCTCCTACACATTACAGAAGGTGCAAAAGCATCCAGTCATCCTGCCCTCTTCTATGATTTGGTGATTTGCAGGCAGCAGCTACTATCCCATCTAGTGTTTTATCTGTTAGAGTATTGATCCATTGCATTCAAGATCATTTGCTTCTGAGCTGCCAGTGTCCTGAAAACAGACTGTGTCTTTTTTACCGTAGACTTCCATTCTTCTCCCCCTTCTCTCTACTTGATCTTTCCAAAATAGGTTATAACCATTGATTTTAATGTTTCACTTATGCAGCTTTTCCCATCTAGTGTCAGTAATACCGGCTACACTGAATTTCATAAGTACGTAATTCTGATTCCTTTCTTTTTTACCCAGACTCTTTTGTACTGGTTTATAGAAAATCTACTATCTCTACATCCTTGATTAATTTTGGTTTTGCCATCTTGATTTCATGCTGAATGAGGACTCATTTGGGGTTTTGTTTGGTTGGGTTTGTGTTTTTTTAATCAATTCCCCTTTTAGCACTCATTTTCAGCCTCTTCCCTAGCAGGCTGTTTGCCTTTCTACTGAACAGGAGACCACCCGAACTGTGCCATCCTTTCACCCGCATCGAAAGACAGATGCTCCATGTTCAGAATCTTTCTTTCCTGTCTTCCTTGATTTGCCGGCCAAGGGTAATATCCTAGAGGATTGTGTAGGCATTCTTCTCCTTCAGCAACATTCAGGGTTCCCTGAACTTGTCTAAGATCTGTGAGACAACCCCCTGTGAAGCAGAGTGACTGATGCTTAATGTGAAATCACCAATGATCCTTGCTCTCTGACACTGGATGTCTGTTCAATCTTAAAGACAAACCTCGAGTTCAGGCTGTGCAGGAACACTGTACTGTTATCTACTTTTCCTTTTGCAAAAACAGTCCTTCAAATCATCTTTGTATCTCCAGCCTTTTCCCCAGATTGGTTTGTCTACATACGATCCCTAACTGACCTTTTTTGAAAAACTCTTCTGCATCCGGAGGATTCTGAAATTTGGGCAGTGGTGAGTGGGAGATGGGGGAAAGCTGTCTGTTTTCAAGTGAAAACGTAAGCTGTTCTAACACATCTGCTTGGGCCCTTCTTTTTATTGTCATACAAAAAAACCACAGCCCCATGGGCAGCCCAGTCCCTGGGTTAGCACCTCCCATTTCGCCTCTGGATTGGCAGAATTTGGGAACTACAGAGTCTAGGTTCTGAGACAGTATGTAAAGTGAGCAGAGGAACTGTCAAAATATGAAAGATTAAGAACTGGCTTGTTTTGTCAGAAGATTGATCAAAATCTGCATCTTTCTATGGGAGATTTAAATGGCAACTAACTAGCATTCTTCACTGGAAAAAGCAAAACATTCTACTAGAAAATTTCTGATTAACTCTTTTCCTGTCCAGAGGAGAGCTATCTAAATTGTCTTTGACAGGTGAGGTCTGTCCTCATCTTGGCACAGGACATAAGGTACTGGTTACAACACATCTGGGTAGACTTGCACAGCTTTTTAATTACAACAAAAGCACTTATCAGAAATGTTTTGTAAACTGAGTGTCAACAGTGTTTGGATTGCAGCTGCCTGGCTGTGGGGTTTGATGACTTACTTGTTTAATACACGATGAAACATTATCCTGCTTTCTGTGACCAACTTTTCCTTCAACCTATTCTTATAGTGCGTATAGTTCATCAAGTGCTACTGCTCAGGCCTTGAAATAAGGCTAATCAAATCCATTTGGTCTCACTTCACCTTTTTTTGTCAGCACTTCGGAAAAGATGTTCACTTCATCGTTCTGATGCAGTACAAGTTGCATTGCTTTATCATCTTAGTGACTTGATTGATAAAAGACACTTGATGTATGGTGATGTCACCTAGCAAAAAGTCTGATTGCTTCCTTGTCCTATATATTAGTTCTGCAGAACTAGAAAGAGACCTATGCAAATGTGTGCCCTGAAGATACTGTATAGAAACTGAAAATCCTCCAGCACCTAACTTTGCGGGGTATGACCACATGGTGCAGTACAAGCCCATGCCATGCAGAGATGCTCTTCCTAGCTCTGAATGAACAAAACATATCTGCACACAAATGACACACCATTTGTTACATTTTTTGCAAGGAAAAACATGAAAAAAACTTTGACAGAGCACAGCCTCACAGAGCTTCAAAAACACACAGTTTCTATGGCCTGTGCTGCGAACACCAGGTTGAGTTACTTGGAATTGTGAATCACTTTTGGTATTGTGTTGATTAATTCACACACATACTCACAGAAAATGACATATTAACAATCTCATGCACTAAAATGTCATAGATCAAGTCACTGCCAAGTACTTTTTTCTGAAAATGTTGTGGAAGAAAGGGGAGATGCAGAGTTTATCCTTGCACCGGTAGCTGAAAGCTGTATACAATAAGCAACGTGAGATCATCAAGCGATTGTGGAGGGAGTAACTATGAACACTATAACGATTTTATTTTTTGTTATTACTTCATGCTATCTTGAAAAAAACAGTTCTTTTCATCAGTATCTCAAAGATTCTTACAAAAAATTATGAAGAAGGCTGACAAAGAATTTCTGAAAGCGGTTTCAATTACATGAAAGAAAGCAGTGGGAATGTAAAAAGGCAGAGAAAAGAGTGACTACTTAAGCTAAGGACATTTAGGCATAACATCCCAGTGCTTTATGTGCCATACTTCTCATTGGCATCAATGAGAGCATCTACTTAAAGCTTAGTTCAGGACTCGGGGTTTGTGCTTCATATCTGCAAATGGCTATAAAGCACAGAAAAAAAGAGGCCAGTCTTGTTCTGGTGCTGAAGCTTCCGGTTTATCTTTCATGATACTTGAAATGGCAACAAGCCTTAGTGACAGTTCAAGCAAGTCTCAGAATACACTTTTTTTTTTTTTTTTTTTTTTTCCCAGAAAAAATGGAGGGCCAGGGAGTCAAACTGCATCATTTTTCAAGGGCAGCTTTGCAATCCTTGGGAATTTTAAAATGTGGAAAGTACCGTATTAATTTGAGTGCATCGGTGGTGAATGGGATAATTTAACAGTGCCTTCCGCTCTCAAGTATTTCTTTCCTTGAATAGATTATTAGACAGCAAGGGTTGAGGATACAAACCTTGAATCATGAAAGCATGTGTACATGCTGAAGAGGTATTACAATGAATTATAAGCACTGGTAATAGTTTAGGATCCAAAGGGCTGGTGACCTTTGCTTTTAAAAACATGCTTTAAATGTTATCATTCTACAGCAGCGTTTTCTCGACTCTTTATCTTCTAAATGCTTTTGGACACTCAGACCATGGGATTAATTATATACTGCAAGCAACAATTCATGAATATTTAACACACTCATTTATACTTAATGAATAAATTTGCATTTTGACAGTGTTATTTAATGTGGTTTAAGGAAATACTTCTCATTACCTTTCAATTTTGTAGATTAGGAGAATGTAATTGGAATGATAAGGTAGGAGGGATACTGCACAATTTCTATGTGATTGTTTGCACAGTTTGTTTCTGCAGGTTTTTGCTCGAAATGGCTCCATATTTTTTGTTTGGGGGAAGTTTCTGTCTGTCTCAGCTACTTCATCCCAGCCTTAGAGGTGAAGCTCGAAGCAGGGAGACGCATTCCCGCCGAAAGGCTGAGGTGTGAGGCAGCCACCTCAGCTGGCCCAGCCGGCCGGCTTTGGGGCGGGGCATTCCCCGCCTGACAGAGAGGTGGGCTTTCATTGGAGAAGGGGAGTGTCACTTTCCAAGAGAAGCAAAGGGTTGGCTGTAACTGGCCTCTAGAGACGTCCCTCAGCGGAGGGCAGACAAGATGGGGGCTGTGGTGGCTGAGGGTGGCGGCAGCAGCTCTGATCCAACTCTGGCAGCCGACGTGGGCCGGGTGGTGCCCAGGACCTGCTATGGGTGCATTACTGCCCACGGGGCAGCAGGGATTGCTCTGGAGAGTTCTAGCCAGCCACTTCTACCCTGGAGCTCCGTGTGGAGTGGCTGCAGGCAAAGGGCTGCCCTGTTGCCCTGCGAGAGCTTTCCTGGCCTGGGCATAGCTGGGAAGGATGGTGCTGGGGAAACAGCACGCCTGTAAAACTTGTTCTTCAGACTTGTGTGCCAGAGGGCTGCTGTCTCTCTCTGCTCAACATCTTCCAGCAGCAGAGCGCAAGGTTTCCAGGTGGGTGCTGTCCAGGCTTGCCAAGACCCACCATTGCACACTGCTCTGAGCTCTTGAAGACATCGTATTTCACAAGATTTTGTGATTTTTCTTAAAGACCTGGTTCATATGAGAACATGCTTTGAAAAGAAAACAAAATGCAGCTCATCTTGCAGAAAAACCTCAGAACTGATCTGTGTATGTTTCAGTGGTTTGAAGGAAAGAGGTAAAAAAATCCAAACTTTTTTTTCTTTCTGTAGTTGTAATTTTTAAGACAATCTCATGATTTGCAGAAAGGGGAAGCAGTGGGGAAGAGGAAAAATTTGGGTTTTTTTTCTCTGTCAGCAGTACTGATATGAAACCTCTGTCCCCTGTAAATTTCTAGGACTTTTTTTTCCTGTTGATTTTAATAGGACTGAGTACTCAACCTTTGCACTTGGGTGCCTTTCCTTTGCCTTTTAAACAAGTTTCCTAGAGACACCTTATGCATTTTTTAGATCGTACAAATGAAAAAGTCTAAAATAATCAGAAGGAAAAAAAGAATTGCCCAGGACTTAGTGGTCTCGGATATTTCTGTACCTGAACAGCAATGAGCACAACAAAATATTCTACAGGTTTCCTGTATTTAATACCAAGGGTTGATTTTATAAAACAGATTTTAAAATTGCTTACAATTTGCTACTTTAACAAAGTATATGCATTGTGTCTATTTGTCATTTTGAAGTGCCATATGGTGGCAGATACTAATGCACAATATGTTGCCATAGTTCTCTCTGATCACTCTTGAAAACAACATAATTACCCAAATGGAGACTTGACCTTTCGTTCAGTTTTAATGGACTGTTTTCTGAGCACATTTCTAATCAAAAAGAATTGCATGAAATATTATTGTCAAAGTTGGCTCCATATATCTTGTCTGGGAAGGGAAAAATCTTCAGGCCAGAATCAGGCTATACACCAACTGTCTGTTCAGCACCCAGAGTAATGATGTCTTGATTCTCACAGGGGGGCTTTGGAAATAACTGATGTTAAGCAAAACAAAGATTTGAAATGCAAAACTGTGTTGATATCCTTCTCTTCTGGGCAATGATGCATAGGCAAGGCTGTCCTATCTTTGACATTCTTCTCATCTTGTGGGAATATTCCCCCACAACATTAATAGGGGCGCATGTACCAGACAAAGCTTGGATCTGTATTTTGGTATTTCTCTCCCTTAAATTTTGAAATACTTGAAGTCTTAGATACTGTTTTGACTTCACCTAGCGAGCTAAGAGGCCTATGATTCCCACTCACATTTCAAAACTGTCTGGGGCCCAGTGGTGTTACATCACTGTACATCTCCACATCAAGAATTATGTTTCAGTCTGTCAGTGACTTGGTGTATTTGTCATTTTAATATATCAAAGGAATCTAAGATCCTGGCGGAATGCATGGGGCAAATCTAGGTGGATTTCCTGCACGCGGTCTACTTTTTACTTCATATAAAACGCAAAACCTTTGTCAGGGGCAAAAAAAAGGTGTATGCAGGCACCAAGGTCAGTTGTTTCCCAGAGAAGGCATGCAGCCATTTTGTGTGTCTGCAGTTAGTGCTGATGGGCTATGCCACAGGCTTAGATATGCAGATGCTGCAAAGGACAGCTGCAAAACTGTCCGTTCCTCCTGATTGGGAAAAGGTTCTTCTAGTGCTTGGGAAGAGAGTTTTTAGCACTGGTTACAGGTTTTTGGTCTTGTTTTCATCACAAAAATGGCTGACAATGTGATAATATGTAAACCAAAGACTAAGATTCATTCTATTGAGTAAATTTTTTGATGTATGTATTATTACCCTTTTGGTCTGGAGTTTGATAGCCTCCCCATTTTTTCCTTCAAAACAGTTTTCTGTCTGGAACGCAGAATAAATCTGGGCTTAGCATACTGCCTTAACCATTCTATCGATAGCAGCAAATCCTAAAATTTCTGAGAACGGCAGGATTGAGCCCTTAGTGTATTTCCCAAGATATTTGTTGCCGAAAACATGTGTTGCGTGCCTCTATTTTGATAAGGCATGAAAACAATAGAAGTCCTATCTTTAAAACTTTTCCCACTGGGAAATCTTGAATTTGTGAATGTGGTGACTGATTATATGCATCACAAACCAAAACTGCATAATTGAGCAGCAGCAACTGTCTGAAAATAATCTATTTCAAACAGTTGAAGGCCCCAGTGAGACAAGTCACCAAGTATTTAAACTCTCTTCCTCTGATCAGACTACGTAATAACTAGATAAAAGGTATTAGCTATGAAGACATGAAAGAAGCAGTTTAATTCTTTCCATGCCACACCTTTGAGTATGCCTAGAGTCAAGTTTCATAGCAGCGTTACCAGTATGGGCACAACAGGCACTAGAATAGATGGCATCAGGCCCCAGTATGAATTGCTGAATCTCCTTTTTTCCCCAGTATTAAAGGTTTAAAATTTCTGGTAACAAAAAGATGTTTCAGGATAGATTAAGCTTGTCTTCTTACCTGGGTGATCCAAATTTGCTTGTGTAATCTAACTCAATAATATTTTGCCTGAAAATAGACATGAGCTGGGAGATGAGCAAGTAAGCAGCCTATAACTTCTCCTGAACTTTATTCCAGATTTATCTGTTTCTATTGAACAAGTTTGCAAATTGTATTCAGGTACCTGAGAAATCCATACAACATGTTTGCTATGGATTTTCCAAAGCAGTGGTACCTACATTCAAGGTATACAAAATCTGTACATGGATAACTTGTAATGTTTAAGGAATAGTTAAGATCAAACTCCTTGGCTGTGGGAATCAAGCCTGGGGGCAATATTTAATTGAACCCAGAGTCAGCCATGTTTCTTCTGTGGGCAAAGCAAGGTAACTTTTCTGAGGCACAGAAGTCACTCTCATTCGTATCCTGTGCTAAGGATCTTTAAGCTCCATGGAGATCTTCTTCTCTGAAGCATTATTCCTTCCACTACCGTATTTCCTCTTAACAAGATATTGCTCTCATGCTGTTAATGTTAATGAGAGTACTAAAATCTCATAATAAGAAAATGTTTGAATTAATAAGGACATTGCCATTGCTGTCCAGGATCAGCCTGATTCCATATGCAGAGATTTCTATGGACAGTTTTACAAATGCCTTTATTAGTCCTGGGCAAGGGTCTTCTGGAAGCCCTACACTTTCAGGGAACAGCATGAATACTGTAGTCAGACTACTTGGAAAGATAACAATAAAAATTTTACCAGTAAATTCTGTATATTATCTCAACCTAAGAATGTTCACACCTGAACAGAGCAAGTGTTGATACACTCATTTATAATGAATTAAGTAGACTTGCCTGAGCTTTTGAAGGTTATGTGACTGCAGTTATTGATCTCATTTCACTGATATCAATAAAAGCTGAAGTTTCTTGTTACCCCATAAGGCCATTCATGCCATTGTCTTCCAGATTCATTTGGAGCTGTTGACTTTGATCTAGCAAGCCAAATAATCTGTGTGAACCCTTAGAAGATGCTCTGTCTGATATGGTTTCTGTACTTATTGTCACTGAAGGGACAAAAGAAATAGCCATGCTATTAGTTCTGGGAGTAATGAAGTCTTGTTAGCAGTGGATTTGCCCTTAATAGTCTGCATTTCTCCATTGATTTGGCTCTAGATTCTCCCATGTCTCTTAAAAATCCTCATACTCTGCAAGCTCTGCCTTTTTCCACACTACCCTTACCCCTTTCTTCTGCCCCCAGATGCACTTTCTACTGCAGGAACTTCTGAATTTAAGGTGGCTTCAGAGCGCCTTCCCATGTTCTCTGTCAACCTCTGCCCTATCTGGTGGTCAAAAGAAAACATACTTTGGCTGGTTTGAAGTTACATATAGACTAACATGTGTAGTGACTCACCTGTTTGCTACTTCCTCCAAGCCTCTGGCCAAGCTGAACAAAAGAGAGACAATTTAAATCGTTCCTGCCTTTCCTTCATTCAAAGTGCTAGTAGGGCTCTTTCCTATTAGCTGGCTGCTGAGCTTCATGAAACTCACACCTGTATTTGAGACTTTTGTTTTTCTGTGAAATTGGTTTTAAATTACCCAGTGAAATCCAAAGTTACTAGGCAGAGGCAGACAGACTTGCAAACAAGCAGAGTATCTGTGATCACATAAGCTTTTATTAGACTGGGACATTAGGGTTAAACAAAAGTAAGTGGGAAGGAGGAGACAGTGACTTACCATCCCTATGGACATCTTTGTTAACCTTCAGGACCAGTTGCAAGGCAGATTGTTTGTTTCCCCTTTGGTCACAGAGGTAGATGGGTTGAGAGGTGGCAGCAAGAGGATTTTGGTGAAACTGTTAGAGGGCTGTATCACATTTTGCTTTAGGTGTCTTGCTCCTATCTGATCATACAGCAAGCGTTACTCATTTGTTTTTTAAGAGGTTATCTAGGTGCCTGGAGATCTGGAGGTGCCTAATTTTTGAGGTATTAGTACTAGCACAATAAATCAGAGGTAAGAATAGAAGTAAGGTGTGCAGGGAGATGTTGTATAATAGAAAACTATGGGAAGAGATTTGGAGATGTCCAGACTGCCAGCTGATGTGGAGGAGAGGAAAGAAAAAAGCAGCCTGACCTTTCTCTGCTGCCCTTATAAGAGGTCAAAGGAATGAAACAATAATGGCACCCTTCAGTCTCGAAAAGGGCAGCAGGAAGAGGAGGGCAGCAGCAGAATTCAGCTACCGCTGTATATTCAATTAACATTTGCTGCCCACAATCCCATAATTTTTCACTGAGTAGGAGCCAGGATAAAAGCCATACTACTTAGTGTACATTTCACAAAGTGAAATCTAATTAGTAAAATGTTTAAAAGTTAATGAAGAATACACGATGTCAGAAAATATGTTCTAATGAAGTGCAGTCCTCTCATACAAGCACTTGTGCTGTCATAAACTCTTATTACGTAAGTAATATCTCAGTGTCGATGCTAATAAAATACATAAGTAAAGGGCTAGGAGAAGTGCCATGCAAAATGTCTAGCCATTTCTTCAGAGGTTCAGCTTTATTGTTAATGAGGACTCCCTGTAGACACATGCATGAAAGGATCTTATTAATTTCTGGGGTTTGCTTGCCATTCATATCTGTTACAGAAGAACGTTGGACAATAAACCCGTGAAGATGTTGTATCTAGGCATGTGGGATGCAAGGACTGTTTTCCGTTTGGACTTTACATAGGCACAGTCTACCCTGAGATAATTCCCCAAGAAATTCCCTGGAAAAAAAGGTCTCTAAGAATTGTCTGATGAGCTCCAGATATCACTGCAGCTCCCAAGGGGTCCAGCTGACAAAGCATTTATTTGGCAGTTAAATACTTGATGCTTGAATACAGATGTTGGAATATTACATTTTGAGTGCTATAATATCTTCAGATTAAAACCTCTGATATGAGACTAAAATTTGATATTATGTAATATGGTATTTTACCCCTAGACAGTGACATTTCAGCACATTCATCTCTGGAAGAGTTTCCTGGGAATATTATGCATCTGTGGGAGATGCATGAGAAAGGAAATGGGTATTGAAGATCTTCGAGTTGGCACACGGAGACTGAACCAAAAATTATCAAGCCAAGAGGCTGACAGAGTTCATTGGTTGCATTTTAAGCCTTTTAAAGACAGAAGGTTTTTTTAAATAAAGAAAAGCTGCTAGAATATAAAAACAAAATCTTTGAATCAGACAAAGGCAAACCTGTTAAAAAAAAGTATTGGGTGCAACAGCACTGCAGAGAACAAGGCCAGATTGTGTGTGGGAGTACATCAGCATTGCTCCATTGAAGCCAAACGGAGGATCTGGCCCTGAATGTTGAGTCCTACAGGGATCTTAGGTAATTTCTTCCAGAGCCTCTGTTTTGCTGTCTGCAAACCAATCGATTGCACCGTAATAGAATCTAAATATTATAATTTTAAACGTGTCCTCTTTTTACAACAAATATTCATGAATATTAATTTCAAGCTCTTGTTAAGTCAGTTCTAAATACAAGTAATATCCAGCTAGGACACAAGACAAGTATAGTGCAAAGCCTTTTCTCGTTATAGAGATACCAGAAACAGTCTAAAAAGCTACAGTAGGAAAGACATTCTCTGCTATTTTGACCTATGAGTAATTATATAAAATAGGTTTTTTAGAGGATGCTGCAGAGATAGTTGTGTGACTTGAAGAGAAAGGGACAAAAGGTTGTATTTGGAAAAATTATATTTCTCTTGAAGACAAAACTGTGAAAGAAAAATCAACCTCCAGCAAAGGAGCTAGATGTGATTAGAAGAAAAGCTATAAAAGTGATCCCTAAAGAATGGATCTTTTAAGAAGTGGCTGAAAGGTAGGGAAAGAATCAGCTACCAGGCTTCTCTAGAGGAGTTATTCACAGCAAAATGAGGAAGAAAAATGAATATACTAGAGACTTGCTGTCTATTCAGGCTCAGATAAATATTCACATCTCGCAGCCTTTGCAGGAGTGGGTCCCATGAAGGTTTTAACACTAACCTGCTGTGCACCTTTATCAGCTATCACTGTTATTTCATACTCCCTGAACTAGGTTGGTTTTTTTAAATTAGCAGCTGTGGTTAGGGTGAAAATCCTGGTGGATGAATTAGGAATACCTCCTACTTCAAATACGATTGAGTGGATTTGCCACTAGGAGAAAATCTTATGGCTGAATATCAATTTAAATTTCATACCCTTTTACACTAAGTAGGACATCAGAATCAGGCCATTTCCTGTGAGGTGGAGCCCAGGAAGGGTTCAGTGAGAATGCTGTTATGGTGTTTGGATTCCCACCAGTCCTTCACCCCACTGCAAGTTCCTGGATCTTAGCAAGGATTTCCATAGCAGTATTTTGCCTACAACTAGCAGTGGTGCTGGGTGAGTAGGGGCTTAAGGGAGTTGTGGAAACTTAAACCAGCACTGAACTACTCCTTATTGCTCTCAGCTGAGTTAAATAGGAGCAGAATTAATCTATTCAGTGCTGTATTGCTGTAGGTGCTCCTTCATATTTGAACACCTAGCAATTTTAACGCTGTCTTTACAGGCCTAAGTAGCAGTAATGCTAGATCTGTGATATTAGATGGAAAACCACTTTGAAAGCTTTCAGAAATTGTTAACAGTTAAAAGCTGAGCAACTGTTTTTTGGAGGGGTAGGATCTGGAGAAATATGCTGTATGTAATGATTGCAACTATCTGTGCCCCCTGCCTAGGATTAGACTGGATTTGATAAGAAAGAACAAAATTTCAGAATCCTTTTTTAGCTTTAAAGATTATGCCAGGGTGGTTTTTTGTGGTTTTTTTTTTTTTTTGTTGGTTGGTTGGTTGGGGTTTTTTTGAGATTGGGTTGGGTTTGGGGTTGCTTTTTTTTTTTGTGGTGGTGGTACAGTTTACAAGGGCTGATAGAACACTGCTTATAAACACTTGATGTTTGTAGCATTTTTTCTGCAGAACCAAGAAACCCAGTGGAGTTCATGTGGGTTTTTCCCCTTAGCTGGTCAAATATTTTGAACAGTTTTATTATCTGGGTGGGATAAAATTAACTGATGGCTGAATGTGGCCCCTTTTAATTGTTGAAACCAGCTCCCTCCTGCAAATCAGGTAAGTATCTTTTATTAGTACTTTTGTTGTTAATATATTTTTAACACATTTTCCTGTGGCTTCCTCGTGGACATTTTACCGTGAATAATAGTAATTTGAATTGTGTGAATGGATGCCTAAATCACATGGTATTGTCCCTGTTCCTTGAGTGGGTGCCCACCACGCTTTTTATCAGAAAGTGAGCCTTGCTAGGGCCTGTTAGGGTTTTTTTGCCTTAAAAAAGGAGAGGCAACTGTATGAAGGGGAAGGGCAGCTGGAACTACACAGGCAAAAGCTACAAACAGAAGAGCTTCCAGAAGAAAACAATATTCTCTTTGTATGCCTGAATATTAGACATAAAACAGTGAACCCTACCTACCTACCCTCATTGTTAGCTATATAATAGTTGTATTTAATTTACAGATATTTATCTTTAACTGTTCTCTCTTCAGTGCCCCTCCAAGCTCCTCTTCGCCTTGCTTCTTACAGAGAATGTCATAGGTGGATATGTAAGCTTTTCTAACATAATATGTATTTGTGTGTGAATACACTTAGAGAGGGTCCATGAATACTAGAGTGAATGAGACTACATTTGTTCATACATAGAAATGCTCATCAGAAGAGGAAAGCAAAAACCCATTTTACCTTATCCCCGGTCTCTGAGGCAGGATGAGTGCACTAATACAAGTGTATTTCTAAACTTTTTTAACAATGGTCAATTTATTCATAAGGGCAGATTCCCATTTGGTGTAAACTACATACTTCATTCATAAATCTTGCTATGCTGATTTTCACTGAGAATCATCTCCATAATTTTCAGAATATTATCCTATATGTTTCTTGCCCAGAGTGCCGTCTCAGAGGACGGTCAGATATGATGACAATGGATATGGTATAAATAGACAGAGACAGATCTCTGTAGGGATCATTTTGAAAGAGCCAGATGGCAACAACCACATTTATTTTTTTCCCAGCTTCACAAATATGCTTTGCAGTAGGGCTGTGCCTTTTCATTCCAAAAGAACCCAAACAAAAATGCATGTATCTTTTCTATGTCCATTTCAGTTCCTCTGGGAGACATCTGTGGGCCCAATTATACAAAGTCCAAGCATCATTTTACAGACTTACCATCCGGGAAATGCAATGACATAACCAGATTGCTTATAATTGTGGTTTTTTAATTGGCTTCCTGAAACATTAAAAAAAAGCCAGTGAGAAGCACTTACTGATACTAGGCCACATGCATACTGCTGCATTGCATGAATAAGCCTCTGATTAATTCTGAGATCCCTTAAAATACATCTTAGTCACCCTAAAAACGTAAACATTTCTGTATTCAAATTAGCATCCACATAACTTATTTAGTAATACTTTGCTTCCTACTTTCCTCTTTGTATTCCTTCAACTTCTCTGCCAATTATTTCATTCTATCTTCGTGTCACTCGTCAGTTCATACCTTCTTGATACTTCTTGTGCACAGGAGACAGTAGCTTCGAAATAAAGTCAGTCAGTTTCTTTTCCCTTACTATGTCTATAACCAGCTGAAAACATTTCTGTCTGTACTGGGGGTAACACTACGCTATCCAGAGTACGTGTACTTTTGTCACTAAGGAGCATACATGCATCAGCTGAGTCAAGAGACTCATTAACTGAGATGTAACTACTGTCTATAAAATTCATACCAGACACAGGACCGTATGTGTGCCTTTTCTTTTTTTGCCAAGTTTTTACTAATTATCTTTAAGAATAGCAGTACAGTTAGATCCAGCATTTTCAGGCTAAGTGTTTGCTGTTTTGTTTACCAGCTTTTACATAATAAAAATTGCTATTTATTATGTTATAATGCAGCAGGGAGGAACTTCTGGATCCCAGACTCTCACTGAAGCACAGTTCCTGTTTAGTTCAGGAGATGGAGAGATAAATCCAGATTCCTTTCACGTGCCCTGCCCTGGTGGTTACTTACATTCTCACTAAGGTGGGGCTACACAGCTAACTTTCAGAATGGAGTTTAAGGGTTACTCTAACCCAGTCTCTGCTGTGGGAGCTGCCTCTCCCCTATCTGTAAAGTATTTTGAAAGCTGTTATCCTATTTAGGATGTTTGTTTCTCCCTCCTCCTTGCTGTGAGTTCATTTTCTCCCTTAATGAGGAGCCAGGCAGGCAGGCAGAGAGATGCTAAATGCAGCAAGATGATAGAGAAATCTACATTTTGCCAAGAAAGCACTGGCAGTCTCAGACCCTCCCTTTCTTAGGCTCAGCTTGAACACAGCTAAAGGGGGACAACCCAAGCTGGGTAGCAAATACGGGCTTTAGAGTTATCTTTGGGCCAACTCTGTCAGGTGACACACTGTCAGTTATCCAGTCTTTCAATATGTGATACTGGCCTGAATATGGTATGCAGCACACTGAAAAACAAAGCAGAATCCATTTCTTTTTATTTTCATACTGTTGTCTGAGCAGGGAGGCAAGTGATTTGAGGATTGTTTGTGTATTTTTATTTCTGCTTGGGGAAAGGGGAGGGCCATTTTTGATCCAAGTCTGTCTTATATTTGGGGTCAGTAAAATAAAGGAAAGAATAAACCTCTGTAAATACAATTTTCTGGAGTACAGTGGCAATGGTACTGATTAGAGATAAGTGCAGTATTGTTCCTCAATATCTCTGTGAAATGGAGGCACAAGCATTTTACTCCCTGGTGATCACTCACTTGAGGATAACTTTTGGTAGGAATTTATGCTCAGCTGTATTCTGCCCTATTTCCTGGTACTTCTGGTAAATCAAACTGGCACCCTCAGCACGTTTGCCTTTGTACTTTGAATGGATTGTCATTTCAGAGATGACAAATCCTTTATACAAATTTGAAGAATAACTAACTCTGTGTGGCTTTTATATTCAAATTTGTTTACAGAATATTTGCAAGTAACTATTTAAGTCACCGTCTTTTCTTTTTTTTAATCTGATGATGCAGACAGTAGTTTGTTCTGTGCTTGGAGGTATATTTCTTTCATTATGTTCATTATTCATGATGGTTCGGTAGTTATTCCTATGCTATGGGAATCTGCTGCATTCATTAAATATCATTTCATAAAATTGATGGACTGTGGCTGGCACAAGTTTATCTATAACATTTTCAAAGAGAATATATCATGTAACCAGCTTGTAAGATAAGCTTATGAGTTTTACAAAGTATGCAGATTTATTATGCATTTCCTGTTTGCTTAGCTCTGTCACCTCCATTACTGGAAAGAGCACATGCCTCCAAACCAAGCCTAGATCCCTAGAGACTCTTGAAGCTAGTACTTGATTCTGTTACACTGCTGACATGCAGCGAGCCCTCTTTAGGATTTCCTCTCCTGTGTGACCTCATGCATAGTTTTGGAAAAATATGAAGTTTTCAATTCTTGTAATCATTGCATTCTAACCTAATTCCTTCTGCTAGTTCTAACAAGGGACGCTTCTTTATTTCCTGTATTGAAAATTCGTGATGCAATTTCAGTGTTGCACACCCATGCCTCCATGCAGGAACTGTTTATGGTTTAAAGGTGCATAAACACTACAACAAGCAGAAAAAAATACAAAGAATTTTGAGATCCCTAGAGTTTCAGTTTTGGATACACATAGAGTGAAAATTTGTTGCTGCTGTGATGGTCTAAGAATACAGATAAGGCAAGGTGTTCAAGAAAAAGTCATATATGTTGTTACATCACCTATTATAATCGTGGAGGGAAAAAAAACCCTCATGTGAAGAAGACCTTGCACTGCCAAAGGTGGTCTGTTTGTCTTTACTGTATTTGCTCGTATAATAAAAGATATCACCTCTCCCTAACATGTCAAATTTACATTTTTCATAAAAGCTGACTTTTGTACTCAGCAAGCTAAATTTTTCTCATAGCCACCAGCTTTTTTTGTGGCAAGTGTGACTGCACTATAATAATGAGCGAAAAACTACATAGCAAGGAGATTGTTATAGCAGACAACACAACTGAAACGTGATGGCTTCTGCACGGATCACTATAAAAGTAAATCGCAGATGGTGGGAAGTGCTGTGATTGTCTGATTACATTAATGTGGGAGTACATTAGCTTAATGTATTGAAGGTCAGGAAGTTTACATCTCAGTGGCACAAAACTGGAAATCTGCAAAATGTAATATAAACCAGCAACAAGTATCATAATTGATTGACATTAAGAAATTAATTTAGCCAAAGAGAATTATTTCTAAGCAGTAGCGAAGAGCAATTTTACCACCACCTTGTCTCAAGGAATGTTTTATTTGCCGAGTGCTGCTCTTCCTGCAGACATAGTTACAATCGCTTTTACTTACGTGTGTTGGTCACAGAAGTCTATCCATGAAGAAATCAGAAATAAAGGATCATAGCAGATGATTGAACATTGATAATAATTTGGTGTTTTATATGAATTATCATTCCATCCAGATTATTTTGTAGGTCAGACATATTTCTTAGATTAATGTATGCATAAATTAAGCAAATGGTGGCAGAAGAATTCTACTTAGGTTGGCCACATACGGTACTGGAGATTTATAACCACGACAGGAGTGTGAGTTTTTTGTCTGTTTGCTTAAAGCCTATTGCTGTTGTGATCCAGCTTATTTTCCAAGCCTGGAGGAATTACTGTGTCTAGAAATACGCTCTGGATTCTGTAAGCACACAAATTTACTTGACATTTCACAAATGCTAAAATTTGTACGGCTGTTCTTTGTTGGATATGAATTGGCTTTGTTAACCTCTTCACTAACAGATGTAAGAACATATAAAGCAAAGAACAGGACTTAATTAATTTGCTTTGAACTGATCAGCTAATGCACTGGAAGACATGACAGAACCAGAAAGCCTGGCAACTTTAGTACATTCATAGGTTGGTACTAAGGCAATAATGACAAAAACATGCTTGGTGAAGCATTTCTTAATCCTAGAGACATTTTCTCTCAAAGAGCTTAGAGCACCGAAAATCTGAAACCAAGAAAATTCTCTTTGATAGATCTTGCTTCACCTTTGATTCTCATTCTGCTTAGCACCCTTGGTCCAAGTAGGTACCTCCTGTCTTTCTTCTTCCAGATAGTTCTGCTTACTAGTTGCAATAAAATGGCTTTCACTTTTCAGATAGCTCCTCAACCTAAGTGTTCAGGTAGACAAACTGCAGCTTTCAGAGCAAACCACTGAATAATTTGACTTATTTCTCACACAGGTTTCTTTCCAGAGTCCATTCAAAGGCTTTGCTACTAGGAAACTATTTCAGTGAGGAAGACATGTATACAGTTGAGATCTCACAATGACTCTCAAGTTTGTAGTGGTTTACATGGTTTCTATCTCCTGGCACAGCACGGATGGTTTAGTCCTAAATGGAGCTTGTAATGCAACAAGCCCATGACAAAACATTTGCCTTTAGCTTTCAGTATAGAACTATCATTTTTCAAAATGGACAAGTCGGAAATGCTGATCTCAATGTCAGAGTACTTCTGAATGTTTTTTGCAGTCAGCAATGCTTCTACTAAATTTCATTAGTCTGCATTAGTGATCCAGCAATTAAGAGAACTTTAATTCCATCCACTGTAATCTGAAATGTCGTATGGCTGTCAACAAGCCTACATGATCACTGAGTTTGTGACAGGTGGAGAATTTTACACTGTAAATACTGTTCAGTGCTTTCCCAGGATTTGCAACTACATCATATGTGTATCCACTTCCAGTTATCAGGCTGCTATTTCTGAACCAATCCTGAGCTGAACTGGAGAAGCTGAAATTCCATCTATTGGTCTCAGGTTTTTTTGTTCTTCTAGCAGCCAAAATAGCAGCATGTAAAAACTAGTGGTTAGAAACATTCCAGAAGTACAACATAGTTACATATTCTAACAGTTTCCAAAACAATATTTTGGAGGAACGTATACCTGGTTTTCTTTCCTTTACTTGTCTTTAGTCCAAAGGGTGCTGTATTACTGGATATTTAGTACATTACTTTTTGTCATATGATGCTGCTTAGAAAGATCTGCGAGCAGTGTCAATTTGATGGGAATATGCCAATGTCATGCAATATGACAGCCTGTGCTAGAGTGAAAGAACAGACAGTGGATCTCAATTTTATAACAAGGTGGTTTGGTTTTTTAACAAGGTCATTGGGCAGAATAAAAAGGGTGTGAATTTTTTTTTCCTCAGTGCAAATGATATTCCTTATTCTCGTATCTTTGGATGAGCTAGTTATAATAGGAGCCCTCAGAGTGCTTTGCATTTTTTGAGCTTGCAATATTTTCACATCTGTCATCTGAGAAATCATTTTTCTGTTCTTATAACAGACTTTCTAACATAGCCAGAGCATTTATCTTCCTGGCCTGTTAAACTGCTTTTTCAGATCTATTCTGTTTGTCCAGTAACCAAAAGAACTCAGTCTGTCACATTTCCCAGTAGCTCTCCTACAGACTGAAACACATCCTGCCTCAGAACGCTGCACTCATAACCCAGTGCGCAGACATTACCACCTGCTTCCCTGTTTCATCACTCATTGACAATTACATGACTCATGCATGCAAATTAGGGATGAACAATTCTCATGAAATTTGAGTTTACCCAAACTTTCTAAACATTTTCTGATGTTTGCAGATGTACTTCAAGTTTGTGAGTCTTTGGGAGGCAGGATTTGTTTTTTCTCTTTTAAACAACAACATCTCAGTGCTAACTACAAAGATGTCAATCCAGTTCTAAAACATAGAAGATTTCCAAAAGCTAAGCAAGTAATGTCCTTGTCTTATAAATAATACAGCCTAGTTGCACTCTTAACGTAACAGTGCATAAAGAGTTACCTTTTACTGTCTGCAAAAAACCAGATGGTCATTAAATATATGTGACCAAATTATTCATATTTATTTCCCCCAGCTAGTCAGAATTCAGGGTTTTATAAATTATTCCAGTTAGGAATTTGATGCTATAGCCTGGTGTCAGGGAATGTTTAACTTCTTGTGGACCAGACTTGAGAGTGTCTGTCACAATGTCAGCACCGTTTCAGCTGATGTCTCCCACGCATCTTACTGAGTAGTTAATGACGAGAAGGCTGTGGATATTCCACGTAGCCCATTTAAAGCATTTCTTCACTATGCACTGTGGTCTTCACAGATACACCTTTGGATCCATTTTTAACCATGTGGACAGATGTATCCTACATTGTAGAGTTTCTATCTTACAATTTAAAAACACCTACATAGGTGTACACAAAGCAGCGTGGATCCAAACCATCCCATCCCCTCAGTATCACAGCAGGGATTCTTAGCTTGGTCGCCAGGCCACTTGATCAACACTATTCTGCTTCCAGATCCAAGCTACTGGGTCTATATGGTGCTGCTACCAGCCTTGGATTGCCACTGATACGGAGTCCTGTCCTGTATTTCACTGCATGGAGCTGACAAGCCCCGACACAGTAAGCAGAATTTCTGCTTTTTATTTTTTTGTGAAAAGAGAATTTTTCTTTGAGAGGAACCTCTCAGAAAAATAGGGCAAATCTTTGGTTAGCAAGCTCTCATACTCTGCAAACATATTTAATTTAAAAGGTTACTGTAGAAAGAAGACACTTGTAGAAAGTCTACCACATAATAAAACCATATTTGAAGCAGACAGATGGAGCTAAATGAACCAGGACAACCTACAGCTCATTTAAAAAGGTCTGATGTAGCATGAGAATCAAAAAAGAAAAAAGGGGGGGGGGAATAAAAAGAAAAGGGAAGCTTTATAGGAAAATCATTATCCTGACTGTCTGTCCCTAGTGTATTGACTATCTGAATGGCACTTTTAGAATTCAGGAAATCAGTTATGTCACCACATTCAAGAAAATTCAAAATTAACCAATCTGGCTTTATCGTTCTGTATAGTACCTATATTTTTTTAATAGGGACTTTCTGTATTACTTGAAAGATAACCATGCTGCAAAAAGCACATATATTGTAAGAACTTTCAGAAAGTATAAAAGCAAGGGCTTTCTCTCTGAAGGAGGCTGAGCACAGGGGCACCCAGATGAATATGTACAGCCTGTAGAGAAAAAGCACAAACTCCTTTCAGCAATTTCCGAGGAACAAGGAAGTTAACAAGAAAGAGAAATTTTATATAAACAGACTGTCTTACTCATACAAATACTGAATACGAGCAATTAAAACATTTAAAAGATGGCACTGCATGTTAATGCTTCTTCAAAGATAGTCTCTATTCTTCTCTAGTCTCATGCAATGTTTCATCTCTGGGGAGCTGAGAAGTTTGAAGGGAGGTCTTCAAAATACTGCTCCACTTCTGCAATGAATCATTCCTTCCAGAGATAGTTAACTAATACCATCTATTTGCCATAAACCAAATGACAGCCTAAACTTGATTACAGTAGCAATGTGCTTTTCTGTAGCATCATTTCAAAGCAGAGAACCTGAGGATATGTTTATTTATTACTTGGTGAACAAATATATTCTCAGCAGATGACAAGTGAGGATAACATCCTGCTTTAATGGCAGTTTTTCATGGCATTTTCTGCTTTCCTTCATACTCACCTCCTTGGATTTTCTGTTTGTTACTAGTTTCTGATGCATGCGTCAAAACTAATCAAACAGGCTGTGTCTTTAAAGCTACATTCTCTAGCCACGCTTGGGTTGAATGTGTGAAAACACTACCTTTCCAGCCAGAGAAACCACTGATACGTTGCAGTCTAAAGAGGAGTCTGACAGTTTAGACACTGGTAAAACAGCCACTTGCACATCGATAAATATAATTTGCACACTGATGCAATACACTGCTAGTGTAAGCATGGTCTAAAACCTCTACAGCAGTATCTTGGGCAAAGATGAGGGAAACAAGGAGGAAGTATATCTGAGAAAGAGACATCATTTATAGTATCATGACATTTTGTCTGGCAGACACGCTTAGGGAGGGATGCTATAAGTGCCACTAACTTCAGGGTATACTTTAAAGTAAAAAGAGTATCTTTTTCAGTGGAATAATTTACTGTATTTTCACACTATAGCACCCAAAAGTCATCTGTAAATATATATGTATATATGTATATATTTTAAGAATAAATAAACAGCCTGCATTTCAGAAGTAATGGAGCTCTGACTCTGGACAAGTAATACAAGGTTATGCTTACCTCAGAACTCCTTAGTGGTCTTCTCTGCTTCTGTCTCTGTATTGTGCTTCTCCATAAACTATATTGTCCCCACTCCTAAGCTTCAAAAGCCTGTTTCTTCTAGACTGATAGCCCTCCTGCTCTCACAGTGATCTGGGGACTTATTTTCAGGAACGGTCACTTTCAGAGGAAAGTATGCTGGGAATTTCTATACTAATGAGTTAGTTCCATAGAGTAGCCAAAGTATGTAACAAAAAAGTACCACAGTGCAAGGTGGATATTTGACACACGTTATGAATAGCTTGATTTTCATTTCATGTTGCTCTTAAACAGAAACCTTTTAAAGTCAGTAGGTCAAATTTCAACATCATCCCTTTCATTCTCAAAATTAATTCCTATACCAGGAAACTGATAGCTATAGCTCAAAGCCACTTTTCCGTACCCATGTTCACATACTGGCCCTGGGCCTGAATGACCTATTGAATAATTTAGAGCAAACTGGAACATTTTTATGTCCCATTATAGCAGTTTTCCAGCTGGTTTGAGCAGCCACAGCTACATAAAGCAGCCAAAGCCAGTCCCAGAACCTGAATCAAATACACACAGATGGCTAGTCATGCTCTTTAAGCCAAGAGTAAACCTATCTTTGTACATATTCATTTTTGTGACGTAAGCAAGCTTAGGGCAAAGCGCTTGATGAGAATTTTGCTAGTCCATAACTTTTTGATTACTTTGGTTCCTGGCCTTATGAAGCCATTCATAAGGCGCTGTGGTTTGTGTCTTAGATTCTATTTCTCAATTAGTTGATCCTATTTTCACTGCCTTTTGAGGGCAAGTCTTCATTTCTTTCTAACTGTCTGCACCAAATGATAAGATATGGGCCCTGAGGCCCTTTCTTTAGTTGCACTAACTGCCATCCAAATTTAGTCTATATTTAAGTTTTGAGCTCTTTCATGGGAATGTATGGCTGAGAGCTGCAGTGTATTTAGTAAATCCCTTATGAAGCACTGAATGAAGTAAAAAGCTGATGAACACAGATTGATTATTAGTCAGGCTTGAGATGTATGTTTTAGGAACACTGCCATGACTTGGTGTGGAACATTTAACTTTCCACAATGCTCAACATAGAATCACCAGTTAAATCATTGACCTGGGCAAGTTTGATGGGACTATCCTCTGAATTTCTATCTGCTAATTATGTGGACAAGCAATGCATCCTGCATCATTTCCTAACACTTTCATGGATTTTCTACCCCTACTTGTTGACTCTGGCTACTTAAAGGAAACTGAAATTTTAAAAATTATATACTACTACAATCAAATATTATACTTCCATACAACACCATTGAGGTTTTCTTCTACAGTCTTCCTTGTTTCTTCTGTACCACACTTTATTTCTTTCCATTCACTTATACCCTCACTGGGATGTGTACAGCTGAAAATTGAGCAAGCCAAATAAACTATATCTGAATCCCAGTGTGGGAAATTTTGTACATACCTAATGGGTCCGGCACCTAATCTGTCTTGATATGAGACAACTAACATTTAACATTTCCATTCATGAAGAGTAGCTACTTAGACTGCTTAGAGGGTATCTTAAATTTTTGCATGCTATTTATTTTTCACTTATGTGTGTTCTTAAACATCTTCCTCTGTCTGTTTGTTGGCTGATAAATCTAGCCGTTATAGTCTTAGTGTAGACATCATTTATACCTAGAAAAGCATATCTGAAAATACATTACCTTTAAATAGCGGGATCCATCACATCTGAGCTCCCATGTCTGATAGCCAAAAAGCTCCATTTCATTTCAGAAGAAAAATTGCTTCTGTCAAGGTAAACAGAATGCATTATCCCCTCTTAATAACCATTTTTAAGCATGCTTCTGTATTACTTTTTTCACAGCTGTATTGCAATAAGCCTTAGAGTAATTGCCAGTTCTTCTGTCTAATAGGTTCATTATTCTTTTGCCATAATTGCAGCCATTAAATGTCCAATTGTTAAATTTCCACTCCTACATTTACTTAGTGTTACATTTTATAATGGGGTATGTCATTATAGCACCCCAGTGGCTACAGCTGTTGTTCAAAGTGTTTCTAAAAGTCAATGAGATCTATTTGAGATATGTCTGTATTCTTGATTTTTCACAGGTTCTCTCCACTGCACTATGTGTGTCATCTTTTTTTAGCTTTTTCAAAGATAGCTGCATTTAGGTATCCTTTACTAAAAGTTTAAGAACTTGACCTATTCAGGAAGACATAAAGCTGTGACTTTAATATTCCTAAAGCACCATTTTTTCACTTTTATGAAATGATTCATATATAACAAGGTGATGGAACAAAGATTTAACTAAGGGAAATTAACACTTATGGCTTAATAGCTTTTCAAGAGCACTGATTTATCTTTTGTCATGTTAAATTTGTTGGGGTTTTTCTTTGTTGCAAAAGAAGCCTAGCTCCTCGTGTCAGCTACAGTCGTAATAAAACAATCTATTTAATGCCCCTTGCTTCATGACTTGACATTTCTAGATAAGTTAATAAGTATGCTAGGGTTTACTTCCTATTTGTGTGAGAGGGACTTTTTGTTTTGAAATGTTACATTTGGACCTGATACGTAAGCTTTAGTAAAAATAAGGGAAAGCCTTTACAATTATCACTCTGTCTATTATCATCAGGAATTGTCTTTCTTTCATAAGACACTCATGATCTATATAGTTTGTGTGTGTTATTTGGTCTTAATAAGTCTTTTTATAATGACACTGAAAAATGGATTCGAGACACCTGTGCTAACACTTGCATTAGTTTATGTTGCTGAGAAGCATGGAGGAGCTGTTTTGGAAATTGCTGGTACCAACAATTATCAGCCCCAATCAGTTTCCTGGGAAAGCTGATACACCATGCCCAATAACCCTATTTGTGAGGTTATCCACCCTCTTTTTAGTATATAACTTCATGTCACTTTAAAACTCTCATAGGCAGTATGTCATTTTTATTACTTACATTTCACACTCCTCCATCAGGGGTTGATTAAGACTGCATTTGAAATGTATATCACATAAGGTTTTTTATATACCACATTTTCATTCTTAACCTCATTGTCAATCTATAATTTTTTTCAGTGATTAATCTAAAATTTCAGCATTTTGTGTCAGTGCATGCAGTGTTTCATATCTTCTACCTCATACATTATAACAAAAATAACATGATATAGTGGTAAAGATATTTGATTTACAAAAAATAGAGATTTTTTTATTTCAGTACTTTTAAAGAGAAACATTTTTCTCATCCACATTCCTTCCCATATTGTAGAAAATATACTGATGATAGAAACAGAAAGAAAAGAGGTCACAAAAAAAAAAAAAATTAGCTTGGTTTTTTCTGAATGGAGGCAGAATTTCCACAGAGGAAGGCAGAGAAACCCTCATCATCTCTACTTCTAGACTGCAGATCAAATCTACATCATTATCAAAGTAGAAAGTGGTTACCACATCATGTCTGTGTACATGACATTTATCTGCTTGTTATAATCATGTTTTCAGTACCGAGGTACTGGGTAATTAATTCTTTCAGTGTCTGGCACTTGATTACATTTATACTAGATATGCCAAGGTGTTGAAGATGCCTGTTCTCTTGTGGGGGAGTTCCTTTTGAGCGAAGTAGATGTAGCATATTTCTACTGTAAATGTCAGTTTTACAGCTACAGAACAGGCTTCACTTTCCAGGATCCCTGGATTGAAAAACTCAAGGAGATATAAAAGCAGAAAGGAAAAAAAGATCAACCAGGTAGAAAATTGGAAGATAAAAAAAGTATTTTACAATGTAATTAGTGTTAATGTAAGCAAATAGGTAGCAGAAAATATTTAATTAATTAATTTTACCCTGTTTTCAGCTCTTTGGGGCATTGGGTGGAAGAAAAATGAAACATATTCTTAATTCACAATCCAAGCCAAAACAGAGTTTCACAGTCAGCAGATTATCAGATTGTGAATTTCAGATATTTCAACCAGATGTGCAATTCACATATAAATCATAAGTCCTTCTGCAAGCCATATAACTTAGTTAATAAATAAAGTTTGTATTTCACACAGGCTAGAAATAGTTCCCATTTACATTTGTCATTACGGTAGTTATAAGTATCATCATCTTCTCTCTTATACCCAAAAACCATCATGGCTACAACAGCAGGTTTGTGCCAAAATCATCTGTTCAGTAGTTTGATTGATTCTTTCAGTGATCTTTCAAGGTTAGAGCCAATGCCCATCGATATTAACTGAGAAGTTGTATATATGACTGGTTGGAGAATTATGTAGTTTCAAAGATATAGTGAAGGTATAAAATTGCTATATTTTATTTGGCAGTATGAATGAGTAAAGCAAATTGCTAAAATAGGTTTTAGCACATTGTTCCCTTAACACAGGTAGCCAATGTTAGTTAATGCTTAATGAGAAGATTATTAAGATGGAAAGGTGTTGGGAACAAGGCAGCTGACAAAGTTGTTTGACAGGGATAGATTGCAAGGAAGCATTTTGAGTTTAGAGCAATGGAAATTTGCCAAACAGAAAATTTGGATAAATTACTGATTTGGAGACTCATCTAAAAAGAAGATCTAGGAAATAGTGTCTGGAGAGATGAAGAACAGAGGTGCCACAGTAGGATCTGATTTAGCTGCAGGCCCATCCAAGGCTACTAAACAAGATAGTCTGAAAAAACTCCATGGTCATAGAAAGACCATGGATTACTCTGTTGGGCTTTATCCCAGCCAGTGTTGAGAAAACGAAGACCGTGAAGTGCATACATCATTCTTTTTGAGCATAAATCTGAACATTTCTTATGCTGTAATAGTAAAGAGACAATGGTTTCAGAAGTGTTTTACAAAATCTTTGTGAGTTATATTTATCATGTAAATTTTCGGTAAAATGGATGAGTGAACATCTTCCCGTGGGGATTTCAGGAGAAGGCTGATTAAATCACAAATGCTCCTGAAGGGTCATTACCAAGCCCAGAGGACAAGGAGTTCAGCTATGTATTCCAGCTGTCTGGAGCGGTTTCTAGAAATAGTAGACACCTCACCAAGGTGTATCTGGGAACTCTGAGTGCAATGGCTTCACTCTGCTTGGACTCCAGAGGTGATAAAGTGACTAAATAAAGTCCATGAGATTGTTTTAAGTTACATTACATTAAATTACATTAATGACCAAAGCTAACTAAGGAAAAGGAGACACTTTTTCTCCTTGCGAGCATAAGATTGCATAATTAGATAAAATAACTTGGTACAGGTGGCCTTCACTGTTGTGTTCATTAATTGTGTAATATTAACTGCAGTCGCCTGATCAATGTCTTTGGATTTTTTACAAGTATAATCCATTTTGGAAAACCCAGCCTTTGAATACTGGCTTTTCTTCTGCTATGTTTCACTGTCAGGCATCCTCACAAGTGACAGGGAATGGAATTGAACTCAAAAGCTGCAACAAAGCAGAAAAACAAACAAGCTGAGAATATGGTTCCTGATCAAGAAAGCTGGGTGCAGCCATATCTGACTCTACTTCAAGGTCAAAATGTGAGGCTTCTTTCCTCCACATATCCACCCAAGAATGGTGCCTCCTCTTTGCTGAAAAACCCAGAAAGCTGTCTAGCTGTTAAAAGTTTAATTCTTGTTGATGTCCTTTGAGAATAGCAAACTTCTCGTGTTATCCATAAGGTAATGACTATGAATGCTCAAAAAAGGGGGATAGCACTTTCCCAGTCCTATGTGCAATTACCTACTTTGGTTTTTTAACTCTTAATAGAGTCATATGTATGCTGAACTCAGCAGTGCTATCAAGAAAAGGCTGCACACTCTGAAACTCCTCCTGGCTGGCTGTGCAGTCCATAAACCTGCCCATGCTCTTTAGGCTTTTCCTAACACCTGTAAGAAGTGGTAGGTAGGCTTATGAGGTTGGGAGATTAGTTTGTAGCATAATCTGAAAAGTATGGCAAGTCTTTTGCACTGTTTTTTCACGTTAATTAAAAAATTTCTGTTAAGGCTTGAGTGTACAGTTCATAGGTCAAATTTCTCTGAAAAAGTAGGACCATTCACAAGCTAAATGTGAAGGCAAAGTGAAATGTGAAGGCCTCACCTTCCTACCTAAGGTGAGGACCAGAGTGCTGTATCTTTGGGATTTCAGTCCTGGATGGGGATTTGGAATATCATGATCTTTAAAATGTGCTAGAAAAATTGTCTTGGGTAGGCTCTATTCTGGCCAAGCTCTGTGAAAGTATGAAGGTTTCTGTCTGTGGGAAATTCTTCTCCTCAACTTCGTGGATGAGGTAAACAATGAATATTTTTCTACCATCCAGTGCTGAAATTAGTACTAAAAGGCAGAGCTGAGCCTACTTTCATGGGGGCAGATGAAGATACACACGGCAGTGGTCTGGGAACATGCTTGTATGACACTGATGGTTGCCCAACACCATTTTTAAGGCTTTAAGAGCCAAAGAACCCTGAAAAGGCTTTGCGTTAGCAGGCTGCTGGGGAGTGGGAGAGGAGTGCATGTGTACATAGGCTTTATGTTAGTTGAATGGTAAAGTTGTATAACAAGTTGTACTTGTTAATACAACTGAATTACATATCTGTGGACTTAACCAGAGCTTTCTGCTTTCTGTTCTGCATGAACACCATCAACTACATTCCAGTTGTAAAATCATTAGTAATGGAGAGAGAAAAGAGAAGAAATTTAGTTTAACACTTAGTTTCTGAATTATGGCTCTTGTTCACATTGTATTCATTGCAAATGAGGACAATCCTTGCATCTTCTACACCGTTAGTAGAAGAAAAATGAATCTCCTGTGACGTAGGAGTTGAATGGCTTTGATACAGTATCATTGGTGTAGACTGTAACCCACAGTGGATCTGCTCATGTTTGTATTGAAGTTATCCCAAAGTCATTACAGCAACTTTTTCTGACTGTGACTGTGCTTTCACTCCTGCTATTGTATCCTTTTCCCCAACCATACACCAACATATCAGCTTGAGCTTGAAATAATAATAACATTTTAGATAGTTTATGACACAGCCTTAACCTTCTTTAATAGCAGTTTTATGTATTCAATATTCTGCTCCTCTAGTTGGCTTGCAGTCTTTCAGAAGCACTGGTCACTAAATAAAATAAAGTTCGTATTTATTGCTATGTGTCATCTAAAAGCAATCACTCAAAACAAGAATTATAAGATCTTCTACAGATGAAAATGTTTTTGTGATGGAAGTTGGCAAGGCCAATCTGTTATCATGAGGCATGGAGAAGAAAGGCCGTTGTTCTTGACTGTTTGGTGAATGCACTTATTTTCTTTTTGCAATTTTCATTACAGCAAATTGTTTGACCTAGCAGAGAGACATCTTCTCAAGGCTGGGATCATATTGTTTTGCTAGTATAATTCCATCACAGTCAACAATGGCTATAAAAGGAAAAATGAGGCAGAAAGGTACAACAGTATAGGATAGTATGTTTTCAGATCAGTAATCAGTGTCTATTTAAAATAAAATAGAAATATATGAAATGAGGTGCTTTGACTCCATTTTATTAAGGTGAAGTGAAGTTTTATTTCTAATGTTATGATCAAATGAAGGAAAATAGGGGTAGTGAGAGCTATACACAGGAGAACAAAAGCAAGCGGCTAAAAATCTGTTACATTAACCTACTAGTTCTTGACATTCTGTAAAGTCACTGAGATGTGATTTTTCATCCAGACCTAAAAAGTTTCTGTGATAGTACTAGTTAAATGATGCAGCCCAGTACTGACATGTGGTTACACTGGGCCAAATTTAATACTGAAGGAGGAAAACAGACACAGCTGGATCTTATGAACTGTTAAAGACATGAGTTGCTTGCTCATGTCTGTAGTTCCACAGAAGTTAAATTGAATTATTATGCACATAAGACCACATGTGTACATGCTGTCAGGTTCCAGTTAATAAATGGCCTTAATCATAGGATCATTAAGGTTGGAAAAGACCTCTAGGATAATCAAGTCCAACCATCAGCCAAACACCCTCATGCCTCCTAAACCATGCCCTGAAGTACAATGTCTACACGTTTTTTGAACACCTCCAGGGATGGTGTTATTTTCATGAACTATACAAAAAAGATGCTTATGTAGACACATCTTCAAAATATATAAATAAGGTTCTCTATGAGATGAGAAAAATAACACTATTTAATCTGGCTTTCTGTGAATCCAACTGCAAATACAGTGTTTCACTTTCTGAATTTCTGAACTGTTTTGATTACATTATGAATTGATCTCCGTATGGATGTTGACACGCATTGAAACCCTGGTTATTAGTCACCTGAATTTGTACTGTCTTGATTTTTGGTGGGGCCCGATTCTAATTCACATAAAATCTTGGACACCTGTAGAGCAATGAAAAGGAGTTTTTAAAAAGATCTACTTAGCTGAGATTTACCCCCCCCTTTGGAGCCCCATAATGTGGTCAAAAGCAGGTACGGTTACCTTAGTGCAAATTAGGATCTTACTCACTGCTGTCACATATCTTTATTTCAGATCCTAGCATCATAGGTGTAAATGCGTATGCATGCTATAAGAGAGTGGACAATTAATATAAATTTGTATTTTATATGCCGGTGGTCTCTGGAATGAATCCCCATATATGTACACACACATACATACATGCATACATACAGGGCTGAGCCTTCTGCAAACATGAGAGCCTGTCAGAAGTTAATCAGCATAGATGCACAAGGGTTATGATAATCCTTAGCAGCTTTGCCAGCTCACTTTTGCAATGCTTCTCAAGCATGCGACTCAAACACACTCACAAACAGCCTAGATGTATTGCTTTGCCTCACATGGCATTTTTATCACCAGTGGTTTGGCTTCTTGGGAGATGCTGAGGGAAGATGGACTACTCTAGAAGTGAATCGAGTCTTTAGTCTTACTTCCATCTGGATGTGCAAGAAGAATAAGGAGGTAAGATAAAAAGACCTGTCTTGCTATGTATTAGGTCACGTTCAGACCTAACAGTACTTCAGACTACTCCAAGCCAGCTCAGAGAAACTGGAGGAAATAATGCTGTACCCTTTTTGTCAAATCCCTGGACTGATTTGTTTTTGACTAGTTCTGCAGTCAGAGGTGGCTGAACATAGAGTGGAAATTACTGCCTTGAAATAGTGAAGACTTAGTAAAATAAGGTTATTTTATGCAGTCACTCCTTGCCAAGATAATTCTTTAAAATATGAAAAATTTATTTTTATTTTGCTTATGCTTTTTAGAACGAGGTGAAGGATTTTTTTGTTTGAGACTATGACAAATTCTACTGTTTCGCAATCTGTTTTTAAAAAAGTTATTTCTCACTGACTTATGAATTACAAATCAACTCATTTAATTCTCTTTCATTTTTTAGTTATATTGATAGTGATGAGTCATATGAAAAAGAACTCGCCTATGTAAGTGGTTACTGGAATTGTTAATACATTCAGCAATGATTTGCCACAGCATTGGATAAAAATGAATTTATGGAAAAGATTTGTAAGGTGACTGAGTGGGAGCTCAGTTTGAATAGACAGTAGAGAGTCTCTTGACACATGTATTGCATCTTTTCTTCCAAAGTTTTGGGAAGTCTGCTATAACTAATTTGTAGACCACTTTAAATGGTTGTAAAAATTACATTTAAAGGAAGGTTGGAGGGTTTTTTCCATTTTCTGAACGCTCTGAATTTAACAGACTGGCATCTGATATTTACTAAAGAAACCCATGTAAGCTACACAAAGAAAATACCTGTTCACATTTTCACTTTGGTTGCTTCAATGCTATTGACTGCAGTGGAGTTAACCAATACAAAGATGCTGATCCTGAAAACATAGGTAGCCGTGATCTAATATTATTAGTTTATTACTGATCAGACTATCTGAAGTCCAAACGTTGTCTATATGATTCCTACAGATGTTTCCTACATCTTCTTGTTCTAAGTCTGATGTAAGCAAACAACAAACTGCAGGCATTCAAATGGAGCCCTGAATTCAAAGACATTGCTTACTTACCTGCGTAAACTATGTGCTATCTGAGTACACTGCTTAATAGTAAGAATAGAATTAAGCTTACTGGGGTGTTTTTTCAGTGTTTATTGGATGGTAGACTGTGAATATGCTTTTCCCAAATGTTAATGAGGATTCCTTGTCATGTGCAATGGGCATAATCCAGATGAGAGTGCTGTCTGCTAATTTGCCATTATACATTGCCATCTGAAAGCAGTCAGGGATGTGAAGAGTGGGCCTAGTCTAAAATCAATGTAAACAATCAGTTATTGACAACATTTATCACATATTTTAGAAGTAAATGTACTGTTAAATGGAGTAATTAAGTGTGGCTCCTCCACATCTTACATCTTGTACTTTTGCAGAAAGGTATTTATTTTAAGAATCAAAAATAAATTGAAATTAATGCATACTTCTGACAATCCCAAATACTAAACTTTCCAAAATTAGATTCAATTTTATCTTCTTTTAAGGCTTCAAGTACAAAATTATACAAGTTGCTTTAGCACTATTTTATCTTCATGTTTGAGAGGCTTTTTTGAATCAGCTTGAATTCTTCAAGAATCCATATAAACTATTTTCACAATAATTCTGTTTTAAGTATATTGATAATTGTGACAGCAAGCACTTGTGACTGTATAGCAATGGATGACAAAAGGAGAACCTGTGCTTTCTATTAAATTACCATTGGGAACAGATGAACTGTTGCTTTAAGCAACAAAAGTCACGTCCACACTACTGAGATTCCAATTAGCCAACTTTGAACAGAGTCCATTTGTCAGATTTTAGGTAGCTAGCATTGCTGTTAGCTGGAAGCAAGAGACACTTCTCTACGGGGAAAGCTATTACGGGCATAACACATGGAAATATTCAATTGTTCTTTACAAGTTATAGCTTTTGTTTCATCAGCAAATATGGCAGAAAACCTGGCCATGCTTCCTGCCTGACAATTGTAGCACAGATTTCTTTCATCTGATTTTGATAACTCCATCAGAGACAGGGAGCAATCTCTGGATTTTGACATTGCCAATTTAATATAACTCACTGAAATCTCTTAAACAGATTAAAAAACTCTGATAAGTTATGCCTTTTAAATTTTTCTAGATGCATTGTGTGACTTCCCAGGGCACAATATGAATATTAATAATAATGTATAAGGTAATACAGATCTATCTGCCAAAACGCACAACTTCCATTCTTTCTCTCTGTTTTGTTTCCACTTGTTCTCTGTATCAACAGTGGTTGATGAAGTCCAGAAAGAGACATATAGGTTTTTCAGGAAAACGTCCACCAGTAAGTTGTGTGAGCTTCTACAGAACTAAGATTGGAGCTGGTTATTTTTTAAAAATTACAGGTTTGTTTTTTTAAAAAAATCAATAAATATGTATGGTCTGCAGTTCACTGTACTTACACTGTAATTACAGTGTACTTAAACACAGACATTTTCATAGTCTGATTTAGGTTTTAAAAACAGGCAGTATTTTTGAAAGAACACATTTTGGTAGAAACAATGGAAACACTTGGAAGTTACTTTCTTCAGAAAAGAAAGGGTTAATGTGCATTATTAAAAGGGTAGTGCTTTTCCTTTGTTTAACCATTTTATATACATTCTCCGAGCCTCTGTTTAAGTCCTGCATCCGTTACTTAAGTCATTGCTTCTTTTACAACAGGTGAAATCTTAAAGGCAACGAACACTTGCAAATCTTTTCATCTCAGTGAAAATGGTCCAACAAACTGCATCCTATTACCCAGACTAAAATGACAGTGATACCAACTATTTGCATACTCATGTAGAGTTCATTCTTTCTCTTCCAAAAATCCCTGTGGCAGAAACTGGGCTCTGTTGTGTTGTATCAGCTGTGGCCAATCTCCCTACTCAGGAGCTCAGGATGCTTTGCTAGGGATCATGTTAACATTTGTAAGCTATTTAGATTGTCAGTTCCTCAGGCCTTGTCCTCTTATTTGTTTACAAAGCACCTGACACTTTTAGGGTGTAATAATTAAAGACATAATGGATGTCAAAATACCTGGCATACACCAGCTGACATTCACTTACAAGGCAGAATCACTTTTGGATGAAGGAATGGGGTATAATGAAGGAATGGGGTATAATGCAAAGCTTTAATAATGCATAGTTCCATTTCTCGTTTATTTGGTAGGGTGTTCTTATTTCAAGTTGAAGCAGGTGAGCTCACCTGGTATGAATATGACCTTGGTTCTCTTCCAGTGAAAGTACCATTTGCAGCATTTGCCTCAAATGAGTGGAATACTTCACAAGCTAAATGTATAAATTCTGCATGTGGAAATTCCAGCAGGTTTTAGTTCCACTGGCGCAGGACGCTTGTTAACAGTACAAACTGTAGATCCAGGTAAGTAAGATATTTTGAAAATAGGACATCTCCTAAAGAAGGATGATGTTCAGACATTCTCAGTGAAGTACAAAAAGCAGGATCATTACTATGAATGCAGCTGTGGGAGTCATCTAAGAGAGGGGCTCTGAGATTTCTATGATTCCCAGTAGTCTAACTGAATCTGATCTAATCTTGTCATCCATGTGAGCAGGACATTCCTTTTTCCCTTTACTAATTTCCTCCCCTTGCTGGTCAGCTGCTCAGACAAGAACAGAACTAAGCATTCCATTTATCCATTAACAGTAGCAAGCAATGATTATTCATTAAGCCTGAGAGATATCTTTAATAGCAGTTTTGCCTGACTTGATCATCATTCACTGCCTTCCAGAAAGGTTTACGAAGAGATCCTATTTTTCAAACTCCATACTCCAAATTGAATCTGGAGTCTGGTTTCTGATACAGTTAAGTGAGATAGAAAGTTAGATGGAAGTTAGATAACACTCTGTCATATGGTCAGAAAGTTCATTAAGATGATATCCGTTTCCTACCTTTTGTAGAATTTCTCAGGCAAGTTCCGCTACTGCCAACAAAGGGGACATAAATTCCCGGTAGATGTGAACCTTGGACATGGAGTTAGGAAGTGTCTCCTAGTATTCTGGTTATATCTGGGGTTTTTCCTTGATTTTGTAACTCATTATTATGATCCATTGCATAACTCTGAAAAGTTTTACTTCTTCCTTGTCAAGTATTTGTAGATGTTATAATATTCCCTATAGTCATTCCTTAGCAAATCTTAATTTAGTTATTTTAATCCTTCTTCAAAAGCATCCTCTCTAATCTACGCATAATCTCTCAGGGTTTTTTCTGAATTGTGTTTAGTTCACTGACATTTTCCAGTACAGAGTACTAGAAAAGCTATGTACAGAATTCTATGTGCAGTCTCACCAAAATCACAAGGAGAAAGCTGATCACCTCCTTGGGCTGTGATACAGTATTTCTACAACCCAGAGTCAGTTGCTGTTTTGGCTGCTTCAGCCCTTCACTGTAAGCTTTAATTTGACATGTTTGGCTGTGTCTTTGGACTTCCCAGTATGTCCTTTCTAAAGAATTGCAGTGCTTCACAGTGTAACAAAATAATTACTTTGATTTTTGGAGGAATTTAATTCTAGTTATTTTTACTTTTATTTCTAATATCTAGGAAGGTTTTTTAATGATTTCTCTGTTTTTGTCTAGAATATAAAAGTGCCAAATGTATTATAGAATTGTATGCTGATACATGAAATATGTATTTTCTGCTTTCTTTGAATTGCCACTGTTGTAGATAAAGCATGATAGCCTCCTGTTCATAGCAATTTTTGCTTGCATCCTGTTGCTAAGACAGTGATCATATCCAAGATAATTTCAATACGTTTCAAATAAGATTTGGTAAGAGGTGTTTTGCTAAGTCTGCTGGTATGTCAAACTATGAAGACATAGCAAGTGGAATCCCACAAGTAACTTTCCTATGTCCAGTTGTATAAGCATTTCACTGTTGATTGAGGCTGTGAAACCGAGGGTAAAATAGAAATGTAGATGAGACCAAAAGGTTGGGAGGGTCTGCAAGAGGAACATTAGAGTTTAAAATAGTGATGATAAATTGAGAAAATATTCTGAAATCAGTAAGGTGACATCCGATACAGACAGAACTCTAGATGGAAACACAAACACACTGTGAAGATAATCATCTGCCCATAAACTGAATAGGAGTCACTGCACAGATGTGATGCTGGATGTAAAAAACCAAATACCATTCTGAAGTGTGTAACAGGAGTGTGATCTAGTTATGCCATGATTGTTAGTTCTGCTGGGGCTCTCCAGGACCACTGTACTCCATTTGCAACCTCAAACTTAAATATGTGGACAATTCTGAGAAAGCTGAGAGAATGCCAGCAAGAGCATTACAAGGTTTAGAAACGAAAGGTTGACAGAAGTGATTGCTAAAGAAGGCAGCTGGATGTAATAATCACCTGCGAGAGATGTTGTAATGAAGAGGACAGTGATAGAGGGTTTTTACTTCCCTGTGTCTACTTACAATAAAAAGAAAGAAGTGGGTCTGTTTGAAACTCATATTGTTGTTCTGACGTTAGGAAAACCTCTTGATTCATAGGTTGAAAGGTCGGGAGCAGGCTACCTCTGGAAGTTTTGAAACCTTTTTCCACAGGATTTTGGGAAAAGGAAACTTGGCTAACTGTTCCTGATTCTGTCTCAGAGCAAGCAGCACTCCTCCTAAGGTCTTGTCTAGCTCCATATCCTCATATTTCTCTATGTGCAGTTCTTTTTCCACTTCCCAGAATTAAAGAAATCCAAACTGCCAGAGAGGTCTGACTTGATGTAAACTCCTTATTTTATGCCCCAGCCAGGTTCAGGACTGCTCTTGCAAATGTTAGTGTAGCTTGTTGTAGAAATACAGTGAAGTCAAATGTAATTGATAGCAACAGTTCATTGAAACTTTTTGGGTTCAGTAAACTTGCTCTGAAGTGAAGGTAGAGATCTGGGAAAACACACCTGCCTCCAGGTGAGTCTGCCCTAGGGATGGATGGTAAAATGTTTGGGCTCCTGAGCCAGCCCAGAGATAACAGAGAGAACAGTTTTCTTTTCTACTTAACTGTCCATATCACCTTTTCTTATTTCTCTTTTTTACTGACCAAACTTTAAAAAAACAAAACCAAAGCAAACCCACAGTGCAGGCAGCTCAGTCATTATTTGAATTATTAGTAAGGTAATCCTCCTGATAATTTTTTACCTCGTCTAATTTCTCATTAGTGTATTTTTTCTTCTTGACGTCTTCAAAAATTCTTATATTCACTCTTTCTTCTTTAACTAAAACTACCTCAGTGCACATTTGGTTGCTCTTATCTTTGTCCAGCTCTGCTCATTTATATATAATTCTCTCCATTTCCGGAACATTCTCGCTGCCCTCCATTCTTTGAGTAGGCATTTGGGAAGCTGTACTGGCTGCCTGGCATTTTCCTTTCTTTATCAGCAGGATTCTATTGTATTCTGATGCCTTTCAGGAGTCTAAGGGCTTCTTGCATTTTTGTGTCAGAAAGCATCCTTGAACTTCAATATCTACCGCTCTGTGAATCCATTCTTTAGCATGCACCAAAGGACTAATGGGCACTACCAGGGAGCATCCCTATTATTTAAAAGCAGTTCATAGTATGAAAAATTGTAGTAATGAAAGTTAGATCCATGATGAACATTCTTTGTCTAGAATCTTTACTTTTATGACTCATGAAATTGTCTTTTGTGTAATTTAATTTTCAGATTCAGAGTCAAACTACATAAGGCTGGTTTTTTAATTATTTTGCCACCTTGCAAATACAAAGGAGCTATATCCAGGCCCTATATAGCCTTCTCTATATATTCAGGAACTACAACCAAGCCCTAGAAAATATTACCTGTATATAGAGAAGGTCAGGAGAGAGATGTTCCAAAACCACACTGCAGCTCATTTTAGCTGTCACTATTTTGTTGATGTGGGTAATAGGATTCAAGTTAAAGCAATATGAAGACAGAGTCCACAGCCAGCTAACAAACAGGGAAACTGTGAACCCCTCTTTGCATTTTTCACACTCTGTTTCTCAAATGAACAGAAATCGAAGAACCAAATGGAGAATCAAGGCTGTCATTAATTCGCACTAGTCATCCAGAAGTGTTTGGCCAGCTTGAAGTATATATATGGGTACTATACCCTCACTGGATCACTCCATTGGTATTAGAGATTTTACCTGTGGCTACCTCTCAACAGTACTGGAGTGTCTCACAGCCATTAGATATGCCTTTCCACACACCATTCCCATGAAGCCACTGTTATTGCTTTCTAAATAGGAAAATTGAGTGCCAGGTAAATGTCATGCTTGAAGTCATAAAGGTTTGCTATCCCAGGTCTATAGGAACCCTAACTGACAGTCACAAAGCGATGACAGATCCAATACTTTTTATGTGATTTCAGATTATTGAGAGACAAAATACCTGAAGATAAAATTAAATTAAGTAGCTTTTAAATGTAACCAAAAAAATTAATTGGATGTGCCACTGTGGATCCTACTTCTGTCCCCACAAGAAGCAGCAGGTGGTTTCTACTGAAAATTGTAATGAAATTGAAAAATTAATGTTGACAAAATCAACAGATTCTGTCAACATCTCAACTTCATTTTGAAACACTACCTTTTTAGCACCTGCAGTCCCTTTAATCAAACAATGACAGTTCTGCAGAAAACAGGACATAGCTGCCCCAGCTAATAAAACCTGGAATTCATTGGGAATAGCATACATTGCACTGTAGCAATTTATGTTCCTGGCTGCTCCATGTGCAAAACTCTTATATATACCCTTTATCTTTCTGCCAGGATCTGAGTCCTGAGAAAACCAAGACTGGCAAGTGAGTAAAACTCAAAGTATTGTTCAAATACTTTGTTTTAGAGTAATTTATCAATATTTACAAGCCAAAGTAGTTCTGCCTGTTGCTGCAGATCTAGGTCTGCTGAAGACTTTCACCAGGCCTCACTCTAAGCACATCAGTCATCCTTTAGATATAAACATGTCTGCTAAATTACAGAAAGTAAAATATCTGTATTTGTCCATGCAGGATAAGGGCTTTGAACCATGGTTGAAACTTCACAAATTGTTTTGTCACTGAATTGTATTACAAGAGTTTATGAAACACCTTCAAGTACAAAAATGAATTAATTTACAGCATATGTTAATTGCAGGAAACTTTCCTCTTTACACAGGGCTGTAAGACCTCAAAAACATCTTAAACCAACTGGGTAAACAGTGTAAAAAGGATCCAAAAATATTGCAGCTGCATGCCATTCTTCAGTCATTTTTAACCTCATTATGATTGCTTATTTATAAATCCCTAGAAATAGGTATTTCTAATAGTTCTGCTGATAGATCCTGAACTAGAATGACACAAATGGCACACTGTAATTAGACGGGGGGAGGGGGAATGAATCTGATGTTCTGCCAAAGCTCATTAAAATGGGTTGTACACTCCCGTGCACAGAATATTGCTCGTGACTGGTAACAGAGGAGCATACTACTAGCTTGGTAGACAGGAGAACATGAAGTTATTATTCTAAAAACTGAGGGTAATATTGGAGAAGAATGGAGAAGTAAAAAGAAGAGTGAGTCTTCTTTTCAAGGACTGAGATACTGCTATTCCTGACCATATGTTGGTCAACCAAAATACTCTTGTGCTTTACCATTTATTAGCAGGGCAAAGGTTTACTGCTCAGAGGTGTCAGGGCCAGAGTCAGTGTCAGTACTGCCTAACCTGACTGGCACTTATTTGGCAAAGTGCACAATTACTTGGCAGATCTGGTGGTTCCACTTGCTAATGATGTACTATACATTCCTGTGCATTTATGTTTGACAGTATAAAAAGATGTGTGTGGTGCCTGGAGCTGCCATTTCTTATTAAAGCTGATGCACTTTTAGAAAGCATTTGACTTTGGGGCAACTTGTGCATTCTTACTCATCCTTGTTTTCTAATGGACAGTTTTGACCCTGAAGGATGCTCTTAATATGTAGCTAACACACACACTGCCTGCCACATCACCACTTGCTCCAGCAGTGCCAAACAGAACACAAATTGCTTGGCAGCCTTGGCTTTGCTGCATTTACTTTGGCCAGACAGAATGGCCACCCTGCATGTGGTAGCAGAAAAGAGAGGAAAAATATTGTTGAATGCAGCAACTCACCCATGAAGCTTTCTGCACACAAATGTTCTGTAGTTCACAGAAAGGTAAAAAACAGTGAAGCAGGGTCATGTACAGCAAAATAGCCTTAGGTCCATTGGATACCCACAAAAAGAAAGAAAAACCCAGAAAGAAAATACTGTGTAAAATACTAAGACACTGGGATAAATGAAAGCAGATGTAAACTCAAAAGGAAGGGTTAGGTTTAGTAACCAATTAACAAAATTAGTGTAATGAAGCTTTCTGTTACAAAGGCAAGAATATTTCCCGTCTGCTGAGTTCCACATAAGAGGAAGCTTTGGAGAGTTTGAAGGTTACTTCAGTCATGGCATGTCAGGGCAGGATGCCAAATTTCACCACTTCTTCTGCACAGATCTTGAGGGAGAACATAGATCTTTCAAGGTCTAACATTATCTACAAAATACTTGTTTGGCTTTCATAAACTTTGTCTTAGCCAGTATAAGGTATTATTCTGTAAATCCTGTACCAAGCAAAATACCACTCCCATGTATATAAGGCAGGTAACATGATTTGTCCCCACTCAGATACTGAATGTTTGGTTGAGCTGAAGAACTGAACAGAAAACTCCTGAGTCCTAGTTCAGTTTTCCCTTAGTAAATTATATTTCGCAGCAAACTAGGCTTGGGACTCCTTGTTTGAATGCTCTTCCCTTATCATATGGGCATATTGTGCCCATATTACACGAACAATATTAGCCCTGTTCATTAGTTATTGATCAGATACAATATAAAACTCCCTGGATCCAGGTCTGATTTCAGCTGTAAGCCTATAAATCTAGTGGAACAACAAAGCTGACATAACTTTTTCTCAGTAGGAATGGGGGAATCCAGACTGAACACCTGCCAGCCGCTCCTAATCCAAATCATGAATAAACGACCACATACTAACATATCAGTGTAAGACTATATACAGGGAGACAAGGTACTGACAAAAATGCTGATGAAAAACAAGCCCATTTTGGGGAAAGCAAGCAGAATCCTCTCTAAGGTTTGCTTTGGTAGCTGCTCTGGAGTTGATGGCCTTATGTGGATTGACATTTGCTGAGAATCTGGGATAGAGATTCTCCTGTACTCAGTAATCTGGAACTGGAGGTTACAAACCAAGACAACCATGGAAATCATGGCTATTTGGAAATGAAAGTTTTCAGCGTCACTATTTCTACTGTTGTGTTATGTTCTCAGCAACAATCGTATCTGCTTTCGATCTGTGCCAATAGTTGGACAAGCCTTGCAAATGCATGAAAAAGTTTTCATGACAAAAGCCAGGGAATGGCAGAGGAAGGTCCTGGGAAAGGTGAATTTTCAGGCTCTGTGGCATGTATACCTAGTGAAATGAAGCAGTTAACTGTGCTATCAGCAACTCTGGACTAAAAGATTGTGGAGCTTTTATAATATGCAGCATCAAGAGCAAGCTGTATAACTTTTGTGAGGCATCCTACAAATACACAACTTAGGGTGACTGAGACCTATGATTGTTCTAAATGCTAAACATACAAATTAATGGTAAAGCCTGGGAATATGTCCAGGCCTCTACAATACTTCCCATATTTACATTCTTCCTACTGCACAGAGAGTTTCTCTTTGTAAATGGATGAACAGGTGTTAAGATGGACCAATAAAGAGGTTACAGAGCATCAGTTGCTGCTTTGAAGTGTTATCTTTAGGGAAAGTAAATTAAAACATAAAGAAAGCACGTAGTAGGTCTGCTCCTTGAGGCAACAGATAAGACTCACTTAGAGAAGTTTCAACACCAAGTGACCCAGCATTTTACTGCTGCTGAAGAAGGCAGAAAGTATGGCACACAGTCAAAGGCTGGCCTCTATCACAAGTGGCCATTCCTGAAGCCAAGGAGGTATTTAGAGTGGATACCATTTTCTTAATAGGTTCTTCTCAAGTGGCTAGTTCAGAGCTGTTACACCAGATCTTCACCAGAGGACTATGCTTTAATTAGCAGAATCTGCAGGTGTCTAGCTAAAGAGGTGCTATAGCTGGTTTGTACAGTGTATCCAAACACCTGGCACACTCTTTGTGCAGTAAACTTTTGTCCATCTGGGTATCTGAGAGTTGCTTACCTGAGTAAACTCCTAGGGCACTCGGTTGCACCCCTGTCCCACCCGGATTGCACTAGCAACCTTGAAGTTTACATGTCAGGTGAGTGAAGTCTGGATAGAAGCAAGGAAATAAATCTTTCTTTCTGCTGAAGTCAATAATTTTGCCATCAAATTCAATGGTATTGGAAGAAGATTTTATCCAGTATATGTAACTCTGACTCAGTTCTTTTGATCACAGGGCTCTCTTGAGCTTACTTGTATGGCATGACCCATTCAGAATCAGTGCTGCTGTTATGTGTGTCAGGTATTGTGATGAAATCCTAAGGTATATTCCAAGCTTTTGATTCCCTTGTTAGCTTTTGGTCCTATTCGGTGATTTTTGTTCCAGTTCTGGGATTTGACATTTCATATTAATAATTGGTGTTTGCGAGACAGTGGGCATTAATATGGGAGCAGGTAGGAGCTTTACTGACCCTGACATTTGATGAAGACATCATCTACCCACATGAATCAGCTTGGATACTGGAAGACTTTGTGATGTGTTTATTTCTGAACAATAACACAAGCCAAACAGATACATCAGTAAAGTGAAAGAAAGAAAACATATCAATGGGAGCCTGAACGGAAACCAAATACTGATGAGAATGAAACCTTATCTCAGGATGCAGGAGTTGGCATTCCCCACTGCCAACAGCTTTCACAAACCAAAGAAGAGAGAGAAATGTTTTATAAAAATTATAAAGAAGCTGGGAGACTCCTTTAGATAACTATCCACCTACATTTAGCTGTCACTGAAAAACCAAACAGCAGGAATAAAAACCAATAAATTCTTATTCTTCAGTATGGCCAACTGTCAGCCATGGGGCTCCAGTGAAATGAACGTGCTCCATCTTGTGTAAATATATGTATTAATTGCTTGGAGCTGCACTATCAAAGAAAACCAGCTGAACAACAGAGCAACAAAACAAAGAAGCTCTGAGGCCTTCCACTGCCTACAGCAATACGCAGTTGAAGATGAATACTCTGCTCATTTCCATTCTGAAATAAACTCCATCTTCAATGCCATCAATATCATCAGTGTCATTACTGCAACTGCTGCGTGAGTTTGATGCAATAACTATTAATTAGACCATTTTGCCCTCCTTCAACAACAGCCCTAGTGCTTCAGTTCCTAATGGAGTTTATCTTATTGTATTTTGATTTTGCTCAGAGCAGCCTTTCTGAATTCTAAGTTACTATAAGGTAATTGAAAGTACAGCAAAGGTTATAGAATACCCTTCATACTTTACCAGCTCATCTGCTTCACAACATTACACATCAGCAGCATAAACAGCCAACTCAATAATGAAGAATGCTGACATAAAAAATAGCACCCTACAACCACACACACTCTAAGTCTTTTCACTCCTCGCTCAGTGGTCAGCAAGGTGAACAAAACTGGGTATGTCAGATCAAAGAGAGCGAGCACAAACCACTTAAAACTCTTCACTTTCAGAAGCAAGAACTATTCATCCTTAAAACATCATTAGCTGTTCCATTTGCCTTACACCGCAATGGTTGTCCTGCACAGCTCTGATACTTTTGGATTAGCCTAAATTGAATAGTTTATTTCCTCAGTCTATAGGTATATTTAGTGTGTTAGCTAACTTGCTGGTTTAAGTCTTTCACTGGTACATGAAACAGCAGTAAGTTGATTTGCATTGTAGGAGCGCAGGTTGCTGCATCATCACTGTGCCCAGAGAGTAAAGCACATCTGCCCGTACTGACATTGCTGTGGTCCTGCCTCCTGTAGTTATTGAGTAGAGATAGGACAAGGGAATACACTTCTGTCTTTTCTTATCTAGCTCTGTCTCATCTGCTCCTTTGTGTTGTCACAGTCCCCGTCACAAACACAGCTGAGCTGCTCTGCTTCAGCAAAATGAAAAGAGAAAAACTCAGGTTATCTTCTGAAAACCCAACACCTTCAGTCTGTTGCAGGAACTAGCCACAAAAGGGTTGCAAAGATTTCCCAATATTCCCACCAATATTCAGCAACCTTTTCCTAATCTGTGGAGATGACACTTGTCCACTAATTCATGAACGTGTAAACTGATGTTTGCCTATCATTTTGGAAGGGGACAATGGGTTTTATTGACCACTGCTATTATAATCCTCACTGCTACTGTGGGTAAGTTTCTCCTTCCTTTAAATAACAAATTATCTAAAATTTAAGAGCTAACCTATCAACCGAGGAAGTTTTAATGTGTGTACTCACATATGTGTATATATATCAGTGTGTATGTTAGAATCAGCTACTCTATTAAATTGCTCTGTTTGCTGCCTCTGGGTTGGGGCATATTTTGAAGGAAAGCACAGTCTGGTTAAATTTCATTTCAGAAATTAGTGAAATATGTGGGTTTGGGGTTCTTTTAATGGAAAAGAAAGTTAGATGGAACCTAAGTTCTTGAAACTGCAAAATGTTATGCCTCATATTTGGTTCCAGTCTCTGCCTTTCAGGTTTATCATAACCAGTAAGCCAACATATAATTAGATCTCAGGCATCTGATCCAGCAGCTTCTATGCAAGCAAAACCTCCATTGACTCCTGCTGACTTAAGGGAAGCTTCTTATTGCTACTGATGATGAGTTTGACTTCCTACAAGTGTGAAGCTTTAGGTCCAAATGTGCCAAGAGGCTTAAAAATATCCATGAACAGAACTACTGATAATCAGTGTTACTGAAATGTCAAAAAAGTAACTCAAAAGTGTCATGATGCAGTTTCCTTATCACTGAAGTTATCCCTGAAATGGAAGAGAACTACAGGGGCTTTCATAATCTCTTTATAACACCATTATGGCCTCATCGCTTTAGAACACTTGATACTCTTGGCTCCCAGGATTGGAACACGAATGAAGTGAGCACATAGGATACTTGGCAGCATCACACACACACAGTCCTGAAACCTTTGATTTTGAGGTTCAGTGCAAGTTTTCTTGAGTGATTTGTGAGGTAGATGCTGGGAAGGAGGCTTGAGGATTTAGCTTTATATGTCTCTTTGATCTGGACTCACAGGTGTTTAAAACTCCATTATTTAGTAAAGCTGTGTAAGAATTTGCTGAAAACTCTGTCTCCCTTGATTCTTAATGTCTACAGGATATTCCTTATAATAAATATTAATAATTTGCAAGGACACGGATGAATGCATTTTTATAATTATCAAAAAACAGACATACTGGTTTAGTATTTAAAATTAATTATAGTAGGGAAACTAGCATTCCATAAGGGAATTACATTAACTCATCAGAGTGAGTTCATTTTGCTTTTTAATTTACCTTTGTTAAACTTTATTTATTATCTTATATTTAACTTCTAAGCACTTAGTGAAACCTCAATTTTTGTAACTAGAGGGCTTTATTCCTAAATGTTTGAACTGATGGGTATTTAATTTGCATTACCATATATTTAAAGCTGTTACAAGTCCATAAATATAAATAACTTAAGAGGAAAGTAAGAGTAATGAATTTTCAAGGAGTTCCTTCAGCTGCAACATTCTTTCTGGTCTGAGAATGGAAAATTAGTATTTAAGGATTTTAGATTGGTTTTGCCCTGTAGATGACTCAGTTTACCAAGCTACTGAAAGACAAGGGTTGCCAAGAGTTATTGGCAGTTAGACATTGCTGATTTCAGGGCTAACTAGTCCCATCACCTTCTCTGGTTCTCCTGTATCCAACCATAAGGATCACATACCACCCAAGAAATGTATTTCCTTGGCTATGCAGTGTTATCTGCAATCTTCTTTATAGTGGGAATGATGATCTGATTATACTTAATTGCAGAAGCCTGTGATAAATTGGAACCAGCTGTTCAGTTAGTTTCATCAGGTACCTCTCAACACTTCACCTGTACCTCACTGATTTCTCTGTTGCCATAGGGACTATTTCTAGCTTCCCAAATCTGTAGTACTGAGACTGGTGTGGAGGTTGCAGGTTATGGCTCTAAGTGAGCTGGCAGTGGAAGGATCCTTGTCAACACCTATCTGCAAGAAGCTCTAAGCTCATCTGGTGCATGAGAGAACGGTAATAGAAACTAGGGATGGAAAAGACTTAGGTAAGGGTTGACATGTACTGAAGAGCACCAGTGTGGGAGGATGTTCTCTCAGCATTATTAATGTGACTATAATGCAGGAAAGCAGTACAAGAAAAGCATAAAATATCATAGAAGACGGTTCTGACATTTAACGTGGGGGAAGCAGGAAGCCAGGAAATGGAGGAAGAGCTTGTACCACAGTTGCTCATGGTTTGACGGAAGGTATTTACTCTCTGTAGAGGCAGAGGTTATTCATTCTAATACTGCTGGTGTACTTCTGTCTGACTCTTTGAGAACAATGAGGAAAAGTAATAAAGAAATTGTATAGTCTTTTGAGAATTCTGAAGGATTTTCCCTTTTCCTTCATGGTGATGTGCTTTACTTCAAGGGAAGGAGACCCTTCTTCCTTACATCAGCCCCATGATCGCAGACAATGTGGGAGAACAGTCCATAACGCTTCTAAAGAATTATTCCTTCATAAAATCATGTGAAAACCCAAGCCTGGAGTAAAGTATCTTCTCACTTGAAGCCCCACTGTACCCCATGCAGGCCGCTGTAAAGGTCCTCAGACTGAAATTCACAAGTTTTTCAGTTTAATGAGTAGCGAGGGACTTGCAGCCATTCCACAGCTATCATCATTTCAGCTCCAAAATCTTTGGCTGAATCCTAATCCACTGCATATCTGGGAAGTCATTTAGGCACTGTAGCTCCCTGCAGAAACTGTTTTAGTGTCTCCAAAGGGTTACTAACATAACAAAATGGGACACCATTTTAAGGGCAGCTCTGCAAATACAAGCAGTCAGCTCTAATGTGTTCTATTTTAGAGTCTCCACCCAACCTCCCTAGTCTTTTAAACATTGGTTTGCTTCCATTAGCAAAAATAGCACTGAAAGTGGGCACCCTTGACTAGTCTTCCTCGAAAGTCAAAATTGAGATAGTATTGTGACATTAGTATGCATCCTTGCTCAGAACAGTGTAACTGATGCAATACATTTACAGCAAATTTTAAAATGTCCATCATAGTAAAGAGAAAGTGCCATTCAATCCAGTGAAATGCTTTCTCAGCGTCAAAAGATGCTATTACCACAGGACTGGCATCATTTTTCATCTTAAAGAGGATATTAAATAAGCACAGCAAATTCGTGCAGGTGAGCCTACTGTACTAAACATAAAATAAAACCATGCATTGTTCAAGATGAATTATTTTAATGCTTATACTTTGAGTCAATTGGCCAATGACTTTGCCATTTTGTTAATACCTGCATTTAGGAATAAAATGGATCTATGTAACACATATTCTTATAGGTTTTAGTCTGTTTCAATGTTGCCACAATCAGCACCCTGCAGCCTGCGAAGTATCTGCTGGTCAGCACCTGGTTTGCATAATCTAGTGTTACAAAGACACAAAACCAGCCAACATCAGCCTGCAAAAAAAAAAATGATGTTCCCTTTCTGAAATGTGGAGGCTAACCTTGCCTAATGATTACAAGATTTATGAACAATTCAGTAGCAATAGACTAGAAAAGTGAAAGGTCAGCCCACGCGTACACAGAGTAAGCAGCTTGGGGTGAGATGAAAGATAAGACAAAGACCCAGCTTAGATCTAGAGCTGTATTTTTCAAGATGGCACTGCATGCTGAGAAGTAACTTCCTTATATAGAAATATTTAGATTTGGATTTGGGAATACACTTTAATCACCCAGATTTGAATACATAGTCTCCCTCTTCATGGATCTTGCAGTTCAAGCAGGGTGGGGCAGAGATGTTATTTCCCTTTACACCACCTCGTTATTAAGATTTAGAAATTATATTTCCTTTATATTTGGTATTGTCAGAGAGCAGCCATTACATACCATGCTTTCTCTGTGTACCATCTTCTACTTCCTTTGCTAAATCCTAATTAGCTGGCTTGAAATTTCAGCAGCCCAAGGCAGCCTTTAGGCCCCAAAGCTTTCTTTTCTGTTTGTGTGAGTAAAACTGTGCAAATCAGACTTAACACTTTTCTTAATATCTCTTTTGACTTCTTGACTGTCTGTGAGGATGTCTAAGACCTTGTTTATCCCTGGCATATCCCTCAAAGTGCTTCCCACCCTGTACTGTATCCGTATTTACTGCATATACTCTTTCTGCCCTGCTCTAATCCCTCCCCCTTCCTCTCTCACCTTCAAATATGTGAAGCTGTGAATAGGGCACTCTTTCTTCCACATGTTAGTTAATAATACTCAGACTGTGAAACTAAAACTTACAGTGCTGCATTTCTAATTAATCAAAAAGACATGCTGTAATAATATAGCTACAGATAAGTAGCTGTTCCAGCAATCACCCCGTGCTCTGTTGAAAAGCAACTTGCCAAGCAGACCCATCATTAGCCAGTTACATCATGGAGCTCTGCGTGGATTGCATAAGTACATGGTGGAGTAGGTTGTAGGAAAAAGTAGCCGAGGAGGACCCAGTCCAGCTACTCAATGACTGGACAAGGGATAGAAGGAAAAAAAATAAAGAAAGGAAGAAAGAAATTAGTGCAGATGGTTCTAGTTGAGAGTGGGGGGATTTGAGAAAGGTTTGTGTTAGTTGTAGGTGTAATATGTTGGGATAATCAGTACAGGGTAATTTGAAAGTATTGCTCTGATGATGGGCTCCCGGACATTTCTGGGTCAGTTCTGCATAGTTTCTTGTAGGTCCTTGTGCGTTGCTGGTTGGAGAGGTGATGCAAAGCAAAAAGGCAAAGCCCCTACAGAAGCTGAGAAGAAGAAACTGAAAACCAGAGCTGGACCATCTGTCTACCACATATGCTAATAGAGGCTGGCCCTTTTCCTCATGAAACGAGCCTGTGCATAGACCATCTTGCCTTTTGGGAAAGAGTGAAGAAAACAGCTTTTTTTCCAGTGACCCATTAGTCTCCAACGTATGTCATTGGCTTTTGATAACTGCTGATGGTAATTCAGGAGAGACTGTGAGGTTTCATAACTTACAGTAGCTAGAAATGTGCAGAATCAGAGGGTCAAGTAATGTTCCAAGCCAGCATTTGCATGAGGTCACTTTCCACCCAATTCTGTCTGAAACTTTTTCAAACTGAGATGGGAGATGTTGCTATCGCAGCAATCTTCAAGTGATGCTGAGAAATAATAAGAACTCTTGATTTTAAGAAGTCAGGAAGGTTCAGATTTCCAAAAGAGGCTTCTAATTTTCAATGCCAAACTTTAGGTTTTGTGGACTTCAATACCCATGGTACTAAATATTCATAGATACAAGGTGACAGCTGAAGCTGAGTGAGCAGCATTCTTTACCTTCACTACGTCACTGTCTTCTGTAAGTAGGGATGAAGCCACATAGATCTTGTGAGGACTAGTTAGTGTGTAGGCAATGCTTGAAGATGAAAAGTGCTTAGGTTAAAATTTTCTGAGGATCCTAAAGAATCTGACGAAGTCAGTAGTTTCTTCGATTAAAATGATAAAGCAGGCTACACAAACAAGACTGGCAGATAATTCCTTCTCTCCTCACTTATGAAGAAAGTCCAACTGTCCTCACTTGCTCACCAGCAGGATATTGAATTATATTGGAAAAAGTATCTCCAAAATCAGTGACTGAGCAAATATTTAGCAACTATTCTATTTTTTACTAATGCATCATGCCCATTGTTTTCACTTCCCTGGTAAGCTTTTGTTCTTTACTATTTGCAAGTTCTTGAACCACAACCCACAGTGGCTCAACCTAGCAGACTGCTAGTGAGCCGGAGCTGATGTGCAGATGGACCTGAGCTCCTCTGCACAGACTCCAAGCTGGGCAATGTGAGCCAGCTTTATCCCAAAAGGCTTTAGTCACAGTAATGCGGTTCTGTGCCTGAGTTAATGTGCCAGTATAGACACTTTCGGATTCCAAGCTCCACATTTTCCAGACTGATATTGTTTAGAAGCTGAGAAGCTTTCATTTATCAATGGACAGAAACTGAACTCGCCAAAATGGAGTACCTATTGTTGGAGAGTGGTTCAGGATTATGACAGAGATGAAGCAGTAGAAAACTGAGCAGAGGAAACTGATACAATGAGCAAGAACAGCTTGTGTCACATTACCACCTGTTCCTTTGACATCTGAATTTATGGTCTAAACCATAAATGGCCTAAGGCCTCATTTATTTGAACTCAGGACAGGAACAGCACATGCCCTACAGAGCTTAGCTTCACGTTTCAAGTACTGGTCACAAGAAAAACTGAACAAACCTTACAGAATTTGAGGGCTTCCGGTAACAAATAAAATTAGATCCTTACCATACAAGCAAAAACTACTGTAGAAATAGAAGACATCAAAATAATCCTTTCTAAACTGAAAGAAATCATAAACAAAAAGGAAGAATAAAGCTATTAGATAGATTGAGTGTTTGATTGGAATGCTTTGGTGTCTGGAGAAATTCAGCAAAACAAAAGGCCAAATGCAATTCCCACCAATGAAATCATCAGAAGGCAGTAAAAGTACTGTGGCAACACTTGAGTCAGTGTGTTCCTGGCACTATAGTTTATGAGAGAGAATAGATAGATGATCATCACCTTGAATAAAATATTTACCGTGATTGGGAAAAGTAAAGGATTTTTTAAAGTTCTGTCTCTTGAATCAAAAGCATAGGGCAGGTGGTGGTGACAAAGGCTGGGGAATGTGATAACAAGTATTAATAGCAGTTCAGAGAAAGCTGCTGCAGGAAATGTTGGATCCAGCTCTGCAGCTGAGCTGAACTTGGTCCTCTGCCCTGAAGTGCAAGAAAGAAAAATGAGTGTATATAACCATGGATTTTCTCTAATCCATGAGTTGAGGATGCCAGCAGACACCCAAGATATCTATCCTGTATGAAATGTAAAAGACTTGTTTTCTGTATTTGTTTAAGAGTGACAAATATCAATAATATGGTAGAAATGTTTAAACAAGGACACAGCACATTGCAAAGGAAGACAATCCATCTGTTTTAGCAGCTGGTTTGAAGCATTCAGTTAGGTACTGATTGCAGTGAAGGAACTCTCCCACTGTTCCAGGCTAGTTCCTACAACACTTATTCATCATCACTAGAAGAGTTGTCTAGTGTGGTTTGGTGTACCAAATTTGGACATAGGAAATTATTTTAGAGCCATTCTGTACTCTCTTGTAGGTCCAGATTACATGGTCAATTGCAGTTAACCGAGCAAGCTACGTAAACGTGGTCACTACCTCCGTACTTTTAAAATGACTGCACCCTGGGCCCATGACCTCTGATATCTCTTTATAGATATCTATCCCCATCTGAATCTGCAAACAGCTAGAACCAGTGCTATCTTTAACAGGTAAGGACCCTCCTTCAATTCCTGTCAACTTCCCTTGGCAATGAGAGTACCCAGGACCTCTCAGCAGTAAGCTCAAATCCTCAAGATTTCATTTAGGTAACTGTGGCTGGAGTATGCTGGGTAAATGGAAGAAATTCATACATAACAAAGGCAGCCACTACATGATTTCAGAAGCACAGGGGACACGAGCATGAAATTGCTGAGCTAGGACAGGAGTCACTGGCAGCTATTCTCACACATTAACGGATTTATTGCTCTGAATTTGCATATATGCTTATATAGTGATATACTATGTGAATAGCAAAGATGGTTTCTATAAACCTGTAGATAAGAACAGCACTTATTACCAAAATGAGATATATATAGCTTGGCCATTGAAGGACTTTACTTGATTTTGTGGCCATGCCTTTTCTGTTTGATGGTAATAGACACCCCTGTTGCCATAGTTGTTGTTCAGCCTGTCATCATAACTGACGTTTGTGTTTGTATTAATAATAGCAGGAGAGTTTTCTATCGACTCTCTAATAATACATAAAGAACTGCAAACCAATCCATAATGAGCACTTATCCTTCTTTGCTTCCTTTTTTGCTCTAATGCTTCGTGTCTGATATTTGCTCTGTAATTTTTTTAAAAGTTTAGAAATTCTGTTCCATTTAACACTTTGACTTCCTGTTGGTGTAGTTTTTCTCTGCAGAGGAACAGACATATGTACACTGAAAGCTGAGCCTTTCAGGATCCTGTTGAGATCTCATATTACAGCAAAGGTACCCCCAGAATATTCACATGTATGCAATCTCTTTCCAAATTATAGTATTTATGTCCCCAGTTTTTTTAGTCCCTGTGTTAAATCTGTGCTCTGTTTATAGATATTATGTATGTATTCCTTCTTTTGTTTTGGTGGTGGATGGTAACAAAAAAGGCCGTAAAGAACAGGTTCTGATCATACCTGTTGGCTTCCACAAGTGATATTGGGTACCCTCCATCTGCAGCCTCGAGTGCTGATTTCTTAACCTTCAGAGTTTCTGACTTCAGGCATGGAATTTTGAGTATGCTGTAATTCCAGATTGTGCCTTGTTTAACTTTCCCCCTCCCCCGCAAAGTGATTAGAATGAAGCACATGTGGTCTTAAAGTAGATGAGTCCATTCAGTTGGGCTAGACAGATTGTTTCTGAAACATCAAATACCTTTGTTGATGCTTCCTAGATTGAGGAGAAAACTAAGAAACAGAAAAGAAAAAAACAGCAGATTCAGCAGATCTTATCTCACTATTTTCCCCCTTCTGTTTTCATTTGCACTTCTATTTCCATGCAATATTTCATTTTTTATGCATCTATCACCGTTTGCTTCTGTCAGAAGTTCAAAGGCAGCCTGCTTTCATAAAGGAGAGACAGTATTGACTGATCTATAATATTGTTTCTACCTTTTTTGACCAATCCTCAATGCATATTTCCAGTTTCGAAAAGCATTTCATGAATCACTGGGCAGTTTGAAAAATCTATAGTGTAAGCTCATTACTTTGCTGGCTGCTGAATGTTTTCCATTGGTTGTGTTTGCAATGCAAAAATGCAGCCCTTTCTCTCAGGAAAAAGAGGTTAAAGATTCATATGTACATAAATAATAAAACAACACGTGGAGGTGATATCAGTGTGATGTATTTCATTTCCTATATACATTTGACTGCCCTTCTATCCATTAATCTACACAAACTTTCATCATATTCCAACCTCCTTAGCACCTTTAGTCTCATTTTTCTAGCTGGTCAGTCAAAAAATACTTACTTCTCCCCCCTGAAATGTGGTGCTCCCAGCCATCCTCCCAAATGTCACTGGCTAGAGGCCCAGGACAAGCAATATTCTGTTCTACGCTAGTGATCATGGTTTAAACTCATACCTCATGAGGCTGCAGAGCTAGAAGTGGGAGGGATAAAAGATGTATAGGACTTAATTTCAGTAGGGCCAGGATTTTACTCTTGATTTTACTCCAAGGCTTCACAGACCACAGCATATAATGGAAATGATGAAATGATGCAACTTTGACAGGAGCCACTTTCAGATTATATTTGTAACAAATATTTAACAAATACTTTTGCATGCTTAGCCATGTATAGAATCTTAGTAACTCAGATTCTTCATTTCAAAGGCATAAGGATATCAAAGTGGTCCTGATACAATTAACCTCCCTCCTCCAATCTATTTTAAGCACTTCTATCACCAATATTTTTCTGAAAAACATCTTCATACACACAGCGTGATGGGAATGTATTTAAGTGCTTTCAGCACTGCTGCAGAGTAACATGCAGAATTCACCTAGAGTTTAACTACTTGTATCACACTGGATCCCTTGTTTTTTCTCATTCTTTTGTGAAGGGTTGCGGATAAACAAAAACTTCATTTTCTCTCTTTAAACCTGGGCACAGATCTAAATCCGTTCCCTAAAATACTCTCTTTTTGCATCAACGGAGCCATGCTGCCATAAATGAGTCACAAAATAATTAAACATTTAAGATTGTCTGGGCTTTCGTTCTGAGGAGGTCACAGAGCTGAAGAGCAGCATCAGCTTCCAGTTTGGAGGCATTCGGTGTACTGACTGCACACACAAACCTCCTACCTCTGCTTACGGTGGAAAGGAGAGAGGGGCAGCAAGGTCTAGAGCAGGGTTTGCTGGAGTCACACGGGTAGTAGCCAGTGTGTGCAGGGAAAATGTCCTGGCAAACAGCATCTGGGTCATCAGCAGAAATACTAGTCATTGCCCTTGTCCTAACTTTCACTGGCTATTTTGGCTACCAGTTGCTAAAATGCACTGGCATAAATGGAAAGGAAAAGGCTCCTCCACTTGACTACTCATTCTGGGCCAATCATAATGTGGAAAGTATGTTTATAATTGTTTGTTGTGTTAAGGTGTTGTAGATTATGCTATGCTGTCTCTATATGAATTTAATGAGAAATCAACCAAATAGGTGTTTTACACCTATATAAGGAAATCTCTGAAAAACAACCTGGGTTAATATGCAATATAAAAAGATAGTTATTTCATTCATCCAGACAGCTCAGGGAAAGTTGCTGTTTGAGCCATTTTCCTTAGGAATCAGTGAAAGGGCTCTGTCGCTCCAAGTCCACTGTCAGTTTCTCTCTACTTGCATCACTACTTCTTACCTGGAATTCTCACTCTACATGGATTTTTATTTTGTCATTTGCGTCTTAGGTCCTCCTGCAGCTGCCACAAGCAGATTTTTATTTCATGTGACTGTTTTGCCAGCCTGTAGCTACCAGAGAGGGGAAAGTGAGATGGGTAAATTTGAAGAGGGGACAACCCAGTCCCTTTCATGCAGATGAAAAGCTCTCCTCAGTTGGACTTTGTTGAAAAACCTAACCACGGCTCTGCCGCTTTTTCTCCTGGGCTAGGGAAAGCAGCTGTTTATTTTTAAATCTGTCTTTACCCCTAGCTCTAGGGAGGAATAGAAATGCATGGACAGTTCAGTATCCCCTGCATATTGAAAATAAACTGGTTCAATCAGGAAGTCAGATGGACTTTAAGATGTTCTCTGTATTGTTTCCAAGTTGCTCAAATGCTTATGAGTTCAGCCTATGCTCTTCTCCTCTTTGCAAATCCAACTCTTGGGTATATAGATGCATACCTACAAGTACATAGATTCCAGTAGTGTTAAAAACTAAATCTCCAGATAGCTAGCACTATTATTTCATAGGAATTTAAAATTAAATTAAATGGCTGGGCTCTTTTCCAGATGATTTCTAAAGTTCCCATGCTTACACGTAAAAAGCTCCGTAGGATTTACATTACACTACTGTATTTGTTTCAGTGAGCATTTGACTGCCAAGAATACTGTCTATGATCATCATGGCAATCTAATTAAACATTTGACAAGCAGAAAGCTGGACATTATTCAAGTCAAGCTCAGCATTAAATTAGAAAATTTAGTTTGTCTCCTTTATCAGTAGACTTTTAAATCAACCTATTCTACCAAAACCCATAAGTTTAATGAATTTGGTCAGACATACTGTGTAACAGATGTCTAACATACAGCCGTGAGCCTAAATCATAAAAATGATGCTCCACTTTGGCATGGCAAAATATGTTAGAACGGCTTAGAAAGGTCAGTCACCAGCAACCTGCTTGCTGATAGTTGAGAAACAGCACTGTAAAATGCATGAGCTGCCTTTTGTAGTCTCTTGCAGAGCCACAGATAATTTGCTTTCAATGATTCATCAGTTGGCCCTTTGTTTCACTAATTTGAGTGTCAAGTGCAACCACATAATAAAGAATTACCAAGACCTGATAAGATTCTTCTTGCATTGCTTCGTTTGTCTTAACAACTGGTACTATTGAAACCAAACCCACAAACTGAATAAATAGCAAGCATGCGTGCAATATGACATTCTTCTTTGAAATGATAAAGTATGTTTACTGCGCTATCCGCTGATGTACCATACATTCTTGTTTCTTCCTACTTTCTTAAAAGGCACTAAATGCTGCATGCTGTGCCAACGCTAGAGATGGCATTTGTTTCACTGTTAGTCCTCCAATGAATTAGTAAAGATAAAAAATGAATTTCAGTGACAATTCCAGCCTTGAGAAAGCTGCTATCGTGACCATGGTTGAGTTAGCCTGCTGATCGTTTTCTCCTTAATGTAATCTTTAATGCTATATAGTGATAGGTTAGATGTGAAGCCATATATTAGAACTATTATTTCCATGAGTAATTTTAAGAGAAATATGTTCATGATTAGGAGATAGAATTTTTTAAAAAATTCTATGCTGTCAGTTTAATAACTTTGTAAGAAATCAGCCTTAAAATGCCTTGTTCTGAAGGGGCGCATTTATAAACTTGGAATTCCCAGAGCGAGAGATCTAGGTAATTTGAGGTCTGTTAATAAAGTTTTCACAACTGAACTACACACCATTAACACACACACCACCAAACAAAAAAAAAACCAAACCAACAAAACCCCAAGAAATTTTTAGGAGGATGCTTCTGAAAGGAGAGCGGGAAAGCGTTGTCGTCAGAAACAGAAAAGACGGCACGAAGGGTAAGCCCGTGAGATTTGCTTTAAGAAATGAAGAAAGCTTCTGTCAAGAGGTTCTGAAACCTGTTTTTAGGGCTTGGGAAAGAAAGGGTGTTATCAGCGCCTCACGAGGAGTTGAGGGCGTCGATTTTTTTTTACTAACGTGAAGGTAAAGTACTTCCTCACCGCCGCCAGCTTCGGCAGACCCAGCTCGCCGTGGGAGAGCCACGGGTTTTCCGCTAGGGAAAAACCCAAATAATGTCATGTGAGGGTCGTGCCCCGGTGCTACAAGCAGGACCGAAGCCCGGGGCGCGGGGGGCAGCCACTGCCGGTGCCCGGTGCCCGCCAGGGGCGCGGTGCCCGGTGCCGCGGCCGCCCCCGGCGCCCGCCGGCGGAGCAGCGCGGCCGAGGGGGAGGCAGAAGTTAACTTCCACCTGCCCTGGAGCCGCCGCTGCGCCGGCGGGAGGAGGCGGAGGCGGAGGCGGAGGCAGGCGGGGCAGCCGAGGACCCGGCTCTGGCAGGCTCGGAGGGTCCGGCCGGGTGTAATTCCCCCCTAATCCCCGCCACGGCGGCGCTTCCCTGGCCGAGCCATGTCTGCGGCTTCCCCGCCATGCCGAGCCTAGCGGGGAGCGGGAGGACTGGCGGCCGGGAGGCGCACAAAATGAAGACCCTGATGGTAAGTGCATTGTTGGCACTGCTCATCCCGGCTCCGGCGGCGGGGAGGAGCGGAGCGGCGCGGAGCGGGGCTGCCCCGGGCACCCTGCACACGCTCCAGCCGTGCCGGGCTGCAGCCCCGCAGCTCCGCGGGATCGCGGGAAGGCGAGCAACACCCCGGCGGCGGCGGCGAAGAACTTTCCGCCTGCTTTCTTTTATTCGTGTTGCTGGCGGTTTGGGGGGTTTTGTGTCTGTGTGCCTTTTAAGGAGCGCATAGAAAGCCGATCTGCTTAAAGGACGAGGCTGGAGGTAGCGGCGCGGGTGGGGAGCGCTACATGCAGTCCCCGACACTCGTTACGGTGCGTGAATGAGGCGCCCGAAGGGGGGCGGCTGCACGGGAATGAGGGGTGCGGGGAGCCGGGCAGGGAGAAGGGGCAAGGAAGCGGGTCTGGGGGGGGAGAGAGAGGGAGGGAGGGGGGCAGCAAGGCGGGCCGGCCGGCGGGGGGCCAGGGGGAGGAATGAGGAGGTGTTCTCCAATTCTCTCATCGCACTTTTGCCGGGATTCTGGCGGCGTGAAACTTGCGGGGAGCGGGGCGGCGGGAGCGGGGCGCCCCGCCGGGCCCCGCCGCGCTGAGCCGCCTCTCTCTCGCTCTGCCCCCCGCAGCGCCACGGGCTGGCCGTCTGCCTGGCGCTCACCACCATGTGCACCAGCTTGTTGCTCATGTACGGCGGCATCGGCGGCGGCGGCGGCCGCCCGGAGCCCCGGCGGCGGCAGCAGCAGCAGCAGGTGGCGGCGGTGCCCAGCCGCCCGCCGGGACGCGGGCAGCACCGCCCGGCCCTCCCCGTCGGGGCCGGCCTCCTGGAGGGCTACATCAGCGTCCTGGAGCACAAGGTGAGCCTCCGGCCGCGGGGCCGTCCCTCGGGCGCCCCGGGCCGGCCCGACCCCCAGGCGGGCCCCCCCGGAGCCCGGACCCGCAGAGCTCTCCTTCCCGCCCCCCCGGGGCCTCCCCCGGCGGGATGGGCTGCTTGGGTGGCTGGGCCGGCTTCCCTGCCGCCGTGCCGGGCCCTGGGTGCCAGGATTAACGGGACCCGGTGTCCAGCCTGCTGTTAGGCCTTTGGGGAGTGTTAGCTTTCTCTTCCCTTGCCCAGTAGAAGATGGAGGGTCAAGTGTTTTGTTTCTGATGTTGGATGCCAGAGGTACGCTACAAATGCACGTTTGTGACAATATGAGGAAAGGTTAAAAGAAGGAAGTTTAGTTACTGGAAGGGAAAGTCAATAGGTAGGTGTTTATTCTCAGCTCATTTTGTCTTGGGAAACCGAAGAGAACTGTGTCTCCTGCCCAGATTCCTTTTCATACTCCTCCTGGGAAGCAGAAGTTGTCAACCATAGTCTCCATTCTAGAAATTGGGGGCATCGCTTTAATGGTGAACAAAATTATGTCTGTCCCACCCTTGACACATGATTGTCAGACTGTAATACCCGTTTACCAGAGATAGGCAGACTAAGCTTTGATATCTCATGGGACAGACATAATGACATAAAGTGAGCAAGGTGGCACATCCACATTCAAGAGGGACTCAAGGTTCAGTGATTTTCTCAGAAGGCAGATTCCTCTACTTCTTGTGCAGTGTTCAGTTTGTTGCATTTTCCTGGAAATTCCAAGGACCCTGTCTGCCAAAACCCCAGATAACGTTTAGTACACACACTTCTTGCAATAAAAATTTGCTGTAAAAAATAAGCAAGGGAAGTGAGAAGTGAGGTTTCTTAACTTTCTCATGTTTTCACATCCAGACTGACATCTTTCTGAAAGATATGTTGTCAAACAAGTTACGGAGCTCAGTTTAGAGGTGCTGTGTGAAGATCAGTGACTTTGATACACAGAGATTTTTATTGTTCCTTCTGGCTTTACTTTCTATGCAAGTTATCTGTAGGTCTCTTAACATAGAAAAACAGCTCATGACGGTCCCTTGTAGGCTTTATCTGCTTTCTTACATGGTTCTCCTGGAAATTCTCCAATGTAATGTCTGTATAGGAAAAGCAGGTTTGGCCATGGGGCTCCCTGCTCTGTGAGGTGTTCTCCTTCAATTCTTTTGTTCTTCTTGAACATGACTGCAGTGGTGAGGTGTAGATATATTTGCACATGATGTTTATAAACAGTAATAACTGAAAAAGTATCAACAGGTTTTTAGGGTGTGTATGTGAGCAGCCTTCTGACACTGGTCACCCCTTACATTGATTTCTCTTGACTCCCAAACACCCCTCGTTAATAGGATGTACTTAAAATCACTATTCTGTGTTTATTATTTTCCAGGGTAATTTTAATGTTTCCCTGTGTTTTGGAGAAAACTGATCCTCTGGCTTTTTAAAATATTGTAATATGGCCCAGAACCCACAGATACTGCATTTCTGAATTTCATTTCACATAGCTCATGCCTCACAGTTATAACCTTCTGAAGATTTAATAACTTTTCTACATAACTTCTGGGGGTCAAAAAGAAGACGGTGCAGCCCCTGCTGGGTTCCCAGCTTGCTTTGTCTTATTTTAGTGCACATGAGATCATGCAGAGAGCTGTGCCACTGTGGTACACAGAGCAGTGATGACACTGTATTACCATAAGGGGATGATGGGGTAGAAAAGGGCTCAGATTTGACTCTTAATAGTGTATTTGTTTTAGTGTTTTAAGATTCATGTATTTAACATGGATTTTCAATCTCAAAATACATAGGTTTCCTGCAGAATAAAAAATGGGGAATGCAAAAGATTGCAGGCATTAATGGTTTGGTAAAAGAAGGATGCAGGATCAGGGATGATGAGAATAGGGAGAGAGATTGCAAGAACTGAGAAACGTGAACATTTTCAGAGAACATGTGTTTTGGGTGGGACACTGGAGGCTGCAGAGAAGACAGCTTGAATAGCGAGCAGCATAAAAGTGAGAGAAAATGAAGGAATCAGGGAGGTTTAAGGAATATTAGGAGAGCTGCAAGAAGAGAGCAAGATAAAATTCTGTAGCTGTGAGAAGGACGAGATATTTGAAAAGACAGGGAGGTCTGGAAGGAGCTGAAAAGTACCTGTTGTATGAGGACAACAGGCTTGGAAAGGTAAGGGGGGAATGACTTCAGCAATGCTACATGTTATTTTGATGGCACAGAGGTGACAGTGTGACATGACAATGGATGGTAGATTTTTCACAATACAGCTTCCTTAATTTACCATATAGAATCTTGGAATTAGCTGTCGGCTTGAATGACTGTTATACAAAATTCATCCTTGGGTCATGCATGAATGACAGTTAGCAGTAGACTAAATGTCTTGATCATTCAGATCTAGGAGATGAAACATGTTCTTAACTTTAGAAAGACTTTTTTTTTCTGGATCCCATAGTTTGCTTCAATAGGAAGACCCAGTTTCATGTTTGTGGTGTTGTACCCATTCTGATGCATTTCATGAGTAGGTATGCACATATATGTGGAAGCTATATGATAAGTACTAGTGTTATTATTAATCCATAATTACAATATGGGTATTGACACGTACAGAAGATGTGTTACGTGGCAGTATAGACATACAGGGATAAAAGTTAACACATTTTCCACCTTGTGGAATACCATGTATTATAAAAGCCCATCACTACTAGTAGTACAGCTCATTTAGTAGTGCTGGGTGATCATGTATGGAGACTATTTGCCAGAAAATCAAGGTAGTTAATAAAAGTACCAATGATTTTAAAAATATAGCTTGCAATATTGTAATTACCAATTATTTCCCTCCTTTTATTTTATATTCAGTAAGAATTGTAGTTCCTCATCCATCCTGTCAAGATAAGCAGGCAGTCTCTGTGAGTACAGCTAAAATATATAATACTCTTTACTGGATTGAAGAGTCTTTTTGGAGGAGTGTCTTGTCACTTGGTCAAATTTGTGATGTTTTGTTTCTTACTGCTTTTTTTCCCTGAAACAAGGCAGAGATCAGAACCCATGTTTTTAGCTTTAGCAGCCTTTTGCAGTTTAGCAGTGCAAACTTTTTGTTGAACTGAACCCTTAAAACAAGAAAATTCAGATTCAGAGGTTGGTTCTTGGCATTTTGCCTCTGCATGTCCCAGACCAACAGCAGTTGGCATTCATTGTTGATGGATGTTTGAAATGAATGAATGATAGCTTTTTTTGCTCCTAAGAGCCAGATGTTTATACCCTAAAACCTCTCACATTTGGAAACATAGTTTGCTGAGAGTTGCTATTGAGAGGTCAAGGATCGAAACAAAGCGGAGAAGTAGCAGCTACCCTTCTACTTTGAGGAGCTGTTGCTTCCTACAGAGGCACATTGGCAGAGTGTAGCACTACTTAGCTCTTGCATCTGTTCTGCAATTAGAAAGGACAAGAGTCCCAGACTGTCAACTAACATCTTTCATGAATTCTTTGAGTGTAATCCTGAAATTAAAGAGGTTTTGTCACTGGCATCGAGGGAAGCAGAATTATGCTCTTCCGTGAGGAGGCATGGGGATAAGACTTTCTGTTGATTTATCATAGTGCTAGCAAGAAATTACAATGCTAATATTTTTAAAGCAATTACTGCATACAAATAAGAGACTGTTAATGAAAGTAGGAAACCTAGCACTATTCCAGAACTTGCAAGAAATAAATATTTAACCATTATATTACTATTCTGAAATGAATGTGAGGACATGTCTCTGGATACTTAAAAAGCTTTTTACCCAGTATGGACTCAACAGTTGGCACTGCGAATAAAATATGAGTTTGTCACGTATGTAATTGAATAATATTTCACACCATCAAGGATTTTGTTTCTTAGAAAATAAAAAAAAATAAAATCTTGCAAAGTGTATGATTTATTAGAACCAAGTTTAAATACCTTAAGAGAGCACTGAGATCAACGTGATAATTTGAGTGATCACAATGATTTCTTAGTTTATGATAATGCAAATTATCATATGGAAAGAAATCTTTGTAAACCCTTTAAATTCATGCAGATCAGAGAACAATGTAGTTAATTATGTGCTTGAGGAATAGTCATTCTGCAAATACTGGTATAGCTCCTTAATCTCTGAGACAGAATAAGTTGTTCCGGGGTGAAATTATATTTCAATTATATTTCAAGGATAGTAAACTTTGTGTACTTAAAATAGGGGGGAATCTTGACATGTTTGATATTCTTTGTAATGAGTATTACATAGAGTTCAGAATTCAATTTTTTACATAAATAGTTAAATCATTGATGGTTTTGGGCTGAATAGTTTGGGGGTGGTCACTAAACCAACCTTCATAACTGACTTATGTGGGGATGGGAAGCAATTAAATTATTTCAAGGGTTTGAGTGTCTTTCAAATGAATTTATCACACAGTCATAAGGTATCTTACAACGCAACAGTTTATCTTGCCTGAGGTGGGATCAAGCCCACTGAGTTGAAGTAAAACCATGTACCATGGAAACCATATTCCTGTTTGCCTCTGAAATTCTTACCTGCAAAGGAAGGAACACACACTTTATTATGCAATTAAGTATTTGATGGAGCTTTTATTATGTGAGAGATCCACAAGGGGGAGACTTTATTCTAGAATAACCTTGTTGGGGGACGCATCCATCTGTTGGAGATCTAGGCAAGATGTGAGTCCAAAAAGCACCTTGTTCAGTGTTTTGTTGGTTTACTGGTTGGGTTTTTTTATGATTTTGAGGTACTGTGGTTACCTTTTATGCTGATAAGCTGTAGGTTTATTAAAACCCTCATACAGCTGACAGAGAAAAAAAACAGTACCATGACAGTTGGAGAATATAACTGAATATCCACAAACACAGAGGAGAAACAATTGTTTTACCAGATTTACCCAACATTTGAATAATGACTATCTTGTGCTTTATATTTTCTTGCTTTCGAGGAACTGCAGTACTCTGCTTTTTCAGCCTAACAAATCATAATACTGGACTCATTCATTTTGATGACCCCTGTCTAAATTTTTTTAGCAGCTTCTGTGTGTGCTAAATGATAATACCTAGTATGCAATGCATAGCACACAACAATGATGGGAAACCATGGTGCGTTTTCCTGTTTTCCAGGTTGCTTGGCACCTCTGCAAATAACCGGTAATCTTAGCTTGGCGCTGTTCCTACTTGGAATATCTTGAAATATTTTTAAATGTTTACATATGGGTATCGGTTAGATGTACAGTTTATGCATTTATTTTATGAAGAAGGCCATATTCTGTAGTTGGACAGATTTTTTACAGAATTCTGACTCCAGTCCGCTTGAGAGAACACAAATGTTAGTTGTCAGGATAATAAAAACAAGTAATATTTTACAGTTGTCACTATTGCCTAATTTGTTCTAAAATAAGGGCTGTTAAAGATGAAATCTAATTAGTAGAGGTAGTGACTCCAGGCAGAGGTCGGGACCTGCTGCTTAAAAGAATTGTCTAAAAGGAAGACAGGTACTATTAAATATTCAGATGTCCCTAGAAATTGAAATGTCTGGTATGCATGTAATATGTGGTGTTATTACATTCATTCACGTAACGTGGTGCATAAAAACCTACCCAACCCCAAACCAGCTGTGTTCTGATCATTTCCTGGTTATTAAAAAGATAAAGGAGAGTAAATTATTGTTGTTATACTGAAAATAGAGAAAGTATTGGAGTTTATACCAGGTGAAAATCTTGCCCCATATAATTTGTGACATTTTGTGATGTAGCTTTGTTCTTACATAGAAACTGAAGCAAAAAGGTTTTTTCAGAGACTGTATCACAAAATCTTGATGACTGATTTCAGTACAAACATAAGTAGTAGGTAAATGGTCAGGTCAAGATGGTTAATGCAGAATTGTGTTTTAATTTTCTCACATTTTAAAAAAGTCACATCTTACAGCAATATCTGATACCATGAAACTGGTCATAACCTGTTGTCTTGTTTTTACAACTGACAAATACAAAGTTCTTTATTTCTTTTTTCTTTATAGAAGAAAAATTGCAGTATCATGGAGATGTTTTTATTTATTTTGCACTTCTGTTTTTTGATTGATTCTGGATTATAGCCTTTATCCTGAGTTGTGAAAAGTGGAGAATGATTAAATACTTTCCTGTATTTATGATTAAATTCTTTCCTGTTTTATGAATATCCTGTGCATCACATTTTAATAAGTGGGTGCTGTCTGTTTCTCTTGTCTGCTTCCCTATCTTCTTTTGCGAACATAGAAAATTCTTCCAGGCAAAATATTCTTCCAGGCAGGGAGTTAGTGACACTTTGCTAGTGAGATTTGCCTATCTCGTGTGCAAAACCCCTTAATTTTTTTTTCTTTGCATTTTCATCATTAGTTTCAGTGACCACATTTATATTTCTAGTATGTGCTGAAGTATATTATATTTGATAACCATTTGAAGTTACTGTATTATGCACTTTTTGTACACAGTCTTTCACTGTGAGCATTTTAGGCTCTTTTCATCTTCCTGTGAAGACAAAGTGTTCTTCTGAAGGGTTTTAATCCTTAGTGGAAGCAAGTATGAACTAAATGAGATTTTCAATGACAGTAAATGTCATTTTTGTTCACAGCTGATGGATATCTCTCAATAGAGTTCCTTAAGTTCTCCCTTTCTGCTTGTCCTGGGGCATAAGTGGATATTGAGTGTCATCCTAACTATGTGATATCTTCAGAGCAATAGACTGCTGGTAGTTTCCTTTTCCCAGTGACCTTCCTTATTAGTTTAACCTGTATTGCTCAGTAACGCTCCGTATGCACATCCTTGATGCTGAGGTGGCATTGATAGGAAGAACTCAGTGTATTAATTGAACTTCTAATTAGGGCAATTATGATCAAATCAGCAGTCGTTTGGTGCTGATATAAGCAGATATGACAGCACAAAAGCTACTTTGAAGGTGAGATGAAGCATCATGGTGTTTCACCTCACTCTGTCCCTAAGCAATCTCCATTAGCCATCACTCTCTTGCTCTAGTAGATAAAGTTTAAAGTGTTAAGACCAGGTTAATTACTGAAGTTTGCTATCAGCTGGAAAAGCAAAATTTTCAGTTCAGAAACTGCTATTAAGTGTTCTCCATAGTCATTCTGAAAATATCCAACCACAGTTAAGAATACCAGTCACATAAGAAGTGAGGGTGCAAGTCAAAGCTGAAACCTGCCTTCAGAGAGTCTGTTTGCAACAGAAGTGCAAAATACAAATGGAGAAGTGGAGCTCTGAGGTGTCCCTTGATGGTGTTACATGACAGACAGAGTTGGGTGCCAAGAAGCACATACACATTCCTATAGAGAATATACCACGTTTGAACTGAGGTTAGGCAAATCTGTTAATACTCTTAGTGCCTGGCCTGTATTCAGAGAGACATACAATGTAAGAGAAGCACAATGTGTATATTAAGTGCAATAACAAATACCATATTCTTACTGGAACCTTGTAAGAAAACTTCAGAATAAGATTGGGTTATTTTAATACAGAGGGGGCAAAGCATTATATTTAACAGGTTACTAGAGTATTTTTTCACAACGATGGTGAACTAGTGCAAAATGTTCATTGTGAAAGAAAAAGGAGCAAGTAGTGGATTTATATGGTATACAGGCAGCATAGATCAGATTTTCTTAATTCAGATTTAATAATAATCTGTACCGTTGCAAGTAACATAGAACAAGAGTATATAAATGTGTACTACATCGTAGAAAGCAATATGTTAAGAATTCATTGCAGCTGTAGAAAAATTTCCATTACAGAATGGATGGCTTAGCAAGAAATAACCCAGAAAAGAGGAGGAAAACGTTTCTCAGTGAACAGTCAATACCTTTGGAATATGCATTTTTGTTTAGCAAATATTATATTTTTAGTATGTTGTCAGCATCCTCAGGTATTGGCATGATGTTAATATTGCACAAACAAAATATTCTGTAAATTTTGTACTGTTGGACAGTATTAAATTAGAATATATCTTGCCCTCAGCTATAGCAGGTCATAAAAGTAGATGTAATAACATTCAGCAGAGCATCAGTCTAAGAGTTATCTCTAAGGAAAAGAAAAATTCAACAGTGCGAGTTCGTGCAAATGTACATCTCTATCAAGCTTTGTGCACAGGAAAGTTAAAAGAATATTGTTATGCTTAAGAAATGGCTCACTGAGAAATAGGCTTCTGGAGACTGCATTCATCGCCAAGTACATGCTACTTACCAGTTTGCTTGCATGAGGTTAAAACATTTTCTCCCAGTTTGAGACACCAGGTTGTGTTTTGTAGGTAGGGACATGAATTACATTGAGGCTCATTACTTTCTAAACTTTCTTGCCTGCATTGCATTCTCTGTGGTTAGACATTTTTATTCTGTTTCAGTGAAATTCATCCTTGTGACTTGTACGAAACATAAGCATCTGAGGAAGCACATAATTGAAGTAACTGACAGGAAGGTAGCATGTGGTTCTGGGCTAATAGAGTGTGATGCAGAGATCCCAAAGCTAGCGGAGGCTGGGGCAGTACGTCTACGTAGTGTAGTTTGAGACAGGCTTGTTAGCTTGAATTTGAAAGCAGAGTAGTCCACACTGTATCACACAAGTAAATCCTGACCTTTGGCAGGTGTATTTCTTCTGGAGCTGGGCTGGCTCTGCACTGCGCTTTCTTTGGCATTCGGGGTCAGAATAGGCCGAAGCTACACAGGGTGCCTAGGAAGTGGTGGTGCAGACACGCCCAAAACGTTCCTGGAGGATTCTCAAGTGCAGCACCAGGGACTGAAACTGCATTTGAAATACTACCTGTTCTTAACTTTAGCCATCCAAACTATGTACACCTTGTATTTGTAGAGATTGAATATTTGGCCACAGCAAAGCGTTTTACAAAACATTATGATTTCCAGGACTTTCCATAGTCCTTCCGAGAAAGCTTTTTGGCCAAATGCGTGGAAGCAGTGCTCCCCCAGCCTTATCCTCAGTCTTCAGGTAGAGCGCAGAGGCTCAGAGGGAGGATGTGCTGTTGTACAACCTGTGCCATCCCTTCCATGTTCCGCTGTAGCCCAAGTATGGCATCTTTGGGTCTGTCCTTCAGACACATTGCTAATTTTCAGCCTTGGAGATTAAAATAATCTCCAATTGACTGCTAATTTTCATCCTTGGAGATTAAAATAATGACAAATGTGCTCCTACATTTTGTTGCTGTCCATTTTAGTCCTAATGCTTCTGTAAAAGGGTTGGTTTTACACATCTCAGCATATTGGTTGACTCTAAAATAGGAACATCAAACCTCAAGATACAGCCAGTGGTCTGACTGCAGCTACCAGAGTGATGGAGAGTTAATACTGCCTGTCTTTCCTCAGCTCATCTGCCTGTGCCGGCACAACTGTAGGTGAACTCCTTTTTAAAAACAAACATAACAAAACACGTTTTTTTTAGATAATTTGTTTCTTAACACTTATATTACATAAAATGATCATTATTATTGATGACTGTCCAAAATACATTTCCCAAATTAAAGACCTGTGGCAAAGTCACCACTATTTCCATTTGTTCATTTACTTACGTATTCTCTGTGTAACACTGCTCCATATTTCTTGCTGTTTTTAATAGTGATTCATGAGCGTTACGAAGACTGAGACAATTTGTTAAAATACTGCTCACGTTATCCGTGAGAACTACCTTGGACATGAATGGGACTATACATAATAACCAGCACTTCAGTAAGGGTTTCCCCTCTTGCCGAGTGCCAGCTGACATGATGTCTAAGCATATGTCTGTATGGGATTTTGCCAGCAGAGGAGAGCATGCTCTGCCCTGCTTTTGAGCTGGTTGGTGATGTACCGGCTCTGCTCTGGCAGCTGAGTAGCTGCAGTTAGCATGTTGCTAAGCCAGAACTAATAAGCTTGACTGAGAGGCAAGGTTTATTATCTTGGGCTTAGCAGCATATTTAGTGTGGTTATGTAGCTTACACCATAATGCTTCTCTGTGTCGTACAATCTTGACTCATAAGCAGAGCTTGCTTGTGGTTGGTTGTATGGAGCATGGTCAGTATTTGCTTGCATCTCCCTGCAAAACTTGCTAGTCCGTATCCTAATGGTTTCTTAACCTTGCTGCAGAGGAGTATTTTTAGTCTTCTGCCACACCACCAAGAATTTCCTACCTCGTATGATTGGAGAATGTGACCACAAGCAACAGGTTTATTGTACAGTTGCACACTGCTCAGTGTGCAGTCCGAAGTCTTACATACCTCACAGTACTCCTGTTACTTAAATTCAGGTAATCGAATTGCCACGTTTAGTACACTTAACAAAAAAGACTATTTTTCAGCATTTATGTTTTGTACAGCAGCCTAATATGATCAATGATGTTGTGGATCAGGTTTTCGAAGTTTGAAGTGAAACCCTAAATCAAGTTCACAGAGCATGATTTAGTCATCTAAGTCACCATTTACGACAAAATCTGCTGTTTTCACTGGGCACACACTTATCAAAGAAAAAATTTTAATTGCTTTGCTTTAAAAAAGCATGTTTGAGGATGAAGCTAAGAGTTTTATGGTTTGTAACATGCCTATTTCTATATACATAGCTTACTTTATAGGTAATGCTATTGTTTTCCTTTGTGTTTTCTGGTATTCTTAAATATATATTTCTTTAGAAATGTTGACTGCCGTATCTTAATTTCAGTTAATGAAGAATTTTTGCTGATAGAATATTTAGTAGTATCTTCACTACCTAATGTAAGACTGCTGAGCCTTAACGTTACTCTTTCCATATGTAATAATCATATTACTAGATTTTTTATTTATCTTTTATTTTTTATGAATAGCCAAAAGCTCTGTTTTTTAACAAGTAGAATCAAAACTAGAGCTAAATTCCTCACTTTTGCTGTATCTGCTTTATCTCTTGGTAACAGCGCAAAGAAGCAATGAACCTAGTTATAGATATGCTGAATATTCTTTCTCAGGAGTAGTGTTCATGTATCCCTGAGGGTTTAAGGGCATAAATGAAGTCCTTTGTGCAGCTGGTAGATGTGGAGGAGGGATATCAGGGCCAGGAGGGTATCTCTGGTATTAATGTGTCTGATTTCTTCCAGCACAGTGATCCCTTTTGATCTGCAGCAATTTGTGCAATACAGAACAGCTTTCAGGGTATCTTTAATTATGCTTGTGGACATTTTGGCCTGGAAAGTGAAATGAGGCTTTAGAATCACCTTTCACTCCCAGCTGTGCTGATTTGAAACTTCGAACAGCTTGTTACCCACTTGTAAGTGTAGGGATCATGTTTCTGCTCTCATGAAAGACACCGAATATGCAGCATCCTGGGCTTCAGTAGAAGGTACCGCTGGCTCTCAGTCTTCCCATCAGAGCTCTCACTGCTGTCAAGATGGAGTAGCAACATATACATATAAGCTGTAATAGCACGTATCTTCAGATCAAATTTAGATTTGAGACAATTCACAGGACCTGAAAACTTGTCTTCGAGGTTCGATTTTGGTACAGCATACAGTGAAACTGCTGCGTTAGGAGCACCTTAGAAATAGAGTTTATACTAAAACCAGACAGAGCCACTATGCTTACCTCTGCTCTCAGACACATATAAAATAAATTGATTGATGATAAGATGCATCAGCTTTAATAAAGTTCCTCAGAAATTATTTTTTATAATTATGCTGCTTCCCAGGGATATTTTTCAGCATGTTATGAAGACGACATATTCTATTTGTAGTGCATAATGTGAAAAAAATCATTTTAACATGACAATTAGCGTCCTAACATTTGAACTTCCAGGTATGATGGCTAATTTTCATGGTCTATAGCAAATAAAAGATGATGGTGATTAATTCCACTTGAAGCTGCAAGAGGTGATCTCAGCCATGTCATGCTAAGTCCAAGGACCAGCAGTTAAGTTCTCAAGACTTTTAAAATTGAGTGCAGTGCTCACAGGAAGTGCATGAAAACCTTGTGACTGAGATCAGAGGTAAAAACAGCTGTAACAGAGCAGTGTGTAAGCTAGTTTAGCTGAAATTGTAGTCCCATTGCCTCTTGATTGTGGATGATGAGGTTGCATCTGCTTGTCTTTTTTTTTTTGTTGGAATTGCTTTTGTGCATACTAGTGTGTGCAAAGCACTGAGACTTTGAAATTCAAAATAGAGGTAATCTTTTTAAAAAAGTAAGTTTTCTAGTTCCTTTTTGTTTCCCTTGGAAAACAAATAGGTCTGTCAATTTTTTTTTTTGTTTCATATCCCATACTTTACATCAGCAAAACTACTGAAAATTACATTACCCTGTGTTTATTAAAGTTGTGCTCCTACGCAGTAATACACATAAGACATCTCATACAGCCTTAAGGATTAAGCTAAGCTCCTTTGTCAAGCATGTTGGTATGGCAGGACTGTTAATCTTTAACTGTCAGAGTCTGGTTAGATCCTTCTTTAGACTGAGGCCATGTCTGAGTGCAAAGAAATTAAAATGAATCAACTGTCCTAGTATTTACACCTTCATATTTTTGCACAGAGCAATCAATAAAAAGAGAAGCTGTGTTAGACATACATATGTCTATAAGAAGATTGCATTTCAAGCTCTTATTTAGCAGCATCATAATTTGCTTTATGTTTATGCTTGTGAAATACGAAGACAAGGTTGACAGAAAGTGTTCAAAATATGAAATTTATGAAAATAAGATGTGCAGTGGGTGGCAGCTCATTGAAAGGAGGACAGGGGAAATTTTGTGAACCTACATTTCCTGATTAAAATTCCATAGAGTTGTCTCCAGTATGTTCATGTTTTATTACATCAGTAATTACTCTTACATTTTTCCTTTCAAATTACAACATTAAGTCACAAAAGAAGAAATGTGCTATAGTTGCAGCATATTTAGACAAGGCAAGACAAAACTGTATGAAAAGAATGGTGAAGCTGGGAGGCAAAGTTAAATTAATTGTGAGAGATTAAAGCTAATATTTTAGCCCCAACTAGGTATAAAATTAGTAGTAAGGAGCTACAGTATTGTGCTATAGGTAGCAAAGGTTTATATTTTTATATTCTTTAATTAATGTTGTCCTAGCTAAAACCTGTGAAGAGGAATTTTTTAATAATTATCTGATAATAGCCAGCTACTGCAACTTGTGCTGTTATTCATTCAAAGTGGTAACATAATGAACACACTCCAATGAAGTGACACAGGTCATACGTTGAGGCAATAGGTAAAATATACTACAGAGAAACTACCGAGTGTGGTAGATGCCTAAATTGTACCTTTCTAATCAGCCTGGAATTTTTGAAATCATGGAAAAAGATACCCTCAACAAGTAACAATTTTCTTTGGCGTTTTCTTTCAAATAGAGTTTTAAGTGTCTGTTTTTATATTTCACGCACATATAACCTTCCCATTTTCTGAAACGAGGTTCTTTCCCTCAACTCATTAAATAATAATACTTTGTACTTACATATCACCTTGCTTCTGAGGATCTCCAGGTGCTGTAGAAGCATTAAATGGAGACTCCTGCCATAAAGTACAGGAGTATTAATTCCTTATGACATAGGGGGATAGTGAAACAAAAAAGTTCAAACCGTAGTTTTGACCTTGAGAGTCCAGTGAGGAATTTCAGGTAGGAATTTGAAAAGTGCTTAAGTGTTGAAAACTGAGGGGACTTAACCTTGGGATAGGTGTACAAGCAACCACTTGAGATACCTGACTTTCATGAATGGCTTGGAAGTGAAATTTCAGACCTTGTTCTATATAACACTGAAGTTATGTACAGTGGGTTGGGGGAGTTACGCACCTGAAATGGATTCGAGATACCTGATCTGCTGTATAGAGCTGCCCAATGAAAAAATACCCAAGTGCACTTCGAGTGCTCGGGCAGGGTTATGATGGAGGATGGTTTAGCCGAGATAAAAGATAACAAAAGAGAACTCAATTTGTGGACTTGAGCTGGGGATCTTACATGGAAATGCTGTGTAAAGCATTTCAGTTCCTGCTCCCGAAGCTGTTAAGCACATATTTTGAGAAGCACATAAATTGGAGATTACAGCTTTACCTTGTGACTTTCCAAAGAGCCTTCTAATCTGTTTCACTGAACTGTGTAACACCCCCAACTTCATCATATGTGGCAATGCTAGATGTCCTGTGAGGCTGCCAGATTTAGCCCCTGTCAGTTTGTAGTCAGACACACAGAAAGAGCAGTCCTTAAGTGCAGATATAGATGGTGGCTGAACAAGGCTTTTGAAGGCCACACTTCTGGTTTTGACTTTCAGGTTCTGTCAAAGTGTCATCGACTACGTCTGAGGGAGAAATCTCATTCTAAATTAGTACACAGGCACTTAAATAAATGACCTGATTTTCAGAGCATGTTGAGCCACATGCATTTTGCAACGACTCTGGTGTCTTTGGGTAGGTTAACTCTTTAAGCGTGATATTTGATGTGCGCAGCAGGGCTGCACAGTATTTTGGGCTGTAATAAACTTTAATGGGGCGTGCAAATACAGGCATTGAACAACATTAAATAAGCACCCTTGAGTCCTCAGGGAAACAGTGTATCCATCATACTAGCACCAACTACTATACGAAGTTCATTAATTTATTATGCCTTACATATTTGGTATATATTTTATATTGTATTGCATTATTTTGTGCATTTCGTATCTATTATATGACATATTAAAAATGTATTCTGTTTAAAAATAAAAAACGTTAATTTCAGTGATGGGGAGAAGAGTTATGGTAGCACATCTCAGATTTCTCTTTGCAAATTCAAGAAATCCCATCATATTTTAGTGTGAAGAAAAATAAAATCCTTGCCTGACTGCAGAAGAATACCAACAGATAGGATGATTTAAAACATATTTGAATATAAATGTGCTTTTATAAAGTACCTGACTGATAGTTTTTGAGTATGATGTCTATCACATTCCTGTGAAGCAAGAACAGTTTAGGAAGAGCAGGAAAAATCTTGCCATGTACCCAGAAAGACCATCTTCAAAACCAAAGGTAGAAGTAGTCTTTAGACTGCAAGCTTGGTCCTTAACCTCTCTATGAATGTTGATCCAGAGTTTCCTCGGACATTGAATTGTGGCAAGATCACTTGTGGTGTGACTATTTGATCTAGTAGATGAAAATGGTAGATCTGAAATTCTCTAGGCTGTAAGGGCATCCACAGCATGCTTAGTGTTTAGATAGCCCTCAGTTTTCTTTGCCTAAAATTTGCAAAGTCTAAAGAGCAAGTACAAAAATTATAAATACAAGAATACACATACAAAAAATTTCAATTATTTTCTGTATAGCAGTAGTGAGATACGAGCAACTGGGTACAGAAATATAGGATTTATGGAGTACCATCTTTAAAAAAAAAAAAAAAGCCTTTTTTCAGGCTTAACATTACGCAGCTGAAGTCTAAACAACCTCAGTTTTCTTTGCTTTCTATGGATTAGGTGTAAATATGTTTCTCTTCCCTTTCAAAGGGTAAAAATAAAGATAAGACAATTCTGTTCTCATTTAAATTAGGAAGGTTGGAGAAGAGAACTGCAAGTAGTGAATCCTGTTATCATGGATAATAAAACTGCAATAAAAGCGGGACTGCACAGCTTTCAGAGTGAAGGTGTACAAACCAGACCAGTCTGATTAGACACTGAAATACACATATTCCTGCCACAATGTTGTAGCTTAAGCTAGATACATGACTGACAAATGGTGAACCCTGACAAATAATCCATCAAGTGATGTTGAGACTCGGTCAGGGAAGGCACCCTCAAACAACTTTTTTTTTTTCCTTTATTATAATCCATCACCTCTTGTGCATCTCCTAATGGTCTTATATTGGCAGACATCCTTGTAACTAACTTTCTTTGTATTTCTTAGGAGAAGCATAGCATTGGGTGGCTAAGGCAGTTCCCACATGCTGCTTTGCAGAGCTAGCAAGAGGCACACAAGGTCAGAAAATGCTACGAATGAAATATCATTATTCACAGAGCCCAATCTTGCTTCTGCTAAAACTCTATGGAGTTCTCCCCTGGAAATCAGCGGAAGCAGGATTAGTACCCAGGTCTGCAGACCAATCAATTGTTATTAGCAGAGGCTGCCAGTGCTGCGGGCGCAGGCCTGCGAGGCGTTAAGCATCAGCTGCTGATCACCTAATACAGCGCCTCTCTTCTGTTGGCACATAGACTATTTCCTGGTTCTGCTTTGAGGTGTTGAAATCTATAGATCAATAAAATCTGAAGACAGAAGGGCAAGTAGCATGCAGGGTCAGGCCCTCTCTGTCAGATTCATACAGATTAGGGACAAAAGTGGGAGGCTGCAGTCTAGGGCTAATAATTGTTAGGTCCCAAGTCCTTCCTACACTGAATGTTTCTAAAAATCATTGTGTATGGGTCTCCTTGTTAAAGGAGCATAAGAATTTAGAACATTGCAGAAGATATTAGAGCCATAGTGTTAAAACAGAATTGGGATTGGGGAAATAATTATATTATTTTTAAACCTTTTTTAGGATTCTCTGCATTAAAGGATGACAGCAATAGAAAGTGATATTTGTTTTTCTATCAACAGGTCTAGGTTTTAATAAAGTACAAACTTTGGCAATGCTTATTGTCACATTCTATTTTGATAGGGTCTGTGCAGTGACCATTTGTAAGGAATTCCTATTTGAGGGTTGATATTTCAGTGGTCATCCTCAGATCTGAAATCTGAACAGTTTTATGAGCGGTACCAGGATTATACTACTGAGGGACACTGAATCTCTGTCTTTTCATTCTTGGAACTAGCACTGAGCTCAAGTCCCAGCGGTGCCCTGAAAGGCCAGAACTTCTTTTCATAAACCACTGACCTTTCTTCTTGATTATCTTTGTGAACTGGTGCTGTCTTTCAGTTAATAGAACTTTGTAATCGGGGAGCTAAGAGGGATAAAATAGAAGTGACAGTTTTTGCTGCTGGTTAGATGTTAATGTGACTCCTGAATGCCTTTTAAATATGTTATTCTGAATCTGAAGAAATGGAGAAGAGCACTTGTATGTGTTAAGAAGGCTAGGAAAACAAAAACAAACAAACCAACCAACCATTTGTCTGATGAGATTGAAGGATGCGTCACTCAACTTGAAACTGGAGATACAGGTACAGAAACCCTTTATGAATGCAAAAATGCAATGCCTTATAATATTTAGTATGCATTTTTGAGAGATTTACTACTATTTTAAGTATAAATCCTGTTTGTAAATGTTACTACACTGCAGCTGACTTCTGGTTTAGTCCTGTGGTTGAGACCGAGAGAAATTCAAACAGCAAAATATTTCTGGAACTGGATTGTATCACACTTGCCCCTGGTGAGAGTTAGAGCAGTTCCATGCTGTCTCTAAATTTATTCTCTCCTTTTGGTATTATCTTTTATTATGATAAGCAGAATAGAATCATAGAATCATTAAGGTTGGAAAAGACCTCTAGGATCATCAAGTCCAACCATCAACCCTACACCACCATGCCTCCTAAACCATGTCCCAAAGTGCCACGTCTACACATCTTAAAAACCTCCAGGGATGGTGACCTCACCACCTCTCTGGGCAGCCTGTTCCAATGCCTGACCACTCTTTCTATAAAGAAATTTTTCCTCATATCCAATCTAAACCTCCCCTGATGCAGCTTGAAGCCATTTTATTCTCGCTAGTGACCTGGGAGAAGAGACCGACACCCACCTCACCCTCCTTTCAGGTAGCTGTAGAGAGCGATAAGGTCTCCCCTCAGCCTCCTCTTCTCTAGACTAAACAACCCCAGTTCCCTCAACCTCTCCTCATAAGACTTGTTTTCCAGACCCCTCACCAGCTTCGTTGCCCTCCTCTGAACAGGCTCCAGCACCTCGGTGTCCTCCTTGTACTGGAGGACCTAAAACTGAACACAGTATTCAAGGTGTGGCCTCACCAGTGCTGAGTACAGGGGCTCAATCACTGCCCTGCTCCTGCTGGCCACACTATTGCTGATACAAGCCAGGATGCTGTTGGCCATCTTGGCCACCTGAGCACACTGTTGGCTCATGTTCAGCTGGCTGTCAACCAACACCCCAAGGTCCTTCTCCGCTGGGCAGCTCTCCAGCCACTCTTCCCGAAGCCTGGTGTGTTGCATGGGGTTGTTGTGACCCAAGTGCAGGACCCGGCACTTGGCCTTGTTAAACCTCATGCAATTGGCCTCGGCCCATTGATCCAGCCTGTCCAGATCCCTCTGCAGACCCTTCCTACCTTCGAGCAGATCGACACTCCTGGCCAAATTGGTGTCGTCTGCAAACTTACTGAGGGTGCACTAGATCTCTTCATCCAGATCATTGATAAAGATATTAAAAAAGACCGGCCCCAACACTGAGCCCTGGGGAACACTGCTTGTGACCGGCCACCAACTGGGTTTAGCTCCATTCACCACAACTCTCTGGGCTCGGCCATCCAGCCAGTTTTTTACCCAGCAAAGAGTACTTGAGCTGCCTGCTTATGGCTTGGACGGGTGTACTCTTTGCTGGGTAAAAAACTGGCTGGATGACCGAGGCCAGAGAGTTGGTTCGGTTCTGTACTGTTTGCTGCAGCCTATACTAATGGCTGAGGGAAAGGTTGGTGTGAAGCTGTTCTTGGACACCTCACAATGTCTGCCCACCTGAACTCTCCTATATAATATTTTTAAACGGGCTCAATGTAAAATAGAACTGGGCTAGTCTTAGTTTGAAATCTTTGGATATTAAACCCCCAACATTTCAAGATGAACCTGTCTGTGTCTGGATGTGCCCCAGGTTTCAGAGAGGGTACTCCCTCCCAAGAAAATTGAGGTCCCACAACCTGAGATGTTACAGGCTTTCCCATAAGGCATATGGTTGATAACTTCGTAGAAGGCTTTAGCAGTATATTTTAGGTGAGGTCTGAAACAGTGGTGGTGAAAACTCCATGTCTCCTGACCTTTGCTGTAGCTCGCACTTTTAAACACTCAACTCATTCTTACAGAGGCTGCTGAGAAACAGTGAAGACACAGAACAAATGCTATCAGCAGCCTCATCTGACCACAAATTCAAGAACCTCAAAGAATGCATTTTCCTGTGTTAAGCAAATTGTTCAAACATTACTTTAAATGCTCACCATGGACATATTCTTTTAGGAGTAATGTTTTCTACAGGGCACACCTCCCATGAAATGGTGCTTATCTAATGCTTTGTATTGAAAGCAGCATTTAAAGAAGGCAAATCATAATTTGGCTTTAGCATGTGATGTTTGGCAGTTCATCTGCTTTCTTAATACGGAAGTGAAAATAGTATGATAGTATGTGAGAAATTGTTTATTCAAGGCCGTATAAGAAGTAGACTGCTACGAACACACCTTGCTGTTGTTCCTGGCAGTGGACTAATTGGCTCCGAGGGCAATGCGAACAGGACACAGTTACAGAATAAGGTGTTTATTTATGTTAACATTATTCCTTTAAGCCATCTTGAAGAGCAGGCTCTGAGGTGCCAGGTGCTTTCAAACACAGGACAAGGAGACAGTCCCATTCTATTGATTGCTCTTTTAACATGATATACCTAGCCCTTGCATAGCTCTTCCTTAAGTGCTTTGAGCCCTTAGGGTAAAGAATGGATCAGTGTTATGACTCTCATTTTAAAGATGAAAGATGAAATTCAAAGTGATAATTTCACTATGAAGTTGGCAGCCTATGGGTTTGAAGTTATCCACAGGGTTGCTTCTCAGACTGAAAGGCAGCCTGCGTTGTTTGCTTGGGGATTCTCTATTCTTGGCCAGTGGCTGACCAGGAGCATCCTGACAGATGATTGAGAGGTGCAGCCTGGCTAGCTAGAATAAGGCTTACTCAGTTAACACCTGTACCCACACTTGCTGGACCTGCTGCATGTCTGCTGTGGTGGTTTGATGAAAGGCAGCAAATTCTTATTTGTTTAAGGGGCTGACTTGCAGCCATGAAATAGGATAGTGAGTAAAATTAGAAATTTTCACTTGTGTTAAGCATTTGTCCTACAGAGTTGCATAGCTCAAGTGTCAGGTGCTGAATCCAGGTGAAACGTTCTCATCCTTGGAATACTCTACAGAGAACATCACAACCAAGTGTCTGTATTTTGCATGCAATTGTCATGTGCTTTTTTTGAGGAATGATTCAATGGTGTTAATTTTTATTTTACCCTGCGTAGTATATCTAACTGCAAAAGTAGCAGGCATTCTTTGTTGCCTTTGCTGTTTAATCCAGTGGTGTATGTGAAATCACCAGTTTTGAAGATTTGAGGGAGGGGACACCAGATTCAATATTTTCTCATTGATTAAGCTTTTGGGAAGATTCTTAGAGCTCATGAAATGGCTCGGTTGTGCCAGTTCAGATTTGCATTTCAGAATGTTTCGTCACCTTATTTGCAGTAAAAGTGAGGATATGGAGGGGATATGTAATGCTGGGATATTGGACGGGGTACAGAAGGGATATGTAATTCACCTGTAGTGAATTTGTGATACATGGTGGACTTGGTTTAAAAAAAGAAAAGGGCTGTGCTTTGAAGCCCAGTGATGGCAATATAATTCAGCTTTTAGTTATATCTTAGCTGTGTTTACCTCAAATTATTTTGAGATGCCAGTGCTGAAGCGGAACATAGTGAAACATTTGTTCTGAAGTCAGAGAAGCTAGCTCCTTGGTCTTCTTTTGGTAAAGGTTAAATCCTGTATTGGAAGAACAGTAGTCTCAAAAATGACAGTTGTACTTTATATGTCATCTCAGTGTGACATTTTAAAAAAAAAGTTCTTTTTCCTGTGTGTTATTTCCTCATCTCAGTGCAGTCTTCTGTTGCTGTGTGTTCAAATTAAATATACCATTAAGGTATATAATACTGAAAGCCTCTGCTCTAAAGTCCAGTGAGACACATTTTCCCTTTCACTAGTAGATAGTGATAATATAAGTCTCTAATCTCATTAGTTCAAAAGAACCACCCCATAGCACTTGGGTGCTTTAAAAAAGCAAGAAATAGAAGAGACATGATTAAGTTTGTAGAAATTGGAAGGAAAATGTTTCTTTTGAGGTAACAATGCACTTAAGCGTTCCATATTAATGTTCTGGAAGACAATAGAAGAGTCTTTGATTTTGAAGTTAATTTGCCTGTGTCCTGCATGAGAAAATGTAGTATTTTGCATTAGTTTGTTTGCAATACAACTACAAAATGGCATGTTGATATTTTTTACTATATGTAATTTGCCTTTCTGTCAATATTCTTTATGCTGTTTATCTTCCCACCCTCTGTGAGAGGAGTTGGCAACTCTGTTTTTGTTCTTAGCTCCAGTGTTTATGATTATTCTCAGGTGTGTGTTGCTACTCTTGGCAACTACAGAATCTACCGCTCTTCGCAGGCATGGTAGCATTATTGTTTTATTCAAGCATTTAAATTTGACTGATGAGTTCATCTATATGGTTTTTGCAAAAGTCTGTTAAATCCATTTATGTGATATTCTGATATAATTGCCTGTGCTTGTGTTAATGCTGTTTTCCAGAAGATTAGGCATATGTTATAGAATCTAAATTCTAGTTTTTGAAAGTAAAATGCTGATGATTTCAGTGTTTGATTTAGACAGAAAATAAGCTTGATAGGGGACAGACAAGAAGCAAGTGGTAAGAAGATAAATGTCAGATCAACTCTTCATGTATTTGTTATTCACCTGAGCAATTTTATTGTCTGGTTTGTAGGTCCATCCCATGCTTCTGGATGTCACAAGTCTCTTATTCCTTTGTGCTACTCTTAAATGTAAATGTCATCTTAAATTTGTTTCTCAGCCTGTTTTGTTGAAAACATGGAAAAAGGCTAAAAGGTCAATCATATTTATCTCAATCCAAATTATTATCAGTAATTGTATTTTCACTCCTCATTGATTCTAATGGGACATAATATATTATATGTGCCCTATATAAAAAATAAAGTACTATTTATAGAATTATGAGTTAAAAAAGAGAAATACCCATTATTATTCATGTAATGCTGTATGTGTTTTATCAGCTGCACAGTGTAATTTATCAGATATGGTACATTGAATCCCATTGAAATCAATGAGAAATGGATATGTGACTATTCACATGCTCATTTACTGTAATACTTTGGTTATTTAGAGCTGCTAAGGGTTTATTACCAAATGTGTATTTTTGCATGTACTGCACTTACCCTTAAAACTTAGCAGGTAATTTAGCACTCAGACTGGAATGATTTGCTGTAGCGGTATTTCTGAAAAGGTACATCATGTCATGTCTTTCCACCCCTTCCTGTCCATTGTTTTGCCCTGTCATGGATATATGGCATACATATGCATGTAGATAGCAGTGGTGGTGATGATGGAGTTTCACATGTGAATTAACTTAAGTTTGATCTACTTTGAGTCTTGCTTTGGAGAACTGTAGGTAGTGAAGCAACAATCTTTAAAGGTCCATCGCAGCCAGTGTGAAGACTTACTATATATATGTCATCTAAGGGATTTATGGTAGAAGATGAGCTATATTAAGAAACGAGAGGAAGGACAATCAGTAATCCTAGGGTTATAGTACCATCACCTTGAATTTAAATAGTTATCAATTGTACATTCCTCTCCAGAAGGACAGATACTTATTCAACATCTCTATCACGTTATAGAGAATGGTATCATTACTTGGAGAGTTACAGTCTTAAACCTGCTCTTTTTCCTTGCCCTCTTGCAAAGCTTTATCTCATGAAACCGAAAAACTGTTGCCCTGTGGGTACTGTAGTTATTCACCTCTTTTGATAGGAATGCCTATCACCATATTCGGGCTCCTTGCTCCACCTCCTATGAGATGGTTCTCTAAAATTCAGTGCTTTTCCAAACTATCTACTCAAACACATCCAGCAGTAGCAGTGGTGTCTTATGGAATATTAATGACTAGTTCTTCCTTAGGGTTATCTTGGTTTTCATCCTGAATGTCAGGTAGCCTGATGTGGTGAACACATTAGGCATTCCAGGAATGTAGACAGCCCTTTCATCTTGTACTTGGTTAGAATTTATTAAATGAAAATGTCTTGCATTGGATTCTGATGTCCTGGAGTCAAAACCAAATTCATCAGTGAACTTCTATGGGGGACCTTAAGAGATAGTAATAAATACTGAAATATATTCTGTGACAGTTTTCTTTTGTTATTGACCAAAAAAATATTCATTCTTTACTTTGGGAGAGGCAATCTGTTGTCTCAAGGAAGCAAGGAGATACATTTCCTTTTGCTTCATTTCCCAAGAACTTCCAGTTACGTAGAATTGAAAGCCACAGTCCTGCCAGCACATATGCATAAGTTCAGATGGTGAGCTGTTCTAATAGTTGTATCAGTATTTTATTTAGTAATGTATGTGCAAGACATCGGAGCTTGTACTGCAAACCCGCAGATTTAAAACCAGAGGGTGCTGTAGTAGGAGCTAAAGGACCGAGTGGCTCTGGCTTGAGCTGTAACAGCCTGATATCTACGGTAGAATGTGTTTTCACTGGAGAGCTATATGGGGATATACATATTATATGTGATCATATAATACATTATTGTAATTTGCACACTGAAAATTATTTTGGTTCCTGGAATATGAGAAAGCCCTAAATACGGAGGAACTTGTGCCATGAATCATAACGCTTAAGTGCAGGGGTTCTTGAATTAGAAACTTGACTTGTTCATACACCGTCTACTCACAGGTTTTAAGGGAATTGATTAAATGCAAAAAAAGTGCATTACCTGTCTCCCATCCTATATGTTCATTAGCATAACTTGTGGCTTTTTGAAACCAGATGACGTTTGAGGTTTTGTAGTTTTCCTTCCTTTTGCAATAAAACTATTCCCCCCCCCCCCCCCCCCCAAGGTCTCAGTTTAAGTTCTCAGGTGGTCTCAACATGGTCTAGTATCATTCAGTCTTCTGAACACTTCTGCAATGTCAAATGATTCCTATTGCCTGCATGTGCCTGGAAATAACACAGTTCCCGTTCTTTCCTCTGTAAGTTAGGTCTTTCACTTTGGGTGTAAGAAAAGTCCTTTTCAGTGTTCTCCTGTATGCTCTGCAAGGTTTCGTTGTTATGCAAGTGTGTCTCTGAAGAGGTGGTGCGCCCTTGTACTAACTTAGTTCTTGATATTTTAACTCCCCATACAGAAGTGTGATACAGGGTCTGTTTTTATGCACAGATTTGAGGAATAGAATATAATCCAAGCACATTTTAATCAAGAAGTGTGGTTTCATTACCTGTAACAGCTCGTTTACCCACTGATGGTTTTGTATTTGTAGAAGACTGGGACTGAAATTTTCCTCCCTATAGCTGTAGGTTGAAAGTCAGCGCAGCAGGGCAGCCCCTTAAGACGACCTCCATGCTTGTCATCATGTTGGGGACTGCTGTGCTTGCAGTTCACCGTGGAGTTGTTCTGTGTGGGGTTAGTGTGACCTGGCCCCCCTCCCTCCCTTCCTCTCCCATAAGCACCTCGTACTGTATTGGCTGGTTGGCTGATAGGTGGGGTGTGCTTTTAATCACTTTCCTTTCTTAATCACGTTTTGATGTCAGGAAGAAAGTTGATGAGAGTTATGTCATTATCAATTACATTTTCTAGTACTCTCTTTGAGACTTTTGACTTTTGCCTACTCCATACATGTAGCTTTCTTTCATATTACAGTGTAATCGTTGTCTTGAAATTTCACATTTTCTTGTCTTTAGCCCTTTCTTCTTCTCTGCTTTCTACTTTCTACTTCCTGCTTCCTTAGTTAACCCTGTTTCATGTGTTGTTTTCCTTCTGCCTTTCAATTTTCCCAGACTTCAGTTGTATCTTTGCGCAAAGTATATCTTGGAGGCTTATGGTACTAATCAGGGCTTACAATGCTTGTTTTGCCCATTACATTTAGTAAGGATCAATACCTCAGCTTGATTCCACCTCAGACTTCCATGTCTTTAAACAGGAATTAGGTTTGAGCCCCATAACTCTAGCTAATGCTAGACATGATGTCCATAGTCAAACTACAGCAGACAGCTTACCTGCTCAGAAACAGATGAGGATTTGGAGGACTGTAGCTCCTCCACAACCTCTGTCACGTTTCCTGATACTCAGAGCTCAAAAAAGTCATGTGCCTCTGGAGCAAATCCAGTCAGGCATCCAGCCTGGAGCTGTGCACGATTTCTGTCATATCTAATTACGCAGGTCTATCTTTAAATTGTGTTTCTGCAGGTGTATTTTTTTTGTCATAGAAAGCCTTAATCCTGAAAAAAGGTGGTTTGAATTTAAGCATTGAACATATTTATGGTTAATTACCTCTCCAAACTACACTGTGATAAAAGTGAAGTTAAATTTGATGCTAGGCACCCAAATCTTTGTATTGTTTACTAAATAAAAGCTATCCTATAGGGTCAGTTATTTGCAGCTGTAAATATTCTTTGTTATTATGTATCAGGTGTTTTTATTGAATGCTTGTTTGTTTGGATACAGTTGTAGATATGTTCTGACAGCTGTGAACATTTGTTTTTCCTATGTAGGTGATTGCATGGAGAACAAAACTTGCCTTATAAAAACCTGATGATATTGACTATCAGGTGTATTACAGGATATAAAAAATGTTATTTTAGCTATTTATTGGATAAATTAATAGCCTGCACCTTTGCACTTTTTAATGGGCATTCATAAATAGCCTATGGGAAAGAAGTAATCCTTCTGAGCATTGCAATATGCTGTCCTAAAATGAGGCTGTGGGTTGGTGACTGTGGTTTGTGGAGAAATTAATGATATTGAATATACAAAATTACTTTAATATGCAGTATATTTCCCTGTGTTTTGACGATCAAAGAAAGCATAAACATGAAAACAAATAGGATCTATTCACTTATTTCGCTCTAAGATAAAAAGGAATCCCAAGTGAAATTAAATTTCTTTTAATTACTGATTTAATATCAAATAATTTGAATGGGAAGAGTGTTTCTTCAGTTGTTTTTAAGTGAATGGAATGGATCTGAAAGTGTTGCATATAGTTCGTATACTATATGTGTTTACCACTGAGCCATATTATAGTAATAAGGAGAGGGTAAGTTTCTTTTGCCATTCTCCTATACTATGCTGTATATAAAGGGAACAGCCTTAAAGAAAACATACTTTGATATCAGTATATCTGTCTTCTTTCTTATGGAGAACCAGAAAATGAAAGCATTTTTTAAAAATATATTAAGGCTTTTTCAGTTTAGATATTTCAAAAACAGATTTTTATATTTTATATTAATGTATTTTGAGATCTGGAAAACAGTATTTTTTTAAAAAACAATGTTGCATTTAAAAATAAAAATTTGCATTTGAGTAAAACCGAGTAAACCTAATACTGAGGGAAAAACACTTTTCAGGAAGCTTATTGGGTTGTGGTTTTTTTTTTTAAATATTAACATTTTTCAAAACCTAAGTGCTATGAAAGGTTTCCTGGGATGAGAATCTATGTTCAAATTGTGATCATCATCAGTATTTTGCTTTTCTTCCAAAGGAGTCAGTAGTGGCCATGATGGGATATTAGTTTCAGAGGTAAAGATGTGCCATTAAGTACTTGTATTTATCCTGCCAAATCATTCATTGCCTTTCACAGTGCTGTTACAAGGTTGTAAGTTTGACCATTAAATATATAACTGAAATGTTTACCTACATCTGTAAATTTTTCAGGCCAGGACTCATGTAGCTCCCTCCAAGCAGTTCTCCTTCCCCCTCAGTTAATGCCTTCACTCTACAACTTGCCCTTGTGGCCAAGAAGGCCAACGGTATCCTGGAGTGCATTAAAAGGAGTGTGGCCAGCAGGTCGAGGGAGGTTATCCTCCCCCTCTGCTCTGCCTTAGTGAGACCACATTTGGAGTGCTGTGTCCAGTTTTGGGCCCCCTGGTTTAAGAAGGACACAAACTGCTTGAGCAAGTCCATCGGAGAGCTACCAAGATGATCAGGGGACAGGAGCATCTCCCTTATGAGGAAAGGCTGAGAGACTTGGGTTTGTTCAGCCTGGAGAAGACTGAGGGGGCATCTCATCAATACCTATAAATATCTAAAGGGAGGGTGTCAGGACGATGGGACTAGGCTCTTTTCAGTGGTGCCCAATGACAGGCCAAGGGGCAATGGGCACAAGTTGGAACACGGGAAGTTCCACTTAAATATGAGAAAAAACTCCTTTCCTGTGCGGGTGCCAGAGCAGTGGCACAGGCTGCCCAGGGAGGGTGTGGAGTCCCTTCCCTGGAGACATTCAAAACCCATCTGGATGCGTTCCTGTGCCGCCTGCTCTGGGTGTCCCTGCTCAAGCAGGGGGGTTGGACAAGATGGTCTCCAGAGGTCCCTTCCAACCCCGGCCAGTCTGTGATTCTTAAAAGTAAACAAATCCCCGAAACCCCAAAACTTCCTTTATAGTCTGTAACCTTCTATTATGAACAAACATTGAATGCAGTAATTCAGGTTCCAAATTCCAACATCAGTGCTGTGTGTTATAGCATGTCAGGGGCTCAGTGAATAATCGGGGCAAGTCACATTTCTTTGTAACTAATATGTTTGGTATTTTCAACTCTACCATACTTTTCAAACTTTATAAATGTTTAATGATAGCAGCATTTAATTATGTGTTCAAATTCCAAAGATTGTGTTTACCATGAATTATTTACTAGGATGAAGATTTTATTCAATTTTTTGTTCATTATACAAGATTTTAGGAAAGGAGACTTCAGAATAGGTTTTAATACCTATTTAATGCCTAAATCACTTTGGCTTTCTGTTGCTTCACAGGCCCTTGGGGAGACATAGATTTTAGTCAAATAATGCATACTGCTGTATTTTAGAAGCATCACTGCATTGGCTATCTGAATACTTAGGGATATCTCATATATAGAATCATAGAATCATAAAATGCCCTGAGTTGGAAGGTACCCACAAGGATCATCAAGTCCAACTCCTGTTCCTGCACAGGACAACTCCAAATTCACACCATGTCTCTGAGGGTGTTGTCCAAGTGCTTCTTGAATATCGCCAGGCTGGTGCCGTGATGCCTCCCTGGGGAGCCTGTTCCAGGGCTCCACCACCCTCTGGGGAAAGAACCTTTTCCTAATATCCAACCTAAACCTCCCCGGCACATTTTCCTGCCATTCCCTTGGGTCCTGTCACTGGTCACCAGAGAGAAGAGATCAGCGCCTGCCCCTCCTCCTCCCCTTGTGAGGAAGCTGCAGACTGTGATGAGGTCTGCCCTCAGTCTCCTCTTCTCCAGGCTGAATAAACCAAGTGACTTTAGCTGCTCCTCATACGGCTTCCCCTCTAACCCTTCACCAACTTCAAGGCCCTCCTCTGGGCACTCTCTGGTAGCTTTGTATCCTGAATGTACTGTGGCGCCCAAAACTGCCCCCAGCACTTGAGGTGAGGCGGCACCGGCACAGAGCAGAGCGGGACAACCACCTCCCTCGACCGGCTGCAAAGCAGTGCTTGATGCACCCCAGGGCACGGTTGGCCCTCTTGGCTGCCAGGGCACACTGTTGGCTTGTGTTCAACTTGCCATCTACCAGAACCCCACGTCCCTCTCTGCAGAGCTGCTCTCCAGCCCTCACTCCCAAGTCCATATGTATGTCCAGGGTTGCTGTGGCCCAGGGTGTAAAATCCAGCACTTGCCCTTGTTAAATTTCATATGGCTGGTGATTGCCCAGCTCTCCAATTTGTCCAGATCCCTCTGCAGGGCCTCTCTGCCCTCGAGAGTGTCAACAGCTCCGCCCAATTCTGTGTAATCAGCAAAATTAATTAGTATTCTTTCCAGTCCTGCATCCAAGTAATTTACAAAGAGATTAAAGAGTACTGGCCCCAAGATGGATCCCTGTGGAACCCCACTAGCGACTGGCCGCCAGCCCAGTGTAACCCCATTTACTATAACCCTTTGAGTCCGACCCATCAGCCAATTGCTCACCCACTGCATTCCGTGTTTATCCAGCTGTGTGCTGGGCATTTTGTCCAGGAGGATACTGTGAGAGACAGTATCAAAAGCTTTACTGAAATCCCCAAAAGATCACATTGACTGGCTTCCCTTGGTCAACTGGGTGGGTAACCTTGTCATAGAAAGAAATCGAATTTGTTAAGCAGGACTTTCCCCTCGTGAACCCTTGCTGGCTGGGAGCAATGACTACATTGTCTTCCAGGTGTTTTTCAATAACTCCCAGAATAATCTTCTCCACAATTTTACCAGGCACAGAAGTGAGACTGAGGGGCCTGTAGTTACCAGGGTCATCCCTGTTGCCCTTCTTGAAGACTGGGACAACATTTGCCAGCTTCCAGTTGACTGGGACCTCTGCAGATTCCCAAGAGCATTGAAAAATCATTGAGAGAGGTCTTGCTATGACATCAGCCAGCTCTTTAAGTACCCTCGGATGAATCTCACCAGGCAGCACTGACTTACAGGGATCTAGTTGGAGCAGCAAGTCCTGCATGAGTTTGGGGTTTATTAGGAGTTTATCATTCCCACAGTCATGGTTCACTAGCCTAGGGCTCTGGAGGTCCCTGAGCCCACCATCGGTGTTGAAGACTGAGACAAAGAACGCATTAAACATTCCTGCCTTATCTATGTCCCTGCTTTTGAGGTGACCATTCTCATCAAGCAATGAGTCAATGTTATTTCTAGCCTGCCTTTTGCCATTAATGTATTTTAAAAAGCCCTTCTTATTGTCCTTCACAGTACTGGCCAGCTTGAACTCTAGCTGAGCTTTGACCACATGTATTTCCTCCCTGTAGTGGTATCCCTATTGTCCTTCCGTGTCACCTGACCTTGCTTCCGCTGGCCATATACTTTCCTTTTTCTCCTTATTTCAAGAATAATACCCTATTCAGCCAAGCCGGCCTTTTGCCTTGCCTGCTTGACTCCTTGCACCTTGGGATTGCCTGCTCCAGTGCTTTTAGGAGGTGGTACTTAAAAAGCAACCATCACTGATGGACCCCAGCACCTTCAAAAGCTTTTTCCCAAGGGACCTTCCTAAGCAGTTCCCTGAGCAAACTGAAGTCTGCTCTACTCATGTCCAGAGTTGAGGTCTTGCTGGCAGCTTTCCTCTTGTCAACACAGATTTTAAACTTGACTGTTTCATGGTCAGTCTGGCCAAGGCATCCCCCAATTTCTATTTTACCCACGAGGCCCTCTCTGTTAATAAGCAACATGTCAAGGAAGGCACCCTTCCTGGTCAGTTCCCTTAGGACCTGTACCAAGAAGTTGTCATCCAGATGGTTTAGGAACCTTCTGGACCTGTTTGTCCCAGCTGTGTGGTATTCCCAGTTGACGTGTGGCAAGTTGAAGTCACCCATAAGGACAAGGGTGGGGTCCTTTTGGGGTAGAGCAGCTTGCAAGTACTAACTCGGATGGTGCTGAGAAACTATTCAGTGACTCTACTATTGAGGCCCCCCCTCTCAGGCATTGTTCTAAGTCTTACTCCAGAAAAGTCCACACGCTTTGCAGAATCTTTATTTGGTGATATTGAAAGATATTGGCAGGAAAAATAGACCATAATTACAGCTATATTTCAATTAGGTACTTAAGCGTGGGTTCGTCTGTTACTTCAGAGAGAATAATTAAACATTTAAGCACATGCTTAACTGTCACACTAGTGAAGGCTCTGGTAATCAGTGCTGGACTCCTGCTTATCCTAGTCTGATTCCAAAATGGCATTGGCTTCCCCCAATGCATGTAAATGTCATCAGCGGGTTCAGCAAGTGACGGCGTCTCATGAAGTGACCTGGTATCCTTAGGAATATGTGGCTCCTTAAATCTGCACGTGGGTAGCTTTTGATTAGTTACTATCGACATGGTGTGATCCATAAAAGTGGCATTAGTGCTTTTGTATCCAGAACTGAAGCCCTCAGCATAAAAAGGGCTCCTTCTCCCCCACTTTCAGTTTAATGCTGTATCATAATTATATGCAAATGCATGGGTTTTTATGCATTTATGGTCAGAGTCTGTTTGAAAAAGATCAGAATAAAGGACAATATCTGTTGGTTCTACCATAGAGTTCAACTGTTACTCTGTGTAAATCAGCATACACTCCATGAATCCTACAAAGTATAGATTATAGACTGTTTTTTTTAAGGTTGGTTAAATTCTACTTATTACGTTTGGCTGTATGGGTCAAGCTGTGCTGAACTGCCCTTTCCTATATGCAGTAGTTTGCTGTGAGTGGAATGTACGAATTTGCATTGCTGTGGCCACAGAACTAGAAAGAAATGAGCACTGAGGCGTTGTTGGTGAGTAGTGTCTCTAGGGAATTGCAGTAGAGAACCGTTTCTGTAGCGTGTATTTATTTTAAGGCCACAGGTAGGGAATGAAGCCTAAGTGTGCCAGGAACTACAAATTGTACCAAACACCAGAAAAAGTCAAGAAGAAAGCTGAAGCATCACAGCATAAAATAAGTAACCAAATTGCTTACAAATTTCTGTGCTTCGTAGAAGTGCTGCTGCAGTAGAAGGTTCCTACAGTACTGCAAAATGTTTTGAAGGCTCTAAACTCCTGTGATCCAGTGTGATCACTGTCTGTTAGTAGAAATTAGATTCTTAATTAAGTGTGAGGGTATATGCCTCTGTGTGTCACTCCTGGTTAGGGTGAGTGTGCATGGTAGATAAAACAGAACAAAATGTTTCACAGTGTTTAAAAATATACTAGATGAGTTTAACATTATTAACTACTTACTAGGCTGCATAGGAAGGTTGAAATATTTCTTTAGAGCACTGGTATCAAAGCAACATATCTGATGCATGTGAAACATCCACTGTGGGGATTACCTCATTTATCAGGTACATCGTTCAATTAATGTCTGTGTGGCTGTTGCTTTCTCAGATCAACCATTTTGTGTCCTTGTATTGGTTCTGATCCATTAAGAACAGAAAAGGCTACATTTGTCATAATACTCCAGTGTCTGTAGAAGCGTCACTGCAGACACACAGTGAAAGTACAAAATTCCGGAGGGTGCAGTTAACTGTATCTTATATACTTAAGGCATACATATACTGCAGTTAAGGCATCTGAATATTAAAGAATTATGGCATGATACAGTTAATTTTTGAAGTATATTCTGAAGGAGGAAGCTTAATATTTAGTAGAATATATTTTGAAAGAAAGATTTGGCCTCATTTCGGTTTACTGTTGTGACACTGTGCTCATCAGCTGTGTAACACTGTGAGGTACTTCAGCATCTGTCAGATTTGTAATCTGATGAGCTATACTTGGAATAAACCTGAGTTGATGAAACAATCAGTGAGCCTTTGCCACTCTCAGAACTGATTAGTGAAAATCTAGCCAGCCTTTGCTCATGTGACACATAACACTGCGCTCTATATACTAAGGCTGAATCATCAAGATTTTCCACTGTGCCTGACCATTACTTAATGCTAGTACCTGCTAAGGGCATGATCACCTCATTTAGAGAGATCATATATCCTTTCAAACATGGTAGAATTGTGATTATGTAGATACTTCAGTATTTGTTGACAGGTAACCACCTATTGTGGTGTTTCTTATTGGTATTCCAGACAGCTCTGGTCATTTTTCCATAGATAACGGTAGTGCAGTGACTGCTAAATGCACAGGAACAATTGATTCAAATTTATGCATGTTAATTTTCAGACTTTCCGTCTAGACTCCATAAAATTAACCAGTCACCCACTGAGATATAACTGAATTTCAAGGTACTACTTGACAAACTCTATTGACCACTCAAGTGACACACCCCCACAAAAAGCAGCGACTCCTGCTACATAGCTGATTTATGACACGTACGATACCCTATTTGGAATATAATATTCCATGCATTACGCCTGTAATAAATGCACTTAACATGGTTCAGGAAACAAGTGTGCACTTTTCTATTTGAGAAGGATTTGTACAAACCAATTGAGGTGATTACTCGCATGTATCAGATTATGGGATTGGTCCTGAAGTCTGTGGATTTACTTGAAAGTACAGTCAAGGTTTATGACCTTCATCTGCAAGCAAGCAAAAATACTACAAAATAAACTGATATGTAGAGCTATGTAGTATTACTGAGTGATTTGAACCAAAATCTGTCTAATAATAATTCAGTGAAATTTAGGAATGTCTTTGGCACTCTACATTAGTATCAAGTAATTATCTCCAGCTAAGATAAAATGAGGGTCAAGACTGATTGTGGCTATTAGAGCTGGAGTGTTGCTGTATTGAACATGTTAATTTAAAGCTGTACTAGGAAGAGATGGGAAAAAAAAAAGATTCTCCAAAGTGAATTTCATAGTGACTTTTGAAAGACTGGGCACAAGTTCTTTTTAGAAGTTAAAGGAGAGCTGCTTGCAACTGACTGTATATTGGTTGGATCGACGCAAGCTGCCCTAAATTGATACTAGTTGACTACTTCTGGTCTTGAACTTGGTATCTCACATTTAGGGCTCTTAAATGGAAAGATCTCCTCTCTGATTATGAAGTAATGACACCAGGTTTGTAATTTGGTATTTTGCAAAACTCAGCAGAATGATAGATATGGGAGGAAAGATCATAGCCTAGCATCTTATCCTGACGTGCCGTAGACGGATAAAATTGTAAATGATGTCACTTGGTTAGCGTGGCTTGGTCTAGCCATGCTGTTGCGGGATCATTGTACCCAGGAGAGGTGGGTAATGCCATCTAAAAGTTTTGCCTGGTACCCATAATACTATAAATACTGTTTTGACCTATCTATCCTTTCTCTGATGCCTATTTTCAGATCATTAGATCTGAAACTGAAGTTGATGTGGGCTGGATACTACAGCACAAACGGATGCTGGGACCTTCCTGCCCAACCTTTCCTTTATGACAGGAGCCTTTTCCCACACAGCTGTCGTCTTCATCTTTGTTCTCCTCAAAACTGCAGATGAGTTGCATAGCAGCTCTGCTTTTGCTTTGGAGAAGGATGTGAACAGCTCTTCCCATTGCTGCTGTGGGCCCAGGAGCCCCATTTCAGCCCAGCCTGAGGCCATCAATCCCTGCCCCAGTGACACAGACACCAACACGGCAGGAGGGCCAGCCTCCAGCTCTGCCCCAGCCCAGCCCTGCTGAGCTGGGCCCAGCCTGCAAGCTGACATTCTGGCCTGGCCACAGCATATCCCTGTCCCCCAGGAAGTGCCTGATGCCCAGGGCTGGGGCTGCACCCAAGCTGTCCTAATCCGTGGCTGAGACAGTGAGACTCTGCCCTGCTGGCTCCCTAGGGAGCCCCCACTGCTCCTGCACCCCAGGGAGCTACTGATCCTCACTGGCACACAGATGCCATGACAGCATGGTAGAATCAGCACCTAGTAGTTTTAGTATAATTCAGTATTTCATGGAATTAGAACCCTGTCGCAGTAGGAAGGGATCAGGCTGCACAGAACAATATTAGTGTTTGAAACAGGTTGAAAATGTTCAAAATTTTTGTATGAGATTATTTTCTTCAGTGAGGAGGGTGCTGCAAACCTTAGTTGATGGGTTGTGTGACTAAGCCAATTTCTTTCCTATGTGAATACATTAACTGTGATGATAATACCCTGAGAAATCCAGAGGGCCAGTTCTTCAAAAGCAGTTTGATGGAAATTCTCATTCATTTCAAACAGATTTAAGTGTCTATGTGTTTTAAAGGTCTAGGACAAAATATTTTAAAATCCACAACATCAAGTAGGAATAATGGAAATTAACATCCTTTGACTATGACTCAGTCTTAGGTGAATGAATGTTAGGTGTTCATCACTGCTTTGGTTCTCACCTAACTCTTTAAAATAGTATATTTTTTTTTGTTATAGTTAATCAATTTTTCATAATGGTCCCTGTAAATCCAAATATAAAAATATATTCTCAGTTGTTTATATTCCTTTCTTCTAGCACAAGAGGAATGTTTTAGAGGACGAATTTGCATCAGAATAATTCATAAAGCAGTTTGTTTCAGAGCTATTTATTTCATCCCAAGCCCCCTCGCAAAGTAGCAATAGTAGAATTATGGATATTGTGGTCTTCTTGCAAATTACTTGTACAACTGCCCCAGGAGGGCAACTTGATACTGGACAGTGGTTTAGTAGATGGTGGGTGCAAATTAGGGTTGCATTAGCTCTGTAGAGTTGTTGAAGAAATCCAAGCAGAGTGAGACATTATGTATGTTCGTCCTAGCACATCACAGACTGTTCAGAAGCATACTGTTTCAGTGAGGAGGAAAAAAACTACATGTATGTTGGTGCCACAGCAAAATGTTTTAAATATGTTGGTGTCCAGAATATATCCGGCCACAGTAGGGGAGGATGTAGTATTTATACATTAAAAATAGTTTTCATTGTACTCATGAGTTACGCTGGTATTTCAGAGGAACATTTCTGGACAGCAGGCAGGATGGCTCTGTCAGCGTGAGGCATTTCAGATTTACTAGTAGATACTCCTGTCTGAGCACCTGTCCTGCAGAGGTCTGTTGCTTTGCTTCTCAGACAGTTTTACGTTGTAAACATTTTGGTTGTTATCAGCCCTGTCAGGAGGCAGACAGTCTGCTGCTCTGTCTATACATTAAACTGTATTCTGAAAATGGAAATATTTGGAACACAAATGCTCTGAATAAATATTCCAAACAGCACAGTGATACAAAGCAGCAAAAATAATGAAAATGCTAGGCGCAAACTTGCAAAGTGATAACTCCATTGAAAGCACCTCATAACTGTGGGTCTATTTCCATCTTCCATAATTACACAATACGGAGAACTATTAGTGGAAAGTCTGCACGTGCAAACCCTGAGCAGGGCATCAATGAGAAGAAAAATTTCCTTTGTATTGATAATGGTGTCCCTTTGATGTACAAACAAAAGATAACTGCTTTTTTATGATTTTTGTTATCAAGAACCCTGTTTTCCCATTTCTGTTAAAATGTGGCTTCTTTTGCTGGGGCTGGTCTATGTGCAGTTTTTATTCTATTATGCTCACATCCCTAATGGAAGTAGTCATCTTCTGCCATGGGCATAGATGTATAGTGTCAAGGTGCCTTATCCCAGAAATGCCTTTTATTCTTGTTTTCCAAGACTAGCTTATCATGGAACAAACACCTTTATGCCTCTAAGTCTGCATCCACATTAAGACAATTGTACTGCTTTAATTATACTTTTATAATTAAAATGATACAGCTTCTGCATGTGCACTTATTTCAGTGAACACGTTGCCTTTGGAATATTTTTTAAGATATCCATCTAATTCCTAGCATGTTTGTGTATAATTCTACCTCTCACTACCAGTAGTCTATTACATGTATCTAAGTCCCTGATGGTGCATTGTATCCTCAAGTCATTTAGCCCTTTCTCAGTTCATAATGATACCACTGACCCCTCTGAGGCAATTCCTTGAAAGGAGATAACAGTTTTTTCCCTGCCCTTGACCAGTAGGTTGACTTTAGTGTTCAGCTCTCCTGAGAACACTGTTCTGTTTCCCTCAGGAATGTGAAAAAGTAATTTCCCCAGATAACAGCCAAAAACCCAATTAAGCTTAGATTAAAGAAAAGGAGAATTTATTGGCATTTTATGGAATAGAGGGAAAAGGAAAATAAAAGATAGACGATATTAAATTGCCTGAAGTGGAGACATAGACTGTCCAGTTGCTAGCATTACTCTTCAGTTTACAGAATAATTGGTGGAATTTTAGCTGGTTTGAACCATATAACAGTAAAACATTGGCTCTCCCGCAGCCCAAAGCCATGTCTGTCTTTTTTCTGTCAGAGCTGGGAAGACAGTGACATGCTGTCATTGAAACACTGTGTGTGGCTGGGAAACCTGCTCGCTGACTTAGTGTCAGCAGTTATAAAACATGTTTATTTTCCCAGTGGGATGTTAAAATACACACAAATTCGGCCAAGGATACAAGATTTTCGTTTCCATTTTCCCAGTCATTGTATTTTAGCACATGATTTTTTAACACCTTTTGTACAATGTATTTCACATCTCACTGTGATCTTTCAGCGGATCCATTGTCTTCTCCTCACCTATTTAAATGGGACACTAGGTATTTCCTAGCTTGAAACACAAGAAAACAAATTATTTGCATATCTTTAATTAACCCCCTCTTTGTGTAGATTAAGATTGCCTTTAGTAACTGTCAGGTTTCTTGGCCAGTTGAATAAACAGCTTCTTGCATGCATTTCAATTACTGCACTTTTGTATTGCTAATGAGACTAAGCAACAGTTTCTTGGAGGCAATCTTAATTTAGCTATTTCATTCACATTTTTATACAGTTACAGTGTTCCAGCTCTGTAATTAATGGTGCCATCTCAGCTTTAGAGGTGGATAGAGAATTAAAAATCAGCATGACAAATACATCAGGTGTAATTCAAATTGTGAAGCTGTGTTATACTTCTCTTAAATTATTTTCATACTGCAGAGTCCCAAATTGCTTTAGAGTATGTGCAGGATATCATAGTACAGACCATTCTGTCCTCAGAAGGCAGCAGCCAAGTGGACAGTATCTGACTTGGGAAGGTTTAGTCATGGCCCGAACATGGCTCTTGTGAATAAGACATGCCATCTTCATTACCAGGAGCAGGCAGGACTTCCGGGCTTTTATAGCTTCATTAGGAGGGTTTCCTCGTGGTGAACGGAGTGAGCTCACCAGTCTTACTAGTACAGCCAAATTCCTACCAAAACCAATGTTTACATGTACAATTGAGTATTTTGAAGTTTCAGCAGCATTCAGAACGTTCTACAGGCAAAGCTGTGCTCTTATGGACAGCTGCAAAAGCAGTGGGTTAAACTGTAGTAGTATGATTTGTAAATGAGCCTTAGGTCTTTCATTGTTAAGCAGAGGAAAGTTGGTTAATTCTCACTATACTATTAAAACTAGCATTGAGCTTTTTGGCCAGATTACTTCAAAGAAGACTTTGGAGCTATTGCACCAGGAAAGTAACCAGAGCTATTTCAGGGTCAAATGGTAAAACAGCATCAGGGAAGGTTAGAGGGATGCATTTGCAAGTCAAGAAGACATTGAAGGGGATCTAATTATAGGCTTAATCGCTGTAGGTAATGACAATTCAAGCTACTATATTTAACATAGCCTGGATAGTATAACCGAGGTCATCCAACAACCGAATGAACAAATCGAAAGCAGATTTTCGAGAAATGTTTAGAAAGGAATGGAAAGCCTTAGACCAGCTGAAGCCAAGACAACTTTTATTAGTGAGTTAAGTTTTCCAGCAGAGTCCAGATTTCATCCTATGCATAGGGCTGTGGCTTTGTTTTAAAAAACGTCTTCAATACGTTTATTCATGAATTTCTAGTAATGTGTATGCTTAGCATTTTGCTGGAGCAGTGCCCGTGACATGCTGTGGGTCTTAGAGCTGGAAGTTGAGCCAGAGTATGTACTGTGGTCCTGTTACCAAATCCATCGCTGGCTTGTGCTTTGACTTTGGCTGAGGCACGTGCAAATGTTTGCTCCCGAGTCTCTCCACATCTAAACTACCTGGCTTCATAAAAAGCTTAAACATCAATGATGAATAGTGCTATAGAAGTGCAGTAACTTGATGCTTTCAAGGAGGTGACAAACAAGGTCCAGCAAAAGAGTTGACTAGGTGGGTGAATGTAGCTGTGTTCTCTTCCTTCCTACTTGTCCATATTTGTAGTTCACAAAAGTGGAAACAATGGGGTATTAATTCATGGTCTATAAAACAAAATCACATTTTTAGTCTTGCATTTCAATCGGTCTCATTTTTATGAACTTTGCAGTTGTGTTTCACTTGGGATGTATTTGGCTGCTTGACAAAGTGACTGGAGATTTACAATTCCTTATTAGTAACTCAGGGCTCTAAAGGGAATAACAGAGTACTTATTTACTTTTCTAGGTCAGACTCATGATGTAGGAGTTTAATGAACTTCTGCTAAACAGGAATTGAAGCAGCTAAAATCTCAGAGTGCATCTGTCCAGTAAAGTTATTAATCGTATTTTCTATAGGTTAGGTATATTTTCCTTGTGCGGGGCTGTTTAGACTGCACTTTCTGAGTAATCAGCCAAGAATATGAGACTCTCGTATAGAACCTGGTATTAAGTCAATGCACTGATGTGATTTTGCTCTGAAATTACATTATGTCAGATAACTGTATTTATGTATCAGTGTTCAGGGCAGTAAGATCCCAGTTCGAATGTGCCGAAAAAGAGTTTGTGATTCATGTTAGCAGCTAAACTATTGCTGCAGTTTCGATGCCTCTCAGATATCGTTTGAATCAATAAGGTGGGCACTTCCCTGTCAACAACACATTCAAATCTATGTTCAAGAAAAACAGTGCAGTATCTCTGCTTCCCTGTAAATGTGAAGGGAATACAGTGTTTCATATTCTCACAGGAGATATATGTTGGGATTGACCTGAGATTACAAAATTAGTGATGGAGATAAAGATGCATGGAAGAAACACAACATTACATAACCACAGCCCAGCTTTTCGCTTGTATTGCAGGAAATAACATCTCTTCTTTATTGAAAAGAGGAGTTTGTATTACATTCAGAAATGTTTGTGAATCAAATGTGTAAAACACAATAATGTATTTGAAAATCCTAAGTATTTCAAAAGATACTCTTTAAGCCTTGGAGGTGTAACTGTGTATGCCCATAAAATGCCAAATCTCCTTTGGGTTATGCAGTATTTAGTAAATATACATCTATTAGCATGTTTAAGACAGTATACAGTTACCTAGAAAAAAAAAAACAAACAAACAAAATACAAACCAAGAGATAACAGAAAACAATGAGTGAGGGTGTTATGTCTTAAATATCCTAACTTCATGCCTATTCATGGATCTGAAAATCCACCTTCCTTCATGCTGTCCTAAATGCTGGTCCTGAAATAAGTTCCTCTGCCCTCTTCTCAAAAATCAGAGATCAAGGTCACCTTTGCGAAAAACCATCTAATCCTCAGTTAAACCAGAAGGTCCTCTGCTTTGCCCTGAAGAGTAGCCTCGTGGTTAGAATGCTTATCTAGAATGCAGAAAGCAAAACCTTTGTGTCTTCCTTGGTTGGAGGTGATTTACAATTCTTTCTCTAAGGATACAACCCTAATCTCTGAACTACAAACTGATGTGGGGGTCATAGTACTTTGTGCTTCTTGATAGAGCTGTGCCTCTAGGCACAAAGAACTGAGCAAGCGGAGTGTGAGCCCAATGCTGGGGAGAGCTTGGTTCAACCCCTGCTCTTCTTTCTGTAATTATCCAGTGACCATTTTACATAGAACTCCTGAAAGTCCTTAGAGCATTGACTAGCTTCGATAGCCTTAAGGCAAGCATGTTGTACAGTCTCTGTTCACCATTTCTTCTCGTTATTCACACTAGATTTTCTTTTGCTTATTTCTGCATTAAGTGATGGAAAGGAGTATTGAACTTCTAATTCTTTTTCTGCCTTAATCCTCATCAGCCAAGTTTCCAACATGGCAGGGAGCGCAGAATCCTGATTACAATCTATGATATAAGAAAAAGAACGTAGCTCGACCTTTGGATCTCAGGTGCTAAGAGATATATGGGAGAAAAACAAAATGGCCTTTATATTAAACAAATCTGATGTGGGAGAGAGGAAGGACAAATTTTATATTTGCTTTTCTGGTTTTGACCAGAGAATACTTGGCTCAAGAACAATAAACTGCCATTATTCTTGTATGTAAAAAGCACTTAAGAAGCAGGACTGCAAATAGTAAGATGAAATTTGTATTTAATAGTAAGCAAGCAAGGCTGTGCCCTTGTGACAACTAAGCAGAGAAGCGAACAAAGGAAGCTTTCAAAGCATTACTGGTCAGTCTGATCTTGTAGTTGGTTGGTGGGAGGACCAGGTGTAGTTGTTTGTTTGACAAAAAGGAAGGCTAAAGAAATTGGAATTTCTAGAGCTGTTTTGGGAAATGCCTCACTGAAATGGCAGTGGGGGTTTTTGGCTTCTTTAGGATGTGGATAATGGGAATAACTTTATGCTATTGTTGATGGTCAAGGGAGGAAATCAGATGCCAGACCTACGCTAAGAAGCCCTGTAGGTGTTGAGAGAGGAAAAGAGGTGGGATCATGGCCTGGCACAGTTGTTTCGGAAGAGACAGATGTAGAAGTATTTGTACCCATAAGTCCGGTAGAATTTGGCTTGATTGTGAGGGGGGTGATGCAGCTTGCCTAGTACAAAGCATGTCTTTACCATATAGTTGTACCCCTGATAGGACTGCTTTTTTGGCGTAATATACTTGTTTTGCTATAACAGTAATGTGCCTCTAGAATAAAGATGACCTAAGAATGAGAAGGGCTGAATACAGAGGAAGAGTGTCTCTCTTTTTGGGAGAGGTCGGTAAAGACAATAATGTAATAACAGCATTCCTATCCTATTCATTGATATGGATTTTTTTCCACTAAGCTATGTGAACTACCTTGAAAACTGGGTCAACTTAAATGCTGTCACAAATGCTCATCACCAAGCGTATATTGCTGCATACCTGTCACACTCGGCAGCTGGAACGAATTTCATGAAGAGACTGGGGTAAAAGGTGAAGCTCAGCAGGATTATTGGCTGTGAAGGAATCACACTTTTGCAGTTTGTCTGGTACAAAACAAAGGAAATGGGGCAAAATTGTGCTTAATACTGATAAATAGAAATAGTATTTATCTTTTTGTTTTTAAACTGATATTTTTTGTTAGTCAAATTTATTTGCATACATTTGGTAAATGCAGTATTATTCTCATGGTGGATTATTCTTGCTGCATAAGAGACTGAATTTATTGACATATCTAGACATGGAAATTTACTGGGAATTGCTTGAAACCCTTAAGGGTTTGAAAGTTCTTTAGATGGAGTTAGTTTCAGTGTAATAATGGGATTGTTGGTGATAAATTACAATATCACATATTTACTGGTAACCAAGGAAGGGCTTTTTTAGAAGATGCTCTTTCTTTTATGCCAAAATGAAGTTACATGGATGAAAGCCATGGTGTCCTCTCATAGCATATCTTTGCTCCAGCAACTCTTGATGATCATAGTTCACTGTACTTCACTGTACAAGATTTAGGATTTGTGCTGGAGAACAACAGCATCTCATCCTAATTGAACTGTCTAGCAACGCTGGGGAAATAACAGCATGTATGATACCTGTGTTGCATGTCAGTAGGTAGCTTGCCAGCCTGGAAAGAGCCAATGTCAGGGCTCAAGCCTATACTTTCCTCACTGTGTTAACACAAGCTGAAAGCATCCTCTGAGGCAGATCATAAGCTTTCCTGTGTGAGTTGGAAAGTGGTAGGGAGCAGTAGTTAAAGTCCAGTCTAGCTCTGCAGCTAAAGCCTGCCCTCGGAGTGATTCTCATCTGCATCTATATCCATTCAGTCCTTGGCTTTTTCACTGACAATGCCTTCAGGATGCCAGAAGGCAGTGGTGGCTTTGTGATGCAAATCAGTCCTGCCAAGTCTTACTAAGAAGGTGACTCATTCATTCGGGATCAATTTTTAAGGCAGCTTGTAACATCTCTCTCATTTGGCATGAAGGATTTTGCCGAGCGTTTCAATGAGACAGTTACAATCTCACTAAATTATTTTTTTTAAAAAAATTTCCTTTCGGTCACATTGTCACTCTGAGAGTTGTATGTGAGTGCCAAGAACTGGACAGAGACTGAAAAGCAATAAATTTGCTCTCCCAGGGTGAGCAGAAATTTTGCCTGTAAGAATGAGTTGAAGAGTCGCTGGGTTTTTCTCAGGAGGAAGGCAAATGCAGGGAGGACAGGAGTGGTCCAAATGACCTTACTGTTTTCACAAGGACATATGGCAGGTGGACTCCTTGGTGGCCTGTTCAGAAGGAGAAGTGGAGGGGAAGCAGCACAGTAGAGTCTTTTGCTAAAGTGCAAAGAGTAAAGCAAATTGAAGCGCCAGTGCATCTGTTTGAGAGGGGGGAGTAGGAATAAACGTGCTGAAATGTGTGGCGTGGCGTGGAGAACAGCAGTGGAGCCAGCAGCAGGGTAGCCAAGCACAGAGGAGTTGCTGTGATGCTGAAGGCATGTTACCCTGCAGTAGCTTTGTATATACAGGAAATTCTCAGGTTTTGCTGCAGACCTGATTTTGGGGAGGAAGACATAATAAACTGAGGCAGAGGAAATGCTTGGCTTAGTTGGAGGCAGAGCACCTGAAGCACTGTTCCACAAAACCCTGGTGGGTATCCTGACACTAACAGGGTTAGAGAGGAGCATGATGCAACCCTTCCCAGTGAAGGCTACTGAAAACTTCTGGGTAGACAGTAGCTACAGATTAAGCAGCAGTATCTCAGTTGTGATAACTACAGAAGTCTGAAATGAGCATATATGACCATTCTTCGCACATTGCATAGATATCATAGTTCTGGAAAATCTGAGTCAAACAATCAGAAATTGTGCCCAACTAATATATTGGTTTAAAAATCGTAATCTATAAATACTAATATTATATTTGAAGTTTATATCTTCCTTTGCTTTTGAAGTTTCATTGTGTACTTAATGTTACAGTTCCCAGTTTCCCACTCAGCCACTCTGAGAAACTTGTTCTCTTCTAATCCCATCACTCCAGGAGCTGGAGATTTAAGAAAAACATGCAATATGATGAAATATATAATAAAATGGTAACAATTGGCAATATGGCAAGAGTGAACAGATCATCAATCAAAGACTACTATATGCAATATTTCATCCTCTCTGTCTGTAGGTGATGCCTGAGCCAAGAAAAGCCTTACATGGCCACTAGGAGGAAGGTTGTCTGCTGTGGTCCAGAAATGCTGTTAATTTGCAGTTTTAAATTATAGGCAACCGTCACTGTATTCCTCACAGAACAAAAAAAACCCAAAAAACCAGCATGTAGACCCTGAACTTGTAAATATATTGAAGTTACCAAAATATGCTTTATTAAAGTAACAGCTGTATGTTTTTAACAAGTGATTAATACATAACAGGAAACGCATTTTATAAACTGTCCATAGGCTGCAGTTTGTCCATATGAAGTCTTTGGTAACCCTATGCTGATAGCGAATACAAAAGAAATAGAAAAAAGATTGAGATCTATAGCATGCCCAGCTGATTTCTGTAAGAACCTAAAATCCACATTCACATTCTCAATTTTTGATGTGCTTCCTTCATCCTTCAAAATTAATTTCAGGGATGTTTTAAATGTGTTCTTAATTTACCATATGTGCTTCATTTATGTTGTATCGCTGCAATGGCGTATCTGTGGCACAGAGGTTTTAGCCTAGAAAATAAAGACATACTGGGGAGTGAGCACCATGAACGAAAGGAAAAAACACTGAAAAAACAGTGAGTGGAGAAGCTTGGTGCAAAGGAAGCAGCCTGGATTTGCAAGAGAATTCAGTGATACCAGCCTGCCTTTGAAAGCTTGCTGAAGTGTGTTAGACAGTTGGAAACAGAGTTGTAAAGGGGAAATTTAATCTCTGACAGTGAAATTTAACTGATGCTGGATAAAGGGGAATCTCTGTGATGCTATATGTCTAATTTTCACAGAGAATGTTTAATTCTTTCAGATATTGCAAGACTGCATTTACCGCTTTAGTAAATAGATATTGCTGCTTGTGAAAATCCATTTAGTAAATGTTATTTTGGAGGGTGTTGGCATCTTACGAAGTACTGAGGCTTCTTTATCCACTTTTAACCTGACCTGCTAAACAACTGCCAGTTTTCCTTCATTCAGTAAGCTTTAGCTAAATAAAAACTCCTACCAATTCTTAATAAAATAATCAGATAAGAAAAGGCAATGTATTAAGATGAATGGGTAATATGTGGAAAATTATTCAAGACAGAAATATTCTGCCTGCAATTCTATTAATTTTATCAATGCATATATAGTGCACTATTATGGTATATAAGAATTACATACACCCATGTGCAGTAGACTGCATGGTATCTACCAAATCTTTACACTGTAAATAATTTACATCTATTGCCAGGCAGAATCAGAGTTTTCCAATCTCAGAGGAAAATAAAGTCTTGTCAGCCCATCATGTTGTCATTATTACTGAATGCCTAGTAACCATTTCCACAAATATAAAAGTCTAGACATCCTACCTCTTCTTTGATGAGATAAGTTGATTGATTCCTGGAGCCAGTTTGCTCAAGATGCAACTGGCTTTCTCGAACTTGATGTAGCATTTGCTCTGGGTAAGAAGAACAAAGAGAATGCTAGTACTTGTTTGTGCTTTGGGCTAATCTGGAAAGGGTGGAATATTTTATTTTATATTTTATATACCCCCTGCTACTAGTCTTGCTAGCAGGGAGAAAGGAGGCAATTTTTCTACCGTGATACAGTGCTTAATTAATACTCACCAGAGCTAAGCCCTGTAGAAAACCACAGATACGATTTTTTTGTTCTTGACAAGGAGAGGCTGACTAACAGCCAAGACCCAAATTGCCATGGGTAACATGGGAAGTATGTGGCTATTTCTGATGAAGATGCTGTTTCAACATTTTGTCTGTCTGTGGTCTTGAGCTGGTCATTCCAGTCTTTTACTCAGGAGGGACAAACACATTGTAAAATATTGCGAGATAATGTTGGATAACTGGTCTTCAAATAGGATTAAAAGGCATCATTCAGAACATACAGGAGAAAGCTGTTTCAACATGCAAAAAGCACAGAACCAGGTTGCTTCCAACTACATTCATCTGCAAATAGTAAATATATATGTCATTCACATTTCCATAGTAAGAGGTTGCACACTGCACAGAGCTTGCATAGCCTATACTTTGCAGGCAAATACTGGTGAAGCAATTCAGGGTGGCGATCAGCCACTTCCTTAATTTGAAAATCCCATCGATGGAGTTGCAGAAGGTTTATGCCAAACCATTGGCATAAAAAGATAGGCATTGAACTTGAATATGTAGTTTGTCTGTGATACAAGTGCTGCCTCTGTAATGCAGATTTGCTCTCTTAAAAAATATTCACTTCAAAGTGTTATGCAAACTACTGCACTAGAGCAGCAGCCATAGAAACATACTGCAGCGTGTCCCAGCTATTACACACACCTGTCGAGTGCAGGGCTCAAAAAAACCCATCAGCCAACAAGCACTAGGATCATCCGGGTACAATATTTTCTGCCAATTTAGAAAATAAAGACCAAGGATGGGGTTGGTGTAACGTCTAAAGGAAGGTTTTTGTGGATACCAAGCTATGGCATTATGCTTTTAACCTGCTGTCAGCCCAGAGGGAAAGATGAACCTGTTTTCTTTGGATTATCTGAGGTGCCGCTACCTGGCAAACCAGAAATGTCTTCCATTTATGCACACTAAAGTGAGCACTAAGCAGGGCATGTCTATTAGCTCTGGGGAAGAGCTTTCCTATTCTTATGTTAGCAAAGGCTAGGATTTATTACAACATAGTGTGGGAAGAAATTAGTCATCCGTGATGTGGAGTAGGATATTTTCTCTTTCACATGGTTTCTCCATTTTTGCCTTGTAAGCCACTAGCACTTTCCTGCATTTTAGATGATTCATTTACATTTTCAGTTTGTACATTTCTCTTTCTCGTTTTGCTCTTCATTGGCAGATACGAGGGGAATAGGTAAGAGAATTAAGGGGAAAGGTGGCGAGCACACCCAAAGCCGCAGCAGAATGGTTTGAGGAGAGGTAGTGTCTTTAGATACTGCTCTGGCATCTGGATACTTAGGAACTACATCCATGTATGTGAACTAAACATAGAAATGCCAAGGTACTTAGAAAGGGCCCCATTTACAAGTCATGTGTCACTTTTTGCACTGAATAACTGATTTGTATTTGCAGTTAACACCACTTGTGTCTGAGATGGAAAGTAAATGTAGTGTCCCTGTTTGCTAGCAGTGAGACTTGGGACTGTAATGTGAAGTATAATGTCGGGCAGTGCCTCGCCTACTCTTAATTCATGGCTTTGGAACAGCTTGTTACACACCCAACGTGGGTCTGGGTGATGGGATTAAAGAAACCACCACCTTTTCCTGTGCCCTAACAGCAGATTGCCTGGTCTGCAGAGCTTTTTGCTGCATCAAAAGTAGATCAAATCTTTATTTAAGAATCACAGGATGGTGATAGTGCTTTTAAACAGTAGCTGCTATTAAAATGTCAGCTTTGCTGTCAGTCACCACTGAATACCTGAGTTAGCGCTGTTTCCCCTGATATTGAGAATGGAAAATAGACAGGTTGCTACTTAAAGTGAACTATTGTAAATGAGGAGCACAGATTTAATCCTTTCTGATATGGCTTATTATCCATCTGTGAGATTAAAAATGTATGTTGTATTACTTCAGGGGTTGCACTGACCTCTAGATTTCATGCTTCTGGATTTAACTACTTCTTATGTACCATTATGTTTTTATTCCTTATTTTGACGCTATTAAGGCTTAGTCATATATGTGAAAGCAAATGTAAAGTTACAAATAACATGGTAATTGTCCATTCTATGAAAACTCTACGGGTTTGTCTTGTGAGCATTGTGCAAAATGGCAGATATTGATATCTTAACTAATTATTCAATCAAGGATTTGGCAGGTCAGTCAATGGGAATGATGTACAATGGACGAGAATTGATCACACTTCATTTCCCATCAATTGGCAGAGCAAATGGTAGCTCAGATGATAAGTTAGGATCATTGCCAGTCATTTTTGGGCTCATGCCTTCTGTTTTTTCTTTCTTTTTTTTTTTTCTTCCAAACAAGAACCCCCAGACTATTTGATGAAAGTGAGTGTCCTCTGATGTTGGTGAATAAAGCAATGCAGAGTTTTTGTAGCCTCTGAGGGACGTGAGCCTATTTCTGGCTCCATAATTGATGCTGCTGCATAGTCCTATAATCACCTAACCTTATTGAATTGTCCCCATGTGAAGATTTGATTTAAAATTTAGTAATCATTATACATCATTTATTTTCACATAGATTACAGATTCATCTGTAAAGTGACAGAATTTCACCCCCAGAGCTCTTTGAATGTTCAGCTCTTCACTTTTACTCTTTTTGGATATGCTTGTGACACTTCCAACTTCAGTGATTTACTAGCAATTAGTAGGCTTCCATGACAGATTTATTGTAGCCTTCCAAAGTGTGATGAATCAGTCATGTGGCTATGAAGAAGTGGTTCCCTAGGACTTTTACTTAATGCAGGAACACAGAGTTAGATCCCATGAAGAGCTTTGGTGTCTAAAGCAGGACTTAACCCAATTAAAGCTCCACTCCTAAACCCAATGTGAAATTGCAGTTTAAAAAAAGCTTTGCTTAGCTGCTGTCTAACCCTGAAAGCACATAAACCAACTCACTGTTTCCTCATTTGAATTTCAAGTGAACTTGATGCCTACACTTCTTTTTCTGCATCTGCCAGAATCTTTGCCTGATTCCTGTATAAGGCTGCTCCGGAGCTGGAAATCAGAATTGCTTTCTCCCAAATGCTCTGCTCGGTTTGGCAGACCCACCCTACACTCATACAGCCAGCCATGCCCCTAGAAATGTAGCTGGAAAGGATGGTGCAATCTACCCATAACAGGAGTTGTTTCTTCATACCACCGTCGGCTAGAGGGTGTGAGGTTTTTGCATGCATTCTGGTTTCTCCTGTTGTGCTGTTTTGATCCTGTCAAAAAGGTAACTTCCTATTTATCGGTTGGGATAGGGATTGATTCCTTTGGAAATGGTGAATATTCAAAAATAATCTAGTTGTGACAGGGCCAAATGTTTTTGCATTATAACAAGCTTTCTTTTGAAAATTTATTGATCTGTTCTTTTTATTTGCTTTCCCAGATGTCTATTGCTCAATACTGATTGAAAAAATATCTCATTTCTGACATGAAACTACCCCCATGTTAAACAAATATACATTGAACCAAAATAAACTATTTTAATAACTTATTTTTTAATTGAATGCAAATGTAGCATTCACTGCAGACTGTTAAAGCAAACAAAACCCCCAGCGCATTTAGCATGTTAAAAAGATTTTTGCTCTCTTCACAATGTTATACAATAATTACAAAGGAAACCAGCTAAGCCTTCAGAACCTGTCCCCTTCTATAGAATGTAATTAATTTCTGTTTAATTGTAATAGTAGGGCTGTAGTGTGGTTGTTATTTTTGAGGGGTGGAAATCATGCACTGTTGCTGTTTTGTGTGTTTTGGGAAGCAGAACAAATGACAGAAAGGGAAAGATTTGAACCACAGTCCAGCTGTAATTAAACGCTGACATGTCAGTGGAGTTTGGCTGCTCAGTTTCTTCAAATGTGAATTTCCAGGATGGAGGCTCCTCCCAGCTGTACTGTGCTAACAGGAGCAACAGTTTCTCCTGAGAGGGTGTGTTGTTTTCTCCTTGGATGCGAGAGTCTGGGAAATAGGTAGGCCTGACACTGCCATGCTCAAGGTGAAATCCCCACTTGGATCACACTGGTTTGTAGGATGTCAGGGTGCCAGCTGTCCTCAAGGGCTCTCCCTTGAGAGCGCTGTGGACATTTGTGGTCTCACTGTGCTTGTGACTGGGCAGGACGTGTCAGGATTATGCTCTCATGCCATCTCCTGGCAGATTGTCACCATGTTTGCCTCTCTGTGCTGTGTCCCTTCTGCCCTGCCCTGTCCTCTGCAGATGTATTTGTCACAGCATGTCAGCCCTGTGAGATCAGCGTGAAAGCCAGCGGGGCCGCAGGTGGCCCTGTGTGGGCACGGTGGGGGACAGGAGAGGATGGTGCAAGTACAGGGACGCCGTGCAGGGCCCTGCTGGGGATGCTGCAGGCTGCGGAGCTCAGACGTTGCACCCGCGCAGGGTGTGTGCAGTAAGGTGGACACGACTGCTGGGCTCTGAGGGTGTGCCAGGAGTGTGAAACTTGAGGCAGCTCCCCCAGAACCACCTGGTACGTATGGGGGTGTGGGCAGCAGGAAGGCCGGCACCACCTCGCCCTGCCAGTGAGGCAGTGGGGTTTGGGCTGCTGCGGGCAGAGCCTCCTGGCCCATTCTGCTGCAGGGTGAAGCAACCCCTGAGGGCAACCCAAGGGCCGTGCAGTAAAGACAGGATGAACCACCTGGTCACATCTTTGTTCAGTGGAGTGAAGCAGTTACACCTGATGAGTAGCTGGTCTTCCTCTTTTCAATTCTTTGCCGAAAGATTCCGATACAAAAACCTGTTGACACTTCAGTGTTTCTCCCCTACAAGAAGAAAATACCCTGCCATCTCTCCTGAGAGTTGAAATTGTGGCTCTAGAGTGGTCCAGGTTTGTCAAAAATGCTGTTTAGGTGGATGGGCATTATTAGGGGCAGTAAAGCTGGAGAGGTGACCTACATGTCCAGTGCAGAAAAAGTACTTCGGGATATGCCTATTGCTCTGAAAAAACTGTTCGACAGGAGTTCATCCACATGAATCAAGAATCCTGGTTGCAGCCAGGCGTGGTGCAGAGACCTGAAAAGCAAGTGCTGGTTATGGAATTTAAAATTTCCTGCTGACAGGTATCAGTTAGATGTCAAGGCATTCAGTAATGGTGATTTGAAACAATGAAAGATTAAGAGAGACTTCGAAAACCTCTGCAAGCTAGCACTTCTTGGTCATGCTGCCACGTTCTCCTTTTCATTCTTCTTTGACCACCACCACCATCTCCCATCTTATCATAGCATTTTGGGCTGAATTTTATATACATTCAATGTCACCTATCTTCTTTTTTTTCTGCCTTGTTTTCACTTGTCTTTGCCTCCTGTTCCCATTGTGAAGTGGATCCAAGGGGTGATCCAGTGAAATATACTCTCTCCCCTGCCCCCCTCCCAACCCTGGAAGAAGTGAGCAGGAATTGTTTAATGTCACTACCAGGTAAAATGCACTTCAAATGACACACACACCACATCCAAAGAGTACAATTTAGGACTAGTAATGTAAAATAAAAAGCAGATAAAAGTATAAAAGCACCCACAAATCCCCTGGGACTCCGGTACTTTACATCTCACTTCTTTTCAGGAGCGTTTTGTCTCTGCTGCTGCTCACTAAAAGATTATTCCTTTTTTCCCATTTCTGTGGTGTCTGTTCTTAAAACTACCTCTTGCATCCTCCCTGTGGCACACCCTTCTACACTTCAAATTCCTTGTCCAAATGCATTGGGTAACTGTGGATTCAAGTTACACCATTTCCCCAGTTACAGATAAGCTACATCTTTGAGCAAGGAGTATTACTGAAGAGTGTTAGCCAAGTGCCTGGGAATCATGCTTCACTCAGATCAGTTGACAGTAAAACATAAATAAAAGCATTTATGTACCACAGCCACAAGAGGTGGCAGAGTTATACATGTCTGTGAAATACATAGATATGGAAATAGACTTAACTCTACTTCTAGCAAGGTCAACCGCCCTCTCTCCCTGTAATTAGCTGACTTGCTATCAGCTCTTTCCTGGCTCAGTTTTTCAAGGACTCCCTCTTCTCATTTGCCCTGGAGCTCAGGGTACCTTCCTCTGAGAGAGACCTTCCTTTCTCTCCAGCCAGCCTTTTCCTCCAGAGATTCCAGTTAACCTCATCCTTTTCACCCGAACTTATTTACCCCTAACTTATTTAGAAGATAGTTTTGATGTTCTGCTATAAATTGAAGAGCATCTCTTTGGAGAAGCAATGCCATGTTGGCAGACATTGTCTAATTAACCCTTGGTGGTAGGTGCATTTCACTGCTAAATGTTTCCATCCACCAAGTGTTTAATTTCCTATTAACCTGCACACTGACAAATGGACTCGATGCAAACATGCTGATTGGATAAATATGTTTGTTTGTTTATTTTTGTCTCCTGATCAGAACTGTGATAATAAACAATTGGAGAGACATGTTTGGAATGCTTGAGACCATTTAAAAAAAAGAAAAGACCTGAAGAGTTTCCCTCTGAATTCAAAGGATTATTTTTCAAATTTAGTTGCAGTCCAAAAACCAGTTAAATGCTAGTGATACATAGTTGCAGATACAGATACAGATTTTTAAACATCTGTCTTCAAGATGTTTTCTTTTCTTCTGGTTTTAGTCCAAAACTGAATATACAAATATTTTAGTCTAAAACACACTCTCTTTTTCTTCTTTACATATGTGCATGGGATAAATTCCCAGGGACTTTCTGCATCCTGCAGCCATTGAATGAAATGGACATTTTGACCAGTTTTTCTGCCAGTACCGGTTTCCAGCATCTGTCTTTAATGTCAATATGCCAGTGATTATGGAGGCTACCTTAGGGTCATGCTGCAGAGGTGGTACCACTTCATGTATTGTTGAACATGATATATCCTCAGCAAAACATTTTAAACTCAGATGCAGTATCTTCTGGCAGGAAAAAAAAATATTTTTAATTTGCTTTTGTTCCCTGATGTGCTGTTAAGTCAAAGGGACAGAAGTAAGAGCATATAGAGCAGTCTGGGTTAATATAAAATAAGCCGATGAAGATTACATGGAGCTAGCCACATGAAAATCAAAAGGCCTTAGAGACCACCATAAGGCTGAATATTTTTGACAGTTTTTGAAACAAAGACCTTTGAACAAAATTTTTGAACAAAGATCTTTCAAAGGCATGAAGAGCCTTATTTTTTATTTCAGTCTACTTCAACAAGATAAAGAAATACAAGACAAAATATATTATAGAGAAAATTCTCTGTAGGGTCATTAATTCTTTCTAATCAGACCTTTGGTCTTAAATTTCATCTGGCCTGTTCTAGGGACTCTGTGTGCTCTGTTGAAGTTGTGGTAAAACTGGGTGCCATTGGAAAGGCTTGCCTCCTGTGTCCTTGCAATCGCTATCCCATTGTTGCCTTGTAGCGATAATAGTCGTAGTGAGAGTTCAGGTGCATTTGGATGAGCCAAATAGTGTCACAGAAAGCAACAAGTGCTTGAATTTGAAAACTCAGGCACAGTCTTTAAGGATCAGTGATGCTTAGGTGTGAAGGTGGGTTAGATAAAAAAAGTGACCCTGTAAAACTTGAACCTCAAAAAAAAAACTTCAAACAGCTGTGACAGGTGCAGAGAGAGCAGCTGAGGGCATATTTCCAGGAAGCACTTGAACTGGAAAGAATTGCCCAAACACACCAAAGCGAATGAGAGAAGTTGATGTGAAAACTTTCTGGAGCAAAAATCCAGACTGTCCAATACCTTTTGTGTAGATGGTTGACATAATTCCTGTTTTCCTGACACTTCAGTGATAACAATTTGCATAGTTAAGACACCACGCTTGTGGCTTTATTGCATTTTAGTGCAAGTGCTTTAGCTGCAGAACAAAAGTAAAGCAGTTTGATGTAATATGGATGTCTATTTGCACTCCTTTTAAGATAAACATTAGGCAATAACCATTTCTTTAGAGCCTGTATATTGTTCATATGATTCTCTCTCTTGTATAGCAGCTCATGTTCATCAACATGATACATTCCTGCCTGATTTTCCAGTTCTGTCTTTCATTGAGGATATTCTTTTCTTTCTCTGATTGCTTTTTCTTCTTAGACCATTACTCTAGTTGATAGCTTCAGGTTATCATTGTATCCTATCTCCCTCTCCAATAAGCCTATGATTGATACTAATCTTCCTCATGGGACACATTTATAGGATGCAGGATGGAAACTACTCTCTAAATCTTAGCTTTATATGTGCTGACAATTTGCAAGGCTGCACCTTATATTCACTTCAGGTGGCTTAGGGGAAAACATCAGTACCTGGTAATCATGCTTCCAAATAAGAAGAGAAATGCGCTCCATGTACTAGAAGTTATCTTGTTGTTCAGTCTCCTGTGCTGCTTCTGCTTGTATTTTATGTAACTAGAAAGGGCTCGGATTCTATAGGTGGTCAATGTCCTGTAACCAAACTCATGCCTTTTCTTTCCAGTGAGAGAAGCCATATTTTAATTAATCTAATGGAAGCTTTGACTAGCAGGCAGTCCCCTGAAAAAGAGTTAATGTGCCGGAAAACACTTCGCACAAGCAGAAGACTCTTCATTGACCAACGTGCTTAACGGTACTTTTTCTAAGAAAATTATCCCAGTGAAAGCTTCATGGAGTGCATTTGATTTTCTATTTTTCTTTACATAATATAGCTTCATGTTTTGTAATTTAATTAGGTATGTCTAAGGACCTTTTGAAGATAGTATTATTATATTTTTACTTCAGGTTTTGCAGATGCCTGTCAGTATAGTATCATGAAAAACTAAAATATTCCATTCCTTGGATGAATAATGCATTTGCTGAAGTTTGGCTATTTCATTGTTTCTACTCAACAAATATCTGAAGGCAGAGTCCAGTTATATAATTAACTTCGAAGAATCAATGGGAAATGAAGATGCTAATGTTTCCACAACATTTGCATATTCAAGCTTCACAGCCCAAGAAACAAAGAGAAGTAATAGGAAATTCATTTGTTTTATCTTTTATCTTTTTAAACAGACATGCATTTATCTTTATGAACAGACTTGCCAGACCTTTTTTGAATTGCAAAGTTTTGCTGCAAATGCTTGTTATTTGGATTTGCATAAGGATTAAAATGTTGGGCAAGTGGTATCTCCTAACCCTTTCTGTTTACTTGTGTGATATCAGTCACTGGGATACAGTTTTCAAGGCAATCAGTGCTTTTAGTTCAGTGGATAATGCAGTTTGTTTTCAGGCAGATTCTCTAACGTTCCAAAAGTCTAGTTCAACAAAAATTATAAATGTATTTGCTCAGAGTATTTTTTTTTCTTCCTCTCTTTAAGAGCTCTCTGTACCTGCTAGCATAAGGGTTAAAAAATGAAAATACATGAAACTTGAGGGGAAAGTCTGAGCTGGCATGCATAGTGTAGAAGTTAAGCTACACTCCTTATCTGAACATACGTGTGAAAATGTCATGGTCAAAGCAAAATCATCTTAGATCAGAACTTGGCACCACAAAATCAAAACACCAGAGACTTGAAAAGGTTGTGTACCGCAGCAAGTTGAAGTTGGTTGAAGTTCAAAACTCTCTTCACGCTTTAAGTGTTTCAGTCTGGTTTTTTGTTCCAGCTTTTTATACACAGAAGTGTTACCTAAAATAACCCAATATGCATCTGAATAATTTTGCTGTTCAGAGAAGACTAGTTTGAGGGCATCACAGCATAGTGTGTCAGGTAGACGGGACTTGAAAAATACCAAAGCAAACTCTTTGTGCTTGTATGTTCTTTTATTTTTAGTTTTGTCATATTATTATGAAAGCCCTGTTCCAACATCAATATGTTACAAGGCAAATATTATCAGGGAACTTGCATTATTTTCACAGGATCACGTCTCTCAGAGTACCTGCATTGTGGAAATCACTTCTGAAGTGCAGAGAAGCATACTTCACTAACGAGACAGTTTGAGCCCTCAGCTTGCTGCCTTGACTTACAGAAGTTAACTTTGCAAATGTGAAGCTTCAGGGCTTTTATTCTACTTTAGGGTGATTGTTGGGAACTTTGCAAAGAAAAGCAGATTTGGCCTTAAAATCTTCAGTCCTCTAGGAAAAATATTAAGGAAGGAGGCACACCAATAGAAACTGTATGTATAGCTTGCTCATGAGGGATGGATGACAAGAGAAGCATTATACCTGGAGCAGTGCTGAGTGACAAGGGCTTACAAGAGCTGGAGCAGCTGTTTGTGATGGACCAGCAATGGGCTGGGGATGCCTGGAGCTCCTGCAGAGGTTGGGGTGCCCTCTGTGACAGGGGAGTGTCCTTAAAGCCTCTGGGAGATGAGAAGCCAGCCTAGTGGAGCAGTGGTCCCAAGCCGGCAGCTTGTGAGAAGCCTCAAAGCTGCTCAAGGCTACAGGAAAGTATAAACATAGAACTGAAGCTGCCAGGACAAAATATATTACTGGCAATGCATTAATTACTCAGGGTTGTTGCTGATGACCCAGCAATCAAGAACAAACCATAAGTAATAAATTGCATTGAACATGGGGTGAACACAGGGTTCATTAACATCATGTATGGAATGCTGATTAAGTTCTGTGCACGAGGCAAGGAACATAAAAAGCAAATACTGAGGTAACATCCAGTCAGTGGGTGTCCCAAGCTAGCTGTTGTGCTTAGGCCAGGCACAGCGGGCACTAGGTAAGGGAGACGTGAAGCTCCTACCGATGAAATTATTGGCTTTATAACAAAAAAGAGAAAGCTAGACTGTGCTGGAATAAGTTCACTTTCTCCTGAACCAGTAAGACTGACTCTTGTAGTGTTCATGTGTGCTTTTTTAACCATTAATATAGCCCCATACTGAATTAATTGAATTGAAAATGGAAACAGTTTTGCTTTCCTGTATGTCGGTCTTCTTATTTCTACCACTGCTTTTACTTTAGAGTGAAGAAGCCCTATAGCTTTTCACTCCAGATTAGGCAAAAGACAAGCTTACTGGCACTGGCTAACAAAATGCTGTAGAGGTGTTGCAGTGCAAGAGAAAAACATAGCTGTCAAATACCTTACAGATATTTTGCACTTTCAGTCTCAAATGCTTAGTTAAAGGTCATTCATCCAAAAGGAATTTGGATATTCTTTAACCTTTCTCAGTCTCTCTCACTCTCTCCCAATACACTTTGAAGTCATCTGTAATATTTCCAGATGTATCTATGAGGAATGCTGATGCCAATGAACTGACAGGTGGTCTTTTTCTGCTGAACTCAGTAAATAGCTGTTCTTCGCTCCAGAAGATCTTTTTTGTTGTTGTTGTTGTTGTTGTTGGCCAGGTCATCATTGCCAAAAGAAAACATTTTTTATTTATAGAAGGGAAGCTTTTATACTACTGATAATGGTGTGTTCTGAACCCAGGGGTCTTGAAAATAGGTCATTAAGTACTCAGTGTAGGAAAAACTGTGTCTTCCAGTGTTCCTGATTTACTGGGGGGAATTGTCTTGTTTTCTAAATCTTGGCTTTAAAATCAGAAGACTTTTATAAGAAAAAAAAAAAATTCATCATTTGATTTCATCACAAAGAAAATAATTGTATCTAAGAGTAACATATTTTGAATAAGGAATAACATTTTTCCATTGATTTTTTTTTTTAAGCAATAAAATGTCTGAAAATAACATTTTTCAATAATTGGAAAACATAGATTTTAAAGTCAATAGTAGAGCAGATTACCTCAAATTGGAAAATACAGAAACAACTGTGGCATTGTTTTTTGTTTCTGTTTGTCTATTGGTTGGTATTAAACACATCAGACATGTATGATATAGTAGAAGCACTTACTGGGCTATAATCTGTGTAAGCAAAAGCTGCCAGGAGTCAGTTTGGCCCATGATAGTTACAGCAGAGCAAGGTTGCACTCATATGTTATGGCCACCAGGGTGCTGTTATGGGGTTTACCAGAACGTAGCAAGGTTCACCCACTCCTTCATTCCCTTGGACTGCCCATCTATCCTGGAAAAGCACCAGCTGATTTTGCCATCTTCCAGGGTTTCAGCACTGCGAGCTTCTGTCTTGTAACCTCTTTTCTCTCTATCCCCGTACGTATTTTCAGGTGACGGGAGCTGAGTTAATTTGGGGAATTTATTTGGCTCCTTCACTAAGTGCCCTGGGTATTGATACGGCTGACGTGTTGTAGAAATAGCCACATGCTTGGCCATGTTGTGCCAGGTGCTGTATATGCAGTTCAGGTACACAGGAAAATGTGGTGGCTTTTTGACAATGGGTACCATTAAAAGTCAGTGTCTTTTACATGCGCTATGTGTTACGTTTCAAGATAATGAATATAGGTGCTACAGAACCCACCTACCTCTCACCCTATCCCTTTTCAGGGCATTTCGAAGCAAGGCTCATGAAGTAAGGATTGCATCGCCTACCTAAAATATCACTCATATATCATGGGTTTGCGCTTTTTTTTGGTTTGCTTTTTTTGGTCCAAATATCACTGTAATAATTACCGTAACAGAGAGCTTTCTGTGGAGTTAATGTTCTTCTGGCTTAATGGCCCCTGGTTATTCTCAGGCCATCAACTTTTCCCAGCAGGTCATCAATCCCAGAGAACTGCCTTGTGCCTCCATTATTATTGCTTAAGTAGATGACATTTCTGGTGCAACCGCTGCCTCCCAATGAGATGATATTACAGCCAGTAGCTTTTTCCCTCTTGCTTTCAGTATTGTCAAAGCATTATAAACAGCTGGTACAAGACTGTTGTGGCTGTTGGCTGTGAATTCCTCTGACAATTTTTAGGTGCGAGTTTCGTAGATTTCGACTGAAAGAATCTGAGTGAGGTGACTGAAAATGACTTGCCTGGAGCAGCTACACAGGCTCAGCCCCCATGCATCATTCAAGAAGTAGCTGGGCAATACCTGAATGTTTCAGTCTAAAGACTTTTTCCCAGAAGGAACAGTTTTCAAACAAGATCTGGGACAGATGTTTTGTGGAGGGTATTAATGTTTATCATCTAGCAGATGTTGACATCTCCTCCCTCCGCAAGTTTCCACAGCTCCACTGATGGTCACACTTGTTTCCTAACAATTGATGGATTCTCTGGCAGACTTCTAAAGGAAACAAGTAAGTTGTAGCTCAGTCAGTCAGAAACCAGCAGAGATTGTTTAGGTGAAAATGTCTTGCTATGTGGATATTCAGACCCATGTGAGTTAACATTGGTGCTGACTACATTTCCTTTAACCTCATTAGCACTTCATCTTGCTTTCCCAAGCATGATGGTGGAGCAGCTAGTTCACCTTAGAGCCTTTTGCTAGGTAATTCATCAAAGTGGCAGATGAAAGCTTAAAGGAAAATGCATGTAAATACTGCACTAGGAACCTTGGCTCACAAAGGCATGAACATCTCTACCCATATCATTAGCTCTGGATTACAGTCCATGTGTGTGAAAGAAAAGGGACTTCGTTGTTTGGAGAAGATGGAGCTACAAAGCTCACTGGTTGTATCATTATACAAATTTTATAGTTTAGTTATTTTGTCTTTAATTAAAAAACACTTCATCGTTCATTAGCTATTATAGAAAAAAGCTCACACTGCGACCACTTGCTACCTTCAAAACTCAAAACAAATTACTTAAAATACTCCCTTCATACGCCAGGGGTCAAAACATTTCCAAACAGGGGATTGAGATTATCTTAAACCTAGATTATGTTTTCTTTTCAGCTTTAGATTTTTAAACTGTCTCACAGCATGCCGATTTAGTCATTTGGTTCCTGTAGACATGTGGTTGATACTGAGTGTAAGTATATGTCATCATAACTTCTCATTGCTAGTGAACCCACCAGGTTTACACCTGGAGACATGCTAGCTATGGTTGTAATGGCGCAAACAGCGAGCTGCCATGGCGAACCACAGGGTTTGATCTGGAGGTGCTGAGGCCCTCGCTGCCGAAGACGGGTGTAGGTTGCTAGCGCTCTTCAGAGCCAGTGGAGACTGTCACCTCCTCGGTGCACTACAGGACCAGGCCACAGTGCAGGTGACTGCTCTCAGCATATTGTGTGGCTGATTTGCAGCCTCTGGCATTAAACAAGCCTGTTACTCACCAGGAAGGTATTGGAAAGCCATTCTTTATGCTTAATGAAAATAAAATTCTGAGAGCCTTAGGAAGAAGATGAGTAGATCAAAATGATCATGAACCAAAATGGCCTTCCAAGGACCTTCAGGCTGGTGACCGACCAGTTGAGTTTGTTTAGGGGTTTTTTTCCTTTTTTTTTTTTTCTTCCAAAGACGTTATAAGACACACACCCTGTACATTCTATAATCTGGTGTTACTGGTCTTCAATGCTGCACAATACTGTTTCATGGAGGGCCACCAAGGCACACCTTCAAACATTCTTTACCTCCCAGTTTACTGTATTCTTGTTAGAAATTAGCACTTTGGGGATACCGTTAACCCTTTGCCCCTTTTTAGTTCTTGTGCTGAGTAGCAGATACACTTACATACTCCTCTAACTGATACCTATATTGGTGGCATACTTCAGTAATACAATTTATAATGTATTTTCAATTTTCACGAAAGTTTGTTTTACTCTCCTGACTCCATTAGGTCAGACACTCACTGACCAGGCACCTCCTGTTCCATTTTATTGTGTAACTTTTAAACATGACCTGACAAGCTAGAAAAAGTTCAGCGCACTAACTCACTATCATATAAAACATATGCAGACATTAATGACCAGCTCTGATGGTTGAACCACAAAGGAAGTACCAGAGCATTGTGGTCGTTACGGCACCAACTAGGAGATGGCAAGGAAGGATTGGACCAAGTGTCATGGTTTTAGCTGGGTTAGAGTTAATTGTCTTCACTCTAGCTGGTATAGTGCTGTGCTTTGACCTTAGCATGGAAAAAAAATGTTCAGATAACACACAGATGTTTTAGTTGTTGCTGGGCAGTGCTTGTACTAGTCAAGGACATTTCCAGCTTCCCGTGCTCTGCCCGGTGCACGAGAAGCCGGGAGGGGAGGGGGCACAGCTAAGAGAGCAGATTCAAACTGGCCAAAGGGATATTCCATATCATGTAACGTCATGCCCAGTACGTTACCTGGGAGGAGCTGGCCAGGGGAGGGAGGCAGCAATCACGGCTTGGGGACGGGCAGCGTCGGTGGGTGGGTGGTGAGCGGTTGTATCGTTCGTGTTTCTGTGGTTTTTTCCTTTTTTTTCCCTTTCCCTTCCTTTTCCATTTTATTATATTAACATTATTATCATAATTGTTATTATAATTATTATTTTATTGTAATTATTAAACTGTGCTTATCTCAACCCACAAGTTCTTTTGCTCTGCCGATTCTCTTCCCCATCCCACAGGGGTGGGGGGAGTGAGCGAGCTGCCGCGTGGTGTTCAGTTGCCAGCTAAGGCTGAACCACGGCACCAAGGTATAACTCTCTTCCCTTAGCAAAATGTCCTGACCCCCCAAGGTTGAAAAGTTATTCACACCTGTGCTTATGAAGACTTAAAATTGATTATTTCCTGCAAATATTGGAAGAGGAAGACTCAAAAATACTCCAATCATACCTCATTTGTGGCAAGTGGAAGAAGTATGCTCTTACACAGCTGGGAACAGTATAGAAGCTGTTGTGATTAGTGTACATGATGCAGCAGTGGAAGGGAGGCTTTAAGCAGCGGACCTAACTCCACAGAGGAGCTTTAAGTGCTATACATCTATACCTCATTTTTCCCATCTACAAAATGTACAGGTAATGTGTCCCCAGTTATTTGGGCAGACTGCTGGGCAAGATCTATGTAAAGTCCTCTTGAGATTCTTGCTCTAGAATATGCCATGTACGTGTAAAATATAGTTATCATGGAGTGAATGGGAAGATATTTACAGCTAATTTTGAAGTATGTATGTTTTTGCAGCCTTTAAAAATGCACTGCAAGAGTTGTGCATTGGTAACCAGCTCTGGACACCTCCTGGGAAGTAAACAAGGTGACAGAATCGACGAGACGGAGTGTGTAATACGAATGAATGATGCACCTACTCGAGGTTATGGAAAAGATGTTGGAAACAAAACGAGCCTTCGCGTCATCGCACACTCCAGTATTCAGAGGATTTTGCGAAATCGCAATGAACTCTTAAATATGAGCCATGGTGCCGTGTTTATCTTTTGGGGGCCTAGCAGCTACATGAGGAGAGATGGTAAAGGCTTGGTGTATAATAACCTGCAGCTGATGAATCAGATACTGCCTCAATTAAAAGCATATATGATTTCTCGCCACAAGATGCTTCAATTTGATGACCTTTTTAAACGGGAAACTGGGAAAGACAGGTGAGAACTTATGTGAATACATCTGGGGGATGTCATATGGTAGTAAACAATGTAGTTTATATATCCCAACTTCAGAAACGCTCAGAAGGACCATCACACCCATTAAATCCTCTGCCTCATGAGTTGTAATATGGTACGACACGCCAAATAACATCACTTGTAACGTAAGTAAAAAATATGCATCAAAATAATTTGTATGGAGTATTGCCTCATCAATTTAGAATACCAGAATCTGGATGTACTGTTTATACAGCCAAGGAGGCGGGCGCTCTTTATATCTCACTTTGGGGTAATATACCTGGAAGTTTTTTTACGGATTCTGAAGAATCAGAACGGATAGGTTATGTTTTCTTATAGAGGAAATGCCACCATTCAGTGAATTATAATAGCTGTTTATTGAATTTAAGCATTCTTGGAACATTGCAGCTGTAAAGCTTCTTGTAAAACAAATAAACATTAGTCATACATTAGGTGCTTCAGAACAGTTCATCTTCTATTTCCAACTGGGAAAAGGAAAGTTATGATAGTTACATCTTCGTGAGCCTGTTTATGACTTGTAGACTGATCTTCAAATTTTTAATAAGTGACCCACTGCAGGACTCAAGCATTTTCACATATAATGTTTGAAAACGAGCATTTAAACCAAAGACTTCCTAGCAAGAAATACATTTATTTTAAATGAACTCCTATTTTTTACTGATTAAATATGCTGTAAAAATGGGACAGGGTCCCACTTAGGTACATGTGAAGAGGTAGGTATATGGTGCAGTAACTCATGGTGAGATTTTCTAGCTTCAGAAATACTACATGTACGCACCAAAGCCTGGAGCTGGGGTCGAGCCTCTTGCAGACAGGGAGGACTGAAGAGCAGAGACTTCATTTTCTGGGCTGCACAACAAAGGCAGAACCAGTGTTAGAGGAAACTGCTGTATCCTCTTAGCTGATGGCGACTTTATCTTTGCTTTGTATTTGCTGCCGTTGTCTGTCATACCCCACATGGTTTGCTTGCAGTGCTCTGTTCAGTTATAGTGGATCAAACTACCTATCTTAAGTTCTGGACTGACTCACACTAACACACTAGAGCACACAGTAATTTGGTCAGTTTCTTACCACTGAAGGCCCTTTTCTCTTCATCCTCAGCTCAGTGCTTGTGAGTCTCTCCAGAGACTCAGACTCTGCCTCTGCCAGAACGGGAAGGAGGGATAACAAGGGGCGATACCCTGCCAGTTCTGATGTGTTACTGTCTTTTCCAGGTTTGGTCACCCAGAGTAGAGCAAAGTGAGAAGGCAAATTAAGCATTTGAACCCTTCATGAAAAGCACAAAAGAGTATCTGTATGCCCAGTACTTACAAAGGCACCGAAGTTAACAAAGCTGTAGTTGTGCTGTAAGATGGGCCACCACCAGCCCTAAGGGTCAGACCCTGTGCACAAGGCATGCACGCTGCCACCTCCTTTCCTGGATTACTCTTTCAGTGTACGCCCACATGCAGCCCCCAGTTTTGAGGAACAGGCCAGCTCCTCTACTTCAGCCTGGCCAGTTCTGCCGCGGGGAGCCGGGGTCCCATTCCTTTCCTGACTCTTGCTGTGGAATTTCAGGGACACCGCTCTTTCTGGTTCTGCATCCCCCACCCGCAGCAGAAGGCCTATAGCTGTGCATGGGACTAAAGCATTTCTTTTTCTGCACAGGCACCAGGCACAGTCTTGGCACCTGAAATATTCTCAAGGTGTTTGAGACATTAATGATCTCCTAACAGGTCTACAGTGGACTCAGTCATGGGCACCCTGAACTCCCAGTGTGAGTCAAGTGAAGGGCACGTGGATGCCAGCAAAATTCAGCCTCATGAACAGGTTCCGTCACTGTTAAGAAATTGCAGGTTCTGCTGTGTATGGGCACATACAGCGTACTTGAAGGCCTAAGAAGATTAAAATGGGAGATGAAAATAAATGAATAGGCAGCACAGAAAAAGAGAGGGAAGATGAAAAGAAACACAGGTAGGAAGGAATTTGTAAGGGAAGAAAATTTATGTAGCTGTGGGGGCAGGAGCAGAACATTGTACAGCCCAGAATGTTGCTGTTCCCTTGGAGGTTTCTGCTGAGCTCTTGACATTAGTACCTGCAAAAAACAAAGGAGGGAGAGAGAAGCCTGATTGCAAGGCTGCAATAATCGAACCATTCATTTCTGTCTTGAAAATGATGAGAAAAGAGGTAATTGGATGTATTGTGCTTTTTGGGAAAAAGCTGGTTTTGAAATGAAGGGAGACCTTCAGAAAACATTGCCAGTTAAATAGTATGGTGAGTGACAAAGGCTGCAGAGCAATATACTTGGTATTATAAAGTAACTGTACTTGAAAATAACTTTATAATTGAATAAGGGTACATTAAGAAAATGTGATTCAGAACCAATATTATAGTAATTAGATAAAGGAACCATAAATGAAATAACTGCAGGAAGAGTATTTCCATAGAGATTATAAATGAGATTTTGGTGGAGCAGAAAGGCCTTTAATTGTAATTTAGTGTGCACTACAGAATTATCAGCACAGTGTGTTAGTTCATCGTATAAAAGGATATCTGATAATTTCCCCTAATAAGCACATGACAGTTCTTCATATTCTTTCATTACAGCTGATTAGGTATAAAAACAGTATTCTTTTGTTGGACTTTTGTTCACATCTTTTATGAAAAGGCAAGACACTGTAACCCTGTTTCTATATTGCTGTCCTACAGATGTGGTATTTAAAGGGGCCAAAGTGGTACTTGAGTGAGTTTTTAAATCTTTAATTTGTTGTTTAGCTTTTAAGCTAGTTTATTTAAATTCAGTTATTCTCATGTTTACTGCAAACACTGAATTGCAGCATAAATGTGTGTAAGCAAAAAGAAAACTAACCCAGCAGACAGCCTGGCTAGGTTGCCTGGCCTGCGCAAAGCCCAGCCACTTCGGTCACGGTCTAGATATAACTGCTCCCATGGTTTTGGAATGTAAGGTCTTAGGCACCTAAACCAGTGGCCTTGTGCAAGTTCCGAGGTACTCTTAGCCTGACCATGTTCCTGAATTACCTAGTGATTCATGGCCTCAGAAACTCTCAAGTGGCAGGAAAGCAAGATTTTTAGACTTTTCCCAAGCTTTCCCTTTCCTAATAATTTTGAGCCAAAAATTATTATTTACTCTTTTGTATTGTTGCAGTGCCTGAAGGCCTCTGCTGAGCTTATGACCCAGCTATGACATTGTGACAAACTGCACCACCCCCTGCAAGCTTAAGTGCAAATTCAGAAAATAAATAAGGCCCCATAATTGGAACTAATGAGATGCTTAAATCATGTTATTCTCCAAATGCTAGCTTAGCCTGAAAGTCTATATGTCAGGAGCAATAAAAACGTACGTTTCAGGAGTGCATACATTACCAGGTGACCCACAAAGGACAGGAGAAATTACCTAGGCTCTCCAGCATCCTTCAGGCATTTTCGGTTAAAGAATTCCCTTATGTTCAGAAGTGCCTTTTAAGCAGCTGGCATTGATACCACCACTGTTTTTTTTCCCTTTGCACTATTCCAATTCACTGAGGAAATGGGAAACTTTGGTACAAGGCATTCCTCAATCTGACAGTGCTCAAAACATCTCCCTCCTACTGCCCTGTAGGTGACCTACGTGGAACCAACTCGTTCAGCATTAGCTTGGGAAACTGCATGGTAGGCTCTTGCCTGCTGAATTACATATTAGCAACTGCTGGCACTTGATTGCAGTGGCTGCAGTGGCTCCAGGTCCCTGTTTCCAGGACTGTTGTGCATTCTGCTATCGCTAGGTTAGCTGCAAAAGATGGCCTCGGAACTGGGGTCAGGACCTGGGATTCCCAGGTGACTGCTCTGATGAGACCCTCATGTTCTCTGCTGTGCTTTTTTGGGGGAGGGGGGGGGTGTCACAAAATTTCACAGGTGTCAGGAATGGGGTTATTGTGGGGTCCATATTAGTACAATCTGACACAGCACACAAGCCATCCAAGAGCCTGCATGTGCAATCACAGTACCTCAGCTTTAGTAGGAGATGAAGGGAGAGCCAGTCACTGTGACAGGCTGGCATCAGGAATCAGCAGCCTTTTTGGGGCACAGGTGACACAGGCTTGAACTTCTTCCTGCAGGGCTTTTCTAGCTGTAAGGAGCCATTAGGGAGACCTGCTGTCTCCTTCTTTAACAGGATTTGAAAGGACACCTTTGAGTGAACTTGTTTTCTCCAAAGCAAATACCTGGCCATGTGCTTCCATTTCCAAGAGCGGTGCCTGCCTTGGTCCTGTAGGGCTGCCCCTAAACATGCCTTTAGGACATCTTTAAGGCATGCTCCTCACTGGCATTTCTTTGACCCTCCTGTTCCAAGACTGCCAGCTCTCCCCGGGCATGGGAGGAGACCTAACAGTCTCCAATTCTCCAGCAGGCACTTAACACAGGACTGGGACTTTGAGTGCATGTGCCAGGCAACCATAACCATTAGAGTACCCAGCTCTTACACACTAAACAGCAATGACAAGCACATGCTAGGAAGAGGAAGTGTTACTGTTGCCATTTTGAAGATAAGAACCTGTGATATAGCAAAATTTAAGCACAGCTTGTAAATCTCTCACATCTGTGAGCAGTTACATGGAGATATTTCCTATTTTGCGTAAATAATGCTGGGATCGGTTGTGCTCCTTTTCGAGATTTCTCCCAGCCTGCAGGGAAGGCCAGGAAAGGAGCTGCCTTACAGGGCTCCCTTGCAGCACTGTCATTCATATTCAAAGGTCCCACCAGGCAGGGATGGGACCTGGGGCAGGCAGAGGAGTAGCACCGAGGATGAAGGTTTCCCAGGCTTGCGAAGGGATGGGCATAGATGCAGCTAACTAGAAGTTTCCTGCCAGCAGTCACAGCGAGTGGCTTGGAGCTTCTAGAAACCTCATCATGGACGGGGTAGGAGGAAAGATGGTCAGACCAAGTACTTGAGGCCAGCCCTCGCTCCAGCAGACAGGCTCCTCTGTAAGCTGTGGGAGGCACCATTTTAAGCAGCCCTTTTCATCCCGTGATGTGTCTTCCTAAGCACTTAGTGTATAAGCTCCATTAGGTGGTTATAGATGTGTATAGATTACTAGCAGAAGACTATAAATATAAGACATGAAGTTTCAGTCACTTAAGGTAAACTTACCAAAAGGTCAGCTAAATATTAACAGTGCTGTGCCCAAAATTAATTATAGCAAGGGCAGTTTCTGCATAGATTAGTCCACTGACAGAAGACACGAGCAAAATCATTAAAAGATGAATGAGCACAGTAGTCTTGGTTGCCCAATTTTCATAACCTTTCACAAGAATGAAAAAATGCCCAGAAATTGCTTCAGATATCTCAAGAATTATTTGTCAGCCTAGAAACTTAATTATGTTTTTGCTTTCAGGAAGATATCCAACACTTGGCTTAGCACGGGCTGGTTCACAATGACTATCGCATTAGAGCTCTGTGACAGGATAAATGTTTATGGCATGGTGCCACCGGATTTCTGCAGGTAGGATTTATTCTGGAACCATTATTAGCCAACAAGGTTGAACGTTACAGATAAATATCTCAATCTTTTAAGTTTTTCTTCTCTGCAATATATCTTCAGTCCTCTTAAAGCAATTAATTAACATGTCCCAGGATCTGATTCTGAAAACAACAAACAGCATTTAATTATGTTATATAAAATATTTAAAAATCTTGTTTGTAGTGTTGGAGAATTAATCCTTCTTGTTGGTTTCTTTTAGCCTCTGAATATTTATCAGCTAAAAATAATGCAATAATTGGCATGAAATTAATCTGAAGAAAAGAGTACTGAAAAACATTACTTTTAATTTGTTTTTAAAGTTTCCCCCCAGTTCATAGAGGAACAGAGTTCTCACAGTGACTAGTTTCTAAATTGGACTTTCTACATGACTTGAATTAAGGTTGTTGTATCTCTGCCAACAAATCCCAATCGTCCAGTACACTAGCTTCCTAAATAATCCACACACACACACAAAAAAAAAAAAAAAAAGAGCAAAAAGCAGAATTTGGACCTGCAGAATAGATGATCAGTCCTGTAATCACCCATTCTGGGCATGCGGGGTGTGGGCCACAAGTGGTAGAAGCAGCACACAAATTCTGTCTGTGGAAGCTGTGTGACCACTTCATGCTGTTCTGTAAAGTGACAGCACGTGTGCGTTTTACAGCTATGTCGTGCCTCCAGCCGCATTCAGGACTCAGGCCCAAGGTGCTGGTTAAGGTTTCCTACTATGGATCAGTGATAGAGGGAACCAGTCTTCAGGGCTTCTCGTACTGGACCAAAATCACGTTAGCCACGATGCAAAGCACTGATCCAGTATGAATTCGTTCAAATTTGGTTTACATCAGCAACCTTTATGCTGACTTAAGTATCACCTGTCCATCTATTACTAGGCCTACGACTCTGGCCTTTCAGAAGAATGTGGTTATGTGGCCACGCCTCGTCCTGACGCCATTTGCACTGACAGCTGAGCCATCGATGCACAGGCAGTCTGGAACGATGGCATCGGTGTAACGCTTCACCACTGGCTCACAAATCCCTTGCACAAAGCAGTACTTGCTTGCATTTTCTGTTGCAAATTTAGTGATCTCACTGAAGTCTGGTTCATTGACTAATTCAAGAAGCCTTGCAGGGGCAAGGGGGGCACGGCTGAAGTGACAGGTTAGCTCATCTATCAAAGAACAGGACTGCTTTGACTTTCTTCTGAGTAATGAAAAAGATCATTTGGGAATCTGCATTTGTCCTGGGCATGTAGAAGAAATCCCTGAAGAAATTACAATATAAAATGTCAACACTAAATTCCACTTTGTAAGAATTTCTACAAATTATAACAAAACACTGATGATAAATGCTGTGATGTACTGCCAGATTTCATCATGAATTCTCCAAGGAAAATAACAAACTAGATCAGATATTCCAGACAACATAAATACCTTCCACAGCACAGCATTTCAGTTTCCCTGTCATTTCAGTTGGCCAAGACACACTTCCTCAGCTTCTGTAAGTGGCTGCTTTGTCTTACTCCAGCAGTAGCTGTATTCCAGTGGCACATGGAAGTAATTCTCAAATAAACTGATGATCTAAAAATGCAGAAGACAGCAATGCACTGTAAACCAATGGTCAATCCTAACTTTTCAGGCAAAGTCAGCTTAGTTTAGATACTTGATAAAAAAATAAAACCAAATCCAACTGTGTTTAAGAGAGGCTAAAATTGTCACTGAGCCCATATGAAAGGCTTTCATAGAACTGATACACTGAAATCAAATGGATATAATATTAAATTATAACACAAGCAAAGCTGTAATCAGTCAGACCACTGATAGACGTAATAATGCTTACAGCTACATTAAAAAAAAATCTTAACATAAAGGTACATTTACCTGGTCATAAAAAGGGAAAGGGTTATTTCTTTAAAAGAAAAAAAAAGTATTAGGTGTCTTTACCTCAGGTTTATTCCCCAGATGATGAAGGGGAAAACTGTAGTTGCCATGCCTGGAAGAAGTTATTCATGAAGATCTATGAAAGGGACCTGTTGCCATAAATACAGTTAAGCTTCTTAGTTTGCTCTTCAGCCACTCATTAAGAAGTAAAACAGTGCTTCCTTTCAAAGAAATAAGACCAAAAATAAAAAAAGCCAAAATAAAGAAATATTCTATAATTTTAAGCCATGTTTCCTGGTTCTCAGTCAGACAAAATACAAATCTACCATTTAAAAAGAAAAACAAAGACAAAAACCAACACAGAACCCTCCCCTCCCGCCTCATGTGTGTGTGAGGTGGTACAGGTACTTCTGTTGCTCTGCAACTGAAGAGTTGGAAAGAGGGTTTTTTTAAAAAAAACAACACATACTCCTATTTCTATTCAGAGTTAATATCACCAAATTTACAACTTAGCAGATACCCATTATTTTTTTAAGTATTAATTTGTGGAGCAGGTAATGAGTGTGGGTGATCACTGTTGCAGAACTAAATTAGTATCACATCTGTAACGTGAAGGACATCTCAAAGGTCTCGTGAATATCATGCTGTTGATTCTGCTACGAATTATTAGCTTAAGACCATTAACCAAATTGTTTCCTACCCGTGCCGGAAAAAATAGTCTAGTAAAGGAGTCTGGAGTACAGAGTAAAAGATTTGTCACTATTAATTGCCACAACATGTTTTAGATTCATTTCTATTTACTTTCACTGGACATTGATTTTTGTAGCTGAACTGGAATTGGTGACCTGATTATTATAAATTTCTAGTACTTTACAGCAAAACTATCTGTAATATCGAATCCCTTTACAGATTTACGCTGTAGTAAGGGTTAATGGCTTTGATATTGCTCTCATGCCGTTAAATACATCTGACTTGCACATTCTAGATTAAGACGAAAGCTTGTGCTTCCATGCACGTTGCAAAGATTTTGGAAAGTGTGTGCGTGACACTCTCTCTCGTCACAAGAAAGACAAGCCATCTTATCTTGCTGTACTTTTTCCAGTGCCCAGGGATCCAATCCTAGCCTTCGCTGGAGCAAACTAGCACCCCAGATGGGAAGCATTTCCCTCTCTGAGCATCCTCCGGCAGTCTGCCGTAGGCGCAGGACTCACTCCTGAACTGGGACATCGAGGATCTTCGTCTTGCCTTCCTACCTCAGGAGCCAGCTTGTGGTGCGCACCAGCACCACAATTCCTGAAGGCGCTGCAGTGCTGCTGCTGTTCTTTGTGGCTGCTCAGCAGCATCGGTGGGAAGGACACAGACAAGGCTTAATGCCATCTGTAATAACTCCAGTCCCTGTCCATCAGAGTATCGCAGCAGTGAGAGGCTGGTTCCTTCCAGATATCTCTGGGTACTCATAGCACACAAAGAGAACTCAGGGTGTTAGTGAGAAGAGCCCTCTTTAAACCCCCCGTCCTCTCCATGGGCCTTCTTGAACTCACAGAAACTTAAAGCTTCATTCTGAGCTTTATTTTAACTAATAACTTTTGCTGCAATTGTGGAGCCAGATCATTTTCCGATAAGAATCCTCATTTGACTGCCAGGCCATTTCCCATCTGTGATAATTTGCCTGAAAATTGGCATTTGAAATACTTTAATTTATTCCTTTGGGTACAGCTTTTAAATCTAGTGTTTTCTTACCTCGCTCTCTCCACGTTCAATTGCTTTAAATCAAGTACAAAGAAGCATTTGTTGCTAGTTATGTTTCCTGGGGCTTATGAGGCGCTTGATAGAAGAAGAGATGCTCACAGGATTGTCAGCTGTATGGGAGACAGTCATGCCCTTTGGTCCATATGCCTGGATCCCACCTCATTACCTTAATAACCAAATGCATAAATGGGTTGGAAAACAGGGCTAGTACAGAGGTCAAGAAAATGGGATCCTAGAAATAGGAGGCAAAAAATTATCCAGAACTCTTCATAGTCCCAGCACCTTGCCCGTCACTCAGTATGTTAATGACACTTTATTCCCCCTTCAAAATATGCATTATTTTACAAAGTGTGTGAGTACATATAGTTTTAGTGGGTTGATTTATAACAGCTCTTCACTGGTGAAGGAAGAGGTTGACCAGAATGTGATATGGGATGGCCTTGTTTTTCTGCCTTGTTTCTTTTGAGGCAAACACTGCTTGCTGTATTTTCAGCTTTTGCTGTGGGTGGATACCATCTGTGGGAAAATGTGCACTGAAGTGGCAAACAGTAGATGACTGACATTGGGTACAAGCACTTTCACGGTTGCTGTGCTGGCAGGCTGTTAAGCAGGAAGTAGAGTGTATTTTACAGAGGAACTTTCCTAGATTCCTCCCAGCTGTGATATTAATATGCATGCTAAGTCTGACAAAATACTGATTAATGTCCAGTATCAGTCAGTGATAAAACAGCATCTGTTTTAATGTTAATAAATGAGGTGGCAAGCAATTTCCGTATAGAAATTACTCATGCATTTCATTTGCTGGTGACACAAGCTAATTGCAGAGTTAGAAGATAACACAGTACAGTTAATTTGGGTTATGGTGTAGTTACTCAAGCCAGAGCTCAAATCCAAACCTTACTAGCATGCAATATAGGGGAATCCAGAACCCCCACAAAAGGAGAATTACGTCAGACAAAACGTCCTAGGTACCTAACTGCCTTTCAGAGTTCCTAAACCCAAAATACAACACGTGGAATTTAGCCTCAAAGCCTCAGTCAGCTGCAGAGTAGTCTCAGAGAGGTCTAAAGCCACCAGAATTTTCATTTTTGCAATGAATTCACCTCCAGGTCAGCCAGTAGACCTGCACACAAGCCTTGACAGCACCCATCAGGGGATGTCTGAACCCAGCAGGGTGCCCAGACTGCGCTCCTCTGCCTCACTCACCTGCCAGGCCCTGTGCAGCAGGTGTTTCTGGACTGTTTCTGATGGGATGTTGCATGAAATACAGTGACCCGTTACAGCCTGGAGCTAGGGGCATCCACCTTGGGTACCCTGGTGTTAGCTTCAGAGCCTTTGATGTAATGTAGAATCCCTGTCTTCAAAAGGGAACTCAACTGCTAAAATATCCACAGGTAGAACACTGGTAACATAAGAGATAAAGCACTTGCTGGGAGGTACAGGCTTGAAAATGGTGCTTCAAAGGGGCAACAGAAGAGCGTAACCCTAGGTAAATACCAAGTTAGCAGAGTAAGGGAGAAGAAAAAGAATGACTATCAAGCCTTCTCTCCGTCCTCTCTCCATCTGATCCACCTAACCCCTCTACCTGTATACTTTGGGTTTTGCGTGGAGGGAAAAAATGACCTAGAGCATTCCTACACCTCCCCTGTGACAGATCTGATTCCAGCTGTCACTATCGTCCATTGCTAACTTCAGCGTCCAGCAAAGGAATAGGGAAGAGACACACAGCAATCAATTTCCTGCTTTTTGCTCTTCCAGTTCATGTTCTGCAAACACAACTCAGGCCTTCATTAAAAAAAAGCGTGGGGTTGGCCGCGGAGGGAGGATCCCAACCAAACGTACCCGGAGGTACCGGGGCCAGCAGCCTCGCAGGCTCACTTTGCAGTACGGGGCCCTGAGCAGTTCCCTTATTTCCACTGTGACTGCGTTTGTTCAAAGTCTGTTGGAGATACGATTTCAACTTTACTAATCCTAACTTAAAAACAGTAACTATCCACCAAGCAATATAGGTTTACCCTCGAGAACACAAGAGTAAAATCCAGCTTCACTGCAGAAAGGAAGAGCAGTCTAAATGAGAGGCAGAGGCCTATTTTTTAGTAATTCTTAAAAAATAAATCACATTAAAATGTATCCTGTCAGATTTACAGTAACCATACAAATGATTCATTTAAGAGATTATAATAAGAGGTCCAATGTATTAAAAAAGTGTGTGAAAAATTAATTTAAGATTGAGATCTAATAGATGTAGCTAAAAAAAAAATATCCAATTTCTATATGAAGGGTATTTTTTACATTACAAATATGTTTCCTGTAGGTGAGGTATTGAAGGATTCCTTTTCACTCTCTTATGTATTCCGGTGAGAATATATACAGTAAATTTAGAATCCATCTTATTCTAGAAATGTAATTTTATTGTTATTCTGGTCTTGTAAGATTGATCACCATGTTGTGTTACCAGGAAGCTAGATTGATTGAATTAAAATGTTAATCTAAGGTACAAATGGAAAGCAGCAGCAATATCATACATTACCACTGCATATACAATATGGATAATGGTAAAATAAGAAAAATCAGAGAATAGCGTAGGTGACATCAGCTATCTTCCCTATCACCTCTATCTTCCCCTTCCCTGTCTTCCCCCAGTTCAGTAAATACCTCTGCAAGGCTTTTTACAAATCACAATCTAGATATAAATCTCTTTTAAGCAGTTTGCTTCAAATTTCAGAGTGGTAACAGCCCTGCAGCACTCTCCCTTGTTTCTGAGCTACTGCTGTCCTTTATTTAACTGGGAGAAGGGGATTAAAGAATAGCGATCGAAAGAGCAAAGGAAACACCTTTGCCCCATTCTGATGTATTAAATATGCAAGAAAAATACAGCTGCCTAGAAATTTGGTTTAACTGGGAGAAAAAGTGGATTTGAGCCCATCAGCTTATTAAAGATAGCATCTTTTCAATCAGTAAAAAGGAACATCTCGGGCTTCCATCTATTTTCTTTCTTCCACAGGGATCCTAATCATCTTTCAGTACCTTATCATTATTATGAACCTTTGGGACCTGATGAATGCACAATGTACATTTCACACGAGCGGGGACGGAAGGGCAGCCATCATCGTTTCATCACAGAGAAACGAGTGTTTGAGAACTGGGCACGGACATTCAATATTCACTTTTTCCAACCGGACTGGAAACCAGAACCACTCACTGTAAATCACCCTGAGATTAAACCGGTGGTCTGAGGGATGAACGCACAGGCCGCGGCCGCAGTCACCCACTGTGTCAGCCTTCGGGGTGTTGGACCTTCTGGGACAGCAAGGCAGCCGAGGGGGGAAGGGTAACGGGCTTTGCAGCCGACGACTGCAACACCGGTCAGGAAGTTACGATGAAGGAGCAGCGCATATCAAGAGTACTTTCTGTCAAACTGTGTGTTAATCCAGTATATAGCCTTTTTTGGCCATCTGACTTCCTGTGTGTGTATGTGATTTGTGAAAAACAACTTGAGTATCATTAACGGGATGGTTAATTCATTACGGTTTTTTAAAGTACAATGCCACTGAATTTTCATAGTGAAAACTTACAGTATTTATTTAATGGAGGTTTTTATGCAACCTAGGCCAGTATTTTTCTAATTCAGTTACGTGATTGTTTATCTTTCATAATCTTTCAAATCCAAAATGAATATCGCTGATGGTTTGAGAGGCCTAGCTTTTTATTTATGAAATTTGTTTGAAAAATAAGATTCTATATAGCATGTAATTAATATTTGATCTGGAAATGTTGCATTTCTTTTAAAAATTTTGGGCTCTGTTCCAGCCTAGAGCCTTTAACAGCAAGAATGGTCCCACGTGCAGATCTAGCTAACTTTACATTCTGACATCTCATGTTAATATGAAAACGATAGTGAAAATTCTGTTTGATATTAATGTTCATTTGCTGCTGTGCTGTCAAGCTGCTGTATTTTAATTAGCGGTAGAAGGAAGGACGGCAAAGTTTATCCGAAAAAGATCCCTGTCTATAGCAGCGTGCTTTCAATGAAGAAGAGACCATCTTAGGCTGGAGGGGTTGCGTTCTGTTTTGCCTCTTGTAGCCCTGCAGGAGGCTGAAGGAGCAACCCTCCTGAGGCAAGAGACTACAAACCAGGCAACAACGGCTTGAAACAACATGACCAAATTTCTGAAATCAAGAAGTTACACTACCAGGTACTCCAACAGCAGCCATGCTAGCCAAAAAGATTACAATGGCGCACCTGCAAATATCTCTGCCTTCCAGTGTTCCAAGATCATCGCTGATCTCGGAGATCCTGGATCGCACTGAAGTTGGGATGTGAGAAGAGTTCCATGAGTACAAAATTGTCCCCTTGAAAAGAGCAAAGTTACATTTGGCAGTTTCTTCCCAAACTACACGTGCATGGCGAGTCCCTGCAGGGGACGGACAATGCTAGTGCTGTATATGGAACCTCACAGTGTGAATTACTGCGTTACATTTGGCTTGTGAATAAAGAAGATTTCAGTTACAGTATTATTTTTCCTTTTGCATCACAAATATTAAGTCTCTGATTCCTTTGAAGTAATCAGTAAGAGTAAATACTGCATGAAACATTACACCTCAGGTGACAAAAGGTGTCTTTCATTAGACAAATACTAAAACTAGAACAAAGATAGTACCTTAAAACATCTCAATCCAAGAAGCTGAACCTCAGAGGGGATACATAGAGCTGGGACCAAACTCACTATAATTTAAAACCACTTACAACCCACGGTCTTCCTCTTTCCAAAACTGGACAGCAATAGCTGCAGCTGCCCTGCAGGCGTCCCAGACCTGCGGGGACAAAGCGAACTGCCCCGCCTGGTACACACCACTCAGCATACAAACTGAATGCAAAGCTCTGCTATTGCCAATTGCTCGTAACCTCTCTCGTCTGGTGTTTAACTCTCCCTCTTTCACTGACTGTGTTTTATTCCTTCCACTCAATTTCACAACACTCTACAAAAAAGAGAATGGATTTTGAACTAATGGCAATTTGAACATCCCTTTCAGCATGTGTACTGGGGCGTGTATCCAGCATGTATTGCTCAAATTGATGAACTCTGTCAAATTGATTTACAGATCACTTCTGATGGGACTGCAGGAGATGGTACGGACACAGTAGGTCCTCTCATGCCACCATCCTTTTGTTATTTTATTAGTGATACGATTATGAAAAGATCTTGTCATTCTAAAACAGGGCTCTTAGTTTTTCCATTGAGAGCTGCAGGATGTGTATGCTAAATGCTTACTTATGCTATTGTTAAAACCAGATCATTTTAAAATAGATTACACTGATCTACTTTAAATATCCAGTAGAAACATGGGCACTTGCCAGGCTCTGCTGTGCTCCACATGCTCGCTTTCTGTCTGCAAGACTGGTCAATACCAAGTAGATCAGATGAAGTGTTAAGAATAAGACAAAACATGGGATAAACCGACATTAGATCTCCTATCTTCTACCAGAGTGAAGCTAAATATTCCTTCTTCAGTTTCTGTTAATAACAGCTGTGTCTTCTTGTTACCCTTATACACATCCAGTCTTCTAAACAAAACAAACCCAAAACTCCCTTTAGTCTCGTCATCTTCCTGTGGAGTTTCAGCAAGTTCCCCCATCTAATTACAGAAAGCATGAAGGAGTATTTTCTAAGAGGAAGTCACACCCGCATATACAAAACACACTGCAAAAGGAATTTGATGAATCCAAGGAGACAGCAAGTTTTAAAAAGGACTGATCACACAGATTTACATGGAATATAAACCCAGTCCAAAAAGCACAAGTTACAAGAGTGCAAAAGAAACGTAAATAATTTTTGAAGTGTTGCAATTTTAATTTACAAATTACAAATCCTACCAAAGCCCAAATTTTCAACTACAGCACATCCTGCTACATTTCAGCCTGAAGTAAGGTTTTATGGGCTAGTTATAAACCAAACAGATTTATGATAGAAAGTGCTGTCAGACCAGAGATAAGTAGCACAAACTAGGCACCGCTGCCATTCTCTGGTTTATGCTGTCATCTTGCACTCTTCACCTTAATTTGATCGATTCATGATCTTCACTGTGCATCATTTCACATATTAAAAACTGTTGCAAAACTGTGTTTACCGACATCAGCGGTTTTAAGATCTATGTTACTTCAGTTCTGAACTCCTTCCATACCTTATGCTTGGCTTCATCAGAGTAGCTATTTTTCATCTTGAAGAACTATAGCTTTTATGCCGTGAAAGGTGCAACGGGAACTGAGAATGATAAAGAAAATATCTCTGCAGCTAAGAACAGAAAAATGAGACCATTGGTTTCTGTTACTTTGGCTCAATGGTTGCACGATGCCCAGGTAAGAGCATCGAGATACAAAGCAGAAACACGATGCACTTTGAGAGGACCTTCTTTCCAAAGCGTTAAAGCACCTCAGAAAGATAAGTGAATACTGTTTATTCTAGGTAAGGAAACTGAGGAAAGGGGAGGTTAAGAAACAGTGTTACTAAGACCCAGTTACAGCCTTAGTGCTAGGTTTTAGAAGAGTATCAGGTGTGCTGACAGCTGCTCCTGGCTCTGGGCAGAACACACAATGGCAATTTCATATATTACATACACATACACATGAACAGGAGTGTAAAGTGATAAAATTCTGCAGGAGGTGCTGACCTGGGTCTTGCCCTGCAGTATTTCTCAGGCAAACTTCATAGGAAACTAAGTGATCTTTACCCAAAATAGCTCTAAGGAGGCAAGGACACAATAATATAAAAATACCTGGAAGAACATTGGGGGTTGGGGTGAGGGGAATCTAAAGAGTAAGGAATAAAACATGGTTTGAGCTATCCAGCTGTATTCCCCTGGAATATGAAGATCAAAGTCAGGCTGGAGCTGACAGAGTGGAAGGTTCTGGCTCAATAGCAATGACCGTCCTGCAGAAGTTTCCTTGCGATATTCTACAAATCTATCACGTGCCACAAAACTTTTTGAAAAATTCTGATAATCACCTCTGACTAATGAAAGGTAATGGTTTTATTTGATGCAAGGAGATGTAATATCTAGTTCAATTAAAAACATAGCTTAGGGATAAAAAAAATAATCAAGGAACAGTTAAACAGTGAAGGAGTGCTTGTAAAACAACAAAATGTAGTGCAAAAGAGAAGAAAGTACAGAAACTTCACAGGTATCAGTACTTCACCTCTCCTGGTGCATCAGTTAATACTGTTCACTTTGAGTTTCCAGCTGCCTCCTGCAAGTGCACCTAGATGTCACAAGTATAAGATTTTTATAAGGAGAAAGAGAAGAAAAGAAAAAGATTTAAGGACAATCTCCTTTAAAAAAAAACTTGGAAATATGAAAGGGCAAGAGTCTAAGATGGTGGGAAATTGCTCTGTACTGAAGCAGAAAAGTATAAAACTCAGAGGATGTCCTACAAAATGGCTGTAAAACGGCTTTGCTTATGCTAAATACCGTTAAAACCACTAGATCATTAAATACTTTCTATGCTGAAAATTACAACACAACATGGAACTGTCAAATGATACCCTTTGACCACTGTGACAACAGAGTTTCAGTATCACAGTGGAAACAAAGATGGTGACTTTCATCTCGGCGGACTGCAGAAGAGGCTCCTTGGCAAATGCAGAACTGCAAAAACAGGCCACGAACCAGCACCTCCCTCCCTTCTGCGGCTCCCTCCCGGGGGCGCCAGCCAGAGAGCACACAGCTGTCACAGCGCACACTGCGCACTGCCAGCACAAAAGGGAGAGATCCCCCGGTGGTGTCTGTTGCTGAACACCAGACCGAGCCAGAGAAACTACTCGGCAGATGATGAACACACCATGTCCTTGCTCACTGTGGAGTCCTTTGACCAGGAGCTGTCTTCCGAAGTCAGGAAGACAGAAGGATGGGAAACTACAGACAAGCAATCCTAGCACGTTCCAGACAAATGGATGAAAACTGTAACAAGGAACAGAATTAGCAGTTCTAAAAAAGACACACTGGCTAAGATGTAATGCTGCTTTTGTAATAAAAGTCATGCCCTGCAAATCTATTTAGTGTTCTTCAAAGTTTTCTGAGGCAAGTGGACAAGAAGATCCAGGTGATGAGTCCACAACTAGCTTTGCAAGGTGTCTCTCAAAAGGCTTCCAAAGAAGCTACAGGACCACAGGTTGAAAGAGAAGATCCTCACCTACGGAACCCATAGGAAATAAGGGCTAAGAGGATACATCATCAGCTTCAAGTTACAAGCAAAATTCCACAGGAAAACGTCTCAACATATTTTCTCTGCTTTTCTATAGTCTTCCTTTGGCATCTACCACAGACACAGGACACAGGGGTTAGACTCTGTCGGATAGACAGACAAAAAAACACAAATTCTTTTATCTAGTGAACATCAACTTGTGCACTAAAGCCCAGGTATAATCCTGCCATACTGACGATGTGCCAGGCAGCCACAAGATCTAACGACAGTAACTGCATTCTCCTTTTACTGAAGGCAATGTCAAAGCACCCAGCTCAGATGGAGAGCAAGACTGGACCCTTTTCAACAGCCAAGGAAAGTCATGTTAATCATTTGGTTTCTCAGAACAGATTTATCTCCTTTAGAAGATGCCTAGTGATATTTAAATCTGTCAGCTTCTTTACACAAGCCAGACAACTGTTAAGATAGCTTTTAGGACACCAGATACTTCATGAAGTACAGGGAAGATAAAGGGAATAATGCATATTTAGCAAGGGATAAGGTTTTAGGACTTTGCTGACTTCACTTGGCTATCAGATCAGTTGGAGCCTTTAGGATCCAAACTGACAGCATGATGTGAGTCTGTTAATAGCAAAGCGAAGGAAATTCTGAAGGGAACCATTTGGCATGGCTGAGTTTAAGGCAAGAGCTTATCTTAGGTTTATGTTTTAACAAAAAAAGCAAAAGACGTGAACAGATGTATAACCTATGAGGATGTGCTTCCCCCCATTCCGTCCTTGCTGTAACCAAGCTGCACACAATGCCAACACTGAAAGAGGCTACTGGTATTCAGTGGGACTGGACTTTCGTCTTGGACAAAACTGGAACATGTCGCACTACAGCATTATTTTTTTTTAATGTGGCTGTACCTCTGCAGATTAGCATCACGTGAAACACTAAAAAGCTATTCCTGGTCAGTCCATTGCAAATGATATTGCAGAGAGGGAGCAGCTATACAGAATTGAGCAGCAAAAGCAACTGCAGAAACCTATACACACACAAAAAATGCAAGGATCGGGACTGTTGCAGAGAAGGGTACGTGAAAGAACTGTAAAAATACATACATACACTGTAATGATATAGTGATGGCCCCATTTGCACGAGAAAGACCAAGGGAGGTAAGGGGACCCTAAAACCATCACAATTTTGAGTTATAATATTTTGAGCTACAAACTTAACGTGGACAGGAAAACAAGTACAGAAAAAGGAAGTAGCTTTACAAAAACCAGACAGCAGTGTCTCATGCTTACTGATGCTCTTCACTGGTAAGTATCAAAGTATTTGACAGAAGAAGTACTGGATCTGGATATAAAGGAGAGAGCCTAAGCTTAAAATGCCTGCTACATGCAAAACCAGTGGACCTAGCCAAGCATTTAATACATACCAGCATTATTCCAGTAAGTCCTTTTGCAGTCAAGAAAGGAAATGTATTTGCTATTTCAGACTTCGACATAGGGACTAGCATGACATGCCACGGATCTCCCAAATAAACCACAGCCCAGCTACCTGGTCCCTCCAGAGCCGTGGCACCAAAGCTACGGAGTGGTCAGCAGGGTGAGAAGAAGTCATGCCATAGGAAGTAGCGCCTGTGCTAGAGCTTTGCCAGCACTGCTGTTGTACTATCGAAACTGTCCGTTTCTGGTATAGCTCGGTTTGCTCTATGGATTGCTGTAAATGATGCCGCCAAAGTAACTTCTGCTGAAACAGTTCACTTCCCTAGTGAGCCTGTTGGCCAGAGCAGCAGGGCTGGCTCAGTTTTGGACAAGGCATCAGTGTTCTTGTGCGTATACATTAGAAGAAAGGTTAAAAAAAAATTTAAATCTAAAATTTGTGTGGGGAAGAAGACATGGCACAAACACTAATAGATGTATATCTTCAGAAACTTTGAACTGAAACCTTAAACACTATCAATTTAGTCACTAAATCAGGCAGAAGTCCTCATTAAGGGAGAAAAAGTAACTCATTTTAAAGAGCTTGCAAGTGAAATTAGTGCTATGAAATGCTGATTTCAGAGTATGTTATGCAGCATACACAAGTTTTCATCATAAAACACCAATGCTTTCAAGATGCATTTCCCTATGGCATATTATTCTTAAAAGTTCACGGAAAGAGGGAAAGCAGAAGTAACCGCAGAGCGCACAAAGCAGAGGATATTACCTTCCACAAGAAACAAATTTCCCAGTTCTTTTTTAATTTGTCTTTCACCACTTAAAAAATGCAAAAACTATTACGCTCATTACTGTACAGAAGCGTTGAAGTGATGGTTGAGAAGACACTTTCATTATATCCACTGCTATTTTCTGTAGTTCATAACTTTATGGATAGATTAGTCTCATGGGTGAAATATTTTATGCTTGTCTTCAGTCCAAAGGTGAATTAGTCTGGAAGCATGATAAAATTCTAGCAGGTCACACACAGCTCTGTGACTCCAAGCTGGAAGGTCTGTACACAAGGACACTGACTCTTCTGTCGCCCTCAATCTTTGTCCCCAAATTCTACCATATACAGAGGTGGCCACCTCTCCAAATGCTGCAGAAATACACCATTCCCACGTTGTGAATTGCCTTCCACTTCATCTATTTTTATCAAGTCCAAACAATCCTGAATTTGTAGAAGCTCTTCAGTTCACAACACAGCAAAGTACGGGATCAAATCTAACTATTTACCAGCAACTGGCAGCATCTCATTTCCTCATCTATATTGAAGGGGTAATTAGCTCGCTTTTTGGAATTCTTCAGACAAGAAACTTCATTTATTCCCTCCCTATAAGCATCCATCAAAGAAGAGAAAGAAGCTCTCAAGCTTCAAAAAAAAAAACACAACTTGAATGACATGCTGTCGGCGTCAGGATTGCCAGGGCTGCAGACTTCGCTGGTCTGCCTCAGCAGGACAGTTAGTCCTTCAAATCTCTCTTATGTTTTGAGGAATATAGTACACCACCTCCCAGTCCTCATCGCTTTGCAGATCCTCTCCACCCAGGATAAATTCACAGCTGAATCTGGTCTCTGCTCCTTCACAAACCACCGATTCAGTACTGTGTGCAACTCAGCCCGGCTTCAGCACACAGTGGTGCCCCTCTGAAGGCACATCAGACCACGAGATCCATTCGTTTCCAGTACGTTTCGTGGATGTGGTACCAGAATAAAAATCCCTGACTGCTGAAACAACAGATGGAAATGGGCTCTATTTGCAGACGCTCAGCAACAGAATTAGTAACAGATTACATTTGCTTTTCTGTAATCAATAACGGAGACCAGCCTTTAGGGTGAAACAACTGATTCAAAAAAAACCAAGTCTACTTTCTAGGAGAGATACACTATCACTAATGGTACCTGTAAAGGTATTTTTGACCAGCCTATGATCTTTGCTTTTGCTAAGTCAACAGCATTTCATGGTGATATTCACGTAAATAGAAAAAGATTTAGCTAGCACAGACCAATGAAACGCTGATTGCCTCATCACTACTCGGGCTTCTTTCTCCACTGATTTTTGTGGGTATCTCACTTTTCAGTCTGTTATGGAAGCGTAGCTTAGTGTCACACATTTGTGTAGACATTTGGACACGGTCATACAAAATAGCGTTCTCAAATCCATACAGCATTTCATAGTTCAGAAATCAAATGAAGGGCAGAGACATGAGAGAATGTGTATGTGAGTATAGACCTACTGTTAACTTACCATTTCTTCAGTTCAATAACAGTAATACATTTTGATATGTGATCCCAAAAGAGAGCTGAAAAACTGAAATGAAACAACTTACTTGTATTTTTGTCACCCAGGATTATTCTAAACAATGTCTGTGCAACCCATGGCAAGGCCTGCCAATGCAGTTACGTAGCAAGGGTGCAGACGCGAACATACAAGAATTTGCAAGCACGAGCGTGCTTGGTTCACAGACATATCTACGTAGACGCACAAAATGCTGAAATTTAATTCTGCTCTAGAAGTTTCTATGCAAAGAAACATCAAGAAACTGCCACCTGGCTTATTTTTTGGATTCCATTTAAAAAATCACCTGCGCCCAACATAGGAAGCATCTATACTGCACAAGCACATTGGCATGAAAACCCAAATGGTTTGTGAGTGAGAATGACCTCGCTGGCTCCCAGACCCCAGGTCCCAAAGTCTGAAGGGCTCTCAGGGAAAATGAAAAAATTACTAACTTTAAATAAGTAAATAGATATACAAAACACATTTACAGACCACTCTGACATTTCTGTACTTGCTTTCAGACTATAACTCTTCAAGGAATAAAAGTTATCACTGTATAGAAAATAGTGTGTCGTAAGTGTAGCACAGGCAACTTTATGGTGACTCTGAGAACGATCTATTTCAACTCCACATTTTGTGCATATAAAAATGTTAGAAATGCCCGAAGCGTAGTTTGCTGCATTCCAGTCAAATTGTTGTTCTCACTTCAATTTAGTCACCTTCAAAGGCACACTTGCTGAGTGCTTCTATTCATAAATTGCATTTTAATAACCCACCTAATTGCCTTTTTCCCCAAGCAGATAAGCTTTTAAAAGGACTGCATCTCTGGTATCTTCTGCTACTTGCAAAATTCAGCTGAGTTCTGTCGATGTTTCTATCTTTCACTCCCTGCAAAAGGTGGCTGAAAGAGGGAAAGAGAAAAATTTAATAGGGTCCAAGGAGCCTGAGTAAGTGTAATTGCACCTGAAGCAAGGCAAAGCTCTATCAACTTCACTTTAGTCACTTTTAGAAGTGTGACAAAACTTGTCTATAAAATAAATATTTGATTAAAAATATTCGTTACAATTGAAGAAAGTATCAAAGGCTGGATTAAAAAACGAAACCTAAGCAAGTCTTCTAAGAAATTCCCTAGAATTAATTTCTATACCATGTCTACACATTTCAGTAGTGTCTCTCTGCACCTCTATGCAGTCTGCCTACAACAGATCTTAGTTGATTGTTGCATTAGAAATAGCTGAGGGGAAATTTAAAAAAAACCAAAACAAAAATGGATTTCTCATTTTAGGGGAAGTCACCCTTGTATCAGATTTTGGATATGAAGTAATTGCCTATGTAGGGTTCCTTCCAAAAAACAGCCCCCAAACCCAAAACACTGTGAAGAAATCCAGCACTAGGGACGCTGCTCAGACCCACTCCACTCCTCCCTCCCTGAGGGGGGCACTTTGAGCAAACAGAGCTTTCATCTTTCGTTTGGTGGCGTTGTTGGCGGGGGATACCTGGGCATCACTTATACAAAAACTTCCCACAGCAAACTGGGAAGAACTCTCTAGTATTATTTACCACAGAATATCAGTTACAGAACTGTAAGGACAGTGGTGTAGGAATGCTGTTGTTTTAAATACAGATTAATTCCTATTCTTGGTGCTTAGCACGTGCTACTGAAAACAATTCCTGCCGTTCACCAGAAAGCAAACCAGAGAGCTCTCAGTACCATAACTGTAGTGAGGTGGGGGGTGTAGCGGGCTGCTGTTCACCTCCTGATAACAGATCGTTTTGTACCTTTCTCCTCTGCAAGCCTAGAAGAGGTATGGAGAAAAAAGTTTTTAATCCTCAAGAGATGTACTACACTGCTGGTTTTGTTGTTCTCTGGCATCAGCCCTTAAAAACAGCTGGAAGCCTTGGTGGCTGCCTTCTCTGTAGCCCTCCCCGTCAGTGTATACACACGGCTCTCTGACAAGTTCGCTATTCCTAACCCGAGGCTATGATGCCAAAATCAATCTGAAAGAGAAGAAAAAAGGACAACAAAAATGTTGAAGCACTCAAATTTGTGTTTTGTGCAATATGGAAATGCTTGATACCATATTCTAAGAAAAACCTACTGACACTGGTCTTATGTGTGATTACAAATAATTCCTAGCAATTTACAGAGATACGTATCTAGCATTTACACCACATATGCATCATGTAAGCTTTATTATGATTAAGCTAGAGATCAGGTTCCAAAAGCATACTGCAGAAAGCTCCTCATTGCTGACACACTTGTTTCTATACATGCACAAATTTGCTCTTCTCTTCGCTAACATCGGTATGTTATACAGACAAAACCCTGTTGGCATACATTCATCAGTAAATGTCCAAAAAGAATAAATCAACATGCCAAAACAGAATTTACAAAAACCTAGGTGATAAAGCTCATTTTCCAAGGGCTCAAAAACTACAGAACGCAACAGTACAATTTATAACATTTTTCATCCTGATGCCAAAGTCAATTTTCTTCTGAGCAAAAATCCAGTGCACTGACAGTTCTGAAAGCACCCGACTCCATATTGTAGGGAGTGAAAATACAGCACCTAAAAAGGGTTCCTAATGGACACGGTGAAGTCGTAGTTTCACTTTTTTGGCATTTTTTTTCAAGTAGATTCAGTGAGGTCATCATATATTTTTGTTTCACTTTCACCAACTCATAGAATCCTAGACTCAAAACTGCCTAAGGTGAAAGGACCGATCCAAGGCTTGTATTTAACAGGGAAGAAAAAGGAATAAGAAAAAAACCAATAAAATCTAGAGTATTTTTATTTTTGTGAAGAAAATTTTCAATATGTCACGCCAAAGTCTGCAAAGTGGTTTAAGTTTTTCTTGATAAAATGGCATCTTAAATACCATCCTGCACAACCTCTAGTTCTTTAGCGATAGGCTGACTACTTCTAAGATTTACTTTGAAACACGGGGGAAAGAATTTGCCCATTTACAATTCACAATCAACCTCAGAAATTCTGTTACTGTGTTTAGGTCCCTCCTCTTTTTTAAATTTAACCAGAAAGAAAAATTGCTCAGAAAAGCATTAAAACATGTTTTAAACAAGACAAAATAAATAAAATCCTGACACTAAAACCATTTGTTAGACTCTTTTCAGAAAAAGGCCCAGAAGAGATGACTTCCAAAGAACCTTTAGAAGCGAGATCTCAACACTGGTTTTCACTGCAACCCTAATACACATACAGAGCACCCAGATGCACCGATGAACCCGCGGGAGGTGTCAGTACAGTCATCTTGCTTGCTCGAATTCAGAAGATGTGTTTCATGTGTTTGATTCCGTATGTTTTGAAGAAAACCATGATGATCAATGCCCAGAGTCCTAAAATGAATCCTCCAGGAGGATGCCAGTCCTTTTGTTTTGGTTTCTGAAAAAAAGAGCAAACAAAAACAAAGAAGTCGCACTTAGTTCTCACATTAAACAGGCACTGTGTTTATCAAGTACAAAAACACCCCACCCAAACCCTTGCAGTAGAGAAACATACCAATAATCTGTATTTCTTCATAAAGAAGCATCTTCCTGATGTGGTGGAAAGGCTGATGGGAGGTGAGCGGGCACTCAAGCAGGGAGGTTAAGTACCACAAAAAGGTCACTACAACTGTGCCTGAGGCACCACTTTGACGGTGCATATCAGCGTGGTGGGACATGCTCAAAGTCATTTGTTTGGACAGAACTTCTCATATCTGGTCTCATATTAATACAAGAGAAAAATGCTGTGAGTATGAAAAACAGTTCCTACAAGTGAAAATGTGGAAGAGAAAAGACACTGTTGATTTTCCACTACCTATAATGTTTTCTACCGCTCCTTTTGTACTCAGAATTATGTGAATAAACAGATACCTAACCACATAAGAAGCTAAGACTCATTATTACAGGAACATCATAAAACAAGATAGGATTGTTTTTAATGTCAATCACATTTCCCAGGGGCCTCATTGAGTCTAACTGCCTTTCCTTAATGTAGAAATATATTCTGCAATTCAAATACCTGTCCCTTCAACAATTTTTTCCATCTTCAGTAAAAAGCAATACACTGCAATTTGTTAAGGCCTTTTCTATCTCACACGTAGCAGAAGACAAGATAAAACTTGTCTGTCCTCTTCCTCCTCGTATTTAAAAACATTTCAGATACTCCGTATTCAGTGAGAAATGGATTGTAGAAGGTAAGAGCTGCCATGTGCCCCAAGATGTGTCTCGGAGGCTAAGAATAAGGTGACGCTATATGAATGTAAAATTTTTAAGAACATCATAACAAAAAGTATCAGAATTACAGTATTTAGAAGTATAACTCAGTCCCTCATGCCTGTGCCTACTCTTGCCCTCAGCAGGTATGTTTTACAGATCTTCTAGGTAGACAGAGATGATTTACTATTACAATAATAAATACTGAAGTGCTTGCTGAGCTTTTTATTCCTGCCTTGCTGAAAGATTTGCACTATTTTGTCCTTGTATAGAGCGAGACACAAGGGGCACAGAGCATTTTGGGTTTGTTGCATTTAAGTAAAATTTAAAATTCTCTTTCTGCCACATGAGTAACTATTACAAAAGAGGGTACGGTTTCCATTTCTGCATGAATCTGCATACGGAAGCTTGTCGTTTTCCACTAAATGTACCAGGTGGTTGGTGAACTTTAATGCAATAAGGAACAGTTTGCAGCGTCTGTTCTTTCAAAACAGCTTTCCTATCAACATGAAAACAATGTTTGTTGAGGCTCCCATTTTCTAAGCCACATAGTTTCAGCTTTAGGATTTTTCTCTAAGTACCATGCTTGTAATTAAAAAGTGTAACAGATAGCCACGTTGCCTGAGATACGCGAAGAACCTGGCACTCTGAAATATTAACGATTTTACTCTGGTACAGGAATCACGGAACCAGCATAATTCACATCAACAGCAACACAACCAAAGATACGAGCAGAGATGGTGTCTATATATGCAAACTACTCCATTTCCTAGGAAGCTCCCACCAGCTGCAGTGTACGTGCCGTTCGTAATCTGCCACCTCGCTGACACTCGCAACCACACATCTCCGTATAAACATCTCAGAAAATCAACTCTGCGTGTTCAAAAAGGCTGCCAGCACACCTCGCTTCTGAAAGTAACAGCACACGACACTTCTCCACACAAAGGAACTTTCTTGTTGAAATCCTCCTAATTAACCCCTACCTTCGTATGCATATTGCAGTGACCGTTTCATCAATCTCTTTGTACTATCAATCTTTCCCTTCTTGGATCTCAGACAAATTCCTTACCACAAAGTGGCACCTGACCCTTCTAGACAAATGACTTCAATTTGCAGTCAGTGACACTAAAAGCCTCCCTCTCCTATTTTGTATAGAACAAGTAATTTAATTTCTTTAAAGAATTTATATGAATAAATATTTATAAGGTGATCTATGAGTATGGTTTTAGATTTTGTCATGCGATGTACTGAAACCTCCATGGAATTCTGCAAGCAAACGGAGGCCGATGCAGCAATGGCTCCTTGCTAGGAAATCAAGGACATACGTGCAGTCAGTCTACAGCCATGGGATGCAATGTTAAAATATGAAGGATTAAAAACATGACGGCACAACAAAAAAAAAAAAACATATGAGGCTATACAAGAGCTACGTACTTAGTAATCGTAAAAATAAATTATCTTAATGAGAAAGATTTACAGTCCCAGAAACTGAAAACTACACATAAATATTAGACCTCAATAAAAGGGCAAAGAGATGCAACTCTATTGTACATCTGTAAGTCAATAGTGAGGTTAATTGAGCACAAAATTATTCTGAAATATGCCAGTATTTTCCACCAGGGGCATTCAGACATCAAAACCTCATGAATACCTAAAACAGGATTACACAGATTCATGTTTAAACCTACAAAAGAGCTGAAATATGTAATTTTCTTTACGTTAACTTGATCATAGACAGTTCATCATTGAATTAAAAATGTAATTAGCTTTCAAATTGACAAGTTCGTCCTCCTGAAATCATAACAGCTATAACACAGAAAACTTCAATAACAAGTCTTTGTCCAGCTGGGGACCTCAGCTAAGCAGCAAACAGCACTGAAGCTCCTTTACAAAAAGCTGCATTTCGCACCTGTGAATCAAACCCATCTACGTGTAAGATGGAGTTGCTGCTTCCATGAATTATGCCAGCGAATTGTACTTGTAACATAGGCTGGCAGAGAGCTTTCGGCCAGCGCTGTCATAAGAGCAGAGCAAACAAGTCTCTCCCCGTGGCACAGCTGTGTCACTACCACGAGCGCTGCCTGCGTACCCATGTCAGCGAGGAAGCGCGGCATCACTCCGAGCTGCCACAGCTCGCCGGCAGCCTTGCATAATGAAGCCAGAGGCCGAGGCGGGACGCCCTTCTATGAAACACATGAGCCTCAGCCGTATGGCTGCAGAAGCTGCTTTGACTATTTTGTGCAGGCAGGCGGGGAAGAGTCACAGAGTTCTCTCCTAATGTCCTAATGGGAAAAACTACTAAAGTAAGAAAGAAGCACCTCAATAGCAAATGAAAAGTTCCCTTTTCAGATCCACATATCGCAAAAAAGGTTTAGAAAAGACAGGATTTCTTTCTCTGCTTATACCAGTTCTGTGGCCATAAGCAACACCTAGATAAACTGTCCCTTTCTACCAATTTTAAGACTGATCAGAAATCATTAGCGAATACTAAGTTTCTCCCAGACTCCTAAAAAAAAAAAATTCAGTATTTATCCTATGAACATTGCCTAGTTCAGGGTCTTATTCCAGCAAATTTCTGTGAAAGTCAAGCAATTTTCTCACTTGTGAGAAAACGCTAAATGGACAAAAAAAATGTTAAGTGTTGCAGTATTTTAATTTGCAATTAATTATGTATCTTTATTATGCCTAATTTGATGCGAGAATGGGTACTATTAAAAGACTACAGATGGGCTGCAGTACTTACAAATTCCGCATAACTTTCTGATAGTTGGGACTGATCTGGAGGAGCAGAGGCAGTAGCGCTTTTGGCTCAAGTTATTCTCAGTTTCACTGCTGCAGTACCTCCCCAAGAACTCCGGGTGCCAGGTACTGCTTATGCAATGGACGTGTTTAGGTTTTGTGACCCACGCCACAATACAACCCCATTATAAACGCCCTCTTTACCCCTACAATTATAGCAGTAACACATAGGTGAAATGCACATATAAAATGGTACAACGTGTCACGAACAATGACATTTAGCAGCTTAAGGGCTAGATTCCAAATTTATAAGACAGGTAGCTAAGCAACAGCAAGCTTCCTCCTGTGAACAGTTTTCTGTTGTACAGTTGCTAGTTCTGGTAGACTCATTATCCGGTGGAACTTAAAAACAGTTAACAGAGAGTTGCTCCAAGTACTGTAATTAAGGAGAGGATAAAACAGTGTATTTTCGAACTGGATGAGTCTGTAGGGACCCGAATGGAAAGTATCCAAGACTTTCAGTGAAGGTGTTTCATAAAACATGCTATACTCGTTACTCCAATTAAAGTTAGTTTTATGCAAAAAAATAATTTAAAAAGTATGAAAGCTGAAGAGGTAATTAGATTAAGAATGGTTTAATTTTAAAACGTCACATCAGAACAGATTATTTAAAACATCACGTATTAACATTTCACGTGGAAAACACTGTATTAAGTATCTTTATAATCCAACCCTACTCTTCCAATCCACTCTTCCAGCAGAACTCCCTTTGCTTTAGTGTCCTCAATAAAGACAAAAATATTGGTACAGGAAGCTTTGGGTTAAACTCAGAATCCGCACTGGGATGGCAGCAGTAGAGGAAGCAAAGCACACAGTATTATAGTCAGGAATGTAGTAATTCCCAAATGGAAAAGGGATACGCAAATTCTTCAGTCTCCTCCAGCATCTTATTCCAAACAGGGCTTTAAGAAAGTGGGCAAAACCTGAAAAATGAATGTGCACATCATCCTTGCTGTGGGGGATGCTCTCCCCAACCTGAGGCAGATGGTGTGTTTGTACTACAAGTGCAAAATATCCATATATAATTGCACAAAAATAAAACGTTAGAAGTGCTGTGTACCAATGAGCCCATTAAAGTGGCAGCTATCGTATTTCAAATTAATCCCTGCTTGATTCTCTCTGGAGTTTCAGTGCAGAGTGCCCTAGACCCAGTTTTAGCCTATTTATTGCAGCACACGTGGTATAAAATATCACCCAGGGTCCTGAGGCTTCCTGGCAGACAGCAGCAGCCACAGCGCTGGGGGGAAATCCTGTGCACGCCCCTCTGTGGAGTCTCCTACCTCTACTAGTCTTGGGGGCCAGCAAGCACTTGCAGGGAAGTGAAGCATGCTTGCTGCTTCTCTGTGCGGTGCTCGCTGTCGTTATTAGATCATTGGGGTGAATTTTATGTATTTTGGGGTGTAAATTTCCACATTTTCTTCTTGGTTGTTTTCCATTTAAATGAACATTTCTATTTCTTGCATTGCAATACTAAAGGTTTTCTTTCTTGTTTCTCAAGATACCTAATTTTATATTAGGGTCTGTGTTAAAGACCAGTAGTGAAATCTAAAAAAGACCCACATTTCAAAAACAGGCCTTTGAAATCCAAGGCCAACCTCAGATCCAAAACTCAAACAACCTGCCTCCTCACCTCAGAAAAAAATGCACTGATCTCAAACTGAAGGACGAGGAAACTCCTTGGAAAAGCCAAATTCTGCTATGCAGTGCACCGTGCCAACAGCACGTTATATATTTCCTAGAGGCACTCCATAACAATTCAGGTTGACTTGCAATTCAGAATTTCAAACTGGGTAATCCTCTCAAATCTTATGACAAAGCACACAACAAAGTTTAATTTCAGAATTCATTTATATGTATCACAAGCAAATCACAGCATAAAGTATGTCCTCAAAGCTTTTAGTAGAAGTACGCACTTCTAACTTGTCAGGTGCAGTCTGGATTTGGGGTCCTCGCAGGGGGCTGGGGGAAATCAAATAATTCCAGCCATCTAGTAATAGTTTAATCCTCTTTTGTGCCCACAGCAAAATTAAAGTCATAAGATAACTCCAACAGAAACGGTGCCTGTTAATCTGCCAAACAATTTAAAGCACTTTTGTCTAATCTCCCAGTTTGTATTTATTAACCACGGTGCCATGATTACTCGTATCTCCAATATTAATAAAATAATGAAGAAAGTTCACCCATCAAGAACAAAAACTCACGAAGGATACAGGAAAGAACTGCAGTTTAAACTAAATTAACATATCAATGCCAACAACTGCATTTTAAATATTTACTTCAAAAAATATATAAACACTGTACTAAAAACTACAACACTGTTACAATAGCTTTAATTTTTCATTTCCTTCTAAAATATGTAATCTATAAGGGCTTTTTAGAAATGAACTTCTACTTATTATTCTCTACTTTCAGTGTTATCTCTCGGCATTACATAGCACTTTAAAGTGCATTTAGTGGTTTAACAATTATTCATTAATCTTCCAACCTGTGACACAATACATAATATACTTCTTCTAATCAAAGGGAGCTTTCCCAGCACCTGGGACCCAGTGCAGTTTAATTCCCAGAGAAGGCAGCGCTCAGATGAATCATGCCCGCCTGGCAAACACAATAGGGATTGTACTAGGGGGCCACCAAACCCAGGCGCGTGGTTTGCCACATCCAAAGCTAACACACACAGCTCTGCGCTGGCAGCAGCAACCATCCATACCTCTCTTCGATAGACTGGCACAGCAGAGCTCTTACCTCGGCTGAGGTACGAGGGCTGAGCCCTCACCTGCTCAGCTACCAGTGTGTTACATTATGGAACTCACGTTTGGTGGAGATGAAAAAAGTCACAATATAAAGTTGTATTTAGAAAAAAAACCCCAGCTACATCTATTTAAGGTACATTAAGCAAATGTTTTTTTTATATTTTAATCATATTCATACTCTTACATGAAGCCACAATCATGACTTTCCATAAAAGGACACCTAAGTCCACAGCAAATACATGAGTTACATTTAGCAAACACAAAGCTTCATGCCAAATGAAGCATGCAAAAATAGAGGATGAGCAGCTTAATTAAGTAGACCTGGTATGCAAAACTTGGACACCGCTACTTTGAGAAGCATCCTTCTCTTTTAATATGTTTATATTTAATTAATTTAAACAACAGGAAGATTATTGGCAAAAACAAGACTAAAGGCATTCAGTGCACAGTGCCATGACACAAACGGAACGATAAAACTTCTCAAGGTCCTTACACTGGAAGGGGGCAAAAAACACTGCCACCACGCACTAGCGAGCCAGACCTCTGTGGAGAGGACCTCTAAAAAATATCAGATATAAAAGCAACTCACTGCTACTGAAACCTTGGGTTAAGCAGACAGAAACAGGAGCTGCAAAGAACAAAGGAGGTGAAAAGGGTGTGTAGAGGCTGCTAGTGGGACAAAGATACTTTATATTCACAAAAATACGAGTGCGTAAATAGGGCCAAGCTGTTCTTAGAGCACTGTTTTTCCAAGCAGCATGCACTGCTCACTTTCCCCTGGGCAAAGATTACATCAATGTCTTCTATGGTGCAGATCTTGTTCATACAAACTCAATGTCGTGTTGCCAGTGGGAGCGGAACCAGCCCCAACCTCTCAGCTCTGCAGAGACAAGGCCGTACGTGCATCCATGGGCTCCTCCCTGTTTCAGTCTGGGATGATTACTCCAACTACCAGCCTCACCCAGCCCAACCTTTCCAAGGGGCACAGCATTCCTGCTTCCTCCTTGGAAATCTAACTTGGATTTCCCATAGTGTCCCTCTGGACCACAAGGTGAGTTCCATTCAAATGTTTTTAAGTTAATATCCTCTGAGGCAGGTCTTTTGTCTTAATCTCATAAAATTAATTGTATGCCTTAGAACTTCTATTATGAAGTATAATTTTGATCATTCAAATTCAAATGAAGTTGTTTCTGTTTATATGGAGAAACCACAATGTTCATAAATTATTACGCTATTCCTTTCAAAGTAGTAGTGACACTTCTAACCACACATTTTTTTCTGGATATCCCATGAGTATCTATTCATTTATTTCCAGGTGACAGGCTCTATTAACAACAGATGTTAGACAACATTAAATCTTGTACTCAATATGCTACACTGAGTACAAGATCTAATCAAATATCTCAACAGCTACTTTTTAAGAAACTGGAATCCAAATAAATATTCGTTATTCCTGTAGTTTTTACTGCTTAGTTTTTAAATCTCTACAACTATAATTTAAAAGGTTCTCCTTTGCCCTAAGCTGTGTGCTTCATTATACGTGTGCGCGGGAGAGCTCCACATTTTCTAGCTCCAGCTTGAACAACTCAAAACAGCATTATATTTAAGAGGCAGACATGAAAAAATGGATGGAGGGAGAAGCAGGGCTGAGGCAAAAGTTGCCTGCACATTTATATGAGCAAGATCAAATACGGCTTTATTTTTATTGCAAAACATTTCCATTTTTGGTCAGAAACCAATGAATTACAGCTGGTGATGGATTGGTTTGTTCCCCACCACCACCCAGCTTTTAAAGCCAATTGTTGTATTCAGTAGTTTTGCACTCCTATGCTAGACAATTATTCTCACCCAAGTCTGTGTTGTACATACTCTCTATTTGAGTGGGGAAAAGGAAGAGGAAAAAGAACTATCCTGAAATATCAACCTAATACTTTTGGCTACTCTAGCTGCTATACAACCTTGAAAACAGATCATAAAACGTGGACACAGCCGTAATACAGACACTTATTTAGTGGTTGCACATAATTACACCTCCACCAGAAAGCCATTTCTGTTACGCTTGGTATGTCAAAGAACAAGGAGTCCCAGAGAACAGATCCATTCTGGCAAACAGTTTTTGTAGGCAGCTGCCATTAAGAAAGAATGGCAGGTTTATGGTGTCATAAATATTCACTCTTTCCACATGACATTCGCATGACACCAGGTTCATCAGGTGAATGCTACATAGGGCTCAACAAAAACCATCCTTCTGGAAGAATGAACGAGTGTAGCCAAAAATACACACCCCCTGCAGCATACCACATGTAACATGTACAGACAGGATCAACACCTTTCCAAAAGGGTAAGTCTTTTAAAAAAAACAAAAAAATTAAACCACAGATGGTCTTATCTAGTGGCAAACCAGTTGCACCTTTCCTGTCTACCATCTAAACTAACCACAGGTTACTGCCCTACCGATGTCATGTTGTCACTCAGTCCCCTGTAAGTACTACTCATCATCTGTTCTGTTTGCCAGCCATGTATTTGTAGATCGTCTTTCGTGTTAAGCACTCCCTCCTGAAAATACACGCTTGCTCGCTGATTCACAGAGCCTCACCACTGGAGCTGGGCTTCTCCAAGCACACCGAGCCAGAGGAGACAGCTGTCAGTGTGCAGGGCCTCTCACCCTGGGGGGAGGCTGAGGGGAGGAGAGCGCTGGCCATGGCAGGGTGCCACACACCGGGAAAGAAAGCCAGTCACCACAGCAGTAATCGCCCGCACAAAGCTGAATCACAACCTCATGCAAAGAATCCGGACAGGAACGACGATGCGGGATGCTGCCTTGCTGTCCAACCATATGAACACAACCGCTCCATTACTGGAGTCTTCATTCATTTACCCCTTCCATTCCTTCCTCAAATGGAAATGATTTCATCAAACTTCAACCCTCTGAATTATTTAGGAGAACAATTCTAGACAGAGCACTACAGAGCAGCCTGCCAATATCTCTATCTCTGGCCATTCATCAGTCCTGTCAGGAGCTTGTGCGTTACGCTGCCGTGCTCCTCACGGCACGCTACTGAAGGTAAACAAAATATAATTAACTTAACACACAAAAAAAAAAATCACCAATAACACCTCACTAAGTTTACACGGTAAAGTGGGATAAATGTGTGAATATAGTTGGAGCCAACAGTGCCTTCACTTGAAGAAAAGTGTTCAGAAAGGTATCTGCCACCACAGCACTGCAAAATATGTCAAGCTAAGATTGATAACATTTATATTTTTTTCCTTATCAATCTGAGCTTATTGGTAACAGCTACTTTTTATGCTGCATAAGCCCAGAAGAAATGTAGTAGATAGAAGAAAAAAACCTGGTAAAACTGCTACTGCTCATTTTACTACTTACTGAAATACCATTTAAATAAACACTGTCTATCAGAGAAGCTTTCATGTGTAAGCAATAAAAAAGTAATGATTAATAAAAACTGTACAAGGTTATGTGAGAAATGAAAATGTTACAGAACACTGAACTGACACCAGAAAACGGAATTAAATCTTGCATCTTGGACAACCTACTGTAACATACTTTGGGAATCTGCTTTATATAGAAAGGTCCTGTTCCTGCATGTATTTAGGGCACGTAACACAAACTAAGTCAAGAATTTAATCTTGCACTCAAATTACACATGTGGTTACAGATGCACACAGAGTATGTATACACAGACGTCGTTTCTATGCCCAGTGCAGTGTTAAGCAATAAGCTACGGAATAAAAACTAGAAATACTTTGCCTTTTGCCTAAGGATCTAACAGCATCCCCTCCTTTCCCTCCACTCCGCACACACAACCATGTACACACTTGGCTTTCTTATTCTTCGTGTTATTATCCCAGGGACACAAATACAAAACACCAAACTTGTAAACTGGAGAACTAATTTGTCAGCCAGAAAGGATGCTGACCCTCCTCTCTAGGTCTCATCTCACAAAAACTGCACCACATTGTACTTACAGTTGGGTAGTTCCTGTTCACAGCTTTTGGGGAGAGAAGAGCTAAGGAAGAATCAGACCTCTCTAAGGTCCAAGTTAAGAGAAACTGAAAGTGGGTCTTGACCCAAGCCGCACGGCAGCATCAGGAAAAGCAATAAAGCAGAATACGCCTCATCCCTGTAACATAGCAGATCTCTGTCTTTTGACGAGTTTCTACTGCAGGCAAAGCCACAAACGTTCTGAACAAGCTGGGCTTAGTTTGCGGATGCCAAAGGCAGCTGTTTCATAGCCGAAAGAGGCTTCTGCAGAAAAATTAGCTGAAAGGTAGCAAAGAGGCCCTTCTCTGCATGTAAAAGCAGAAGTCTTGCTAATCACTGACCACTTAGGAGTATCGCTTACTTTCACATTTGCCAGTATCTCATTCCAAATGCAAATCTTGTTACACCAAAGACTCCTCCTATGAAACAGCAAAACTGATCACCAAAATTAAAACAACTCTGGAACTATATATCTTCTGTTAAATCCTGTATTTAGTAAAAGAAAAAATGATTCAATTTACCATTAAAAGGTTTTGCTAAATCAATTTTCCTTTAATTTGGGAAGTCCTCTAAAACTTGTTTTAGGTCAAGCATAATTTTTTAAACTACTACCCGAGTACTTCATAGGCTGTTATGATATGGAAAAGATTTATCATTTTTTAATTCAATAAAGATTAACAAAATAAATGTAGTAGTAGCTCTTTATTCCATGATATCTTCAGCTTTTAATTTACACTAAAAGACAATGAATAAAGTTATTACGTACCCTTTGTTTTTTAGGTAGACTTTTACTGATACTGGTTATGATAATAATAATGAAGATGATAGCCTCTACAACCCCAAAATTCTACTACTAGGCATTATTCTTTCTCACTAAGGTTTTTGTAGTTTAATTGTCTTCATGTAATATTGATATTTGGTACTTGGATGTAATTAAGCATAGGGGAACCATTCTTAGAATACCATTCCAATCCATTAGGCAAATTTTCTCACTATGATATGAAAATTTTCATCTACTTAATTAGCACACCTACTTCTTCCAAGCCTAAGTGAACCTAAACTATGTTTTATGATGGCCCAAGGAAAAAAAAGAAACCACAACACATCAACTATGCCTCCACTCAATTGTACAACTATTTTAAAATGTGTGAACAGTTAAGACAAAATTGAAAAATTACCATAATAGGCTTTTGACACTTCCCTGCTTAAGCAAAAATTAATTCTAACTCCCTGTTTTTATGCAAAGCCTTTATAATTTCTCTAATCTCAAGTTCCCAGGAGAGAGAACACAACACTTTCAAGTACAAGAGTGTGAGGCTTGGCATCTTCTCTTTTTAGTTATGCAGTTTATTTGATGGAAGTCTAAACCGCTAAGCCTCCCTTTGTGCTTAATATAAGCCATCCTCAGTGGAAATACAAGTTAATTTAAGTAAAATGAAGTTTTAAGAAGAATGCATTCCCTTGCACAGAAAGCTTCACTAAAGCAAAGCTTTTTTTTAAATGCAGCATCTGTTTCCTGAATTGCTCTAGAACCTGTAACAAAAATAAACTAAAAAGAAGTAAAATTTTTAAAAGATAATTTACATGTGAAACAGCATAAACATAAACCAGTTTAATGGAGTAACTTATTTCTCATTTTACTGTATGTTTTTCAGTTTCATCTTATTTTGTGCATGAAGATGCTCTACCAAAGTAATGAATTAATAAGTGTAAGACATTAAGCATCTTCTGTTTTATTAATGGTGACTATTATTAAAACCTACTGCTTAGGTTACAAAAGTAAATCAGCTGTATCACTGGTATACGCTTCCCTACACAGTAAGGTGTGTGGATCACATACTAAATTCACAGTTATTTCACACATTTCTTTGCCCTCAACCACAGCTGAAATATTTGTACATCAGATACTATGCTACAGCAGCACATGGTGTATTATGATGCCTACAAACCTATTAAGGTCACGGAAAGCTTGTGCATATATTTAGTCTATTCCCAGGAGAGGCAGAGGTATATTATTTGCATACTATTAGGCACTGAAAACCTATTCAGTTATCCCCACTGGAGACAACTCACCACAGTGACCTAAATAGTATTCACTTTTCCAATATTTGAAGGAACAGCAAATAAATGGGACCCAGTGCAGACAAACCCAAAAAGACTCAGAACACCTAAGAATCCAGGCTTATAAATGACAAATGCAAATGAATGCAGACCAGTCTGTCACAAAAAAAGTTAATTATATGCCTAATAGAGGACTACTATGTTGAGATGAAAATGGCTGGAGAGAGAATTTTAGCAAAAATGCTCTGACATTGGCCAAGCTTATTATAAGCCTAAAGGAGAGCAAAAGGGTCTGAAATCACAGAACTCACTTAAAAATAACCTCCTTACATTTGCAGCAACAGCAGCGGTTCTAGCAGCACGGGAGGTTTAGACTGGATATTAGGAAAATTTTCTTTACTGGAAGAGTGGTCAGGCACTGGAACTGGCTGCCCAGAGAGGTGGTGGAGTCACCATCCCTGGAGGTATTTAAAAGGTGTGTAGTTGCGGCACTTCAGGACATGGTTTAGGAGGCATGGTGGTGTTGGGCTGACGATTGGACTTGATGATCCTAGAGGTATTTACCAACCTTAATGATTCTATGATCAGCTGCCCAAAACAAAGCAAGACAACTATTCATATTTTATGTATAGCACTGTGCAACAATTCACATGACGTTAGCAACTGAGACCCCGGGACACGCACGTGTTGCTTCTTCAATAGCAGCTGCAATATCGTGCATACTTTCTGTAATCATGCACATGTACTAACATGCTGTAATTGTCCTCCTCGTTTATATTCCCCCCATAATTACAGTATTTTGATTAAACATCTACCAGCCTCTACTGACTCCGTTTTCTAGTCATTCTTTCTGATTTCAGTATAGCCACAAAGAAGGGAGAGTATAAACAAAGTATCTACGTCCTCTGGGCAGAAAGTCAGAAGAGATTAACAGAACCATCCTTTATGGCCTCAGTCTACAAATCAGAATCTCTCACTGTTAAGCTTGTTTTGCTTTTTGCCAACATGCTGTGTGAAGTTTACTTTAAGCTGTAAGCATGCTCTGAGCATAGCTACAGCACAAGAGAAACAGTAACGACAGTCTTAAATTCACAGTTGCGAGCAGGTTGTAAAGCATAACAAAAGGGGATCATGGCACAATCAAGTCCAAAGCCAAAATAAAGATATAGAAAGATAAGTAGTACTTTTTGATAGGTTTGCGCGTACAGGGTCGTCAAACACATGGCTGATTCAGCTAAAAAAAAAAGCATAAACAATTTTTTTCATGTAAGAAATGTAACAGTGTTTAGAGTTCATGGTTATACAGCTACTACCGATCCTTCAAAGGCAGTTATTTGAAGTTCAGATGAGTGAACCACAAAGATCTATAGCACTCTATAAAGCCTGATATGTTACAGTCACTTCCTGAACCTCTTCCTTCATTTTACATCTTAGATAGTGGTTATTAAAAAGAAACTATTACAGGAATTACTTCTTAAAGAAGCTGCAAATCTAGTGTGGCACCTCTAACAATTATAGCCACATTAGAGTTGGGGTATCCTTTAATATCTTTTTTTAATAGTACATCTGACAATTCTATATGCCGGTGGGTATGAAACTGATGTCTCATAATGCATGAAATGGATGATGCTACATTCACATATAATGCCTCATATTACCAGTATTCTCAAGGGCAAACTGAGCACTCCCATGATATGCACAAAAGCATTAAATCTACTTCCATTTCAACTTTCCAGAGTAACAATTATTTTCACTCTCACCTGCTCACGAGAAATATAAACAAAAATTTGCAGGGAATATACATACACCTTATCAATTTTGGCTGATATCATTTATTCTAGTTGGCTTTAGAAATTCTGTAGTCAAATACCCAGCCAGGTTGAAAAATGCCCTTTTTTTTTTTTCCTTCTTCTAAGCAGTAGCTTTCAGCTCACTGCTGTGTAATGAGCACAGGACTCTAACAGCAACAGGGGAGCGCAGAGCGTGGCCACTTGAGGGACAGCCCCTAGGTAAACTACTCCAAGCTGTGGGTCAAACTGACCTCCCACCCTGTGCCAAAGATGACTGAAGATACAATGCCAATCTCTAAATGTAAGGGTTTTCATAGGTCAGGGACAGAGGGGGAAAAAAAAAGACGCGACCTCAGAAAACTGAACAGTTTGGTGCTATACTCCTTTGTCCAACCTGCAGGATCTGTACAGCCCAAAACGGTTATTTTGAAAACATTGCATCAGTTGCATCCATTTCTGCTGCTGCATCTCCCTGAAGACATGACTATCTTTGAGGGAGACCATGGTCTAGGGGTTACTGTCACCTTGCTGGGTGCCACTTCTATGAAGAAATTATGAATTCACATTCCAAGACATGACAGCAGAGACTGGGCCCTACCGATGTCCAGACAAGCTAATAATGTACATGGCATTAAACAGAATATTTTGGTACCTGCTCAACTAACTGTTCTTAACAGACTTGTGTAATAGGGAAAAAAATATTATTCTTTTATTATTTTCAAAATATACTTTGGTTTCATTTTGAAAAAATGCAAGGAAGGAGATAAAGTTACATGTTTTAATGCATAAACGGGAGAAAAGATGGACCACGCATGCAACATTTCTGGCAAGAAAATGCTACCATCCCCCAACTCCAGTATCTCTGGGCAGGCAGAACAGCCCAGGGCAAAGTTTCCCCACCTTGGCTTACAGAAAACATCTGGTGTGGTATTTCTAGTAGGAAACAGTTAAAAACCAGAACCCCACAACTGACTGTTCAGGTTCCTTGTGCAAGATGCCTTCCAATGAATTTAGTTATTCAATCCATTGTATCCAGTTATAATTGGAAGAATTTAATACTACATTCAGTTCTCCTGTAATGCTTGGTCAGCAACAAAAAACTCATGCTTCTTTTCTGGCTCTGCAGAGCAGTGTTGTGTGCAGACAAAAGAAGAGTTCCCCTTGCATGAACGTTTTGGTAGTCTATCCTTACAGAAACAAGTTCCTCATAATTACTGCTAAATTTTTAAGATTTGGGAGGCAGCATTTGAAAGAAAAATAATTCTAAGATACTTATCTTTATTGTGTCTTGAAGACTAAGAGAAAAGCTTGCATCTAGTATTTCAACTTAACAAAGAGATAAGGAAGCAGAACCTTCCCTGTGGTCCTTTAATGGGAAGATGGAAGAAAAGAGGCTGCTTTACTAGCTGTCTGCTTCCAGAGGGTTTCCCTCATGCTCAGATGAAAAACATAACAAAACAAAAGCAGCTGTGCCTTGTCTGTAAAAACAGATCATCACTAATTTATGCTAACTCCACATCATTGTCTTCTGTGATCAGAAAGCACTGATGAGAAAAACAGCAGCAAATCAAAGAAATTATAGTTTAAAACTTTTACAAAAATACTTCATGCTACGCTCAGAAATATGCCTTATTTCGGGAATGTTACAACTCTGCTTATGAGATTTCTTTAGGCTAATGTGCTACTTGATTTCTGAAAAAGAAGAGAGACAACCTCCTTGTTTGTGTGGACTACCAGCTTACATATGAGGGTGCCGAATACAATCACTGACTCTGCAGTAGTTCACTAGATGAAAAAATGCCTGAAAACATTTCTTATTTAATGTTTTGCCAGTAAAAGATCTGTACTAGCTACAACCGAATCAAGAATGTGTTTGGTGATTTCTTGGAGTGAGCCAGAGAAACTGGACTATTCAATTCTTAATTTATTATTTATAGAAAACAGTACTATCAAAATAATTAAGCAGTCTCTATATTTAAAGGTACACACTGCATACATTACATGACTCATACACACAGCAAGACTCTGCTACTCACAATTTTTTTAATCACTCTTAATAAGAAGCAATATTAGGGAGTGAACTTCAAAGCACCTTGTCACACCATGACACACCTATACGCACCAAGTAGCACACAGTGTTGGCAGAAGTATCTTTGCTGCTCTATGGCATATTGGTTTGGTGGCTGGCAAAACTGTGCAGTAATAGCTTTTCACAGAAAGTTTGTTTCGTTCCTTTGGAGCACAGTTTTCTACTAGGTAGCATTCAATTTAAAGGAAGCCAAAAGAATTTAAATAATCTCTAATTCATGCAACAGTGAGAGAAATTAAATCCACATACTGTATATAATTTAGGGAAAGAAGCGAGTTCTTATTTACTGGATAACATCCAGTCATGATTCCACTTGAGACCACTTCCATTAGAGTTACAAAATGCAGGCAAACCACCTCCAGGTTACACAATTCACAAGCATATGTTTGATACAGAAAAGAAAAGGAATTGGAAAAAAACCCAACCTTAATAAAACACATTAATTTCTAACCCCTCTACACCAAGTGCCCTAGATGAGGAAATGCTCATTCAGCAAAAGCTGTACAGCATGCTTGGGTTTCACTCTGCACATGAGGATAGTCAGAATGCCTGAGCCCCAAAAAGGACGTTAGGTCAGCTGGTGAGGAAGAGGATGTTGACAGACTTCCATGACATGCATCAGAAACAGCTTTTCTCACCTGTAGCCTGGAGCAGGCAGACACGAACACTGCTACAAAAGGCTGCTCTTCTCCATGTACTCCAAATTGGCAGTGGTAAGGGGACAGCACTGCCTTCAGTACATTGCTCAGACTGCACAAGTGTCAGCCTGACCAGGCAGGTGTCCTAGTACAAGGTGACATGCCACAAGGCTTTTTGTTGGGTAGCCACATAATGTATTTTGTTAAAATAAAATAGAATTCTGACGTGAAAGCACTTTCTAATCCTTGATATGAAATATCCAATTCTCAATCATCCTGAAAAAATTCAGTTCTGACAAAGAAAAGCATTCCTGAAGAGACCTGTCTGTGCTAACAGGTGCAGCAAAACCTGGTCATATTTTATCTCTGACATGATCTAGCTGAGTACGATGGCCAGTTTTAAAAACCAAGCTATGCTTTAAAGCTATTTTCAAACACAACTACAGAAATGCATTTTCACAGAATGTAAAAATAGCTGTGTCTAAAACTTTACACATCCAAGCCCACACATCTAAGTGTCACAAGTTGCTTTTGAACCTCTTAGCCTGTAAAGACACAGTAAAATGCAAGTATCGCTTATCAAAATACTTCAAAACTTTTAATAAATTATTATCCATAAACCAAAATTACTATCTGCATTCAAAAAAAGGTCAAAGTCTGCGTTACAGCTGTGCTATTAAAGACCTTGCATACTTGACCAAAGTTCTGAACACCATTAATGTTTTTTATAAAACAAATAGGAACCAAGATGCCACCATCAGGGCAGACATAGACTGAGCGTGAGAGGCCCCCCTTGAAACGTAACAAGTGCTATAGGGCAGCTACGAGGTGATGGGACTGGCACCAGTGTGATCCCTAAATTTTAAATTTATGCTTTCAAGACTCTATCAGCATGTGATGGGTTAATTTTCATATCAAGCGTTTCACAAAGATTGTAAGCCACATAAAACCGCTTTAATTTAATGTTTGTGAAAACATTTAAGTCTGAGAGCTAAAATTGTTGTTATAGATAATCAAAAAATACTTCAAAAAAAATCTATACAACATGGTGTGTTCTATTTTCTTAATACTGTTTCAACCGTTTCTGCCAAATGCTGCTAAAGAAAACCTCTCTCAATTAAATCAGCGTGAAACAGGAATAACATCAACAAATGCAATAAACTAACACCCCTCTACTACATGAGAATGAGGTCCCAAGAATGAATAAAAACTAATCTTCAAAGCAAAAGGACTTTACTGCTGGGGGGGGGGAGGGCAAACTCATTACAGAAACACTGAAATTATGGAAACAAAGACCTTCTTGCAAGACTTAATATAGAACTGAAACTCTACAGTCATCTTTGATGACCATCAGCCTGTCCATCTATAACTCTGGAGATCTCCCTCACATCTTCTTTCTTAAATTTCTTATTTAATTTCCCTTGTTGTAGACTGCAGTCAATACCCTCAAGCTAGACTGGATGTGGCAACTCCCTAACGTCCTCTGAGTCTAAACTCAGCAAAGCTAATGGTGCTCACAGGAATTGCTCAACTGGAGTCTGGAATAGAGAGACGTATTTACCCAACAGGGTTAGCAAGATTTCCCAGTAGTCTCCTGAGATTACAGAAGGCATTTTCCACTAAGGCTTCCACAGTGAGGCTACAGAAACACACTAGTTAAAAACTCTACAAAACAAACTTAACACGTCCTCCAAAAGGAAACTCAATCTCATTTAATTAGAAATTATACCTAACGCTCCCCCATGCATTTCCCTACGTGAGAAAACACCTAGGAACTCTAAGTAAATGTGCAACTGTAAACCATGTCAAATTTTAAGTAAATTGTGCAATTGCCATTATGGGCTGGAAGTTAGTTTCCTGAAATACCATCCTGTTTTAACAGTATGTTGATTTATCTGCTTAATATTTTACAATGGACTAAAATAAGTATGCCAGTTGATCGTGGTCTGAATTCGCTGTTTCATTTTGTTTTCAATTATATCATCATCGGGAGATCTGGCATTTATCCACTGAAATGCACCTTTCATCAATAAAACATTCTTTCATCAGTAAGACACCTGTAACAATTTAAGTCTCTTCAATATCCCAAACCCAGTTAGGCGAAATACATTAACACAGAGTGACATTCAGAGCATGAGCACTGGCACTGAAGTTAGGTACTTTTATTAAAATACCTTGCTGAACTGGAAGGCCAACAATGAATATCCTTTATGATAAATGAAAACAATCTTCTTTCACCAGACCGATGTCAACTAAAGACAAGCGCAGAATTAAATCATTCTCTCCTTTTTCTCCTTTTTTCTGGTTTGGCCTTACTATTCATAAACTTATGCACGGCTGTGCACAAAGAACCTCATTAAAAAGGCTGTCTTATGAGGGTATTCCTCCGAAAGCTTAACTTTTGACATTTTAGAAGTTTATATTAATGATTGTATTCGTTTACCAAGCACTAGCAGTTTTTTATTTCAATTAAAAGCACATGTTTTTCCTTTTTGGTTTAGAAACTGAGAAAGCTACTTTATTTACAAATGTCTGATTTTGCTTCGTGTCTAAAAACTAGTGGCTTAAATGTTAGCATTTGTTTTCATTCTGCTATTTATTTTCATTATTTCACATTTGTCTTTTTAATTATCCATGGTCTAATGCGTAAGATATAACGCATTTCTGTGAGTTGGAATTGTGAACTTTATAGGGTTGTTATTCTTTTGTTTTTATGCTGCTATAATAATACATAATTACTGGTGTCACAAAGCTTAAGATCAATCCCAAAATCAGATTCTCGGTCTCCTTTCGTTAAATAGTTTAGGATGTACCAAGTCTGAAATTTTCTTGTGGAACAATCAGATTAGAAATCAAAAGGTAATATCTGTTCATTAGTATAATGTTTTTTAAAATACCAGAGATGAAGTACTGAACAGAATGTTAGAAATCACATGTAAATGCCCAAGTAAAATGTGTAGACTTCTAGCAGTGTTCAGGAGAATAAATTTACAGTGAAATTTGGATAGAATTAGCAGCCTCGTTGGCTGCTATGATTAAAATGTACTTTGGTGTTCTACCCATTTAGGATACCTGTCTCATATTGTGATGCCTTTGTTTCTGCCTAGAGGTAAACAAAACATGGGTTAACATGAGAGAACCCTTACATGTGATAAACAATCCAACGGCCCACACTAAACACAGTAATTACCCATTTTAATAAAGCATCATAACACCACAAATATATTCACCATTTTTACTCATGTTGTTTTTAATTTCTTATAAATTCTTTCTTTTTTCTCAAAGTAAAACATATTTGGTCATATAAACTTAACACAGCCCTTGCACTACATGACCCAAGTGTCACAGGTCCATCAGAAATGATCCATTATAATCTTTGCAGTGCCAATTCACCAGGACACTGGTGCAAACTATGCTTAGCTGATTATAGCTCTTCAAGGCTCAAAAAGGGCATTACAATCATACAAAAGCAGGGCATGATGCCCGACTCTCTGACACAATAGCTAAACAATGGTCATTTTATTCTGTTTCTCTACATCAAAGACATCTGCAGTTCTGTTGGGTCTGTTTTGCTGCCTTGTGTGGACCACAGCTCTATACTACCAGTAAATTTGTTATAGCAAACAGGTATGAGTATATAAAAAACAGATTTCTGCCTTCCACAGTGCAATATTCTATTGCAGTATAACACACAGAAGCCAAATGAACTCTCTGTGGTTATTACGCACCTAATGTTGTAAAAATATTACTATGACATTTTGTCTGGTCGACCATCTTAAAGGTTAATTCTGTTTCCTATTTGAGATTTTCCTCTAGGTAAGCCATTCCATGCAGTTTCTATTTACTGATTCCAAACAACCCCCAAACTGTTTCATTGCTCACTCTCACTGTTAAGAACATATTGACTGGCTGCCTGCTCTGCTGTTTAATTCATTTATGCTGAGAGTCAGGCATGAAGACAGAATTTTAAATGTGACATTTGCAGGCTGCTGGGTCATTTGAAGCTCTGACAACACCAGGGAGTTCCTGACATACAAACTGGTCCTGATTTCCAATCTTCCATGTTCTGAACACATCAGAGATTCTTCCCGGAGGTGCAGATTTCAGCCAAAAGTTTTAAAATCCCTTGTGTTTACATCTCGCAGAAAAGACCTGTACACTTTGAAGTTTTAAAATAAAGCTTATGTTTCCTTTAAGGTAAAGCCAGCCCTGCCTGCAGCGTGTGACTCAACTGCTTAAAACCACTGATTGACAAAGGTATTTGGAAAGATCTACGATAATGATTAATACTAATAGGATTTTGTAAGCAACTTTGACATTTAGTGGACTTTTATTAGTACCTGTTGATGTTTAAGCGTTCAGAACCAGCTAAGTCTGAAACCACAGCTTTATTGCACATAGTCTATCTGGCTATTGCTACGCTGACCAACACCAAGTCCCAGTTTTCAGGTTGGAAGTTTTCCTTATCTCAAGGCAGCAAATGGACTGTACCATTTTGTCTCCCACAATGAACTGTCATTATCTTTCCCAACTTTCAGGACAATTTTTCAGAGTATACCCGATTACCTGACAGATTCCATACTGCCAAGGTACCATTCGGAAAACTGTACCCTGACCTATTCAGTCCTGGCTTAAGAAAACTATAGTTACCTGTCCCTGAAGCAGGACTCACATCTACAAAGTTAAAAAATAAATGACTGCAACAGAGTAGGCCTTTTTGCTTTCTCTAAATCATCACCAAAAAGGGAGATGCAAAGTCTCAATACTCATGTTTTACAGTATATCACAAGTTTTATGCATGTTATTTGGCCATGAGCGGTTTCACAAAATAGGCAGAGCCCACTGTGGCTCACAGCGAAGAATGAGAAGACATGCAAGTGCAGGCTGGGCATCTAATCTACCAGCAGGATGGACTGAGATTCAGACCTTGAACTTTGAGAAAAGAGCAAGAAGGGAGTATAGAATCTTCTGCACTGAAAAGAACGCTTCCTCCTCCTTTCCATAAATTGGGGGGAAAAAGGAAAAATGCTATAATATGAACTGTAGTCTGCTATTCCCAGCTTACATGTCCACATGTGCTGGTTTTGGCCGGGACAGAGTTAACTTTCTGCACAGTAGCTAGTGTGGGGCTGTGTTTTAGATTTGTGCTGGAAACAGTGTTGATGACACAGGGATGCTTTTCTTATTGCTGAGCAGGGCTTACACAGAGTCAAGGCCTTTCTGCCTCTCGCCCCACCCCACCAGCGAGGTGCTGGGGGTGCACAAAAAGCTGGGAGGGGACACAGCCGGGACAGCTGACTCTGACTGACCCAAGGGATATCCCACACCGTATGACATCATGCTCAGCATATAGAGCTGGGGGGAGAAGAAGGAAGGGGGGGAGGTTTGGGCTGATGGCGTTTGTCTTCCCAAGTAACCATTACGTGTGACAAAGCCCTGCTTTCCTGGGGGTGGCTGAACACCTGCCTGCCCATGGGAAGTAGTGAAGGAATTCCTTGTTCTGCTTTGCTTGTGTGCACGGCTTCTGCTTTACCTGTTAAACTGTCTTTATCTCAACCCATGCGTTTTCTCACTTTTACCCTTCTGATTCTCTCCCCCATCTCACCAGGGTGGGAGCAAGCAAACGGCTGTGTGGGGCTTAGTAGCCAGCTGGGGTTAAACCGCAACACCACATCACCCCTCATTTGTTTACCTAAATCAATGGAAGAGCATTGATTTTAAATAAAGACACAGTTAGAAGGCACAGTCTAGGCAAAAATCTCAATCTGTTCTTTTATTGTGCAAAAGAAAAAGCAAACAAACCTGTGGAAAGCAGAAAGTATGATGACACTGCTTTAGTTAGAAACAGAAATAGTACTAATTGAGAACTGTATTAAGGAGGGAAATTGTTCTCCCAACCCATCTTTCATGACAATTATTCCACAATAATGATTCTATACTTTGTCTGCTTTTTCAGGAAAGGGAATATGATTTAGGTTAAAATGCAAATTCAACAAATTAATGGATTTTTTTTTTTCTTTTGTATCAGTAGACACACAATTATTTTAACAGCAACCTCTGAAGTGTCCACCCTGTCATACAGGAAGCATCTTTTCATTGCCATGTTCAGAATAGGATTTTTATAATTTAATCGTTGTCATCTCAACAAGAGTATGTTGTTTTTACATACTTCCAGCATACAGACATTGATTCTGTATGACCTAGAAAAGCAGATTTTGTTACAGATGTTGTTTATTCTCAAAGAAAATCCCTAAAATAGAACAACATACCTGGTGTATTATCTGAGCTACAGGAAGTTGTTCAGCATATTTGAGTGGTTCTGTTGCCAACTCATCCTCTGGAAGCCTGGGAAGAAACAAAGTTAACATTTATCAAATGTAGTACAATATTTACCAAGTTAAATTACTGAAATTTAAGAGTTTCAGGTACGTTACTTTTAAATCTTTGGTATCTGGAAGATTATTTTGCTTAAGATGAAGAAAAAGTGTACTTTAAGACCTTAATTGAATATATTTCTTACAAAGTTGTGTGAAAGAATACATTTATAGTCAACAGATATGTGTGTAACACTGTGGATTTCTTCCCTGACCAAAACATAAAACACAAATTTAGCAGCAGAAACCTAAAAACACCTTTAAATTCACTTTTAGAAGAATGAAGTGCTGGTGAAAGCTGGATTGAAATCCCCACAGGAAAAAAAGTCTTAAATGTTTACAGAACAGATTCAGCACTGTTAACAATACAAGCTTCTTCACTCAATCCTGCCAACATAATTCAAATGTGACCATCTCAAAAGGCAAGAGGTATTATTCACCATTTCCCATTTTTGCTGCAAGTGTACATCAGTGTTCAGCTGTGGTAGAAGTTCAACACCACAAACATTTGTGCTCTTACCAGCACAGCAGTGTGTACCACTGGTTTCAAATAAGCCAAAGAACTAGCATGAACAAGAAGAATAGAATATTTCACAAAGAAAACGCACCATATCCCTTTAAATGTCAAATAAACTGTAGCTGCAACTGAAAATTCAGAATCCATAAGCAGTCTTTTAAAAGAATATTTAAATGATAGTAAATCAATATGAAAGCAAGTTATAAACCCATCAACCATACTGCTTTCTTCTACTGGAACTGCAAAGCACGTGCTACATTTTCAAAGTATCACTGAAGGTTTTCATCAGTCATTCCTCAATCTTTCTGAAGAGTTCTGAATATAGGAATTTGAGTAATATGACAAGAACTGGGGGGGGGGGCGGGGGGGGAGAAGATGCCTACAAAAACAAGGCCTTTCTATAAAGTTAAAGCAAAATTACTTTCAGACAAAAACTGTGGCCAAGACATTATTTCCAGGTTCAAATTACTACCTTATACCAATTTTAGTCAAAAATGATACGTGCTTGCTAGGTTAATTTATCTGCAGACTGGCTGCCAGGTAAGAGCCAGAAACTACAGGCTTAGACTCTGCACTGGGAGTCAACAGGCTGTGGTAAGAGAGATGACAAAAATGCACATCTCTTCCTTTTTCCATTTCTGAATTTATGTTGTGGTTTGGAATGCTTTTAAGCTCCAAGAGCCTGAATACCCAGAAATCTGTAATGAACAGAGTATGAGGAAGTATGAAAGTCTTACTGTATAAGAAATTTAGAAGCAGAGAATGAAAGAAACATGGCAATATTTCAAAGATCATAGTGACAGCCTGTCTCAGACTGCTTAATGTGCTTAAGAAAAATTAAGTAAGCAAGCTCTGAATTACTGAAGCTGGTCTACTGAAATAGCTCATTTACTTATATGGTTTTCAGAGGTTTTGGACTATTATGGCAATGATGAATTTGTACTCACAACATGAAATATACTGCTGTTACAGTGCAACAGAAACATCAGAGCTTAGAGTGTGCTCCACGACTCCACTGTGGTGCGCAGAAGGAGCCTTTCCACTCATTTCCTTTCTACTTTCTATCATTTGCAGAGTCCTGACTGGCAAACATACCACTGGCTATTTAGCTACCCACAGCCAGTGTGAATTTGAGATTACTTCTGTTCTACTGGGAGCCTGTTAGCTGACACACCACCTAGATTTATAGATACCAGCTACATAAACCCATTTCTTAGCCATTGTTCCAGATATGAAACCACTGTACACAGAACAAAATATTCATCAATATCTTGAACACTTATCTCTACAGTCTTTACAGGGACACTGCAAATGTGGAAAAATAAACCCCTAGTATCTCAAATCCCAAAATTAAATACTTGAAGCTGCAAGTAACAGCTACAATTACTATAAATGGAATGTTAGCAGGGAAGAAAAGAAAAAAAAAGGTTGCCTGTTCTATCAAGGACTTTGTACATTTGGCAATGTTTTCTGTCTAGACAGAGTCAGCATTCCCTTGCATAGTCAAACACCCTCCTTGTCAACTGCAGAAAAAGACTTTTCTTCAAATGTCAAAGGATTAAAAAAGATAAATTATCAACATAATTTTGAGTCTTAGGAAGCTTTACCAAAAAAATAGGGAGGGGAGAATAGTATAAACATGTATTTTAAAATAATTAGATTTAAACTGAAATTAGACTCATAGGAGCCTTTCAACATCAAGAAAGACTATTTCTAAGGGTTTTTTTCTGATTTACTTTCTGGGAAAAAATCAATTTAAATAGACTACATTAGATATATATAAAAATGACAAGATACAGATTAGAGGCACATTATAATATCTACACATACATGTGTCTACATATATGTACCCATACCATGATATGTAAACATGCATGCACACGGGTAGTTTGGAAGAAGAGTTCAGAACATTCTCTCAAAATTTTTGCTTAAATGCCATCAACTTCTTTTATATGTATTCAGTGATGTACTAGCTGTCAAGTCCACAAAAGAGAGTTTTGATTCTTCTCCTGCAGATAAGCCTTCTCAACTGGATGAGCATGTACCTCAATCTTTCATATTAAACCGCATAAATTAAAGCATGGAAGCTCAAAACTCTTGACAAAAAAGCTGTATGAAATATTGCCCAACTATATCCTCTACCTGGAACATATCATTAACTTGAGCTAGCAGGTATGATAAAGCAGTCTATCAATACACTTTGGGCATCTGAGGCTACTAAATAAAGTGCAAGAATATTTCACAGTAAATGATCTTTGCAAATTTTACAATAATAGTGTAGTCTTCATTATTATGATACTGCAGTACTATCCTCTAAAGCCATTGCATGGCATTTTGTCAAGCAAAAAGAACTCTCCTCCTAGTACCATACGCTCAGATCTGTCTAACAAAAATTAACTGTGAGAAGGATATGCAGATTATTGAGCCAACCTAAAATATCAGCTTGTTCTTACTGACCATGACTGATTTTTTTTCCTGAATTCATAAGCATATATATGGCTTCACAAAGGTTTTTCCTAAGCGCTTTGTTCCCAACTCTTTTCTCCTCTTTGATCAACTGCCAGAATATTTCAACACATATTTTTCTAGGGTTATTCTTATCCGCTTCTACTCAAGGTTCTGACCAACAGTCAGATCTGAACTGTTACTACATTCACTGTTCATAGCTATTTACACATTGGAAAATTAAAAACATCTAATACTAGCAACATTATTTTTACCTAAAAAAGGGAATTACCCCTAGAAGTTATGTTGTATTTTAAGCAAATAATATTTAAAACTTTTTGAGGAAAAAAACCATATTTTTTTGCTTGTTTCATCTTTTAAATTTTCCTATCAGGTGATGATACTTGTGACAGAAATTGAAACTTAGGACAGAGGCATCTTGCAGGTCTTTGTTTTCAAGTACTTATATACAATCACTTTGGAAAATGCTTCAAAGTGCTTCAAAATGTCCGGCATGCGAAGTTCTACCAGTATAACCATGTCAGTTAGCAATACCACTTTCAGCATTCATTTTAACAGATATAAGCAATATAAATTCCTTTTAAGTGAATTATATTACTATGAAGCCTCCATAGATCTTGTTTTTATTTCTCAGGGCAACCATCAGTTTACTGGTCTAAACATTTGTATAACAGGTACCAGGCAACTTCCTCTAAATTTCTTTTTCCTTCTTTTATCTTACCAACAAAACCTGTTGTGCAGTCATTCTTTCCAACAAAGGTGAAAACTGGATGATGCAACAAGAAATTGCTATCCTATAAGCAGCACAGAGGATGAATCACTGCATACGAAAGGCTTCTATGAAACAGCATCCATCATGAGAGCTCCAAGAACAGCAGTAAAGTCAAGACTTGTCTGCCCTGAGAAAAGGCCAGAAACAGCCGTTGGAGCCTAAAATCCCCTGCAAGTGGACACAGAGGCTATATTTTAGTCTTTTAAATAAGAACAGAGACATCTCACTGCCAGTAAGATCAAACAACATGATGTAGCTCCCGACTACATGGCTGAATTCCCTCCCCCAAAGCAGGGGCTGCATCCAAAACCAGCTACGCCAGGCACGTTATATCCTGAACCATGCACAAACACTGTCCAGGAGAGCGCTAGCTGGCACAAGCCAAAATAGTACCAGGGACCATGCTAGCAATTAAACTCCACATGTGACTGCAAGGCAGTACAGCAGTAAGGCTAATTTACAAGCACAGAGGCAGCCTCATGTTCTGTCTTGAAGAAAATTACATTGGTTAGCTTGGTCAGTTTTGCAAGTGGATCACAGAAAAGCCACAATCAGGGCAGTTCTTACCAAGGACAAAGAAGCTTGCTGCAAAACTACTACTTCATTTTACACTAGCCCAAAGCTGAGTAGCCCACTAACACTGGGACTCCTAGACTGGCAGAACTATCTATAAAAGGCCTTCCTCTTCTAAAAAGTGTAAGGAATAAGAAGGCCATGACTGGAGAGGAGGAAGAGGTCAACACAGAAGAGGATGTTCTACTTCCTCCTCCTTTGCACAGCAGAGGAAGAGAGTAGGTCAGAAGAAAGACCATCTCCATTACAATCATCCTGACCTTGCCTCGCCCTTTCATAGAGAGACGCAAGTACATTTGTTACTACTCTCCTTCCAGAGGTAATTTCCAGGAGCGGCATTAATTTTTGCTCAAAAGCAGCTATGTCAGAAAAAAAACCCCAACAAAATACAAAAAAACCCTCAATTGATAGAATTTATGCTCAAATCATGTGTGGCAATTTGAGGCTGTAATTTCACAAAATTAGTTGGCCTCACTGTTTAGTACATTTATATGTGACACTTAAACCTTTATAAAATTATGGGCTAATTTGTTGTAACACAAATTTCCTTGTATGTTTAATTTCTTTCAAAACAATTCTATTACAAAAACAAAAGTCATTTTTCATGAATTAATTTTCCAATAAGAAATGGTCCTTTCTGTCTCAATTGAGCATGACAGCAGAGTGCTGCCGACAGTGCCAAAGCAAGCTAACACAGTGGCATATCAGCATATACGGCATCACGCCTGACAGCTGGTAATGCAAAGCATAAGGAGATCTTGATTTTCAGGGCGAAGACTAGAAAGAAACATAAAATCAGAAGAGAAGTGGGAAGCAGTAACAGAGAGCAGAAGAGGAGGATCTCGAAAAATTCAATTTAAAAGTTATTTTTATACTGCCACTGTGACTGCTCTTAGATGAAGGAAAGTAAGCATGAAACAAACTGTGGAAAGTTACTCTAAATCCAGTAAAATGTGTCAAGATATTTAGTGAAAAATCTTATTTGTTATTTATATTTGCATGCTCTGTCTTATGGGAAAAATCCTGAGAGTCAATGTGCGCTAAAGAAAAATAAATCCCTAGCATCGAGAGGTGGCACATTTTGCCACAAGTGCTAATCCAGCCTATGGTCTGCTACACAGAATAGCTACAGTAGCTTTAGGGCAGAGATGTATTTTATCTCATGCAAGTCTTACAAAAATACAGGAAAAAAAGAGCAGCACGTGACCACTAACTGGTTTGCTCAAGGCAGAAATGGACTGTTGAGGCACTTCAAGAGACAGAAAAGTCTAGATAACAGGACACGCCATAAAACCTGGCTCTCTGGGCAAATAAAAACATTCACTAATTAGATGAGGCAACAGGACTAAGGCAGTTATTTCTGCCTTCCTATACAGTCTCTAGATTTGATGGTTTGGACAGCTCACGCATTCTTTCATACATATGACCCATGCATTTAGTAATACTGCACTTCTTTGAAACTATTGTTCCTTGATGATAAGTCCTAATATACAACCACCTCTCTTGGAAACTACACAAAATCAGAGTGTGAACAGGGTAAAGAAGAGGTCACAAGAGACAAAAATGCTTTATGGGAAAAGGAGTTTGGGGATTATCTTCTTTATTTGCTGTAGCTGTACAAGACTCACACTGCTCCTAAAGTGCAGCCTGGTTTGTTTGACAGATGACTTCTGCACAGTATGAATGAAAGTACTATACGGATTCTCCCACTTCTAGAAGTGGCTTGGAAGTAGAAATACTGCAGTGGATCAGACAGTCAGTATGTGACCAAAGGATGCAAATAACAGCAGAGGCCTAAATCAGACACCCCAGACTGAAAGGTTGAAATTATTAATCTAAACCTGTGTATAGCGCTGATAGCTTTATTGACTGTAAATACATGAACATGCTTGCATCTGGCAATAAAACGAAAACAAAATGCCAGCGCTTTATGCGCCACATCAGAAAAAGTTATTAGGTTTCCTATTAAAGAGAGACTGAAATGGGCTATGTCGGGTGTGAGTGAATAGTTTTTAAAATTGGCCATTGAGAAATTTATCTACCATATCCATTCTACAGAAGATTAAGAATTAGACCTTGGATTAACGCCAGGTACTTGATCTATCTGCTAAACCCTAACATCACACATATTTAAGAATATGGTATGTTTAAACAACAGAAGCACTAACGTGCATGGAAAAGATGAGGTCATGGTTAACTCTGCTCTTCCCCCAAAAGTGTTCTAATCGATCCTTTTCTTATCCTTTTAAGGGAACACAAGATTTGCCTATAAACATGATTACTACATGGATAGTCACAAAGAAAAGCAGCAAACACTCGAGAGTATAATCATTCCAGGTAACTTCCTCATGTCATCTCCTTCACGGCATCAGTTTCTTCAGTTAAAAGGGTCCAAACAAGTCTTTCAGCTACTTAAGAAAGCATTCAGTGTAGGCTTTGTTGCCGCAACCTTTGTTCAGGTGAGTGCGGATGTCCCCCTCTGAAAACCTGATACACCTAATAATGCAAACAATTTCAGTACCATAGTACTGAGCTTTGGCAAGCCGGACAGCTGGCAGCTTACCTTGGGCGACCTTGTAGGACTGTCTAGCAGAATGCTAATGTGCATCTTTTGCAGTTCATCGCTGTGAAGTCAAAGTCATGCCTTTGAATGGGTAAGCGATTAGTGCATATTCAAAGGTGAGGAGAGAAGGGAGCTATGTCTACAGAGGGAATATGCAGGGATTTTGCAAGTACAGCCAAGCGCACCAAGATTCTTTGGTCCACGAATGCTGTGACCTCTACTTCACCACGCTTGCAACCTAATGCAGCAGGGGGCATACTATCAAAGATGGCTTAAAAAGAAGATTGCATAAAAATGAACAATACAGTATGGAGATGAAGGAAAAAAATAGATTGAAGGCAAAAATTATCTTTGATGCAATGAAAAACTAAATCAATGTTAGACACAATCAGATTTATAATTATCTGAAGAAGCAAGCTACTGACTTGCATTGAAATGAAAAATATTTTACTTCATTGTGCTGGCCTTTACAGAGAGATATTCCTGTAGAATAAAGCAGCAAAGCATCTTATGGTTTAGAAAGGCAAAATACTTTGTAATCTGTTCATTGCTTTTCAAATAAATGTGAAAGATTTTGACCCGAACTAGTCATACAGACTTATTCCTGGAGTTTAAAAGAACACCTTAAGTCTCTGTGGAGTCTTAAGCACAGGGATTTCCGTTGGACCTGGTCATAAACAGGTCTGCTGGTGTTCCCAGAGTCCGGCAGACACATTGACTTATGATCTGTTGCTTAATAAACTGGATAAAACTATACTGTAACAAATGTTTTCTCTGCCTTTCTGTGATCCACACGTAATTTCTTATCTAATGAATTTCAGGGGATTAACCTTTGTCAAGTCACATATTCTTAAACATCCCAAGATCTTAAAAAGAGGTAATAGAAGTCGATTTTGTGTTCTAACACGGGTTGACCGACATTGCCTCTCTGCTCTTTGCTAGCCAATGACTTTTGTCAAAATACGTTTAGTTGCTGAAGGGACTCTGTTCTTTCTGCTCCTATTTTTATACTTAGGCAAGACACAGGAAATGAATTAAAAAGAATATTAGCTTAAGTAAGCAGAACTGACTTTGCTGCTACTGGAAAACACATGACCTGTAGGGCTTCATTTTGTTATCTCAAATATTCCACATTTTAGGTAAATTAGAAAATCTCTTTAGAATTAATTTAAGCTTCAACATGATGATGCTGCTGAAGCACAAAATGCTAATCAAAAATTGTAGATAAAAAGACCAGCTAAGTCTCTCCTCTATCACTGAAAATCACCATTTGAGTCCACAGCTAAAAGTAGATACTCATTGTTAATTCATTCTCACAGCAGGCAGGGTTGGGGGGAATGGGGCAGGGAGGGAGAGAAGAGACAATATGCATCTCCCTCAAGTTTCCCAAACTCAGGGCATGCTCATACAGCCAAGTCCAGCAGGATCAGAGGAGCTTCTATGGATGGTCCAAGCCAGTCAGAAAAGAACACCACCCACCTAGCTGAGCAAACATTCAATCTAGTTTGAAGTGCCTATGTGCTGTATCTAGTAACTGAGGCTGCAAATTTCCTCCTTGGACCCAGTCCTTCCTAATTGCGTGGGGAAATGTTTAAAAGAGTGGTTAAAAAAGCCCAGGTTTTTATTGCTCTATGACTAGTTTGGAAACCTGTGACTGAATTTCACAGAAATCTTAAAGAAAAAAGACCAAACCCTCCCCTGCCACCACATCACACATGCAGTTTAAATACTACTACCAGTACATGTAAGCATTATACTTTCAGCTGGATAAAGCAAGCTTGTTTATTTTTCATAACAAAGTTTATCAGCAGTGCCTAATCTTTATATAGACCAATTCAACACTACCTGTCAGTGCACAGAAAGTCAGAAAAATCAGCAGGACAATGTTCTTAAAATGAAGAATTAACATGGGAATGTGCCAGGACAGCAATTCCATTATTTAGTGCCCACAATTAGTCTTTATAGCAAAGTTCATATTTTGTTCCTTCCTGCGTATGTTAAAATTAAACAATATATCTGCATTTGTTTATATTGTTACACTTTTCAACAAGCACCTTCTAAAAACCCTGTAATATACACACTTCAGGTCCAATATTTCTACACCTACAGTACATATTTCTATTTTTTCAGTTCATGAGTCATGTAATGTACCATCCAGCTAAAATTTCTCATGAGACTGCTTAGTTCACTGCAAGAATCTGTCAAAGTAGCAGTGGCAACATCTGTTCTCTGCCCAGCACCATCCTCAGACCTTCTACCTTACCTCCTCCATTTCAAGCTTCTTTCTTTACTTTTTTGCCCCGTTACTACAATTCACCAATGTAGATATCTACACAGAATTACAGAAGTGTTTCTAGGGGACTTTCAGAGATCATCCAGTCCAGCCTTGCAACACCAGATCAGGTCAGCCGCAGCTTTGTCTAGCTGAGTCTTCAAAACCTCCACAACTTCCCTGTGTAGTGTGCTTTAGGGCTACTTCACACTCTTTGCAAAAACATTTCTCCTTATGTACAACCTGAACCTCACAAGCCACAACCTACAGCCAATGTCCCCTGTTACCAAAGAATAGTTTACCATAACCATCTCTATAACTGCATTTCAAACAGTTGCAGCCTGCTATTACATTTCCCATCTTTTCAAGGCTAAGCAAGCCCAGACCTCTCAACCACCTCTCACAGGTGTGTGTTCTAGGCCCTGACCATCTTGGCAACCCCACTCCGCTGTCTCAGCATCTTTCCTGAAGGGGAAGGCCAAAAGCCAGACACAGTATTTCAGGTGCAGCTTCACCAGCATCAAAGATAAATAATAACAGTATTGCTCAACCCGCTCATCATATTCCTCCTCACACAGCTATGCAGGCAGGTTGCTCTGTTGGTTCATATTCAACCGGGTCTCCACCACTGCCTCCAGATCCTTTACAGCATTTACAGCAGGGCTTCTAATCAGCCTGTCAGCTTCCAGCCCCTCTTGATATGAAATCACAAGGAAAGACACCAGCTGAACTTCTTTCTACAGGGGCATAAAAGAGCATATAGTGGTACCAATTATAGACCCAGGTTTTCTTGAAAGAAACATGCTATACACTGGGCTCTCAGAAAATTAATCATAACTACAGTTCTGGGCTTTTAAGAAATGGTTTACTGTTCAACCAGGTCTCCCCTGCACACCAGATGTTGCATTCCATCTTTTTGGGTACAATGCGATCAGTAACACGTTTCCATAAAGCAGACCAGAGATACACCACAGACTGCAAAATGCTGTACTACAAAATTTAACCATTTTCCTTTCTTTCACCAGTACTGTTCCTCTCTGTAGCCAACTCCAAGAGTCCTAACAGTGGCCATGGCAGACAGCACTGAGTAGCATTCCAATCAGCTAGCAGTAAATGCTTTAGACCTCCTGTCAACATTATATTGCTAAGTACATTAGGAGTTTTGGGTTGGGTTTTTTTGTTTGGTTGTTTTGTTGGTGGTTTTTTTTTTCTCCACAGAAAGCTGCACAGAATGTATGTAGCTCAAGTTTTTATCAGTCTTATTTTCTGGACTGTGATTTTCTGTTATTTATAGATGACTCGTGCACTTCTTTGACTGGATTCTGGTTTTGCTTGTTCTTGTTAATGGCAAATGAAACCGCAAGTTCAAAACCAAACACTTAGCTATATTATATTCTCTGAGGCCAAGGTACTGCAGGTTACTGAGTCTGCTGATGTTGAACAATGAATCTATTAATGTTTGACCCTGTAAAGCAGTCGCCCTTTTTCTTCATATTGGTATTTTATGGTCTGCCTTGCTGTCCTCACTTATTTTGTAGTATTGGGACCAGAAAGGCCTCATCTCCTGTCTACCACAGACCACTGCGTATTGGCCAGAGTGCCCTATAGTAAATTCAGGGACTTTACAAACTTTACAGCCTTTAAGCTTGAACGATTTTAGTGGTCCACTCCCAGGAATGGAAGCAGTGGCAGCAAGTCATACTTTTCCTAGGTCAAGTACATGGCACGCCACTTGCCAGGCTCCTAGCAGGCATACAAACTTGGGAATTCCCCTGCCTATCCAGGCAGGCCTCTAGGTCTGAGGTCTGTGGGACAAAGAGAGGGACACCATCTCCTTCCACTGAATTCAATGCTGTAGTAGCTCCAGTATCTGCCAGCTATACCTGTACAAGACCTACGCCTAGATTTGCAAGTTATCCCTGGTTGCAAAGCCTAATAGTAGGCTGGACAAGCCAGATTTCTCATGTTCCAGGGTGATTTCTAATCCAAATACCTGACATGAAATCCGGCATCTCAGCCACCTGCCAAGTCCGGATTTCCGATTACCTCACCCTCGTCTTGCTGGGAAGGGACAGATGCAGTAGCTCTGAGCGTGCCACAAGCTATCAGCTCCCCTTCTCTCTGCAGTCTCCAAGGGACAAGGCTAAAGCAGGGAAAAAAGCAGCTCTGAGGGCTACAGGCACTTCCCTCCCCATCTTTCCTTCTCAGTTACCTTAAATTCTCTGTAGTGCTCTATGTCTTACTGCAAGAGTAAAAAGAGATAAAACCATTTAACATGAAAAAGCTTTTTTACAGAAGTTTCACTTTATTTCCATACCTACATGGATATGAATTCTGCAACATCGTAATCATCAACATGGTAAATGCTAAGCAATGTTTAAGCAATCAAAGATCTTCTTTATAATGTAATAAAGCAAAAGCTACTTCTATAAAATGTTAAGTTCCTAAAAAATTAAGCAGTACATGTTTCAAGAATACCTATATGGGTTGGACCTTGCCACAGTAAAAATAGTTTATGAGTCAGTAGAATAATTATGCTAACAAAAATGTCTAACAAAGCCTAATATTAAATAGTTATTTTTGAAAATGGGACTTTAGCTTTTAAAATTAAACCTTCAGTATTCAGTCAGAACATGCCCAAACTTAAGCTGACCATGACTTTCTAAGAGTGTCTTATGGCAGTAAAGTATATACATTAAATGGGTTGATCTGGTTTTACCTTCCGGAACAAAAACAAAACACAGAAAAAAAAATATCACTTCACTCTTTTATCAGAGGAATGTTCATGTTATTTTTTAAACAAATATAAGGGTTTACATAAAAGTGATGCGCAATTTTAATTAAGATTGAAGCCCTAGTATTTTTAACCTAATCTCAGGCCTTATCTCATTCCAGTGGTAGGTTCTTCCATTATTTAAAAGTCATTTCCTGCAAACGTTCACAATCTACAGAACATTGTATCAGTAAATCTCAATGTTACGTATACTTTATCAATAGATACTACCAGCAAGAGACTGTGTAAAGCAGAAAACATCACAATGCCAATCTGTCACTCAGCTTTTAGAACTTCAGGCTCTCAATATCCCTTATGTAAAAGAACAAAATCTCCAACACTGCTAAGGTCCTCCACAATCCTATATATAAGTATGTATGTGTCTCTGTGTGTTTGTGCATACACATACACATAAAAGGCAACTATGAAACTAAGGTGAGAATTAAAAGTTTCTTTGTTCATTTAGTACAGATAATGAGGCCAGATTTCTCTTTCACCACCTGCATATGGACTAACTAACAGCTATAGAAACAATGGAACAACTCCAATTGCATAGTAATATGCTCAACAAAAAGATCCGAAGCAAGGGAAGCATAAATACATGCAATAGCCAGAAGAAGATGTCTTTCTACAAAATTTTGCATGCTATGTATTATCAAATTTATGAAGTCTAGGTTACATTCTGTCCTTTTACCTTCATATTTTAAATGTTTTGTGGAAAACAAACTTGATTTCTAAATCACCCATTTTCTCTCATGTTTTCATGAATGTTCAACGTATCTGTCACCAAAATTATCAGAGTACTTCAAATGTAAGCACTATGGTGGCAGGTGCGTATCTTCCTTGTCTGTGTTCATAGCTGAGCTATAGTGGGTCCTCATTCACAAGCGGGACTCCCACACACTACTGCAATATAAGTAGCTAAAAAAACAGGCACTGATATTTTTCAGCAGGAATTTCAAAGCATGTCAATATACATACCTAGAAGCCCTTCTACTTGCATCACCTTGTAATTCTACTCTGATTTTGGAGTTAACGATAACCAAAAGTATATGATGGCAATCAAGTACATTGGTCCTCTACTCAAGGAAACTAAGAAAAAATTTTTTGTTCTACATTTTAAGTCTAATGCCTCTGCAGGAATTTCCTAAGAAGCCACCAAAACAAAACAAAATCCAAAAACCTGTTTCTGCTGCATTTATCGAGACTAGGATGAATGCAGCAAACACACCCATCCTCACCGATGAATACGTAAGTCACTTTGAAATGAAAAATTTCCATTTCAGTAAATAGACTGCACTGTAAAGTACTGAACTTTCACTAGAGAGCTGCTTAGTGACTGCAGTTATTGTCTTATTACAGAGTCCTGGACTGCAACGTGATAATATAGTATTTACTGATGCACTGTATTCATTGAGAAAGAAAGGCCTGAAAGACAGATATAGTGGGGAAAATAGCAACAAGAACACCACCTGCTATCTCGAGCTGACTGCTAAGCAGCCAACACCACTTCCACTGCAGCACTCGCCCTCTAGCACAAGGCAAGGGTTTCCTCAGTATCACTGCACAACCACGACGCCATCGCCTTCTCAGAAGAGTTGGCAGCCTGGGGTCCACTGGGAAGCTATAAAAACTCTGGTAAAATATTATTTATAACAAGAAAATGACAGTGCTGATGGCTCTCCATAAATGGAAAGCCCCAGGAATTTCTATTTATCTCAAGAATGTGGATTTTTTTTGTTATTCAAATACTTTTCCTACTGAACTTACAACTATAAAAAGATGTTGACCAGCTATCAGCCAGTGCATGTTTAGTAAACCCTCCATTATGCAAGAAGTCTTTTCCATGGGGATAGGAGAAGGAAAAGGAAAAAAACAGTTGAAAAATAAGCTATTGAGAGATTATATAGTCTGAATTCAAGACAATGGTATAGCAGTGCAACACCAACTGATTATGTTTTATTATAATCACCTCCAGGAGTACAATAAAGGAGTGGTTCCAGATTTGGGGTTTTGGGTTTTTTGTTTTGTTTTGTTGTTTTCTGGAGTGTTTGGGGTGGGTTTGTTGTTTTGGGGGGGGGTGGGGGTGTGTGTGTGTTGGTTTTCTTTTCTGCTCTCCTTTAAACAAAACATAATAGAACCACTGATCTATTAGACATACTACGTCAACCCTTACAGACCAACCACATACATTATCTTTCAAAAATTATTTTCTACAGGAACCTAATTCACTTCTATCAGGACAGTAAATTAATGGTGCGCTACTGTAACTTACTGTTTGAAATCCCCTTTTCTCATAAATAAATTGTATGTACACAATACTGCTGTGAAGGTAACCAAATCCATCGTGAAACTGGCAGAGGATAAACCACAACAGATGTCCTGAGAGAGAATTCTCCGAGCAGGTAAGTCTGAAGATGCCTCAGTAAGCCCCTAGGAAGGATGTTCTTCCAGAGCAGCCACTTGTGATAGCACAGCAAAACACAGTGGAAGCCCTCTGCAAGCCACCACCCCAGCTATGAATACACCATTGTGAGACCAGCCTACACTATAAAAAAGGCAGATACGCAAGTCTAAGCAAAAACCAGAATGCACTTTTTTCTTGTATATGGAAAGACCAGTCTAAGACAGAGTTAAATGTTCAATTTTAATAACTATGGTACATGATCACAAGTCAAAAACAAAGACTGTATTTTAATTTAGTGAAAGACACCCCTTCCCCAAATGTACTCATCTGGAGAGTATTTGGCAAGGTGATTTATTTTCTTGCACCACCTAGTGGGGTTTAGTTTAATCTACCAAAATAGACAGAGTTCAGTCGTATTCGTACTTCATGACATTAGTGACAGCCCACATTTTCTCACAAAATGCCTAATATTTGAAGCCTGCACAATCCACTAACAGCACTACATTGCTAAGTTTCCACGCATCTACAAAAACATAGCACAACAAAAATGCTAGAAAACAATTCCTGTTTCGCTTGTGTTAAACAGGTTTGGCAGGAACTTAGAGATGTCATAGAAAACTATTTCAGAACGTACTGTTTATGAGTTTCTAGCCTGAAATATCCATCAACAGTACCTTGTCAGGGCGAACCACACATAACCTCAATAGTCCTAATAGACTCTGTTATGTGATAACAAGGCCGCACACTGAGATTTGGAAGATTTCTACAGGGCTTTTGGACCAAACCTCTGGCAGAGCCAGGCACGGTGCAAAGGACTCTGCAGGAAGGAGGACTACCTTACACAGCAACCACCTGTGCTAACGTCCAACTGCAGCAGGAACGAGCACCTACACTGCATTTGCTAGAAAGATTCCTGGTTGCTCCACTCCAGTCTGTGCTTCTAAGTTGGCTGCTTTCTAATGCACTGCTCCAACACAAAACTTCACTACGGGAGGTCCAGCCACACTGGAAAAGTCCTTTTCTTAGGTCAAGCCCCAACCTGATACAGACAAGAATTCATTAAATATTTAAACACAAGTCCTGAATGGCACAGGTGAACTGATCCAGAAAGCATTTTTCTCATCATCTTTCCTAAAGAAAAATTTACGTACTCTAGTAAGAAGTCTTGCATTTAATCTGGAACATAAATCATGCTATAAAGAAACTATGGAATGTTTTTCAGATGGGGCAATTCAATAAATAAGAGTTCAGTGATGAAAGTGTTTCTAGATCTCCTACCTGTTTTCCAGAGCAGGGACCTTAAGCATTTACAAAAATTCACACCATCTTTCTTCTTTACTGCAGTAATTATTTCATTATTTCAGCTTAATCGGTGTCAGTTCTCACTTTTAATGTAGACATATATTTGTAATTCTCATAATATCAGAGGAGAAAAATATACTATGCCCAACTTCACAATACGGAACACATGACAGGTGTTTTAGTTGGATTGACAGGAAGACTTTGGGGAATTATGCAAACCTTTCTACCCTACTATAAACTTCCATATGAGAAAAGAGGAGAGGAAAAAATTTTCATTTCACAGTGGTTTATAAAATAACCAATATCTGTTTTTTCCAGAAAAAACAGACACTAGTAACAACTGCACTGACTTGTATGCAAAGCCCCAGGCTATGGTACTGCCTAGGACAGTTAGGTACTCTCTACTACTATATCACAGAATCATATTCTAACAATACCGGAGGATAACTGTGCTGCAACCAAGCAGACACCAACAGAGTCCTTTGAGGAACAGGCAAGAAGTGAGTCAGACTGTATTTTAAAGAAAGGATGAAGTGGCTTTTGTTTCCCTTTTTGTACTCAAACTTTTAGACTGTTTCAATACTCATACAAAGCACTCTTTCAGGATAAATCATTGAAGTGCTTTTTTTTTTCATTTTCACAGTTTTCTTATTTGCTCAAGGTTTCAACATGGGTTGCTTTGCTCTATGAGCAATAAGATGAAATTTAAGGCTTAATTGCTGCATAGGAACTAGAACAGAAACAATGCTTGCAATCTTATTCTGTGTACATTTGATGTTCACCCACATAAAAATCTAATTCTGCACAACTGTGAGGCAATATATAGGCAAAACACTAGACTTCATATCCAATATCAAATCAACACAGAATGCTGGCTCCATTCCAAAAGACCAAAAAGACACACACACAAAATAAAAACCCAACCCAAAACCAACAAACTCAGAGCTCAGCCTTTAATCACTGCTATGAAAACAGGTTCAGACACAAAGGCACAGGCCTGTGCACATTATTTTACGTAAACCTGTTATATATGGGCAACTCTCACTCCTGAACTTACCAAGGCTGCTCTTCCTTGAAATATCAACGTCCAAGAATTTCAAAGCTGCCTTTGCCACTCCTGTACTAAAACGGGTGCTACACGGTCAGCTGACCGAACGTACCACCCCATGAAGAACTCGCAGTATCCCTGCTGTGCAACCACTTTTATTACGAAAACTTTTGGTCATGCTTATATCATGAAAGGCATTTTCAGAGCCTATTCTACCACACAGGTTAAGACTGCAGTTACACATAAAACTGTCTGCAGAGAAGAATATAAGGGGGGGTGGGAATCATAAAACTTTCACCCATTTTTCCACCAAATTCACAAAAGTATCTTCTTAATAGGGTCTAGCGGACTCCAGCACTAAAACTTCTTTATTAATAGTGGTCCTCATATTTTTATTTTAAAGACAATCACCTGCTTATCGGGGATTTCTAAGTGCTAAAAGCTAAGTATTAATCATATTTGCCTTAAAATTTCATTTTTATTTTTTAATGCTTTATGAAATGGCCCTCATATTTTCTGTTACAGTTCTCCTCTCTTTACTTAGCTTCTGTCTAAAGCACTGGTGGTTGCTATGGTAACTTTGGCTTTTTTCCCCACTGTTCACGCAGGTTTTCATCACACCCAACGACTTTTTTTAATCTTATCTGCTCTGTAACAATAGTTCCTCGACTAAGGGGCTGCATACTGTACCAGATGAGAAACCTGCTATTTCACAGTAGTAACTGGAAAAACAGTAAGTTTTGCTAAATTTTTAAAACTAGCAATTGAAATGGAGGTTTTCTGCTTTGTTTTTTTAATGTCTGAAAGAAATATATTCAATCTGGACATTTTTCAGGTAAAATATATGCATCAATGCACCATTACCTGTAAGATAAAGCAATATTTATAAATAGTAACACTTAAGGAACAAAAGACCTTGTGTGGTAACTTTTTGTGAAAGAAAATTAATCACTATTGTTTCATGTAGACTAAGCAGGACAACAAAATAAAATGAGAACCACGTCGTTTTCTGCAATCGCTAAACGTGCTTAAGCTCCACACTGCCTCTGCAGATTAACATCAGTTCAAATTTCCTTGTCACAGAAGAAAATACTTCTGATCACGTTAATAACTTATTTCTTAAGAGTTGCACATAGTCTGTTATCAAGTTGGTCTAAAACCTACAGGAAACAATCCGTATATGCAACAAACAGATGAAGTAGGTGCAAAGGCTTGAGCTATTTCCGAACACTCTTCACTAAGATTCTACTTTTAAACCTGTTTTTCCAAGAATATCTAAGTTTGAGGCTAAATTCTTCAATGTGGGTTTGTTCTTGAAGTTTTTCTTTTCCTTGAATTAATGCAAAGGGGATGCCCTCTTCGTGTTTTCTATAGGACAATGTAATCTTTTTCTGCTCCAGATAGGAAGCACCTCTCATATGAGTATTTATCACCTTACTCACAAAAAGTAACTGAAAACACAGGGGTTCAGTCAGATCAAGCTGATTAAACAATTAGACAAAATTAATGCAACATACAGGACTGAGCATTTAAAACATACATCCACACCAAGCTACTAGCAACAAACAGATTAACTACCTCATTCATTAAATACGGCCCAAAACTAGCATTCCTGGACTAAAGCTTTAGCCAAATATGGTTACTTGAATCTAGGCCCTAACTTTGGAATGTATGCATGCAGGGCCGTGTTCAGTACAGTTCAGCAGAGTAGGCTATTGAAAGAACCTCTGGTAAAATTAATTCAACTTTAATACTGTTGTCCTCTTAAGCAATATCAATAATAGGAGTAAAACACAGAAGGGATTTACAGGCTAAGAAAAACCACTATTTCATAGAATTCAACCCTGAGAACGATTTTGCATTAGTTGGTTTGAGGATGGGGTGTGTTCCATATCCACTTGCCTCAACAATAATAATTCACCTTTTTGTCCTATATTATGGATATGGACATTTTCCTTAATTTCAGGCTTTATAACCAGAAACACATGATGTTTTTTTGACGTGGGTAGACGACTAACATGTATATTGCTGTTATTTCTGATTATATTGATTTCCTGATTCCCTCCTCTCCTATTAACTTTTTTTAAAAATTCTGTTTGAAAAGAAGCATATCTAAAACTTACTCTTTTATTTTACAAGGACAACTACCAGTGAGAATAAATAATCTACAATTTGCTTCATTTCAGCAATTTTGTTTCTTTTCAAATTCCTGGTGAAGTTAGTTTTATTACATAATTATTCTTTTGTACCATTCTGATTACATTTAGCAAAATAATCTGATTACTAGATGAGCACAGTAGGCACAAAATACAGTAATACATTAATTATTCCCTGTTTCAATTTATATTACTCTAGCTTTACTGAGACTTCAGTTTGTTACCATGTGCAGATTGCATATTCATTTGGCACATTAAAAGGTGGTGGGATTTCCTTTCTAACAATATCTATATAAGCCATAGTTTCTACAGCTTTCTCTTGTGCTCGCAGCCAGTTATAGGCAACAGTTGCATAGCGATTAGATCTGTTCCATAGCTGCATTTTATATCATCACTGACATATAAAATGAGCTTCCTCCCCGCCTTTCCTTCCCAGTCTCAACATGTCTTGTAAAGGACTTCATGTTACATCCAGAGAAAGAGAAAAGAAACAGTTAGAAACCAGTAAGAAACAATTATCTAGGATATCTAAAAACTCAACTAAGTACCTCTTGGGTGATGTATTACCAAAAATAAATTCCATGTCACACTACCAATCACTATTATGCTAAGGCATCTCTTGCATCTATTATTACCAGCCATAAAACTCACATATGTGTACACAAAATTCAATACAGTGATAATCTTTCAAGAACTGTGCTGTAATTTTAAATGCTTTATATTTAGTGTTAGATGAATTTAAGAACAGTCATAATTTGGCACATAATTACCAAATGACTCATGGATACTCCCTCATGAGGTTAAAGAAATAATTATGTTTGTATAAAACACTGATAGTGCATAATAATAAGAATTTTGTGACCAGTAATGGAAGCCCTTTATTTGCAGAATATGTACACCACCAGTGCATTTATTTTTTTTCCCACACTCCACCACCAAGCCGGAAGCATGTTGCTCTCCATAACCTTTCAACAGCCACCAGTGTTGCTGAAAGCATCCCCAAGTATGGCAACTGGGGAAGCTGTTTTCATGGTGTTTTTTATATGTTTGCTCATTAGTTACAGAACAGACAAACACACATCACTTAATATACAACAGTTATTACTATGAAATATTTAGAGCGACCACTGACATAAACTACCTTTGAATCTATGGCATCTGAAGTCTTCCTGCCACAACTAACATAATACTTCCTCCTGTGCTTCCTAAATTACTTCATAAACCCACAGATTAATATGCAGTCTAATATTTTTTAATAGTGCCATTAGGTTTGCAAACCATGTAGAAATATTCTATTTTAAGGACAATTTTCCATCTAACCATATTTCTTGTGCGCATACACAGTTTCCGGTTTTAAAACATTACAGCAGAGTGCAGATTTATCTGTTTTACAGATACACCATATATTTTTATGGAGATATTTGTAAAAGCTCCTAAGCATCTATTAAGATAGAAGTCAGCTCAGAATATTTTGTAATAAAGTACCTATTAGTAAAAACTGTATCAGAGGGAAACCACACACAAAGGAAAAAGGAACTAGGGCACTCTATTTGACAGCTAAGGAAGAAACAGAGGTTACGTCCTCTATGGCTGAGATTTAGAGCAGTTTCACTTAGTGGCTGTTCTGCTCCAATTCCCCAGATAAAATTTAGACCTACAGCAAGCAGTCTTCATTCCTATTTTATTCTAGCAGGAAGTCATGGTTCAGACTCTTAAGTAACCAACAGAAAAAAAAATACTAGTCAGTGGGGAACTATGAAGCTTAAATATTATGTTACAGTTAAATTGAGATAAACCTTACAGTAACTACAGGGTTCGTTATATTCTCACAAACTGAGTCCTAAATTGCTAAATATGTAGAGATGTAACTTTTTTCCTACTATTTCAAACAGAAAAATATTACTGAAATTTTAGAGCAGCTGAAACATGCCTATGGCAACATGTCTCACTTGCAGGCAACACAGGACCCAAAATCATCCAGAAATACAAGTAACCCTTTCTGATTTTTATCTCACTCAAATTATTTAATATAATTATAATATTATAATGCACCACCTCACCTGTCAAATTTAAATAGCTACTGTGGAACTACAGGAAAAACATACCCTTATCTGCTTCTTTCATGCAGTTTACACTCAAGTAATCTTTCCGACTGCATAGAAAATCTAACCATTCCTAGCCTTCAGAGCGCTGTGCTGCTCAGGAGGAAATTCAGATGTATAATCTGCAAGCCAGATTTGTCCCTAGTTTAGGAAAGCTTCTGCCAGCAGAACTGTCGCCCTGGACTGCAGCTCCAGGAAGGCAGCCATGGGGAAAACATATTGGCACCACGCAGCCACAGCCCGCCTGTCCTCTTAAGAGCCCATATGGGGCCTGCGCAAACTGGAAAGCAAGTCGTGCAGTCCAGCAGGACGCCTTCAGCCACCCTGGCTAGCACATCCTAGCCACAGATTAACTCTGCCCCCTCCATGATACGGTGCCCTCAGTGAGGAGCAGAAAGACCATCTGTTCTCTCCTTGCAGTTAATCTCCCTCCCAGCGAGGGCAGCACGGTCTGCGGTGCCAGCAGAGTACAAGTTACACAGACTAACAAACTACCTGGGACCAGCTACGGTATGGATACGTAATGTGGGATACACATTTTAGTGGCTTACTCTGCAAGCCAATTTGGCTTTTCTAAGCAGAATAAATGAGCCAGCCTTGGCTTAAGAACATGCAATGTCCCAGGCCAGCAAAACCACTTTCAGTAATGGTTTACTTGATGGGGGTACTCAGATTCCTAATGGAAAATGTGAGTTCAAACTTCTTGCAGAATAAGAACAAGAGGAAGCCCACTCCTACAAATACCCTTCCACACACCTTCTGAAGCTGTGTGCATCCAAACATCTGCCATTTATCATTCATGACTGGAAAACCAATAGTCTAATAATTTTTTTAAAATATTGAGATAAGAAACAAAATAACAGAGAAAAGATACCATCAATTTAAAGATTATAATCTGTTGAAGATTATTCTAAAATATTAGCAGTCTTCCTTATCTGTTGATCAGAATGTCTAAAATCGTACATGGCCAGTATTATTCAGTCTTTTCCTCCACATCTGGTCCCTGTGGAATTGATTTTTTTGGTATTTTTTACATAGCAATTACACAGAGAATTACACAGAAAATACCACTGTAAAATTAAAAATCCAGCAACAAGAGGCCGGAGGAAGGTGCAACATGGTCAATTTTTTCAGTGTCTGATCAACCATTCCCTTTGTATTGGAATAAATTTGTAGGTCAGCTAGACTTCAGCAACAGGGTTTCTTAACCAGTAGGAACAGAACTTAAAATAGCTATCATATAATTCAAGGAACTCATGCTAAAGCAACTGTGAATACCAATACTCAACATTTATTCTTCCCTTACCCATAGGAAAGGAAATCCTAGCCCCCACTGTGATCTTGCCTTCTCTTGGGAACTACTGGATTGAACTATTCATGCCTGAACTCTTGGCAGGGATGGCATGGAAAAGCACTCTCCCTCTCCAAATTTGCTTCTATATCCTCATTCCTGCCAGACACCAGAATGCTATTCCCTAAACAATACTGGTGGTTTCAATTTATATTTTTTGGAAATCCTATGATTTGAACTATTCCCGCATCCATAAGAAACATAAATATAGTTTGGCTATAAAAAACATAGTAATTTCAGTTTGCAATGAAAATACATTTGTTCCATTTATGATATGAGAATATAGTGCTTTCAGTGGTAATAAATTCTAGTGCTATATTACAAAATATGAACACGCCTCTACACATATACACGTTCATTTCACGAAAGAGAAATTCTGCCTGTCTATATGTTCCAAGTTAGATTTGACCTCTAGGCAGATGACTAAGGTGTTTTCAGGCTTTTTAGTTGTCTTTCAATGTTATGTAAAGTTATGGCCAATTTACTCTTGCTTTTTTAACAGTAACTGGCACAACGGAGGTGGATTGTCACCATTCTATGAAAGCTGAACATCCACAGTTGCCACTATATTCCCTTGCAGCTCCAGAAACATCTGAACAGTAACTGGTGACAACGGAATTAAGTTTGCTAAGATTCGAAAGACACTACAGCATATCCAACCCCTTAACAGTTATTCTTCCAACTCCCTTTGTATCTCACTTTCCTCTTTTTTTCTTTTTCAGCTTCAGGAGATACCAAACACACTATTGTGTTTCATTACCTTTTGTTTGTTTCTTCTGGTATTTACCAACACCAACCTTCTGTGCAATCATGGTCTCCTACCTGCAAAAATGCTGAGTAAGTTCCATTTTGCAGTAAGTTCTTTGTTTATAGAATTACTTTCTTCTCCTGAAAGATCAATCTTACCACAGAGATAATATTCTGCTGACCTACAAATTTCATACAATAATCTTAGCAGTAACTTGGGCACTTTGGTAGACATATTCAGCATCTGTTACTTCCCCTCCCACAGTTTCTATAGATTTGATACCCTTGACCAAGCACAAAAAACAATCTCATTTTGTAAAGTAATATTAAACAGTGTTCAGCAAGCCATCTGTAAATCCACTTCTTTATGTGATTAGAATCGCCTTTTGTAAATTACCTCCAGTTTTCTTTCCATCCTTTGATGCAATTTTTACTTTCTTGCTCTCCTGTTTTGCCAGAAATTTGCACTAGTCTATTCAAACAGCTAACTGGATAGAAAAGAGATGCCTAGCAATAATGCAGTGATTATTTTGGAGTTCAGCTCTTCTCTCACAACTCACATTTCACTTTTTTGCTGAAGAACTAGGGCCCTTAGTATGCTCCCTATGAAGCATAACTTCTCTGAGTGTAGCAGAGCCTTCAGAAATAAGCAGTGCAAGGAAACATCTTACTATCTTCCAGACCATCAGGCAGCTTACCAAAATCAACAATAGGGCTTCAAGGACTTCTATTTAAGTAATAAATTTAATAGCCTCTATGACAAGAGCTTTGGTCCACCAAACACCTGACTTGAGAAAAGTCTGTCCTGTTGGGAGGGCTGGGAGATGCAAATAGAGATCCCTGTATGGTCTTCCAGCCATCAGTTATATAAATGTGTCATGAAGGCAGAATGCCCCTTTCTTCCTCACAGCTCTGGACAAGACATGAATTTTCAGTGGCAGAAATCGCTGACCATCTGGAAGGTAATCCCTCAGGCACTCAAAAAAACAAGCGTAAGCTTTTTCACAACATTAAAACAGGGAAGGACTAAGAGCATTTGCATATGCCTTAATACCATATCAAAAAAAACAGTAATGTTGCTTGAGCCCCAGAGACTTAATAGTTATGTGCCCAGATTAATTTCTGGGGCATAAGGAATGCTAACGTATGCTTGGCCACTAAATTCCAAAGACCTAACAGCCCCCTAATCACTCTTCCAAGCTGCCTGTTTGCTCTTTGCCCCCCATTTTTCTGCCTCCTAGAGATTTTCTTCTTAGTCACACAAAAAGTATGTCTTAACAAACATCAACAGCAGCTCTGGTACTTTTGACAGGAAATAAATAATAGTGATAGACTTTTATTGAAATTATCATGCTATCTCATAGTGCTGAGAGCATGCTAAAATTACATTAAAATATTTCCTGGTCAGACTTATGCCAAATACTACAGCTGTTTGCATGGCCTTCTTGAGCAGTGGCATACAGTACACAACTACAGAAGTAACTGTTAGAACAGACATTAATTTGTATTTAGCACCCAGACAGCAAAGCAGGATCATCAAGCCAAGACCTCCACATAAAGGGTGCTAGAAAGACTAACGAGCACTTCAGGAGACTAGAATTATAGAGCACCCCACTCAGCTGCAAAAATAATAGCAGGTAAAGACCACACAAGGGAGAAGAGGTGAAGAAGAAATAATGAGACAAAGTAAGAATGCTACATAGGAAAGGTGTAAAAAGGAGTGGGAAAGGAAAACAAAATTAAAAACCTAGACTGAACACCCTATGATTTCTGGATATTCTCAGCATCTAGATGATGCCAACATCTACTAGATTTACTTAAGATCTCCTTCTAAATCTGCCATGCAACAATTTTAGACATGTCTGCTACCTAACAATATTATATGTATAAGTCAATTGGCATATGCAAGTCGCTTATGAAGAACACGTACCTTCTGGACTTGATTCAAAAGCTTAAGTTCACAAAAATATTGCCATAGACTCGCAAGTGCTTCACAGCACCTCTGCAGACCAAGAGGTTTGCTTTGATGTCAAAACCTATTAAAATTGTATGTAAGAATAACTATATATAGGTTCAGCAAAGTAGCGTTCTACGAAAAACAATGTGAAACAATAGAAGCACAACCTGGTACTAACAGTCAAAGATTTCTCATAGAAGAAATGCAGGATGCCACACAAAACCCCACTAGAAGTTGGAGGAAGAGGGAAAAATCATCCAACACCAAAGAAAATCTGACTCATGAGCTATAGTTTTGCAACAAAACCTATTTTCTTACAAAAAAACCAAAATCTGGCAAAAAATATGGTCAAAAACATCCTTTCAAATGAACAAATAATATATTGTTCAAAGCTGCTTTTTAAAATACGTTGCTAAATATGGACTGTAATTACTACGCATAACACTTCAGTGTACTTGAAGTCCTCCCAACAGAATTTATACCTGCAGTTCCTTTTGATATTGTCAGTCGTCCTTATTTATGTTATACTGATGTTATATGAATGAAATTGTACCCTCCTATGTAATTTCTCCTACTATAACGTTCATGTTAATTTTAGGTGTATTACCTTGAAAAGTTCTTTTACGCTAACAGGTATAGGAGCATATATGTATGTGCATATGTATATATCGATCTGTCTCTAGGCAAGCCAAGAAAAACCAAACATATTTACAAAATACTTTAAGAAATATACCAATAATATTTGACAACAAGTATTAGTGCACCCATCTTTTTTCATTACTTGTAGGCTATAGAAACATACACGGATCGAAAAATCCAGACTTACAAATGCATTCTGCTCTAATGGCAAGACGTTAGAGGAAATTATATACTACAGGTGTAGCTGATTAGTGTGTTTCATGAAAAGAAAATTATTAAATACATCCAAAGATGCTTCCAGAAAAACAATGCTACCTGGAGTTAACAGCTTCATAATCCCACTCTCAATTCAACACAGGTAAGTGGAGGCCTGCTAATTTATAAGTGCTTTTTCTATTTACACGTTACTCTGAAGCTGAAGTGCATTAGCTCTCCACAAGGTTGCCATCCAGTGGGAGAAGCGGAAGATAAAACAAAAATCTTGCATTATCCCCTCGAATTCACGCCAAACAACAACAGTTCACCTCCTTCTTTCCCACCCCAGCAACAGTATTCGCAAACTGACCACTCGGGGGGTGGGGGTCCCCCCAGGGCCCCGCTCACGCCGCCCGCCCCGTCCCTCGCCCAGCGCCACTGGGCGGCCCGGGCCGGGGCTCGCCCGCTCCAACGCTGCCACCTGCCGGCGCCCGCCGGCACGGGACCGGACGGGCCCCGCCTCCCGCCCCGCCGGGCCCCGCCGGGCCCCGCCGCCTGCAGCTCCCGGGGCCAGCCCCGGCCTACCGCCGCACGGCAGAGCCACCAGAACAAACACAGCCACCCCGATCTTCAAAAGCCTCCGCGTAAGAGTAGGTAGAAAATACAAAGGGGGGGGGGGGAGAAGCTGGCGTAAATCTGTCCCTGACATAACACCAAATCAAGGTGCGAACGAGAACTGGGAATTTCTCAGAGAACAAGAAATTTCGGAATTAGTACTAAAAATTACTTATAAAATTTAAAAGAACTACAACTCTGAGGCACCTTGTGAAAAATGAACTTGTTGATCTCAGAACAAACCCAGCCTTTTTTACTTTAAGAAAAGCCCGCTGAGCTGAACAGCTTCTACCAGCCAGCCAAATTACCTATTGGTTCACAAAGAGCATCCCCATGGATTCAGGAACACACACCAGCAGCGTCACTTTTTAAGCACATCAAACTGAAAATAACTGGTGGACAAGAAGAAGGGACAGGGAAGAGAGAAAAGAGACACTGACACACACACAAAAAATAGACTGAGAGAACATAAGCTGTTAACATACTGCAAATGAACCAATTACTCACAGTTACTCTCTTACACAAGCATTCTTCCCAACACAAGTGGCCAATTTACTTATTTTTAGGAAAACAGTCCCTGCCAGTAGTACCACAATTCTTCTTAACAGAACTATTAAATATGAAGCCCAATTCTCAAAAGCAATGAAACTAGGATGGTTTTATATGATGCTGTCTTTAATTCACTTCTTACTACCCTCAGGAGAAATATTCATCCCAATTTTTACCAACGCTTTCTGCTGATACACATCTTTTCCTCATGACAGGAGCTGAAAAGCAGTAAGTGTTCCAACTGGCTGTGGAGTTACAATCCAAGTTTAAGAGAGACACTCCTAATTTATTAGGTGTACTAAACTCTGCAAGGCTCTCCAAAGAAGCAGGATTTCTTCTACTCCTTAAGGTTTACTTTTTGCACTTTCATGGGGATTTAGACAAAGTACAGTCAGCTGAAGCCCCCAAACCCCTAGACTGTCAGGTTTTCTGCTAAAATTGGCAGCTACAAACCCAGTCAGGACTGCGGCAGCTGCAGAACAAGCCCTTTGAAGTGAACATAGCTTAGATTGAAACTGCTGTGAAGAAAGGGAACAGCAGAGGATTCTTCTTTTAATTTTTTAAAGCTTTTACTCACAAATATTCACCTACTACTATGTGGATAGAAAGAAAGTCTCTTCTTTTGGTTAATTAGTAGTTGTTCTTTGTATGAGTCTCAGCCAAAGCCAAAGGAGACTTCAAAGGCCTCACTCATTAAGTGTCACGGCTTGTGCTCAACATGAAACTGCCAGTTCTGATCTGGTTGCACAGCGATAGCTCACGCTGGCCTCCGGACTGGATCCGTATTACGAAGCCATTGCTAAGCAATTGTGTAACAAAAGAACAAACTTCTATTGAAAAGATTTGGCAAAGTCACAGCAATGGGTGAGATGAACAGTCTGCCAGCAGTACGGTCCCAATACATGCTCATGCCTCACGTGACAGCATCTTCTTTACCCATTATCTGTGTAATCCTTGGTTCATCTCTTTTGTTTGGTTTTTTTTTTTAATGCCCTTGTCTGCACATATGACACTTGCAATTTTAAAACAAACAAATCAGATCTACCACAGACTACTTAAGACTGCGTCAGAGTTGAAATCTGTATTTCATTTTCTGGTTATGCTCCATGACACGAATATTCTGTAGCATTCTACTGCCACCAGTGTGTAAAAGGAAAAAGGTATGAAGCTTTTGTGGGAAGATAAAGAGGAAATTATTCATAAAGGAATGAAGACAAGAGACTACCTCAAATATTAAACCAACAAAATCTCCACGAATTATCTTTTAGGAAAAAAAAAAAGTACCTGAAATGCAATACATAAAAAGGAAAAGACTTAAGATTATGCACAGATTTTGTCAGAATAAAAAACAATCTACACACTCAGGAACCAATGTAATACATCAAAATTTGGTTTAGAAATATATATTTGCGATCTATCAGATACTTCCTGGTAAATACCTCTTGCAAACCCTGAAGGGGCACAAGTTCAATTCTACATGACTTTTCTCCTCTTCACAAACGCTTTTAAAACAATATTAGGCATGAGCAAGATTATTCATTACTAATTTGGCAGAATTATTCATTTTTCAAGAAGCTTGGTTTAGATCTCTCCCAATGACACCAAAAAGAATAAACCAGGCTATGCTAGCCCTGTCTTTCCCTAGCTATTTTATACACGAGTGCAATCTGGGGCATCAACAACCACCACATTCCCAAAAGGTACAGAATGGTTTAACTAACACTGAGAAGTTATGAATATGCACTCACATTCTTTCATTCAAGGGTCACTCTTACATTAATTTGGGACAATCTGGGTAGTATTTATTCAAAGATCACATAATTTGTGAAGTGCTCTGACTTCTTAACAGCCTCAAAAATAGATCTGTGTAATATTTATTATATTCTTTATATAAAACCAGAGTAACTAGCTCTTGCTGAGCAGACTCTCCCAAACTGCATTTTTTAAAAGCATTAACATTTTTAATTACTAACTTCATTTCAAGCCATAATTCTTAAATTTGTTGTAGTGAAACCAATCTCTGTCATACCAGAATTCTGTTTAAGGCATTTATTAAGCACTCCACATCGCTATCTATACAGCTATACTACAATTTTCCAGGACTTTTCTACAAGTCCATACTTTCTTCTCCCCTGAAAACACACGCTCTATAAACTCCTCCAAAGTGGTGACAAGAAACTGAGAACTGAAGTATATTTTTGGAAAACTGATCCGAATACAGTGCAATGAATAACTTAATGTTTTACATGAGACCACTTTAAAATGGTCATATATATTAAGCATGAGGCAGCTGCTACTGTGTGCTTACATTCCAAGGTGTACACGTTCCCAAAGACTCTCTCAAGCTAGGGCAGAACTATTTAGCTATTAAACCAGCATGTTCCCATCCCTTCCATTTTCACAGATTTAAGTTAACTGGAATTGCCATGATAATGTGATACACCTTTCATTAATTATCAGAACATTTCACAAGGATAACATTCCTCTCTGCGCATGAGTGCCCATTTCTCAACATTGCTTCCATGTGTCCAGTTCAGCAGTGTGTCTGACACCTAAGCAAACCTCACTAAGTCAAAGACAGAAAGGCACCAAACAACTCAAAAGATAGAAGCTGAAAATCCCAACCAGTCATTTCCCATTTCAGACCAGTGAAGTAATCCAAAACCTATTTCTCCTTTTAATTGTCTGAAAATTAGAAACCTGCATAGCTAAGTTTTCATCATGGTTTTTGACCAGCAAAATGTCTGTTATTTGCCAAAAGCTTTTTTATTGTTCAGAGAAAAAACAAATTTAGTGTCACTAAATACTATTCTAAACTAAGAAGTCACAGAATTAGCTTAAGATATATATGGTTAGTACTAACACATATGATACAGACAAAAATAAAGTACAAAATAAAATACAAAATACCCTAAACCCAAAGGATATTTTTAATTACGAGGACTAGAGTTACTGTTATCTTTAGAATAGAACAGACTGTTTCAGTTGGAAGGGACCTACAAAGATCCAGGTCCAACTGCCTGACCAACTCAGGGCTGACCATAAGTTAAAGCATGTTATTAAGGGCATTGTCCAAATGCCTCTTAAACACTTGACAGGCTTGCGGTATCAACCACCTCTCTGGGAAGCCTGTTCCAGGGTTTGACCACCCTCTCGGTAAAGAAATGCTTCCTAATATCCAGTCCAAACCTCCCCTGACTATTTTAAAATTAACAAAACTGTTATCCACTAACTTATTCTTTGATTTGAGCAATGGTAAACAACAGGTAGAAAATAATTTGTGTAAATTTAAGGGTTGAAAAATATTTCATCCCTAGTATAGCAGACTATTTCAATCCTTTTTTTTTCCCTCCTAGAGGACAGTATGATGAAACATAAAAGATGCAACAGAAATGGAAGTACAATGCTAAATAAACTCCACAGTACAAGCACATCTTCCTTTACATGTTCCCAATAGGTGGCAACAGAATACCAAAAATACAAAGTAGTTTTTAATCCTTTCTTCATCCGCAAAGTAACCGAAGCCCCGCTACAACTTCTATCAATGAACTTGCACCAGCAGTTTTATTCAAATGAATCGCTGCATCTCAGCAACAGAAATTCTCAGGACAGTTAATCTCAAAAGCCAGAAAATTCACAGAACAGAAAAAAAAGCATTTACTGAAAAGCTAGTTGTTATGAAACATCGATCTGATGGCTTATACTCAGAGCTTATCTGAGGGACTAAGCTATTACAAGTAGAAATCTACAATAACAAAATGTTTCTGCACCTTAAAGCAGAAATGTTAAGGAAGAAAAAATTTTAGACTAGTCTTTTTTTGTTGTTGACATCCATGCCTTGGTCTTTAGCAGTATTTATTTATAAGACAAAGTTTTCAGCTGACAAACACCAACTTTACCAGTAGTAGCAGGTCCATACTAACTCCCTGATTCTTTGCAAGAAATTACAGGAAATCAGAGTAGTTCTTTCCTTGACAGCTGTATGACTACTTTGTTTCTGTGGCAGAGCTTTACAAATCAAGTCAAAATAATGACTACTTACTTGCTTTCAAAACCAGCTAAGTCACCGTCCAAAGAAATTGTCTCTGTCGTGATTTCCACTTTCCTCACACTGCCAAAGAAGTCTGTTATCAGAACATTTTGCGGGTCTCGCTGGAAGAGATCAGTTCGGTGCCCAGGTGTGGAAACGCACAAACTTTTTGGACAGACCTGAAACTGGAAACCAAGATGGACAATCATGTCCTGTCCTTCATTCATCAGTAGTCATATACCTTCCAAAATGAGATCGCTATAAAAAGAAGGATATATGCCACACATAACTTGCATTAATTTCAGTACAACCTCCACAGCTGAGAAAAAAAAAAGATTGAATAAAGACATTAAAAAGCATAAACATCTTGATTATACATTTCAGAAACCTTTACCCTCACAATTACACTGTTTGAGTTTAGAAATGCTTCTGCGAAAGTCAACCATCAATTACATGTAACTGATTAAATTCACAAAAGTATTTCTGAATATAGATGCAGCAATGCTGCTATAACCTTCCCAAAAGCACAAGTGGATATAAATTCTTCATATTTACCAAAGGGAGGCAGGCAAGATTAAACAAGCCTTGAGAAGCAGCTAGTAGTAAAGGCTTCATAAAGAAGCAAGAATTTACATTTTGATTTGAAAGAAAAAAAAACCTCTTAGTCTTATTTCTAGTTTATAGTCTGCAAATTAATGCAGAATTAGGATCCTCAAATATCAAAGGTGTTTTATGTTCAGTAAGTTCACAGAGACATCCTGTAAAACCTACAAATTAGTTCTAAATACCTTATTATTTATTTTACCTATGCTTTTTGTCTACATATTAGATCCACTAAATCCAGCACACACTACAACACCTGGAAGACAAGAACAGCACTAACGAACTGTTTTCAGTGGACTCAATTCTATATAAAGGTACATTTGCAGAAAATAAGTGGACGTAACAGTGGCAGATTTTTTGTAGCATTTACAATATCTTACAGGACAGCATGCCTATTAAATAACAAGACTGATATGTACCCAGCAGATATTCAAGGCAGTTTGAGCACAATGCCTTTTTGCACAAGTCCTACCACAAAAATCTCTAATATTTCCCATCCGGACAGATTCCTTATTTCAAGGGATCTCGTAATGCACATAATGTAACACAAATAATAATTGGCTTCTACTTTTATTAATAATGCTACATAGCTTGAAGTGCCATGAAATGCAGCCCAAGACCTCACTCTCTCTAGCCTCCTTGACGAGATTGGAAAGCTGAGTTCATTTCTCAATCATTAAAAGGCACTTCACAACCACACACACAGCCCTGCTAGACACAGCAGCTAGGCACGAATCCCTGCTAGACAGTTTCATGAGCAAATGTCACTGTCCATTCAACTGTCTCACGCGCAACCCACAGACCACCCGCTAACCGTGCGGGTTATGCGAGTCCTTTCACACTCCAGCAACACCTAACATTTAATGGAACAGATTAATGCACAGGACTATGAAGGATGCTCTTGACATGGGTGGTCATCTTCCTTAATCTTAAATTCTCCAAGTCATTTTCAGAAACAGTTTCATCAGTCACTGGGTCTAGAGCTCAGATACCTAATTACATCATGGGTCAGTTCTTGGAAGGTTGCACTCTTAGGGCAAAACCACAGGTCCTAATTAGCCTCAATTATCCCAGATCATGACTGACAAAACCTATGAGTTTCAGTCCATACTTCCTAGCAGAAATTCTGTGCTCAGCCTGACACAAAATGCACAGGCTTGTGTGGCTCCTTCTCTTAGGACAACAGAGCCTTGCATTTAAAAAGTTTCCCAGAGAGGAAACAATATACTTGACTTTTCTTAACAGAGGACAGATTCTATCTCCTCATTCCTCCCTTCTGCTCCATTACAGTTTCTCTTTCACACCTTGTCTTTTTTGTCTAAGCCTGTAAGCGTACAGCATTAGGCTGCTGGTCCAGGGAGACTTCAGCTCACTTCAACTTTTACCTTAGCTGAGGCATGCAAGCACATGTATGCACTGAGCTTCTTTTTAATGATTCCCAACTCTTTTGTTGGCAGAGTATCCCACAGCTGCTAAAGAAAAGATAGGGGCTGATCAAATCTGTTATCCTCCCTGTGAAGTGAAAATGAACTAGACTCATCAGCATAGCGCTTCCCATACAAAGCCACTTGTCAACGCACACAAACCCTCTTCTTAAATTTCAGTTTCACCAGAATGCAATTTTCTTCAGCTCTGCGCCAACTAAGGGCACAAACCTGAAAACTAAGTCTCGCAAGTAAGCTACAAAAGCTAGGTGTTTTAACCCTCCTTTCTGATGCATAAATCTGTGCTGCAATTATACCACTAAGTCTCTCTTCCAAGCTCTCAAGAGTGTAAGTGTCCCAAAACAACGGCATCAGCACTGCAAGTGGGCAACTGACACTGCACCCAACTATTTCTTACCTGTCCCACAACAATTTATTACCATAAGATGTTGAGATGAACCTTCAACAAAAATGTGCAGTGGCCCTAAGAAGACTTCAGTATCAATAACCTACCTATCCAGTACCAGTGTGAGAAAAGAAAGACTGCAATTACACCACAGCAGACTAACACTAATAACTGAAGTCTTCTGACAAAAACAGAAAAGGCAAATGCTGGCTAAATGAAACACATTTGTTCATGTGTCTAATTATTCCAAATTTTTAAAAATAAGATACTACTCAAATAAAGCCAAACAATTCCCCAAAATGGGAACTTTGTTATCTTGACTTTTCTTAACAACATTTTTAGCTATTTCATGGCAAATTATATCTCATCTAGAAATATATTGGAATCTTATTTTAGAAGTTCAAATGGGTGACATTTCAATTTAGTCTTTACTTTTTTGGAATTGTGATCAAACTGAAAGTCAGTCATTTGCACAGCTTTATGCTATCCCTTAGCAACACAGATGGAGCAGGTGGGGAGTAGGTGGAGTGAATTGTGAAAAAAGATGTCTCATTCTTTGCAGGAATGCAATATCCAAATCATAGGTGGAAGTGAAGAGAAGCTGTTTTAAGAGCAGTTGGAGAAAATAAAAAGGTGATGGGATAGAAGCAGTGTAACAAATACACAGCACTTCTAAAAGAGCAGGCATCTAGCATATCAGAAGATCAAACAACTAAACATTGACTAATAATTTTAAAGCTAGTTAGTGAGCCACTTAATATGTTATCCTGAGTTTGGAAAGCGTTAATTTTAAAAAAATCAGACTTGGATAAGCAGTAGGTCTTTGTTCTTAAACCAGCACAACACTAACAGTACATTCCAGTGCCAAGGTATCTCCTATAACTGTTGGCAAATAAATGGGCTTATAACCTTTACCATGGACTAACCGTATGTCATTTTGGAACTCTTAGATGAAGGCCTGAAAAGCACTAACTCAAAATCAAGGGGTCATGTTTGCTGAAACATGTGCATATTATGACTCAGTACCTAATCATCACAAATCATGATATATTTGGGTCCATTCGCTTCTCTTCCCAGAGCAGAAATAAGCCGATCAACACATGATCAGATGACTTACATGATGTAAGGAATTTACCAGTATGGGATAACTTCTCACAGCTCTTCCTGCATATTTGACATATAAGTAAAAACAAAAACGCAAGGGAGAATGTTTATGAACCTTCTCCAAAGAGCTCAAAACGTAAACTACTTGGCCAGCTTACAAGTTTTCTATATTTTTCACAACAACTGGATTAATATCTAGCTGGCTAGACCAGTTATACCACTCCTCAGGTGGTGTCTTACAGAGTAGAAACCACTGTTCTTTTTTTATGACTTTTTTTTTAACACCAATTCATTTTCTGACTTACTGAACAGAGTAGAACTGTCTGAATGAACTGCCTAGAAGAAGGTACTTAAATCAATAAAGAACTTGCATATTCTTCTTTACAATATTTATTTTGAAGTTATCTGTATCCCGTGATCAGAAGGTATTAAATTATAGGACAGGATTTCATTCCCATGGTAGTAAAAGAATCTTGAATCTTAGTCACTGAATCAATTCTGTATCAACATAAAATCTGTCAAGTGTGGGCTGTTTAGAGTGAATCCTACTACACGTGCAGCAGCCAGGCTAACGCCATCCTCTGTAGACAGAGGGTGGCATAAAACTTTGCACCAGCTGCTCCTTTTACAGAAATTAATCAAAGACAATGTGTTCTCTAAGTGGTGGCTCTTAGATCACTGACACAGCATGTCAGGATTTACAGCTACAAGGCACCAAAGCATCACGTATTACTACAATGAAACCAGTACTGGAACAGATATAAAGGGTTAACAGAGTAAATAAAATATGGTTACTTTTTATGTCGTCTAACTGTTATAGAGGCATTTTCATAAATTTTATCACAGGTTATCTGGTTGGGGTTTTTTCGCTTCCTGACTCGTACATGAAAGCTACAATTAATAATAATGAACTCCAAACACTGATGGATTTGGACACATCCTGCTCTGGAATCTAAGCAGATATACAGAGAAATTAGTCTCTGCAGGTATTTGTGAGTGCATGGATAGAATTCGAACTGCTTGATCACCTTTGCAAAACAATACCAATGGCTGCCTTTCCACATCTGCAAGGTGCCTGCTACCCAAGCTGATTTTTAGAAGCTTCCTACTTTCATTTTTCACACGCAAATACTTCATTCTATTGAAATGAGTACTTAATGAATACTTTATTAATTTTTCAATGAATTAAAAAATAATCTGGCTAATTTTGGTTCATTTTTTTTCTGTAGCCAGCAAACCACTTTCACACTGAGAACAATCCTTAAACTGTTACGCTATGACTCCATTTAATAATGGCAAAAAGACACTCCCCCCAAAGGTTCTTCCGAGAGAAACAGCAGGAGAACAAAAAGCATTTGGAGAACCCTACAGACAAGATAAATTAGTTTTGAAACTCTTAAAGTCATTAGCATATTCATGAATGTTGAGTATTCTACTTACTAGGTCATTCATATTTGTCTGACTGGCTGGATGAATTTCTTCCAAGAATTCTAGCACATAGAATGTGTATCTGTCCATAAGATGAACGCCAATCCCAAGATCAGGTTGATGCTTAAAAAAAACACACAGCAGTTACCGGGCATTTGCAGGAGAACTCAATATTTAGGAGAGGGAACAGAATATAATAGCATGTTATAAAAGTTATTTTGAATGTAAGATATTTACATATCTTTATGTACATATATAATCGAATAAATCATTATATTGAACTATAAATAAGAATTTGTTCTTAGGCAAATTACACAAAGAAAATGACTAGCCATGAAGAAACGTGTTGTTGACAAGCTGAATAATACAGTTTATCTTCATTTTTCTAGACTATACCCTGGTAATCTGCATGTTTGCCAAAAAGCAGGGAACCCCTTCTTCTTAATGGTCCAGTACAGGGTTGTGGGCTGCCCTGACCTTCGTAGAACTTGGAAAACAGGGCTGGGAGAGACACCTTATCTTACAGCACTGTGTGGGTTCAGGTAATCCTGACCTGCTGATTTTGGACTGGCTAGGGTCGCTCTCCTATCATGCCTTCTGTAATTCAGCTGGGATATAATTCCAGCAGGTGAAAGATCATGGGTATGTTTTTTGTGTATCAAGTGTAAGGAGTCCTAGATTGAATATTCCCCACACATATCTTTCAATAGTCTTCCCATAAAATTTCTTCCTCTCCTAGGCAATGCACGAATCAGCCAGCAAGCACAGAAATCCGTCGTTAGCCTTGTTCTTTGGGACAGCGCACAAAAACAAGCAGGAAAAGTACACTTAGAAGTTCTGTCAAAACCACACTTGGCAACTAAATACGTGACACATTCAGCCATTAGTAGGGAAATTTTTAAGTTAAAAGTCAATAGGACCTGTGCTTTTAACTTAGGCATTCTGAAAATTGTCTTCAGGATCACAAAAATCTACTTACTGATAAAGAATCTTCTCCAACTTGGCTGCTAGCCAAGGCCATTATATTAGGTGAATAAAATCGTTCATACATGGATGCTCCTTGACAGGTATCAATAATGAACAACAATTCATTGTACCTGAAAGAAATAAAACAGCCTCCTTACCCATCTCTCTTTAAATTGAAAGAACATATACATACTTTGCTTTTTAGTTACCAGGACAGCTGCTAGGAACCTACAAAACAGAAGAGTTCACACTGACTGATTGTAAAATCCAAGTTTAGTCAAAGCAATACATTTGAGCAGCTGTAACTGCAGGAAGCTCAAAACAAAAATTAAAACTCTTCTTTCTGAATGCAAACTTTCATGAAATTTTATGGACAACAGATGGTATCGCTGCTGAAGGTAAGCAAGGCCTACTGGTAAGACTTCAGGCATATTTGTGAAATACAGTATTTAACCTCTAAATAATGCTTTTTTCTTACCTTCTTTTCTGCCACATTTGTTCAAAGGCATCAGCAAGTTCTACATTTGTGATTTCTTCAGAATCCTGAAATTTTAGGAAACCATTTCCACCATGGCCTGACAGAAAAAAATCGGCAGTTAGGGAACTATGTAGGGTAAAGGAAGATATACAGCCTGGTTGACCATTTTTCTAAAAAAAGGCAAACACAATTCTCTTTGTCCACAGAGACTCCAACAAAAAAAAAAAGTACAGTAAGAACACTACACATACATCATTTAAACTGGAAACTATACTTGCTAAGTACCGCCTTACAGTTTTTTTCTTAATTAGCATGACGTGCTAAAGAAGGAAGAAAAATCCTTTTGTTTGTTTGGACTCCTGATGAGATTTCATGCTTTCAAACAGGCCCATCCAATTGAACAACAAACATCAATATATTGTACACAGAAACCTGTAATTACCGGTCATATATATTAGAATATTGCTTCTGTCATCAGAAAGGAGACGTTTAGATCGCGGTGTGCTTGGTGGGATTCTTCCTGTTAATACACGCAAGAAATTTTCCACAGTAACCTATGAATAGAAGCATAAAGTAATTTTCTAAAGAGAAAAATATTGATTAACAACTTTGGGTTACATAAATTAAATAAAGAAGCATTAAAATATGCTGTGTATCTAACCAGATGCAATATTGCATGGTATAAACTACATCAACAGACGTTTTCTGTTTAAGGTTTTACTGCAGGTTCACAGTTATATGGTACCTTTTATTTCATCCCACTAACACCAGCCTGTTGCTTTATTATATCCAATAAGTCTACTACCACTATAATTTCTAAATAATTTTCATTGATCTGAAAACCTGTCAGTGTATAGCTTTATTCTACCAAAGCTGCTCATGTACTCACAAAATGCTCTAAACATTAGTGTGTGTTACCATGGAAAAATAAAAGTTTAAGTTCCCTCTGCAACTCAGGAAAGGAAAAACAAGATCAATTTTGGTTACGCAAGTCTTTGAGTGATCAGGTAAGACCCATCTGGATGGTGATTATAAAACATCCCATAAAACACCACTTCCTCTTCACGCAGATGTACACAGCTCAAATGCCAGCAACAAATCCATACTCAGGAAAAAACATGATAAAAAGAACATATCTCTATTTCAGTGCTGTATCTTCTTTATACAAAGCTTCAGAAATATAAAACATCTACTGTATACTTAAATTTGCTCCTATAAACTTTAGTAATTATTATATAGCTGTATTAAACCATGCAATTGATGTCCAATTTAAGATCAACTGGTAAAGACACTGTCTGTTTGAAGGAATATTACACAAAAATGAAAATTTGATAGAAGGCAAATTTCTACATTGTAATTACTTTACAGTAAAGATTAGGTTATGGCTTTTGTTTTATTTTGATAAGAGCATATGCTTAAGATCAGAAATTTAAGTAGGTCTCCCTAATAAACATTTCACTTGTCCGAAGCTTCACAGTGCTGTTAAGTGTTTGCAAGATGAGACACTGACCAGCCATTTCCAAAGAAGAGAAATTTCAGTAATATGTGTGGTTCCTAGCATATACAAGGAGTTCCATATATTGTTTTAACTGTGGAGATTCAGTATTTAAAATGGCCAACAGACAACACATTTCTAGTATAAAAAATTTCAAACACAAAACCAAGCATCAAAGGGGGGAGGTGTGTGTTTTAAATGTATCAGTTGCTAATAAAAGCCCAGCCCGAAACCAGTAATGTGAACAGACAGACTTCCTCAGACTTCACAGACATTGTATAAATCTTTAAACCAACACTAAAAACAAAGACCCAATGATTCATAATACAGTTACCTCATAGCTTCTGTAATCGACTTCCACATCATCTCCATAGACGTTTAGCTCCATGTTTTTATGACTAAACACAGTAGCTGGTTTGGGATTTCTGGGATTACATGCCATATCATCTGCTAGCATCAGGACAATGTGACTATGGAAAATAAGACAACACCATTTCAGCCATTCTACTTTCACATAACAGTCAAACAGAGATTACAACAACACTGTCCCACGATTATAACAATAGCTTATAACACTAGGAAGATTCCTGGAATTGTAAGTGAAACTTTGCTTAGTTATACCCTATTTCCTTACGTACATCCTCACTACTATAAAGATACCACGCATGGAAATGCAGCTAGCTGTTATTTACCTACAGGACTAAGTTAAGCCAAAGACGAGCACAAGAGTAGTTGACATTAGCAACTTTATGATGCAGACTTGCCTGGACCTCGGCTGGCAGAACTGTTTATAAAAAATCTGGAAATTTTTATGAGGCACTAAATCATTTCATGCAGCTCCACAGAAGAAATCCCAGCCTGTTTGTACCTTCTCAGAGAGACCAATTAAAAATATTATGACAGTGTTTAATTAAATGAGGAGCTCCTGAACATTTCTCAAACCATTATACTACACATTATACGCTACTATACGATTATCTGTGTTGATGGAATTTTTCTGAAGAACACAAGTGAGCTGACACCATTTTGCCTTCTTCACAGTACTAGGAAAAAAAACCCCAGCATTTCATAGTACCAAGAAAAAAAGCCAAACAAAACAGCACATTATAAAGCTGTTCCAAATTACATGCAGCCAAAGATCTATATTTTACCTGGCAGGGTCAGGTTTGGGTCAAAATACGAAATAACAAGTAGCCACTAGAGACTGTTAGCACTAGGAAGAACGTGCCAGAGGTGTCCGGAACAAAGTGAAGTCAGTCCTTTCCTTGGATAACCCTGTCTTGGATACAGTTTCTCCTGGACTGTGATCTTTGCCTTCTCCCAAACAATGCTTACACAAAAGGAAAGCTCTGTATCCTGCAAAGTACGCTGCTAATTCAGACACTCAGGCATACAGTTATAAATTAAACAGTGTCCTGCTATTTAAACACCATTCCTGTGCTTGTCATCGTTCACCTATACATCTGCATGAGCACTTTTAAGAGTAAAGTTATTCTTTATTAAGTGCTGCTACACTCCAAACTGCACCAAAAAAAAAAGATGAAGACAGAAAAAATGAGAGAAATGCTGTCCAAAATAACATAAGCATAAATCCTCAAAAATAAAGTAAATTATTTCAATGGGAATAAAACGCTGGCATAAATATGAAGCTGCAATGACAGAACCCAGAGGAGGGCAAGTACAGAGGAGAAAAAAGAAATGAAGAAATTTTTTTTCTCCACACATGCACAACAGTACAAAACTATTTTTAACAAAGAATATAATTAAAAGGGAATTAGTTAGAAGCAAGTGTTGAATATGCCTTGCAGATTTACTGAAACACTCAGGTATACACCCATTTTTTGTATTACACTCAGAAGAGAATATTCCAGACTAAGCCTTCTCTAGACCTACAGCTTAGCACTGTATTTTTGCTAGGAATATGTCTCTTTAAAAAAAAAATTATAATCACACCTCACTCAGTAAAAGGTTCTGCACAGTAGTAGTACAGCCAGGGGTGCACAAACACACCAAGTTTGTACACTGTATGAGATTCTTAAAAGCACATGAAATATCCCACAGTTAAACTAAACCACTGTGTACAAGTGGTTCACACGTGCAGCAAACCACGCTAGGTGTTAACTTGTAGATTAACTGTTCAGCCGAAGTAATCTAACCATATATTATATTGATGCTATTTTCATGATGTAAAACTTGCACTGCATAACAATTCCAGGAATCAAAAAGAATGTCTAGATTCATTCTAGCTTTTATTTCAGCAGAGCTTTTCTTTTATGAATTGGAGCACTGTGCCCACGTGTCACCAAACAAGTGCAACTTACAGTTATAAAACCACAAATCCTTTTCCAAATCATTTCCGTTGTTGGATGACAAATCTATTTAAACGACCAAACTGACACAGTTCCATTCAAAATGAGGTTACGCACAAACCCCTCCAAAAAAAGCCCCAACCCCAAGAACCATAATAAATGTTTATTTTTAAGATGTGATTTGTGGTTTTTGGGGGGTTAGGTGTTTTTTGTTGTTGTTGGTTTGGGGTTTTTTATTCTTATCAATATTTTGCATGAAGTTTTGCAGCAAAGAAAGAAAAACAAATAGAGAAAGAAGTTTGTCTAAGGGAGAAACCCACTCAAATCCATGTAAAAATTGCTGCAAATGAGGAAAAAATAGGCTCTCTGTAGGTCTTCCCCAATGTCTTATTCTTGACCTTAGCCTAAAGCATTGCTGGTTTTCTGAAATTAATTTCCAGATCTTTGGATATGGACAAGAAACAGATCAGGCTACTGAACAACAGAAATGTCCAGCCATGCTGTAGTTTTTGCAGTACTTTAAAACTGCTGCCTATTTTGACCTTAATAGTGACGATGGATGGATGCAGAGAAGATGAAAGTTCTCAGGTAAGGGTAGAAGTAGTGAAAGAATTTCTAAGGTAGTGTCAAGGGCACCTATGCTTCAAAGACTATATAGGAAAGAACACAGATGCTTCTGAATGAGATGTGCAAACAGCAAGCTGTATTTCTGTGGCTTTCAGCCCGTAGTGCTTAGGCAGTACAATCCTTTGGATATATACCCCCCAAAAATTAGGTTTCAACATCTCCTCTTTCAAAAACCAACAGGTCTTTACTGAAAGAGAGGTCAGGCACTGGAACAGGCTGCCCAGGGAGGTGGTGGAGTCACCATTCCTGGAGGTGTTCAAAACACGTGTAGACATGGCACTTCAGGGCATGGTTTAGGGGACACGGGAGTGTTGGGTTGGGGGTTGGACTTGATGATCCTAGAGGTCTTTTGCAACCTTAATGATTCTAAGTCACACTTTTCTTTTTAAAAATAAACACAGGGAACAGGATGATACTGCCACTGCGTTCACAGCTGAGTGAAAGCTACATGGGGACTCCAGACACTACAGTTTTGAACTAAAAAAATGCCATAAAATTTAATCCAGTAGATTATGCATTTTGCAATGATGGAGCGGGTCATACCTCCTTAGGCAGGCATACTTGAGAAACTACCAGTCCTTTAAACCAACATTAAAAACCACGACCACCAGGATTTCTATAGGAGCCTGTGGATACATACAGGCTATTATTCAATGGATGTTGGTGCCTAAAACTTGCTTCCACGTTTCTGGTACAAGTAAACTGCATTCCAAAACAGCTGGATGGAACTGTGCCAATACCCTAGAACTTCCAGTAGGAACACAACAAAAAGACACTTCAGAACAGTTCGTTCACCTTCCCAATCCTGTTGTCAAAGAACGGATACTATTTTAACCATTGTGCTATTGCTAAAGAAGCACAATTTGATGGACAAAGCTTCTGGCTTCTCTAAAAACATCAGGAAAAATGGATTTTTCAAGGCTTCTATCAATATATAGGAGCTGCTTTGTTTGGGGCGTTTAGAGACTCTCTGTGTGGTTGCAGACACGGAAGTTTTACATTTTAGTACAGCTAGAGTTGCTAACATCTCCGTGCTGAAAGGAAATTGAAGTATAGCAAAAGCCATATCTCAGAGTAATATTGTCATTGCTGAATGCATTTATTTTTCACATTATGCTTTCACCGATTTTAGTGCCCAGATAGCTCCTCAGGTTCTTACTCTAATTAGCCTATTCCAACTGAAGTTTTGTAATATAACTTGATGCTTTTCCTTTCAAACAATATTGCCGTACTTTTCAATACACTGATGTGATCACATCCTTCCTTTTTACTTTTATCCTGTTAAACTGGATAGAGATATGTATTTTTATACTGCTTCAAACAACAAGAGAACTTCAATAACACATTTGCAAGGAACTGTATTCACCAAGATTCCCTCACCTATCAGGAATGCCCAGTCTCTTGACACTTCTGTACACTGAAAGAGTATTTGCCACATGACGATAGTTAAACCAGAATCGAGATGTACACACCTTGAATTTTTAAGAAAAAAAAACAAAACAACACACATTAAATAGTGTAAACAATAGAAATTGACCCAGCACATTGCATCAGAAGACTGTGATTACAGGAATATCAACAAACTACTAACAAATAAGAAAGAGCATAGCAACACCAAGAAACTCAGGCTTCAAGCTATGTAAATCTGTTGTACCAAAGCAACAAATGCTGAAAACAAAAGTTTTTAAAAAAAGTTCTTAACATACTGACTCATGAAAAAAAAAGTCATAAAACCCAACTAAGTATAGAAAGTGGCACTTTAGGGAATAATTCGGCAATAGTAAGTGATAATTTTTTCATTTGCTTTCTCCATATCAAAAGGAAAAAAAATCAAAGGAAGAGTTCTCATCTCAATAGCAAACCCATTCTGGGAGCATTCTTGCACAAAGGCGTACATGAATTCATGCAGAAGCCACACACAGGGGAAAACAGACTGAGGACGCTTGCATTTAAGGAGTCCAATATAATAAAGGAAGAGCTAAGTGAGCTCTAACCAAAGTCTGAAAACAAATTCGCGAAATTCTCAAAGGATTTCAGGTTCTACTGTTCTAACAGGAGAAGGGCTGGGGATCAGCCATTCCTGTACTTAAACTATTCCCTAGGTCAGATATTGTTTAATCTATTCTTTAAAAAAAACTCAAACCAATGAGATTTGAAAAACCTTCAGAGGCAATCTGCTGTAGTTCCTTACTAGCCTTATCAATGTCCTTGTGTTTAACGTCAGTTCGCTTCTTTTTGTTTGCTCCACACCAAAGACAGCAATTCTCCTTTGGAGAATTTTTCAGCTTTAAATGTACAGCTCTAATTTAAATAGAAACATCTTTAAGTTACACTATATAGTATCTTTTTCTCTAGCCTCTTCATAAAAAGAAATGAGTGGTAGCTTAAGTAACAATAAAAATTCAGCCTGAAAGGATCCCCTTGTGTCTCAATCATCCCGTCAGTTAGGAATTTCAAAAAACCCACAGGAATCAGGCCATAAGAATATTTGCCTTTCAGCAAGACTTAAAGCTCTGAAAACTAACTGGAGCCAATCTAGCTGTGACATTTCAAGACATTATTATCATCTGCCCCTTTTCTCCATTATCTCCCTTACAACACAGTGGAAAATGTGTCTATGCTTTAAATATAGCTATTCACACTGCAGCATATTAATTCAAACAACTGATGAGGTGGAATTGCAGTACAATCCCAGGCTTGAAGTGCCTGATAGCGGTAAAACCCTCCCTATTTTACTGCTTAAAAAATTAGTAGCAATTGTTATAAAGCTTAATCATGAACTACTAAAAAATTTAACCAGCAGAGAATCTGTTGGAGACTCAAAGTAGAGCTCCTTGGACCTAAATTTCCACTTTCTTTGTGTGTTTTTATGAGTACTAATAAAAGCCCCTATTTGTTAATAGTATTAAAGTAGTGCTTGATGTTTTAATAGTTTCAAGTTTCTACATTACAGAATATAGAAAATATTCCTTCTAATTAAATTAATTACTGTTAATTTTCCTTTTATATTGCTCAATTTTAGTATCTGGAAAACAAACAGCTGCTACTGAGTAATTACAATACTATTCTGAAACAAATTAGTCATTAAGACCTGAATTGTGATTAAGAACCAATCCTGTAGCATGATTCAAAGCTAATAAAAGATTCATGGCAAAGAAAAAAAAATCCTAGGATAAGAACAGTTAATCTCAACATTACGTTGCCTAATTTTATTTTATTCTAAGCCTGTTATCACAAGTTAACAGACTGAGTAAGAACAAAAATCACAAATAAATTGTACCTTTCTGGCCAAAGAGATATACTTCTCTGATAACAGAATTAGTTTTGTTCAATATGCAGTATGGTAATTTAACTTTTTAAGTTTTAATGCTGTCAGAACTTTTGTTTTTATGAATCCTGCCGTGTAGCTAGACGTTTTGAGTGCTTGAAATGCAGTCACACTGAAAAGATAATTTTATTATAGCTTAATAAATTTGCAGGCACAATTTCAAATTTATTAATTTCCAAGTCTTTCCAAGTATTTCCATTTCCTTCATTTCCACTTCTTTCAAACGAACAGAATTCTTGAGTGACTGTTGCAATTATGGCTCCTGATGAAAAATTGTCAACTTTATTGGAAGAAAACAACCTGGACTAACCACCCTTACCAGAACTGCCCAGTTATTTGTGTGTCCACTTCTGAAGAACTGTTCTGCTTGATCCTGAAAGATTGAGAACATAATTAGATGTTTTTCAGCAATAAGAAAGAAAGTTCATATTTTTGTTGTTTTCACAAGACAGTGTTCAATTCATGTTTACCACACCTTAACACTGAATAAACCTTACAAAAGCTTCAAAAAAGGTAGTTTTGCTTATTCTGTTTTGCACATTTATGCAAGCTAATTTCTCCAAATCTTTCCCTGAAACTTGCTAAATAACAAAGGAGAAAGAACTATTAGTCACTTTCAGCTTGGTTACAAAGCCCACACATCTCTATTCCAAAGGACACTCCGAGAACAAAATAAAATTATTTATTGACCTACAGTTTCTTCCTTAATGAGAAAAGAGGCTTGGATTAATTTCTCTTTTCATTGTTCCTCCCATCTTTTCAAAAGCAGATAAATGATTCTGCAATTTTAACCCATTTTAAGTCCAAGGCAGTTACATTTATCATCCAAAATCAGGAACTATGACAAAAGCAGCCTTCTCTATAAACTCTGCTGTCCATAGTTCCTACCATGCTTTGCAGGGGAGAGGGCCCTTCTTTAACAGATAGCATAAAGCGGGACACAAGAAGGGGATAAGACTTCCCAAAGGTAAGTGAACGAGTCTAGCATGGGACAAGATTCCACGCTTGCAGATTCTTAAGCAGACTCTGTTAACGCGCTGAGTGGTACTGGGCTGATGCCTGGGGTCTCACAGAAAACACACACTAAAAAAAAAGCATTTGTTGAAATATATGTGAAGCAGAGCGGGCAGAGCGAGGCGGGCCCGGGGGAGGGCCCCACGGTCGGTCTGTCCGTCCGTCCGTCCCCCTGCCCACCGGGGAACGGCTGCGCGGCGCGGGGCACTGCCGGCGCCTCACGGACTGCGCCCGCCGGAGCGCACACAGACCCTGCTAGGGCGCCTCGGGGCGGCTGCCTCGGGGCGGCTCCCTCGGCGCGGCCCCCAGAGCGGCGGCGGCGGGGCGGGCGCTGCCTGCGGAGGAGAGGCGATGGGGGACCACAGAGCCTCCGGCGCCGCCCACCCTCTCCTCTCTCTCTCTCCCCGCCGGCCGCTCCCACCAGCCTTCGTACCTGGACGCCGCTGGCGAGCGCTGCAGCGCAGCACCCCAGCAGCAGCGCTGCGGCGGGCAGCGCCGCCGCCATCTTACCCCGCCTCCTCCGCAAGGCTCTGGCCGCCGGAAGGCGGGAGGCGGGCGCTGCGCATGTCCCGCGCCGCCACCTCAGGGCGGGCAGCGCCGCGGCAGCCGCTCCGCCGAGCCCGCCGCCTGCCTTCCCTCCCGGCGCTGAGGGGAAGGCTGTTCAGCAGGAACAGTGCCCCTGCCCTGCGCCACGCCAGGCGCTTAGTCACGTATCGGAGCTCCCCCGGCCTCGCCAGCCCCTGGAGAGCTTGCTGTAAACTCGATCGTTACAGAGCTGAGGCAGTAACGGTAGCAGGTGTCGCCGTTACTTGAGAACACGTGTTCGTTGTGGCTCTGTCGCGCAGCCCTACCCAGACCTCGTCCATCCCTTGGACTGGCCTAGCTGCTGGTAGAAAACAGTGGCTCCGCAGCTTGCCTTTGGCTCGGGAGGCTCCTGGAGGTGTCACGGTGGCTGTTTTTTCAGCCTTCTACCAAAAATATGCTCCATCCACGGGGCTTTGTTGAAGTTACCACAAGGGTAGGGCAGGGCATGGGCTGTGCTGGCTGAGCTGTGGCCTCAGGCCTTGGTGGCTGCAGGGCAGAGCTGCCTCGGAGAGCGAAGGGCAGAGCTGGGGAAAGGGACCACCTTTGGTGGGGAGGAGAAGGGATTTAGATCCCCCTGTTAAAAGTAGACCTGACAAAAGTAGATCTTTAGTCAAGATGCCTTGCAATAGCCTCACGCTTGGCACAAACATCCCTCAGAGCCAATGAATCATCAGATTTTTATTTCAATCTATTGAACCACTTGGTATGATTCTTTTATATCCACTAACTCATCCTGTCAGCACCTTTGTTCGATTGCCTGATGCCTTCCATTAGTGAAGATTCAGAATCTGCCCTGAACCATGGAAGCTATTTCCTGCTGCTTGTACTTGTCATCAGTAATGACTTTCTCAGACAGAAGCATATTTCCATGTATTGATGTTGGAATTTCAATAACATCACGTTTGCTGTTTGAAAGCATCGCTGGTTTCCTCAATAAAAGTAATTACCTGTGATTAGATCACCTTTTCTTTTTGTGCCTAAAGCTAATGAACTTCATCCCTTTCAAAGACTATAGCCACCAGCTCCTGTTGTGCCTGAACATATCTCCTGCGTGAGCCTTTTATGAACCTACGGAGCAATGCTGTGGGTGTCTGTCCCTTGGTGCCTGCTTGTAAGCTGCACTGTTTATCTTCCTGCTCCAGAAAACTAGATGAATTTAAGACTAGGACCAAGCTTAAGCTTTTTCCTTGCCCTTTCAAATGCTTCCACTTAGGTCTCTGATCATTCTCAGATGTGTTCAAGTTGGGTCAGTAATTCTAAAGGATAGGCAGCTATCTTTCAGGGCATGTACTCATGCAGTTTTATAAACTGGTGAGTTGGTTACATGCGCTTGGACTTGGATAGCTCCTCAGTACCTTTCAGCTCTCACGTGGAGTTCGTCAGAAAACACGTGGCAAATACAGAAGGTCTACACTCTTTGACAACTTCTTTCTGTTAAGCTTGGTTCTTTGCTCTTTACCAGTTACTACATGCATTTTGGTCAACAGCTTTTCCCGTAGAAATAATGTCATCAGCTGTATCCTGATGATGCACTTTTGAATGATGCAAAAGTCCTGATGTTTATACCAAATGAAAAGATAGGTCTAATGTTACCAAAAGGTAAGTTCAGCTTACCGAGAAACATTCCTGACATGAGAAGCAGTAAACATCTTTCCTGTAAAAAAAAAAAAAACAAACTTAAAAACATCCAATTCACTTAAAAAACCTCCTAAACCTTCTAAATTTGTATCACAGGTGACCTTAATTTTGTCCTTCTCTGGAATACTTGACTTTGTAGTTTTAATAACATTCTTGTCAGGTCACTGTGTATGATTTGCTACATAAGAAAAAAAGAAATGGGAAAAAAAAAAACCCATCCAAATTACTGCCATGTAGCATTGGAATGATGTAAACATAGGTTATCACCTATGGACTCTACAAACAGCCATCTGCTACTTGTGCTGAGCAATTAAGAACTGTAGCAGATTCTCCTTACATGAAGGATCACTTGTAGGGGATGAGACATTTAAAATATTAGGTCAGAACAGTTTAAGCACACTTGCCCAGTCAATATTGCTGCTATTTCTCATGGGTTATATGAAGTTGGTTTTGCTGGCTCTTGTAAAAGCACAGCTGCAAACTCATCAGTCTTGTGTCGCATGCTGTCTGCTGCAGCATGTGAGCGATGCTTGGATCAACTACAGTCACACTGCAGGTGTTTCTCTTCGATTTGAGGTGTTCAGGTCATACCACTGCCTTTCCGACCCAGGGCAGAGAGCGCACTGAGTTAGGGCAAACTCAGTTTCACAAGCTCATTGGAATATTCCAAAAGAATGGCCATTATTCCCTCTTGTTAATATGCTGTGCAATGCAGTGCATAGCTCACTTTTTTAGATCTGTCCCTGGTTTCCCTTCTGGATTCCCTTAGCCTGCTTGAGTTTATTTTGTAATGGATCTATTTCTTCTTCTAGTTCTGGCTTTCATTTCTTTACAGTCTCAGCCTTTCATGGGCTTCAGTATTCATCAGACACACACGAGTGTGCCAGTGCTTCAGGCATTGTTCCTGGAGGTGGTATCACTTTCCCCCCCCTCCCCCAGTAAGATAGTACCAGAAGCTTTGCCTTTGTTTTTTTCATCTTTATTCCCTAAGGCAGTTCTCAATACAGACTTGGGGTTTGCTTCCGTGCCTGTACAGGATTTTTTGTCTAGAAATTAAGCTCTGTGCTGTCTGCTTCTGTTTCTTCATTCTGCTTTGTTTTCATGCTAATCATAGTATTTTTCATGCTCTGAGTCTCTTTAGCTTGACCTTTGCCACAATGTTTCTTGTACCTCATGCTGAGTAATTAGAAAGGACACCAAATGTGTATCCCAAAATGATTTGTAATTAAAACAACTGATTAAAAAGCTGCTGTAGCTGCAGCTGGTACTCACATTGGTGCACATCTTGGTGCCCTTCCAGATTCTTTCCTCCCCCAGCAGGTTGCTCAGGCCCTAATCCTCTAATCTATACCCTTTAGAAATTGCCCTCTAGGAGCCATCTGTCAGCTTGCTCCTGTCCAGCACAGAGCAAACAAACCTAGCCTTCCTCCGAGGAGGGGCAGCAATCCCTGCTGTAAACCCATGAGCTCCCAAGACACTTTTTAACCACAAACTTCTTTTTTCTATACCAAAAATAAAAATTAAATATCTTTAATTTTGTTGGTATTAACCTTGATTATATTACCTATATGTATCATAGTGTATCTCTTCCTTTTTCTATACTCTTGATCATTGTTTGGTGTTTCTTTTCCTGTTTTTATAAGACTTGCACGCACTGCCTGATAATTTTCTACTTAGAAGATAAAGAAATATATCTTTGTCTGTATTTATTATGCTTCCAAAAGAAAAATGAATAGGAACTCTTGCAATAAAGTAAGTCAACAGGACTGATTCTTAAGGAGTCATCAATAATAGCTCAACTGTATTATCTCACTAAAAAATGTATTACTTTCTTCATTTTGACTGTGAATAGGAAAGATTTAAAAAATCATACCAACAAAACAAGTCTACTACGGTTTGGTACCTGAACTGACAAAATAGCTGTTCTTAAATACGGAACCTGAATGAAACAACAGACATCAAATTAATGATTAATCTTATTCATTTCAGGTTTTTTCCACTTCTGTTAGCAGAAGACTGGCTTGACTACAGAATGGTTGTACTTTGAAAAGATTTAAAGTAGCAAAGTAATACTCATGAAAAATACGCAAAAAGAATACGGTGAGAGTAATAGATACAGAACTTTCAAAGGAAAATCACTTGAAAAAGTCTTGCTTCTAATATTGTTGGGCTGAAACAATTGTGCTGAACTGTGTTTAGCAATAGATTCTGTTTGAACACTGACTAAACAGATTAGAACCTAAACTTTTGTTCATCCATAGCACCCAGTTGCTTACCTCCACACTGGAATGAAACTAGACTGTTATTTCCAAAGTGAGACTATAGACATCATTTTTTGCAGTGCCTTTTGAGGTCAGAATAGAACACACACAAAAACCTTGAAACGTGCAATGAAAGTCAGTTGACATTTATTCTCAATGAATTAACCATCTACCTTGTCATCACTTCTATCATTAATGACGCAAATATCACCAGGGATGGAGCTTCCATAATGCTGAATTGTGGAATAATCCAGCATTTCATCTTCAGAAGGCATGAGGTTACAAACCAGTCCAACAGCTTAGCCTGGTGGTGAAATAAGTAAAATATGAGAAAACAAAATATGAAAAAACAGTGGCAGCTTGTTTACATCGTTTGTTAGCTATAACAGCAGTCACAAAGTACGAAAGCACATCACATTTGGTCTCAGTGCATCAATATTTTTCTCAACAGAAAACTGCTGAAAACTTTTGTCAAAACATTCTCATTTATTAAAATAACAAAAGATATGAAAAATACAGCACTAAAAAGAAAACCTGTGTCTTTTTAAAATTACCCTCTCCATTGTATTTTCCCATTAGTATTTCAAAAGGGTTCATTCTCAAATAGAAAATTCATGGGCTTCTTAATTAGAAACAAGAATCTTAATTAAATTGCCCTAAATAAAGCTGGGTTTATTACCATAGTTTTACTTTTGATTTCAAGCAGTGGATATAACACGTCATGTCTTAGAATCATTAAGAAGTCACCATTTTTATTTCACCACTAGTTCCAACATTCTATGGTAAATCTGTTGCGTCCCCAATGCACCAAGCACACGAATGTCTCTGGAAGGTCCCTCCCTGTAGTGAATGAGCTGGAGTAGTCTCAGCTCTGCTGGTTAAATTAAGTAAAGGGCCACGTTGCTGATGGGGTCATTTTAGCTCCCAAACCACTACTTAAAGCTATTGTGTGTATTCTTAGACTACTCCACAGCCTGCGGTCTAAATGTATCCTTTTGTCTTCCCAGTGATTTTCTTCCTTTGCAAGCAAGGGTTTCTTTACTCCACTGAGGACTGCTCATCAGCTCTATGACAAAACAAACACAAAAGTTTTGAAAATGAAAGGCTGAATGCACATCAGCTTTACCTGAAAAAATATTAGATTTAATAATAGGAAAATTGTATTAGAAATAAGAGATACAGTGAGCAGTGAGTCAACTTTAAAAAAGGTTACTCGTACACCAAGTACAATAACATTGATTAACATTAAATATTTGAACAGTGACTAAAACTGAATCCAGTAAATTGCCAGGAACGGTTATGTAGATCACTGTGTGATGAGTACTGAGATGCTAATAGAACTGATTAGTGGAAGCTTGCACTCAAGATTTAAGATAAATCCAAAAATAGGCCATTAAGAAATGTAAAGAAATATTCTCACCAGACGGAATAATTTAATTTTAGAAAATATAAATATGCATGATTATTTCTGTTTTTCCAGGAGCTATGGGGTAGAGTAGACCAAAACAGCCTGAAAAATTTGTAGACAAGAGGTCACTTGTACTTTTTAGAATAGCTGCTAGGCTGTGAACAACAGTGGCAGCGGATCAGCAAACCTTAATGATTTCCCTGACTACTCAAACTGTGTACGGCAGAGCGTTTGGTTCCCTCTTTGGCTTCGTTTAGCAGAATACTGTAAAAGCTGCTATGGGTCAGGTGGAAAGTACTCATGCTGAAGTAAGCATGGAGTATCCTTCAACGTACTATAAATTCTAAGTCCCCGCTCTGTGAAATTAAAATTACCTATTTCTTTAAGCATATTTACTGGAAGCTGTTTCCAAGCAGAAATGCCAGAATGACTCCATAAATTGAAATCATAATGCTTGGGAGCCAGGTTTTGCTGTGATTTATAAAAATGCAATCATGTTGAAATTTCCTTCTGTGCAGAAGGTCAGTAAAAGGCCTTTTCACCATTACAGCGCTGGCACTCAGTGCAAGGTGGAATTTTGCTTAGAAAATTAAATGAGCTATTACTAAGCAGAGAGTCTGGATGAAACCAAGCAACACATTCAGCAAGAAAGCAAACTGATGACTAGGCTATTCCCCAAATACTTGCTTTCTTAAAAGCCACATTGTGCAGCCTAAGTTCATTGTGCAAACTGAAGAGGGCTGCCCACACGAGAATGTTCAGTTATGAAATCTATGAAAGCTCTTCTCTATTGTTCTGCAACCCTCTCATGAATAAAAAAAATCCAAACACTTTATTTTTACCTGTCTTTATCTTGGTGTTAAGGAGAGTATCCTGATGAGATTTTTCTAACTGAAAGAGACCATCAAGAAACAGCCCCAGTGGTAACAGGAATTATCAATACATGAATACGTGCCTGTTTTTTCTGCCTATCTGTCCTGTTCTGTGACCTGAACTAATTGTTTTAGCTGTTAAATATGTATTACATGAAAATGTAAAAGCTACATTTACTGCAGTTAATGACCTTTTACATTTTAAGATAAGCATTCGAATTTACATGTTCATTTGAGGTGACTGATTTTTATATGAAGAAAAGACACCAATCAGTCAATCAGTTTCACTGATCAGTGCCTTAATGGATTCATTTGCAAAAGTATTATCTCAGCGAAAATTATCTTTGTGCACTTTAACTCTCCGATAGTTATCAAGGATTTCCTGAAACAAAATTTCATTATAACATTATGTAAATGCTGAAAAAAAACCCGTTGCACTTGGGAAGAAAAAAGATTATTAACAATATTTTACTAAAGAATAACCATTATGTGTGTATATAGTAAAGATTTAAAGCATCAGAGCCTACTGTGTGTCCCAATTTTGTACACCGGTCAGTGTGGTAATTTTGGCAGGCTTTTGCCTCGCCGCCCTGACCCAGCCCAAAGGGGTAAGTTCAGGGTCAGTGAAATGGCCAGACTCCCCACAGCCCAGTGACCCAAAGCCCAAGCAGCACAACCTAAGCCAAAACAGGCCAGGGATTAACTGAATATATGCCTGTCTTGGATTCTAGAGATTTTAAAGGTGACTTAAGTCTGCATTTGTGACATCTTCTTTTCATTTTTTAACAGATTATTAGCTTTCTGAGCTGGAGGATATGACCTGGCAATGAAATAATCAATGGGGAAAAAAAGAAAATACTTCTTTTTAGAACTCTCAAATCATTCAACCCAAGCTTTTAATAAAAGAACCAGGGATTAAGAATGTCAAATACATATTAATTGCTAAGATGCATGTTCATATTAAATATATATCTCAAGAAAATAATATATAATGATATATTTGCCAGGTGCAAAAATGTATGCGCTATTTGTGGACTGCAAGAATTTAATACTGAAGTTTCACAAACAGTACCTTAAAAAGAACAAATTAAGATTATTCTTTTCAGAATAATGACATCAAAGTCATGATATGAGGTCAAGGGTACATAACTTCATGTGCTACTTAACTTTGGAATAAAGATGATAATCATTTGACTTGGCTAAATATAAAAATAATAAATGCTCTGCGTCTGTACAGCACCTCTTACTGAAGGATCTCACAGCATTCAGTGTTAATTTCATGTCATTGTGAAACCAGAAGACTTCAAATGCTATTCAAAATTTTTGGGTGTTGCCACTATATATTCATTTTTGCTCTTTCATCTGATTTGGTTTGCCTGCATATTTCCGCAAGATAAGGAAAACTATTTCAAATTTTTTGGTTGTTATACGTTATCAAGGTATGAGAAGCATTTTTAATACAGGTTCTCTTCCATGGATGGATTTTTATCACAAGATTCTAAAAGAGTGTTTAAAATTAAGGAGGCTGAACATATTTTGCCTGCCTTCTACCCTCATCTAGGAACCAGAACAGAGTAAACCATCGTCTCCATTTCCTTCAGTAATTCTGTGTCTAGTTATGATGATCTAAAATTGCCATATTGGTTTTCAAATCCTTTTGTGGAGCAAATCCATCCATTAGGCTAGTTATCTGCTCAGAATTCTAGAAACCAAATGTATTTTCTCCCTCAGAGGAGATCTTCCTAGGTTCATAAATTAAAATTTGTTTTGGAAAGGGAGTATGTCTGTGTGTGTATTAGTAATATTGAATGGTAAAATCAGTCTTTTTCCCAGAAATTGCTCATAATGCTGTCTCCATAAAAGAGATCAGCTAGGAAAGCTGTACAGTCTACCTCTCCCAGTCCTGATTCACTTCTCCCTAGCCCAGAGGCTGAGGGAATAAAAAACTTCAGCAGAACGCCGGGAAAACGCAGTAGAATATCATTAATTGTCAATCAACTTATATAGAACAATAAAATGTCAGCTACACTACAGGGTGCCTTTAAAAATTCTGTCCAAAACTGACGTGGAGGTGATTTAGCTGTATAATGTACAGAAAGAAGTCATTTAAGAGATCTTTGAATATTCAAATCTTTTCCAAATAGTACCAACTCAGCTGTAAGGCAGCAACAAAGGAAACAGTAAAGGCTATAGCAAAATGCCTGAAGCCGATCCATTTGTTAGACAGAATACACCCACTACAGAAAAAAAACCCAGAACTACTTGCTTGGTGCTATTGCTAATAAATTAAATTCTGATTCATCAGATACAAAGTATTCAAACACATGGCAAAGTTAGTAACATCCTAGTTTCTCACTATCCCAGTGTCCTCTGAGAGCCGTGAAAGACATTTTTAAGACTACAAACTTCGAGGCAGCCATACTTCCAAATTTTTTAATAAATCAGGACATGGAGCGTGTTAGTGACTCCAGTTTTATACGATAACTTGAATAAAAGGAAAGAAAAGATACTGACAAGGCTTGCTTCATGAACCCACTAAGATCCAGAATATACAGGGAAAAACATTTGAAGCAAGTGATCACTTTTTCAAATACACAAGGGTCAAAATAATATTATTTTTTTTTTCCTGAACATTTATGAATAAATATGAAAGCTGCAGCCACGGAGTTTGTCACTTGTACAGCTGTCTCATTTTACAGTCACCTGTCTCTTGAGACAACAGGTTCACATAGGAGCAGAACTTTGTAAGAAGTTCTCCTGAAAACAGCTGTCCTTAACAAGCTGCTCCTGCATCCTGCCTCGTGTCGTGACGCCGACACCCAGCCAGGGTGCATTCGCTTTCCAGACCACTGTTGCCTCGTCTCCTAAGAGATATTAGTAACACAGGGCCAAGGGTCCTGTTCAGCACTGCAGTTGAACAACTACTTCGTTATATTGGATAGCGTAACTGGAAAAAAATGCCGTGGTGATTCAAAAGTGCTGACGATTATTACTGATTTCGAATGTTAAAAACTACTCAGTGTCAGGCTCTACCCAGTATCAGGCTAAACTCTTTTATTCCATTTAGCCAAAGGTTTTCAACCCGTGCTTTGCTGAATCTGAGTTCAAGTTCAACCATCATATGACAGTTTCATCAACTGTTCCGTTATCTTTGCTAATAAGCCATCTGGCAGGGTGTCATCTTCTACTGAAAACAGGTGTTTGACCCAATTTGCATTTGTTATACTGTCAAGAAAGCATTCACTGAAGTTGGTGACTAAATTCAGGCGATGTTCTTGTACGTCAGCAGGAAGTCAGGAGGAATTTCAAATTAATATTAAAACATTTCCATGGTTAAAACATTTCCCAGTTTCCCTCATGTTGTCTCTCAACTCATCTCATTGTATCTTAAGATGCAATTTCTTTATCTTGTCCTTGTTCCATATTCTAATTTTTATCTAATTATTATGCAATGTATGTAATGTATGTAATTTTGATGTCTCTATATTGCATTCTATTCATTGTGATGCAAGAACAAAAGGTTAAATGGATGAGTTCAATAACCTTAGATCACTGAAAAAGGACTTACCTCAATCAAAATTCAAATTCCCCCCACAAAAAAATTGTTCCTTACAATAGAATTCCGAGCTGTGAGCCAATACCTGACTAAGTTACAGCCTTCCTGGGTGTAGAAAAGCGGGTTTGGACAGTCTCTTCCCACTTTGTTATGAAATATGAAAAGCAGAGCTTTAGCTCTAAAGAAACTAAGTTCTTTAACAATGAAACAACAGACACCAGTGGCTGACCGACATTTTGACAGCTACTGCTTTGTGGCGACTACTGAATACGCACTGAATATGGAGATAGGTGACTCTCCACTTTTTACTAGAACACTACAGTTATTGCCGTGACCACTCTCACCCTGGGCACATGCCAACGTAATTCCATTGTCAATCCTAATTATAAAAAACCTGCCGTGTCACAAAACAAGATTTTTTTCCTTAACTTTTGTTGTATTCTTTGGCATATGTGTACATCCTGACCAAAATTAACAGTACTTTTGTTTGACTACAGCGAAACAAAAATCTCTATTTGTAAATGTCCTTGGGCCCTTTCCTACTTGAAAAAAGCCCAGTTGTGAATCCTTCTCGAGTCTAGGTTAAAAAAAATTATATCAAACTAGCTTGCACCTTTTTCCTGTGGCTTGACATCACAACGTGTTGTGCCACTGTGAAGATACAAGTATCGAAAAATGGTGAAGGTTCCTCAGTGTGAGCAATCCCTGAAGTAATGATATGACTCTCCTGAGCCCTTCATATAGGAAGTTGGTATTACTTTCAATTCATTTAGCTTTCTGTTAAAAAAAAATCAAGAGGCTTATATTTTCAAGAGCTCTACTTTGTATCAAGTTGATTTTCAAGTAGGGAGGATTTTCACTGTATGATTGACTAATAGGTTCTAGAAATAATGTCGTAAGGCACTGGACCATTATACCACTGGAATAAAACCCAAACGATAAGTAGAAGAGACTCATACTTTCTAACAATCTTATGCTCCATAATGTTCCCAGGACGAGGTCTAATAGCTGTGCTTGAAGTCTTCTCTATTCTGCCCGCTGCCACCACAGGTCATTATTCAGCTTATTAACTGAATTTTGCTGTGTTTGTTTTTTTTTCTACAGCTATGCAAATTTCCTTAATTTATAAAGAGTAAACAAGATGAACTGAAAATGCTTTCTTGTAAATATCTATTTGGGGACAATTCGTAGATTAGAACCTTAAAATCTGTGGTTGGATCCTTAGGACGAAAAGGCAAGGAAATTAAGCCTTTACTGGAAAAAAAATAGCACAGCATTGTCATTGAAATTGAATCATTGAAAATTCAGTATCAAATTATTTGGAGTCCTTATTGATCAGTTACTGAAGAACTGTAACTGAGGAAAAGAAAACCCTCCCAATAAGCAATTTCTATAACATGGGGGGGACGACAGATTTTCACTTTAAGTGGCATAAAAGCAAAAAGCATCAAGAAGCTGTAGTGGATCACACTGAAAGTCTGGGTAAGCCCCCAGTCCATGTTCTCACCACTAGTGACCAGCTGTCTTAGGGACTGAGATAAGAACGAGGAAAACCTCTCCAGGATCTCCTGCCTTCTGTCTCGCTGAGGCTGAAGGACTTCCTGAGGTGGTAACTTTGAATTTATTAAGTTACATAATGCCTGTACAATATCCTCACACTATCTAATTATTATGAGCCAGATCAAGGATAACGACTTAAATAGAAAAATATGCATGATAATTGGGAATTATTTAAGAAATGCTAACAAAACAGCCAAAACACTAACAACCTGTAACTTTGAAAAAAAAAAAAAGACAGCACTGATTAAAAAGCAATTTGGCTTGAAAATAAAGATACATAAGAGTAACAAAAACATCTATAGCATATATTAGAAGCTGCAAGAAATATGAGAGATCTAAGAACTGTAAAAAATGAGAAGGGAAACAAAATGACATAAAACTCAATGGTCAGACAGGTGGAACAGCATTCAAAAGAGTTGGTTTTCTGAAGAGAAGGACGAAAAGGATCCTAACAATATTATGGGAATATGCTTCTGTAGATATAACAAAAGCAGTTGGAAGCTTTCCCTAAATAGTTCTGGTTTGTATATAGAGAAAAAATCAGATGATGTAATTATACCATAGGATGATGATGGAACATTCTCCACTGCATTGGTAGTCAGGTTGGTTTTACAAGTAACAGCCACTAAAAACAACTGAGTAAATCTGCATATTTGGATAACTTGTGTCAGAGTTTTAAAACAGCTGGAAAAGACATTTGGGGCCTCTAAGACACTGACATATTTGCCTTCTGGGAATATGTTAGACCACTACTTTAAAAGGGCGGTGGCATAGGGAATTACAGGCCTGTCCATCTAACACGGGACTTAGTAAAATACAGATCTGATAAGAACATACCAGAATATCGTTTATATGCAATTTAATTTACACTAGTCGATGCCAGTTTTTGAAAAATAGATCCTCTCAGATCTATCCATGGGTACTTGTTCAAGCAGGTTTGTTTTGGCTGATGAAGAAAAAAGTGCTGATCTGAAGGCATTTATTTAGTGCTGCGGGATAGTTTGTTTAGGAAACCTGAATGAATCAAAATTAATGCACATATACTTAATGACAAATTGTCTGGTCTCAAAAGTGAAGAGTAAATGGGAAATATTAAGTGAGTTTCTGGTTTGGTCCCATGGGAACTGTGTTTTGGCCAGGTGCTGCGTACCTGTTTTATTGATTACCAAAAAAAAAAAAAGAAAGTAAAAGAGGAAAGCACTGGTACCACTGGCAGATAACAAAGACTGGGAAGTGGACACTCGCAAAGGGGACGGGTCATTGGTACTGAGCTAGGTGATTTCTTAGTAAATTGGCTGCGAGCAAATATACAAAGTTAGACATCAAAGAATAAAGAGCAAGTGTTGACCCTGTAGTGGAGGAATCTGTGTGAGAAAATAGGGCGGGAAGCAGAGCTGCTGGGAGCCTGCTAGATAACCATCCCATTGCAACACCAAGGCCAGCGCACAAATGCAGTCCGTCCGTGTGAAAACAACAGAATGAGGACTGTGAGAATGAGTCACGTCAGTACCTGGCACTGGTGTGACCATTTCTGGAACAGTGTGTCCTGTTTGGTGCCTTTGCTGAAGATGCCTGTTGATAAATTGGAAAGAGTTCAGGGAAGGGTCATGAGAATTATTACATTGTAATTGGTAAATAAAAGCTACAGCTATTTAGTTTATCAAAACAAAGGTTAAGGAGTCATTTGATCAGAGCGGTTTTTAAAATTTTTTTTTCTCAGCAGATTGAAATACACATCCTCAAACTTTTAAGTGGCACAACCTTCTGTCCTCCCTCCCAGGTTTTATTCATCTCCGTACTCACAAAACTTCGATAAAATGGCAGTTCTGGGACTCAGTGAAAATTAGATCCAGAAATTAGATTTTTCTACGTAGAATTTTCACTACCTTTCAATTTAGTGATTTAATTCACTTACGTAACCTCTTTAGGTATCAGTAGAAAAGAAAAAAAGGTTTAGCAAAGTGAAACAGAAAGGGGAGGGGAAACAGCAGGTTTAAAAAACCATTAGCACCACTGTCGCAAAAGAGTTCAGAAACAGGTTTGTCATTAAAACAAGAAGATAATTTGAACAATCTTGGATTAATTTACACCACACTAGGCACAATATGGGGCTGCAAGTAAGTTCTGCCTTTACAGTAAATGCATTTCTGGATCGGGAACACATAATTCAGCACATTCTATTAAAAAGGCTACACATCATCGTTTCACATACAGAATCTACAAACTCAAACTGTCCTCGTATCTTGCACCAGCCTGTATAAGCACATCAATCTAAGGACATCAGTTCTCATTTAATAAAGACATCTAGCAGAGCAGCAGCTTACAGGAAAAATGAGAGCCACTAGTGCTCAGACAGGCACTAGACAAAAAACTAGAAGATTCTCATGAATTACTGGGGGCTTCTGAAGGGATTTGGGAAAACATAGAACCTAGTTAAGCTTTGACCAAAGGCTAGGGGTGTTAGGCAATTGGTTGAACCAAGAAGAAGAGAAGGCCCAGAGCAGCATATTCCTGCCCATCCCATACGGATTTCCTGGTTGTTCAGCTTCACGTATTTACGGGAGGAACCAATGAGAATGAAAGCAGCCCAATAGGATAGGATCCATAAGAAGTTTTCAAGATGAATTTCCAGAACTGTTACCATTTTGGCAGCAAAATTTTGTTCTTTCTACTGTAGCTTCTTCCACTCCAGAAGAGGTAGGAAGTGGTAGAAGCATAACAAAGTGATCCTTCACCCTCACCCTGGTACCACGAAGAGCTGCCCGTACGCTCAGGAATGGGCAGTGCTCTGGAGCTCAAATCCATGTTCCCACTTCTGTGAACATTTTTTTGCATCCTGTGTTATTTTCTAAGGCAGTAAAACCACTCGATTTCCATCCACACTCTTGATCAGATACTGTTAAATGACAATCAGCTAACCTTCTAAGAGCCGCCTTTACATTACCTACATACCTGAAACGATGAACAACCCAGCTTTGTATTTAGTTAATATATTCTTAATCCTTTGCTGCCATGTTCTTCAGAGCTTTTGAGAAGCATCCACCTGTAGCCCTGTTTCAATATAGGGATTTTGCCAAAGGCAAATGCATAACAATATACTTCTAGAAGGAGGTACCATATTACTAGATCCAAAAATATCCTTTCCAGAGACGTTTCACACATTCAGTCTGACAGATTTCCTAAATGGCTGTATTTTTTTCTGACGTGGTAATTTCTGCAACCTAGAATTTGATTTTGTGCAACAAAAATCAGATTAGCTCGAAATCCCTCTTTTTTTGAACAATAATTTAGATGTGCATAATGATAATACTTCTGTGGCAGAACAGCCAGAATTTTTATTTTCTGTTAGCGTTATCTAACCGAGCAAAATGCCTGGGAGCCTAGAGTAAAAAACAAACATCTCAGACAAGACTTCACACAAAAATTTTTCACATTCCTGAAGAAGATGCCATGGAAAGCATGTGAAAGGAAATATTCTTCTCTGAGTCCAGGACATTGGATGAGATACTAATTTACCCATAAATGTTGAGTATATAAAAATATATACACTGAAAGCCTATAAATGGAATTTGTCTGAGACAATAATACAGCTGAATTTTTTTGTATAAACTAAAAAAAAAAAAAAACAACCACACCAAAACCAACCCCAAAAACCACAAAATGCCAAAACACAGTGCTCTCTTCCTAAATAGGATGGCATCTTCCATTAGCCCTCCTTAGAAAAGACCTTATTTTAAGAAAATATGTATTTACTTTAATTCTGTCTTCCTCTTGTCAAGCTTGATTTAAGGTCTTTTAAAACTAATCCTATCTCATATCATTTGATTAGGACAGTGGAGCCTGCTCTCTTTTTTACTCAATCAAAATTAAGATACTGTGCTTTTCAACAAATATGTATTAAAATCTTAGCAAGAGAAAGTAGGGTTAAAGCTACATCCAGAGTTCATGGGAGGATGAGCAAGACTGCAGATGAACGCTGATTAAACTCTCCAGTGAGGACTAAGGCCTTCCTTAAACATATGAGAAGTGCCAATTCAGCGACATTACTGCAGCTTCCCTAAGTGGCCACCACTGGATTAATAAAAAATGGAGCTGGAAAGGATCTTAAGCAGTCTAATCCAAACTTCTTTCCAGAGATACTTCAGCTGAAGTAGAGAACAGGCCATCCATCAGTGGACTGCTGCGAAGGGACATTAGTGGCTGCCTCAAGTGGAAGCTGTTGGCAGTAACCGGATGACTTGGAAAAACTTCTAGCCCAATTTGTCAGAAGATCACGGGACTGCCCCTGGGGCAGTGTTTAGCAGTTCGGGGAATGAACAAGGACTGGAAGGAGAAAGGAAAACGTCTACATAAAAAGCTGGAAGCGTGTCAGAGGGAAAAGAGGGCAGTTTAACTCCAGACGCAGCAAAACAAGCAACATGGCTACAGCTGAGAAGGAGGAGCTTGTCATACTGATACTGATCCACAAATCACACACAAGGGGGAGAAGCTTCTTAAAAGACTCTGAGAAGACCTATTCCATGTCCCAAAAATGCTGAGATACGGAGAGCAGTTCCTCACTGTTGTTCAGAAGCTTGCACTTAACGTAACCTATTTCTGCTAGGGTGTGCATCAGTGAGACTGCATGGACGTTGTTTTGGAACAGATAATCAACAAAATCAAAATCTAATTGGAACATCAGACTTGATATAGGACAGTAAAGCAACTGAAATAATGTCGTCTGACTTCCAGTCTGTGACAGAATATCACAGAAGCTCCCCCGATTTGCCCCCCTCAGGGCACATCTAGAATAATGCATCCCGTTTTGGGCTCCCCAGTAGAAGATGTTGATAAACTGGAATGAGTTGGGTGGACAGCCACAAAGATGGGTGGGGATGAGAGCACTTGTCCTTGAGGGAACTGGGCTCGTTCAGCCTGCGGCAGGTATAGAGGGGACGGTGCTTGTGCTGCGAGGAGGTTATCGAGAAGCTGGAGCAAGGCTCTTCACAATGGTGCAATGGTGGGCAAGAGACAAACTGAGACATGGGAGGTGCTAACCGAGTAGAAGAAACCCCTTTTCCACCACGAGGCCAGCCAAGCACAGGTTGCCCAGAGGGGCTTGACAGTCGCCATCCTTGGAGGGTTTTCAAGATGAGACTGGATAAAGCCCTGCGCAACCTGGTCCAACCTCAAGAGCTGCCCTTGCTCTGAGCAGGACTTTGGACCAGAGGTGTCCTCAGGTCTCTTCCCGTGACCCCACGATCGCAGATGCTCACGAGTGATCATAGTTCACGGCCTTTTACCAGCCCAAAGCGTATGAAATGCCTCGCTCTTCCAAACGCCAAAAAGAAACCGATGCCAAGGGCTGGGACCGCCGTACGCCGGGCACCTTCCGCCGCCTCTGCGCTACCCCCGAGCTCAGCCCTCCCCGCGCTCGCCGCCACCGCCCTCCCGGCGTGCGGGGCCGCCCCAGGGCGGCAAAGGCAGCCAGTGGCCCCCCGCAGCCGGGGTCCGGCCTCTCCCGGGGCAGCCCGCCCGCGGCTCACGGCCGGGCGCGGCCCCTCCCGCCTCCGCTCGGTGCCTCCCCGCAGGCACCCCCTGAAACTTTCCCCGGCCGCCTGCGCACGCTGTTCCTCCCCGCCGGGGGAAGACGTGCTCCCGCTCCCTCCGTGCAGCGGGGACGGGGAGGCGGGCAGCCTGCCTCCCTCCTCCTCCCCCCGCCCGCCGGAGCCTCGCCGAGGCGCCCGCATTGCACCGCCGCGCCGTGCCGTGAGCGGGGCTCGGCGCTGCCCACCCGCGCCCCGTCCCCGGCCGGCGGCATGAGCGCCGGCGAGGCCAAGGAGTATCTGGCCCGCAGGGAGATCCCGCAGCTTTTCGAGGTGGGCGAGGCGGGGGGTGGGGGGGTGGTGGGGGGGGCGCTTTCTGCCCCGTCGGGGGTGCGGGGGGTGCTCCGCGCCGGGACCCCGCGGCGGGCTGAAGGTGGCTGGAAGGACGGAGCGGGCGGCGGAGGGAGGCTGCGGCCCGCGCACCTTGCGCGGGGAGGCGCGGCGGGGGGAGCGCGGAGGGCCCGGGGCGGGGGGCGCTGCCGCGGAGCGCCGCTCCCGGGGCTGCCGGCGGCGGAGCCGGGCGGGGGGCGGCCGCGCTGCGCCCACCTGCCCGCGGCCGGGGAGCGGAGCGGGGCGGGGGACCCCCGGGCCGCCCTGCCGGGGAATCCGGGCGGGCGGCGTCTGCCGGGTTTGCTCCAGATTCGCAGCGGTCTGGGAGGGAAAAAAAACCCCACAACTGTTCAGTGAGGGTTGTTTAGCTTCCTACAAGTTACCTGCTGCTAATGGTTGGTAATTACTTCTCTGTGAAATGTGGATTATTTTTCTTTTCCGAATCAGACATCCTGCCATCTGTATAAAACACACACACACATATGTATGTTCCCTGGTCTGCTCTGAAGCTAGACGTTTTTATAGGTATTTGAAAATTACAGGACGTAGTCCAGGCTAATGTTCTCTAGCACGTTTAGAATGTGAGCGGTTTAAGGAGAGATGAAAACAAAACTGTTTTTCTGGAGAGGCTCAAAGCTTGAGCTAGCAATTTTTAAAAAATGGTGCATATCTGCAAAAATGTACGGCTAGTTGCTGTGATTGTTTAAGTAGTATAATAAGGCCATAGAGGCATATCCTACTGTATAAATACAAACGCGTGTAAATAGCAATTATTGTATGAACTGTAAATAACAAATAACTGAGCGAATCCTGAATTGAAGCTATTTATTACTAATATCAACTGTGGCCCTCAAGTTTATTTGCACAAAGAAACAGAGATCATCTTGGAAGGCATTTATTAATTGTTAAGAGAAGGTTGGATGCAGTTGTCTTGTGGAGAGGTGGGAAGATCACTTATGTATCACTTTGTCAAGGCAAATCAATTCCCGTGCGTCAGAGGAGGGCCTGGCATTCCTTGTGCCACGCTCCCCGTGATGCCCGTAGGTACGATGGGTGCAGAATTCATACCGCAGGCAGGGGTTTTCTAACGGCTGGGGACTTCTGGTCAATCGAATCTGGAAGCACCTTTGAACTTTGGGGTTGGGTTTTTTTCCCAATATTGATCAAGACGACATTTGAGTCATCTTTGAAAATTTTTTGTGATTTTTAAAAATCTTTTTTTCACTATTTGTGTAAGTGCTGACTCAAGAATATGGATAAGATACTTGAGGGTGCGCTGGTCTTTTAGGAAAAGATGCATTTCAGTGATCTCATAGGCTCCACAGAATATCGAATTTTTGGGGCTGCCTAGCCCGTGCACTGCCCTGCGTATATTTCCCAGTGGCCGTTCCAGGAAAAATGGAGGGAACTTTTTTACTATTTTCAGTTTTTATTGCAGTGCAAGCAGACAAATATAAAGACATAGCCACCAGCTTCCTGTTCTGAATCATTTTTGTGACACCAGCAAACCAAAATCATACAGTTTTTTGCATTGGCTTGAAATGGAGAGTCTTGAATATTCAAGGAATATGGGCTTTCTCTGTGTAAAGTAGAAGTCCAAGTGCCTGTTTTTTCTTGGCATCTATCGTTATAGCGAGTATTTCTGATCTTACGTTGCAGAGTCTGTTGAATGGATTAATGTGTTACAAACCCGATGACCCAATTGAATATTTGGAAGGCTGTTTGCAGAAAGTGAAAGAGCTTGGAGGGTCAGAAAAAGTGAAATGGGACACTTTTGTCAGCCCAGAAAAGAAGACCCTGCCTCCACTCAATGGAGGACAATCCAGGAGGTCTTTTTTCAGGAATGGTAATGTATTAAGTATAAAAATGATTGTATTTGTTGTGCTGTGGGTGGTTTTTACATCCACTCCAGAATTTTTTTATACTTACCTCTATAGCAGAGCATGCCTCGTTCTGATTTTCCTTAGGCAAAAAACTCAAGGATTCTGTTTCCTTGTGTTTTGGCATTTGTTTTTCTCCTCCCATAACGGATGCTATGCAGGAGAGGAAATTGTGATCATTTTGCAGCGTAAGGATGGATGGTTGCTGTGTACATGTTTAACGCATTAGTGGAGAGATTTCCCATATCCTACCTAAAACATTTGCAAAGATAGGGGCAAAGTTCACTCAGTGCACTTGGTTTATATTTTCAGTTGGTCCTTCTGGATGACGTACATGATCACTTCAATGCAGTTACACTAGGTTGATTTTCTAGTTCCTATTGGAGCTATATGCTAATTTCCTAAATAAAAGGTAAATGATAAACACTTTGAAAAAGGTGTGGCTCTCAAAATCTAAGCAAATGTCATACCAATACCTGTAATTATTTTATTTGTAATGTTAACAAAGAGTAATTAGCTCATTTGTCAGTTGCCATAGTTATTCGTCCTTGCCATGCAGCATTTCATTAAACTAATTAGCAAGGATACTATCTCTGCGTACAACATGTATCACCAAAAGAGTTCTGCTTAATAGCACAGGTTATCTGCACAATACAACGCTTTTCTCGGAGGCCACGGCTGAGCTCTGGGTGCTATGGGCAGATTTTCACAGAAAAGCTGACGTGATTGTATAGAAACACCAAAGCAAACTGACTCCTACTGGTTCCAGTTTAATAAATCAGCTAAATAGAGGCAAGGAATATTTCATAAAGTAGCAGCAAGTACATTGTAAAATAAAGAGATATTTATACTTTATTATACTTAAATCTGTGTACACAGTAGATTTTGAGTTTCCTGCGTATTTCCACAATTCCCAGTTTATCTTACTATTTTACAGTGATGCCTGATAATTCTAACTTCCCATACCGACGGTATGACCGACTCCCTCCAATCCAACAGTTTTCGATAGAGAGTGACACCGACCTCTCTGAAACTGCAGAGCTAATCGAGGAGTACGATGTATTTGATCCTTCAAGACCTCGACCAAAAATTATCCTTGTCATAGGTATGAAGGAAGAGTCATTTTGACAAGATTTTGTCTTTGTTACTTCGCCTTTTTATTTGTACTGCAAATACACTGAATGCCTACATGATGTATTCAATTACAATTTTTCCGTCTGCTGTAGCAAGTGGTGCAGCCCAACTGGAGTGTGTCAGAAAGTGAAGCTGTTAGTGCTGAGGATATAGCATCCCAACTGTAGGCACTTTAGGGGTTACAGTGAGCACCTCTGGTCA